>NC_060119.1:273960664-274585664 GCF_021461395.2 Schistocerca americana | reverse complement strand
CCGTGTTGACTATGAGACGACAAACCGAACTTTTCAAGGTAATTCACAATGTTCGAACACAATATACGTTCCAAAATCCTGCTGCATATCGACGTTAATGATATGGCCCTATAATTTAGTGGATTAGTCCTACTGCCTTCTTGAATATTGGTGTGACCTGTGCAACTTTCCAGTCTTTGGGTCATTATCTCTCATCGAGGGAATGGAGCATTTCCGTAGCTCTCGTACCGATCAAACCAACCAGTAACCAACCTAGTAACATGCTTCTGATTTGCTTCGATATCCTCCTTTAATAACTAGAATCAGCCTTTCGCTGTCTCCTCAGAACCCAGCGTCCCACATCACAATCTTCTGTCTTCGGCTCTGAAGAATAATAGGCTACTTTTCCTCCACAGATATTCAGACACCTCACTGAAAGTTGAACGGATCTATGTTTACATCTACATACATACTCCGCAAGTCCCGCAATGGTGCCTTTGGGAGGGTACCTTTTACCACCACTAGTCATTTCCCTTTCCGATCCACTTGCAAATAGAGCGAGGGAAAAGCAACTGTCTGTATGTTTCCGTACGAGCCCTAATTTCTCGTATCATACCTTCCTGGTCCTTAAGCGAAATGTACATTACCTGCGGTAGAATCGTTTGGCAGTTAGCTTCAAATGCTTGTTCTCTAAAGTTTGTCAATAGCGTTCCTCGTTAAGAATGTCGCCTTCACTCCGTAATACTTGCGTGCTGATCGAACCCACCGGTAATAACAAGTCTAGCAGCCCGCCTTTGAATTATTTTCCATGTCCCCGTTTAATCCAACCTGCTATTGATCCCAAACACTCGACTAGTTTTTAAGAATGGGTCGCACTAGTGTTCTGTACACGGTCTCCTTTACAGATGAGCCACACTTCTAAAATCCTCTCAGTAAGCAGAACTCCCCAACATCCGCAATCCATAAAAGCTCATTCCATTTCATATCGCTTTGCAACGTTACGCCTCATATTTAAACAACGTGACCGTATCGTGCTCGACTCTACTAATGCTTTATTCGAACATTACGGGATCATTTTTCCTATTGATCTGCATTAGCTTACATTTTTCTTCATTTAGTGCTGTCATTCAACAAACCAATTAAAAATTTGATCTCTTGCACTCACTCAACGACGTCACCTTCCCGTACACCACAGCATAATTAGCAAATCTGTACACTCCAGAATTTCATGCTGTTTAGAAACAGTGTACGTATGTAATTAATGGAGGTGACTAACTTAAGCAGGATACCAGTAACACTCTAGGTGAACATTACAGGATTATGTCTCCTGCAAATTCGCATTAACTTATTTTTATCAACATTTAAAGGAAGCTCCAATCATAGCATTCATTTCTACTAAGTATAAATTCTGTCAAAAGTATCCAGAATCAACCTATAGTCACTCGGCGTCGACACATTCTCGTATGTACAAAACATGGAAAACTTGTATTTTATCTACTTGTAGTTTCTCTCGCAGTGTAGGGGGGATCTGTTGGCCAGAATTCGGCTCAGACATACCCACTTACAATTATAATAATACATAAGTTACTTAGAACTTACGGAAGTTGGACAAAGAGGTGAATATATATTTATAATGAATAGGACAAGACATAGAAATATATCAGTAGGAACAGTGAAGATTTATTGTACTGTCTCGCAACTTATCATGGCCATGTAGCTCCACTGAAGGACCGAGAAAGTGTAAATTAAATGAATATAGTAGAGAGCTTAACAAAATTTCAGGAACTGTACGGAGTGTTCAAAATTGTCGCTTAATAAGTGGTATAAGCACCGCCGAAAAACACACTACCTCATATTGCTTTGGTCTCAGGAAACGACAATTACGGAACTGGGGTGAAATGTATCACGCAGTGTATAAAAGTGATTTGATATTCCGGCAATGGTTTAGATAAATCATCAGATCGAAACAGGAAAAACTTCAAGACCACCGTGGCTCGATGTGTAAGAATTTCTCCCTTCAGGGTATGTGGCCATGATCGTCCTCCAGCTATACAGGGAGTCGCATTAACCTTGACCACTTCTAACTGTTCCTCCAGATGCAAATGACAAAATTTTTCAAGCAAATGTCCTTTAGTAGTCAGAGGGACATCAATCAGCATGATTTCCTTCGTTGTAACTTTGTTTTTTACAAAGATATGAACAGCGGTATGTGTTTTTGAAATGGCACCGTGTGTTTTTTATTCGGTAATTCATTTCCTCACCTAAAAACCTATTCAAAACTGTATCACAGTGTAACTTTCACTGAAACACAACGTTATTAACTACATAACACAACATTGACGTTGACGCTCCGAGCGCTTAGTGCAGGTACTCGGGATAATGGAACACATCCACGTGCTGACGTTGAAAGAGGACAAATGTAAACATAAGTAGAATGCACACCCGTCATTCCGTCAACCATCGTCAGTTGAAGAGTTGTGTGAGTAGAATGTAGACCAACGAAGAGAAGGTAGAAATGCTACTCATCTATGGGGAATATAAGTCAGCACAACAGTAACTGCAGTACTGTTTTCTTATGTACGGGCACATTTAGTACAATAGTTTAGCCCTTTTAAATACTGTTGTGTAGAGTAGATGTACAGTAAAGGCTGTCCTTCCTACAAACAGCATCGACATAACGTTTCTTTTATTGTTGTTGTTGAAAGTAGGCGAAATGCTACGCAGGCAGCGGAACTGTACAGAGAGCGATATCCTGACAAGAACCCAGCTTCCCGACGGATGTTTCCTCGTCTTGTTGCGACACATCAGGAAACGGGAAGTTTCAACCCACGACAACGCAATCGTCGTAGCACTCCCACAAACGAAGCTGCCGAAGTTACTGTTCTCGCTTCCATTGCTATGAATCCACATGTGAGCAAACGACAGCTTGAACAAGAGGTTCGCATTCCTAAAACCAGTGTACATCGTATTCTTACAAGTCACCGGTTCCATCCTTACCATGTACACCTACATCAAGAATTGCATGGGAATGATTTCCAGAATCGTGTACAGTTCTGGCAGTGGGCACAACAGCAAATCCTCGCCAATCCGAAATTCTTCTCCAATGTTCTATTTACGGATGAATGTTCCTTATCAAATAAAGGACAAGTGCTACGCGGGATTAGCCGAGCGGTCTTGGGCGCTGCAGTCATGGACTGTGCGGCTGGTCCCGGCGGAGGTTCGAGTCCTCCCTCGGGCATGGATGTGCGTACTTTTCCTTAGGATAATTTAGGTTAAATAGTGTGTAAGCTTAGGGACTGATGACCTTAGCAGTTAACTCCCATAAGATTTCACACACATTTGAACATTTGGAAGGGACAGGTAAATACAAGGAACATGCATTATTGGTCCAGCGACCACCCACGATGGTTTAGACAGGTGGAACATCAGCGTCAATGGAGAGTTGACGTCTTGTGTGGGATGCTTGGTACTACAATTATTGGCCCTTATTTCATCAATGGTAGTCTAAACGGCACAGCATACGCCTACTTCCTCTGACGAATTCTTCCTCCTCTTCTGGATGAAGTGCCGCTAAGAACCAGAAGGCTTATGTGGTATCAACACGATGGATGTCCAGCACATAATACCTTGCGTGCACGTCGTGTTATGAACCGAAGGTATCCTGCCAGATGGATTGGTCAAGGAGGAACAGTTACTTGGCTTGCTAGGTCTCCTTATTTAAATCCTCAGGACGTTTTTCTTTGGAGATGCATTAAAGACGTTGTCTGTCGCAGAGGACATGCAAGAATGTATCGTGCTTGCTTGTAATTCTCTTCAGCAGGCAACAGTGGAAGCAGCAAATAACTCTCTCATTCAATGAGTGCACCAGTGTATCAGAGTCTAGGGTCACCACATCGAGCACCTTTGAATGTTCTACTCCAGGGCAATGGTTTCAACTCGGATGTTAGTGTCCGAGATTATCTGAACAACACGCACTCTCATCGTTGAACTGGAAGGGGAGATCCTGTCCCACGGCCAGCGCGATTGCCGGTTTCCACACTTATGGACATTCTCTGCTGGTGTTACGTCAAGAGGTCGGTGTTTGAAATCCCCGTAGAAACGGAAGAAGACCTGCTTGCTAGTGTCCAAGCTGCGTGTCTCATGGTACAACAGACACCAGGGACCTTGGAGAGAGTGTGGCAGAACTTCATGCGCCATTGCCATGCATGGATTGAGAGTGGCGGTCGTCACTTTGAACATTTATTGTGAGCTATGTTGTTGTTATGTGATGTATGCTGTGTATGTTCACAACACAATTAATATGTATTTCCGACTATTGGTTCCGTACCGCAATAAAATTGGTTGTGGATCCACTATCACCTATTTCAGTTTGACCCAAAACATTTCATACACCCCGTATAATAGATAGGATAAGACATAAAAATATGCCATGTATAGACTGGGAGGGTCATGTTATCAAAACTGGTGCCAGAGACAGGGATTCATATGACATTGTTCTGGATGTCTTGTCCGAAAATAACCCTGAGTGGATAGTTAGAGAAGCACCTCGTGAGGGAGATCATAGAACCGTGATTGCATCTAAGACAACGGTTTTACAAATAATATTATGAACGGTAGGAAGGTAATTTTTCTTAACAAGAGCTGTAGAATACAAATTTCAGAGTATTTCAGCAGTCAGGATCAAATATTTGGTGATGAGGACGAAGATGTCTCGATAAAAAATGGAAAAAATTGAAAGGCATCGTGCAGTAAGGCCTACACAAGTATGTCTTAAGGAATGGGAACGACCCACTATGGTTTAATAGCTGTGTTTGCTCTGGAAATAAAGAGAACTTCGTCTCAGGTTCAAGAGAAGTAAAAACTTAGCTGACAAACAAAAGCTGAACGATGCGAAAAAGAGCGTAAAGAGAGCATTAAGAGAAACTTGTAATGACTCTGAAAGTAAAAGTTTGTTATTGGATCTGAGTAAAAACCCTAAGAGGTTTTGGTCGTATATAAAATCAGTAGTTGGGTCAAAATCACCTATTCATTCACTCAGTGACCATACTGTTACCGAAACGGAAGATAACAGAGAGAAGGGCGAATTTCTGAATTCGCTCATCCAAAATTGTTTCACCGCGGAACTTCGTAAGACGATCCCTCCTTTCAACCGTCGTACGAAAGTCGAAATGGCAGATATTGACATAACCGATCGCGGAATAGAAAAACAACTACAATCGCTTAGCGGTGGAAAGGCGTCAGGACCAGATGAGATACCTATACGATTCTACAAAGAATATGCGAAAGAGCTTGCTCCCTTTCTAGCAGTAAATTATCGTAGGGTACCTAGCAACTGGAATAAAACGCAGTTCATACCCGTTTTTAAGAAGGGCCGTAGGACAGGTGCGTACAATTATAGACCTATATTGTTGACGTCAATATGTTGTAGAATACACGTTTTATGCTCAAGAATTTTGACTTTTTGGAGAATGGAAATCTCTGTAAAAATGAACATGGATTTCGCAAACAGAGCTCCTGCTACACTCAGCTCGCTCTGTTCCTCACCGAGATCCAGAGCCCCGTGTTCCTTGACTTCAGGGAAGCATTTAAGACGTCTCGCGCTGTCATTTAGTGAAAAAAATACGAGCTTATCAAGTATCGGACCAGATTTTCAACTGGATTTAAGACTCCCTTGCAGACAGAATTCAAGACATCGCTCTTAACGGAACAAAGTCGACAGGTGTGAGGTTAATCTCCGGAATACCCCAAAGAAGTTTGATAGGACCGTTACTGTTTAATAAAAAAATGGTTCAAATGGCTCTGAGCACTGTGGGACTTAACATCTGAGTCATCAGTCCCCTAGAACTTAGAACTACGTAAACCTAACTAACCTAATTACATCACACACATCCATGCCCGAGGCAGGATTAGAACCTGCGGCCGTAGCGGTCGCGCGGTTCCAGACTGAAGCGCTTAGAACCGCTCTATCACACCGGCCGGCGTTACTGTTTACAATATACATAAATGATCTAGTAGAAAGCGTCGGATGCTCTTTAAGGCTGTTCGCAGATGATGCGGTCGTCTATAACAAAATACGTAGTAATGCCAGAAGATAATAACAATTTTCAGGATGACCTCCAGAGAATTGATGAATGGTGCAGGCTCTGGCAGTTGACCCTGGACGTAAATAAATGTAACATATTCCGCATACGTCCACAGGAAAAAGAGATCCACTGCTGTATAGCTACACTATTAATGATAAATCGCTGAAAACAGTGTCTGAAGTAAAATATCTAGGAGTAACTATCAGGAGCGACCTTTAGTAGTATGACCACATAAAACAAATACTGGGAAAAGCAGATGCAAAACTCAGATTCATGGGAAGAATCTTAAGGAAACGTAACTCATGAACGAAGGACGTGGCTTATAAGGCACTTGTTCGACCCATTCTTGAGAGTATTGTTCATCAGTGTGGGATCCCTACGAGATAGATTAGATCTGATAGAAGAGATAGAGAAGATCCAACGAAGAGCAGCAGGTTTCGTCACGGAATCGTTTGGTCGGCGTTACGGAGATGCTCAACAAATTCCGTTGGCAGACATTACAAGAGAGGCGTTGCATCACTGAGAGATTTATTATTGAAATTTCTAGAGAGCACTTTCCGGGAGGAGTCGGACAACATATTATTACTCCCTCCCCCCCCCCCCCCCCCCCCCACATACGTTTCGTGTAATGACCACGAAGAGAAAATTCGAGAAATTTAAGCCGATACAGAGGACTACCGACAATCATTCTTCCCACACCCTACTCGCGATGGAGAAGAATTGGAGGGCTCAGTTAGTGGTACAAAAAGTACCGTCCGCTACACACCATTAGCTGACTTGCGGAGTATGATGTAGATGGAGATACGAATACTACGCTGATGTAGATCACATAGGCTCAGTTGTGGGGAAAGCAGGTTGTAGACTTCAGTTTATTGGTAGAATACTGGGGAAGTGCATTCTATCTAGAACGGAGATTGCTTACAAATTACTTGTGCAATCCATTCTAGAATATTGTTCAAGTGTGTGGAACCAAATAGGACTAACAGGGGATATTAAACATATGCAGGAAAGGGTAGCATGAATGGTCACAGGTTTGTTTGACCCATGGGAAAGAGTTACAGAGATGCTAAAGAAACTAAACTGCCGGACTCTTGAAGATAAACGTAAAATATCCTGAGAAAGTCTATTAACAAAGTTTCAAGAATCGGCTTTAAATGATGTCTCTAAGAATATGCTACAACCTCCTACGTATCACTCACATAGTGATCATGAAGACAAGACAAGATTTGAATAATTACCGCATGTACAGAAACATTCAAACAATCTTTCTTCCTGCACTCCATACGTGAATGGAACGGGAAGAAACTCTAGTAACGGGTACAATGTGATGCAACCTCTGCCATACACTTCATGGTGCCCTTTTCAGAGTACTGATGTAGATTTGAAAGTACATCACTGAAAACAGTGAAGGCTCGTTGCACTGCCTCACAATTTATCATGGCCATGTAGGTCCACTGAATGAGAAAGTGAAAATCAGTTGGATACAGTACAGAGCTACACAAAATTGCAGAAATTGTAGGTACTATTTAGAATTATCGCCTAGTACGTGGCGCGAGCACCGTCGAAGAACTCACAGCCGCATGCATCATTGGTCTCAGGAACACAGCTGGAGAAAAATAAACATAAAACTCGCTTGATATTCCGGCAGCGTTTTCATAAATCAACAGATCGGAATAGGGAAAGCTTTAAGGCCAGCATCGCTCGATGTGTAAGAATTTCTCCCTTCACGCTATGTGGCCATGATCGTGCTCCAGTCTATACAGGTAAGTATGCTTCGTTATTCGTTTAAACAGTTGCATGGGGGCTTAATTAAATATTATGCAAATAATTTAATTTTTTTTAATTTTTAGTAGCTAACTGTCCGATACGAGGTCTCGTAAACGGTTGGCCCTGACTAGTATTTGTGCGCAATCTGACTGCATAGAATAACAACAAAGAATGGAAGAAGATTTTCATTAACACAATTAATTAATTAAGTCCCCAGCAACTATAAAACGTACGAAGCCAAAACACAAGTGTAATTGTTCTGTGTGTGGAAGTGTGATTCAACGTACACATCTGGCACGGTTCTTCTTCAATAAGACAAGAAATTTTAAATACCATTTATACTGAAGTAATTAAAAAAAATAGAAATACTATAATTGCGTAAGGAAACCAGAATTACACTCTAATACAAAAACACAAGCCAGATGCTTTGTTGACTGAACCTGTAATGACGCATTATTTAAGACATTGAAATAATAAAAAGAAAAGGGAATTTTTTTACTTTCATATATATTGACGAAAAGCACTCTGATCATTACAATATCTCCATTCAAACAACATCTGCTGTCTAGCCCATCAAACAACTGCATAAAACATGGAACAAGCACTCCCTACTACAACATCTCAACACCGACTCACTACTACCACATCTCAACAAGCACTCTCCACCACGACTTCTCGACAAGAACTGCCAGTGGAGGCGGCGGAATAAAACTCTTTGGCGCAATCTCTGGCGCTGTGGCTCAGTGTAGCCACCTTTCACAGTTCTTAGCAAAATGAAACTGAGATTGCAGCACAGCTACACTGAAACAGGAACATGAATGCAGTAAAGCTATACTCGCTACTCTCTTATGTATTTGGCGACCGCTTGCTGCATGCAGTACCCCACCAAAACAGCGCGCGCGATCCAGGAAGTAGCAAGAGATTGGCTTTTCCATTCACGTCAGAGCAGGGAATACGCCAACAAAGATTGCTAGCACGACGTCTTTGAAGTAGTTAGTGGACTCGAGCGACCGAGGACCTATTTGCTACACAGAAAGGAGGAAACCTACGGAGCGTGAATGGATGTAAACTTAAAAATCCTCAAAATGACAAAAGGAATGAAAAGTAGACCGGACGTGCGCAGTACATTCTTCATAGTCACAATACATTCTGATATCACTAAATTACTTATGTCATTGTTCCTAACCATCACTACCCCGAAAAGACGTGTTCGCATCCGATTTTAATTAGCCTTTCCGATTAGCTCGTCAGGGACTGTGAACTGCGGAAATAGTTGGCCACCGTGTTGCGAAGTCATTATGTTCCCAATTTCCTGCCCTTTATTCTGGTGCGCGAGCGGACGATTCGCAGCGGAACTGATTAGATGTGATTTTGCAGTCCCGCATCGCTTGCCAATATTACAGTTCATACGGCTTCATATTCCTGCAGGCGCCACGACAGGAAACAATGACGCAAGCGCTGACGAGACCTCCTCCGCGCCGGCAGCGGCGAGCAATTCGACCGCGAACAGCGGATCGGGTCGATCAGGACTAATGGACCAATTAACTGCGTAATTACCGGCGCCAGAAGAGATCATGCTGCAGCCCCGCGTACAGCCTACCTCCAATCCATTCCCCCTCCCACACATTTCCTCCTCTCTCATAAACAATAGGACACACACACACACACACACACACACACACACACACACACACACACACACACACACACGAAAAATAGGGAAATCAATTAGCGTGCGGTTTGTCCAACGTGACACAAATTTCACACACGGTACAGTGTGCGGATCTCACCTAGGAGTTGGCTGCAGAGAGTACACGTGCGTGCGTGCTCTCGTAGCTGTTGTTACGCGTATACAAAACCTTCGTTCCGCTCCTACAGTGGCCAGTAAACATAGCTGCCGCTGCCACTCAGTGCTTGTGTATTAAACAGTTTGTGTTTATGTGTCTGCACGACATTCCTGTATCTTTCGTGTTCGTTGTTTTTGGATATTTTTCTTTTCTGAAGCTAACGACTGTCATCAATATCCGGAAGTGTAGCTCCGTGTGTGAGTAGGGGAAGTCTCCGAGCAGCATGACGGACTAGTTTACCCTTTGAAGAATAACACTTCGCAGTCGCTATGACTTGATGGGGCAGTGTTATTCTGAACCTTTCTTTCGTCCTCGTCACTGTCCCTGGGTAAAGAACGAGCGCAACACTTACTGCTAATGTTTCTTCATTTTTGTGAGCGAGGATTGTGCGTTCCCAGTATACCGTGGAGCCGTATTTCTTTTTCTTTCCTCAAAATGTTCAGGTTCCTAAAATAGGAGAGGTCCTGACAGACTTTGTAACTGCTTAAACTTGCTGTGAAATTGAAACACGTATGTAACGCAGCAGCGATGGCGAGGCATTGTAGCATCTGTGACCAGAGAGTATGCGCTTGACCGCGCGAGTGTTGCGAGCGGTTCTCAGTCAGTAGTAGTCTTTGCGAGTTAGTTGTCGCTATGCAGAGTAGCAGCAGTCTGTCGTTGCGAGTCGGTCAAGTCTGTCGTTGCGAGTCGGTCAAGTCAGTCGTTGCGAGTCTGTAGCTCTGTCTAGTTGAGAGCAGTACTCAGTCTGTAGTCGTCATGCAGAGCGGTCGGTCAGTAGTAGCAGCCCAGTGCGGTTGTGTGATGTAGGCGGTCGGCAACAATGGTCAAGATGAGGAATAAGGTATACTGTTAATTAATATAATCATTAGATAATGAAAAATTTTATTTATTGTAATTATTCTCCAACAAGTCTCCCAATAATAATTTTTTATTTCAAAAGCATTTTCTCAAAAGTTTAATTTTTTTGAACTAAAGATCTCGTTGCACTTCCCATTTCATTCCATTTCTTTTTGAAGAAAAATTTCACTAGAATTACAAAAAAAAAGGAGAATATTATTATTTGCAATGTAGTTCCTCCAAGTGGTGCGCAACAACAAGAGCAGATATGTGACATCCATTTATTCTGAGGTAAGACTTTAATTCTGATTGTTTTTACACAGGGCCAAAGACCGATATTTCGGTTTAATTGAATTTTCTTGTCACTGAATGGACTTTAATTTTTTGAAGGATTTATATTTGAGTCAGATTGCGAATTTCACTTTTGTTGCCATTGTCAGTACATTTGATTGTGGGCAGGTTACGCATAGAGCAATGTCCATTAGCATTTCTAATTAGTATCGTCCTTTTCTTTTAAAATTTTTGTAGGGGAGGTTACACTTGGCCCCCCATTTCTATTAAGTATTGCTATATTTTTTTTAAAAAATTGCGGTGGGGAGGTTACACTTGGCGACACCCAGTCCAGGATCGTATTTCGTTGAGAGTCTTTTGAGCAACAGTTAGATATCTGCTCTTGTTTGCTTAGATATAATTAGGATTTAGCGCAACGCTTTTAATAATATTGTGACTTTCTCTCTACAGGTCAACGGCAATTTGTTGCTTTGTTGTATTTGTGTGTTGCTTTTGCATTGTGTTGATTTGTTTTGTGAAAAATTTTGACTATTGTAAAAATGCCGCGAAAGACTGTGAATAGTGTATCGCGAAGTATTGTGAATGAAATTACCGACTTAAACAACGTGACCGATAGTAATTGTGATACGCAACGTAATGATGACAATCCTGCGTTCACTAACAATCAGTGCATTCCAACCACTAATGATGACTTTTACCTTAATGATGAACAAACGAACTCAATTGTCTCGTGTGTTAACTTGACGACAATTGATGACGCGGAACGGTCTATAGTAATGAGCGCTGCCGAGCTTAACACAGCCGATTCTGAAAATCCAAGTAATGTACAGACAAATTTGTCTAATGAAAATGAACAGGATACACAAAGTAGGACAGATTCATTTAATTCCGAAATAATGTCTGACAGTGTACATCCGACTGGTAATCCTTTTTGTAAGTTGCAAAATGACCAAATGGTCACACAAAGCGGGACAATTGCAAATACACCGTCAAATAGTACAGAGAATGGAGTAGATAATGTTACATTGGGTCAAATTATGGCAATATTGCTACAAAATAATGAGCAGATCAAACAACAGAGTGAAAATTTCAAACAACTTAGGGAAGATAATAAACAACAGAGTGAAAATTTCAAACAACTTAGGGAAGATAACAAACAAGATAACGAAAATCTCAAACAACAACTCAATGAACAGGTCAAACAACTTAGGGAAGATAACATACACTTAAATGAAAAACTTGACAATAATGACGAAAATTTCAAACAACTTAGTGAACAAATTACAGCCGTTGCCGCGCAGTGCCATGACACTAAGGAACAGTTGCGCGTGGAAATTGAGGCTTGTTCACAAAAAAATAGCGAAGAAATAAAGTCGGTTGCGCAAGAATTAAGGGAAATGCAAACAGCCGCGACAGATACACTCAGAGACGAAATTAGCGGAGTCGCCAAACAGTGCTCTGAAAAAGCTACACAATTACGGGACGAGTTTAGAGCAATGACGGTAGAACTTTCGCGCACTATGGACGCAAAGATAGACGCGAAATTCGAACAGCAGTACACTCAGATTAACGAGCGCTTTAGTCAGCACATACAGAACAGTAATACGCGTTTCCGCAGATTTATTCAAGATCAAAACAAAGTAAAACGACAAGTCATGGAAACAATCACTGCACAGAGACAGGAGGACAAACGTAAAATATTCGCGAAAGCGAAGACGTATGTAGACAATAATATTACTACAGTGTCCGACAAAATTAATACCATAGAACAATTGAACGCGGAATTACAGGATGAAATTTCTGATCTCAAAGCAAAAACAGATACACACACAGTAAATATTCAAACAGTGACAGATAGATTCGAACAACTAGATCTAACACAGGATTGCGATGTCATCAAAGCTGATGTTAAAAAACTGAGCGAAACTACGCGCAAGTTGCAAAAACAGATTAATGCGTCTGATTCTAAAACCGATGATCAGGTTAAAATACTGACTGAAAAATGTGATGAATTGGCCAGTCGTATTGATGTTATCGAAAATTCTAATGACAATAAATCAGACGATACTGCACCGGTTTCTTTTATCCAAACACCTGAATTTCAAAATTTACAGCAGACAATTAATGAAATCGATTCATCTAACAACACGTTACGTCGGAAGTTATCAAATTTACAACAAGAAGTAACAGAGATGAAAAACATGTCAGTTAATAACATACCACAACAGACGCCACTTTATGAACATGTGTCAGACTCACGCAGCGCGTATAATTTGGGTAATCTACAGAGAGTACGGGACTTAGATTCCGATCAACCGCAGTTCAATAGATTCTCTTACGATCCTGAACCTGTTTCATTACACAGAGATGATAATTTCGACTATAAACATTTTCTGTCAGTAAGAAAGTTCAAAATATTTAAAAACGATAGAACGCAGATTCACCCACTGGATTGGATTCAACAGTTTAGCTTTGC
The DNA here is from genome assembly GCF_021461395.2 of Schistocerca americana. NCBI lineage: Eukaryota > Metazoa > Arthropoda > Insecta > Orthoptera > Acrididae > Schistocerca > Schistocerca americana. Next base: position 274,572,384 of record NC_060119.1, on the reverse strand, counting down.
TCTTCCACCGACTTGGCCTGTAACACATAAACTTGAATTTATTTGCAGTTTTTTGGAAGGCGAACCGGCAACTCGTATGAGACCGATCGCGAGACAGTGTTACTCGGTAGAGGAATTTCAGAATGCTTTTCTGTCAGCGTACTGGTCGAAGACGACACAGCGCGGAGTTAAAGATCAACTAATTAGTTTGCCAAACTATGAAAACTCAAATTTTTCCAGTGTAACGCAATTCTTTGAGCACATGGTACAACAAAACCAGTACCTAAGTGAACCGTACAGTGAATCCGCACTTATACAACTATGCATCTCTAAATTACCACGGTCATTACGAGTGTCACTTCTAACGGGCCAGCAAAAAGAAAACATTTCAGCATTCAGAGATCTTTTACAGCTCTTGGAAGTACAGCAATCCGATTATTCTTTTGTAAACAAAAACTTTTCGAGTAACAACCAAGGTCAACAACAGTACTGCAATTATGATCAGGGACGTAATTTCAATCGGAAAGATAACAGACGCTTTAGGAACGATAACTACCAGAAATTTAATAACAGGCAAAATTCTAATTATCAATACCGTCAAAATTTTCAGCAACAGGAACAACACTTTAGTAACAATAGAGGTGTTTCACAACAACAACATCAAAACCAGCCGGTTAGGATACCTAACCAACAATGGAATACACAAGGTCAACCAGGCTTTAATGTTTCGCCGCGTGGACGCATAGTCCCTGGTCCAACAAATAGTAACGTACGTCAGCAAGGAAACAACTACGTACAAAGAAGACAGTATTTCAATTCCTATCGTAATGCACCGTATAGGAATGACTATTACGACAGACGTAAAAATAATGAGGACAATTTTCAGCGTACATTTAATAACAATCGATCTTTTCAGCAGCAACAACATCAGCAACAACAAATAATCATGAATGAAACAGACAATAGTTGTCATCCATAGCGTAACACGTCAGTAAGAAATAACAGAACAGTTCATATAGTGGATATGCCACAGCATCCTCCCGTAAATAACAGCACGTACGATAGAATTTGACCAGACACAATACACATTGCATATTCCAGTAACGTAAGCAATAATTTTCACACGCAGAATCTTGTTCACGAGAATGTTATTTGAAACATGCTTTGTTGAATGCTCCACTGTTATCGCACCCCGATCTTACTAGAAATTTTTCCATTGCTACCGACAGTTCCAACACCGCCTTAGGCGTACACATTTTCCAGGAAATAGAAGAAGATGGTTCTACAGTAATTAAAAACATCGCATTTGCAAGTCGCATTTTGTCACCTGCTGAACGAAATTATTCCGTCACAGAACTTGAAACATTATGTGTTGTATGGGCTTTCACGAGATTTAGGCACTTTCTTTACGGCAGACATACCACCGTCTACACAGACCATAGAGCGATACAATTTTTACTTTCAGCTAAATTCACTCACGACAGGTTAAGCAGATGGAAACTATATTTACAGGAATTTAATTTTACAATAGTTCACATTCCCGGTACGCAAAATGTTATAGCAGACGCACTATCGCGTTCTCTCAGTAACAATCAGCAAGACGTAGCAACCAACTTCTGCAAAGCAAATTTCAGTGTCATGTACATTCAGCAGGTTGCATTTGAAAATTTTATTTCATCGTCATTACAGGACATAGCACAAGAACAAAATAAGGACAATGTGTGGAAAGAAATTAAACACCTTTGGCAAGATAGGAAAAATGTTACGATTAGGAACCACTACACTGTACGCAATGACATTCTGTTTCGCCGCTCTCATCCTGACAGCAACATTTGGTTATTATGCATTCCTGACGAACTGGTTAACAAACTAATTTGGTACACTCATTTAAGTTACGCACATTACGGAGCACGAAAATGTTTTCTTATACTGAGACAGAACTGTTATTTTACCAACATGGAAAAACGTATACGACGAGTTTTAGCGTCTTGTAAAATTTGCCAGAAAGCTAAATCAGACACCACTTCACATATTCCTCCTTTATATCCCATTATACCTGTGAAATTAAGACACATGGCCGCAGTAGATATTTTTGGTCCGATTCCGAGAACTAACAGAGGTTTTTGCTACATTTTTGTCGCTGTTGAGCTCACTTCAAAATTTGTTACTTTCACTCCGTTACGCAAAGCTACTGCTAAAACTGTTTCGAAAGCATTTGTAAAACATTTTCTATTTCATGTAGGGCATGTAATGAAAGTAATTTCTGATAATGGATCTCAATTTCGTAGTAGTGTATGGACACGCATGTTACGAGCTAGAAACATTTCTCCGATCTATATATCCAAGTACCACGCTTCTTCGAACCCTTGTGAAAGATTAATGAAGGAAATTGGTAAGCTGTGCAGAATATACTGCCACAAAAGACATATTGATTGGGATACACACATACTCTCATTCCAAGATGTAATTAATTCCATTCCAAATGAATCCACTATGCTATCTCCGACTGTTATACTGAAAAACGTTGAACCACCGAACAAAATTAAAGAATTAATAGAATTCCCCAAAAATCGTCGCCTACGACACCACGAAATAATTGACATTGCGCTGAACAACATCAAACGTGCCGCAGAGCGCCGGAGAAGACAGCAAAAACAGGTTTGTACACGCCGCGACTTTCACGTTGGACAGAAGATATTAGTACGTACACACTATTTATCCAGCAAATTAAAAGGTAAGTGCAGTAAATTTGAACTTCTATACGCAGGTCCGTATCGGATTCGCAGCATCCCTCACCCCAATGTTGTACACGTCGAAACTTTGAGAACCAGAAAATCGAAAGGCAATCACCATATCTCAAACATTAAACCGTTTATTGAGTGAAACCACTGTATGATTCAACACACTATGATGCCATTTACTAATGCAATTAATTCACCTGGCTAATTATTGATGATTATCGTATTTTTTTTCTTGGCAAGTGCCCGGCAAGGTAAGGTTAGCAGGTCGCTTTTCTTGTCGTCACACATCAGACCATGTATATTTTTCCAGATGAATTTACACATTTACGACTATTTCTGCAATTATATTTATGTGACTACTTATTGATGATTATCGTATTTTTTTTTCTTGGCAAGTGCCCGGCAAGGTAAGGTTAGCAGGTCGCTTTTCTTGTCGTTACACATCAGACCGTGCACATTTTCCATTTTTTTTGTGTATATGACTGTACTCCAGTTTTGTTTGTATGCACTATGAAATAGTTAAGATATAACACACACCAGTCGACTTTGACATTTTTTTTTTTTTGCCTTATGACATCTCAACATCGTGACTGTTTCACATTTTTTTTGCTACTACATTGTATTATTCTGTGTACAGTTTTTCGCATCCGAACACTGTCAATGTCTTGGACATATTACGTTTTCTGTCATGTTATGCTGTATGGTTAATTGTGTCGCCATAAACCAGTCATTATTTAGTGGGTATAGGATTTAAATGCAAGACATTAATCTTTGTTCATCAATTTCAGAAAGGAATGATGATTCTAAGAAATAAATTTAACATAAGTGGGAATTTCACCTACGGAATAAACGAAAGGAGATGCAATAACTTTATGAGGAAGAGTAAATGGATCAGGATTAACAAACATTAACAAGAATATACTATACTCATCGAAGAATAGCAGTCTTAACTAATTTTTTCTTTCAGAATACAAGGTGATTGATGCAGGCTGTCAGAGAGAACTACACATCTTAGTTTTAGTGATGAAATATGCTAGAGATAAGGAATAGTTATGTAATGAGTAATGAAGTGATTTTTTGCAGATGATAGTGAATACTGATGAATAATGATGAAGGAAATGGTATTATGAATAATGAAGTTTTTCTTTACAGGTGATGATAATGGTGAAGTTATGATGATATGGATAATGAAGTTTTTTTTCTTTATGCCACGTAGTTATTTAAGTATTTGTTGCGGTTTGCTTTGACAGCAGGTGTTACATTGCATAGTAGGATGACGGAAAGTTTTGGAAAGGACAGCTATGGAACACATTTTATACACATTTCACTACTTGTTAATTCGAAGTTCACTACTTTTCAGCATAGTGTGCGTTTCTTCTTTCAGGTCAATAATCCGTTTTTGTATTTTTTCCAGGAGAAGTTTTTCATGACACTTACTAAACCTGTTACTTATTATACCTGTTCTAGTACTTGCATTTTTATATTTTTTACCCATTTGTGTTTATCATTTATAAATGTGATCACATGTACTGCCTTGTTACATGATCTTGCTACAGCTGACTCATGACGAATGACGTTACCTATCCTCATTTGCAGCAATAGGTCAAAAGCAAAAAGTATTATGCCTCAGCAATTAATTATCGATCCCAACGCAATGCATTGCTACCAAAAAAATGTATTACCAGTCCCACATAATGTCACTAGTTTATGATAATTCTGAATAATACTGATCAACTCTGAATAGCATGTCACTCGAGTAATGACCTCTTAATGAGACTATATTCAAAATAATGCTTTGTCACTAGCTAATAACTGCCACTGTTTATTGTAATGCCTGTGATTACTAATGATTTGACTGTAATTAACTGATTTTTAATAATGACTTTGTAATGATCTGAATAATACTGAATGATGAACTATGTTTTATTCTATTCAATACTTGATGGCCACTGAGTGCCAATAATTAATGTCAATCAACGAAATTGTTATTAATTATGCCATTAATTAACTCTTGTTTTCAATGTTCATACTTTGTAATTTGAAATGAATGTGACGGTTTAATAATGCTTTGTAATTAATTAAGGCTAATAATTCTTAATATATTGAAATGACAAATGATCAATTAATTAACTGTAATTATACAAATGATTAATTAACTGTAATTAGACAAATGATTAATTAACGACAAATGATTAATTAACTGTAATTATACAAATGATTAATTAACTGTAATTAGACAAATGATTAATTAACGACAAATGATTAATTAACTGTAATTATACAAATTATTAATTAACTGTAATTAGACAAATGATTAATTAATGACAAATGATTAATTAACTGTAATTAGGAGAAGGTTAATGATTCTTAATTATACTCTGTAACTGAAAAGAATGCGATTATTTAATAATGCTTTGTAACTAGGAAAAGAAGATTACTGATTCTATGTAAAACAATTAATGAACATTTTTCTGTAATACTACATACATGGTACAGAAATGTTCAATAACTGGGCTATGAATGCCGCACACTACTACTGTAATTAACAATATTATGTGACTTAATGTCCTTCACCTTATGAGCTAACTACCCTGAATTACTGCAATGTCCATTTGTCCTGTTTATCCTAGTGATCATGGAGCACTATCTTTGGTTTTGCACTAATTCTACGTTGGTGTGCCTTGTAAGAGTGTGGTGTTGACACGACATGCTGTCCACCACCGTGAGCAATGAAGACGTTATTATGGTCCCACTGTTTGGTGTACGTAATGTACTGCCAAAATGAAAACATGGAACATTACTACGACAGTTCAGTGTCTTGGCTACACTGATAAATTCTGATGGGAAAAGAACTTCAAGTTGTGTCACTTGGTATTGTACTACTGTGGAAAGATATGGACTTTCATAGCAGCTGTGTGCAATCTAAAGTGCTACAACCATGATGCAATCCTTCCCTTTCCTATCCTGATTCTTGTCACATAAAAAAAAAAAAAAAAAAAAAAAAATTTTTTTTTTGGTAACATCATTTATGTTCATAGGTTATACATTTTTCGATTCGCTAAACTCCAGTGTGAGTACACTTATGTCACTGGTCGACATGATGTTTGCCATTATGTTTATTTGTTGTGAAAATACTAAAGACATTTTTCAGTGCATGTGCACTTTGGACATAAATTTTTTTTTGCCATTATGTTTATTTGTTGTGAAAATGCTAAAGACATTTTTCAGTGCATGTACACTTGTCAACATAATATTTTTTGCCAGTCTGTTTATTTGTTCTGAATATGCTAAAGAATTTTTTCAGTGCCTGTGCACTTTGTTATCTGTCAAATAATTTGTATATACTTTTCTGATTTGCTACTATGTTTTGTACTCACATTTTGTCTTTGTCTGATATATTTTGTACTTAGTGCGTGTGCACAACATTTACTTTATGTACTACATCTAATTATTCTTGCCAGTCTGTTTATTTGTTCTGCATATGCTAAAGAATTTTTTCAGTGCCTGTGCACTTTATCTGTCAAAAAGTTTGTATATACTTTTTTCTGATTTGCTACTATGTTTAGTATTCACATTTTGTCCTTGTCTGATATATTTTGTACTTAGTGCGTGTGCACAACATTTAAATATTCTGTAAGTTGTAGGATTTTGTTAATTAAAGAAAAATTTTGCCGCGCTTGGCAAGTCCAAATGACTCACCATCGCTGCCAAATTTTTGCCCCCCGAGTGGAGGGTTATGAAACACGTATGTAACGCAGCAGCGATGGCGAGGCATTGTAGCATCTGTGACCAGAGAGTATGCGCTTGACCGCGCGAGTGTTGCGAGCGGTTCTCAGTCAGTAGTAGTCTTTGCGAGTTAGTTGTCGCTATGCAGAGTAGCAGCAGTCTGTCGTTGCGAGTCGGTCAAGTCTGTCGTTGCGAGTCGGTCAAGTCAGTCGTTGCGAGTCTGTAGCTCTGTCTAGTTGAGAGCAGTACTCAGTCTGTAGTCGTCATGCAGAGCGGTCGGTCAGTAGTAGCAGCCCAGTGCGGTTGTGTGATGTAGGCGGTCGGCAACAATGGTCAAGATGAGGAATAAGGTATACTGTTAATTAATATAATCATTAGATAATGAAAAATTTTATTTATTGTAATTATTCTCCAACAAGTCTCCCAATAATAATTTTTTATTTCAAAAGCATTTTCTCAAAAGTTTAATTTTTTTGAACTAAAGATCTCGTTGCACTTCCCATTTCATTCCATTTCTTTTTGAAGAAAAATTTCACTAGAATTACAAAAAAAAGGAGAATATTATTATTTGCAATGTAGTTCCTCCAAGTGGTGCGCAACAACAAGAGCAGATATGTGACATCCATTTATTCTGAGGTAAGACTTTAATTCTGATTGTTTTTACACAGGGCCAAAGACCGATATTTCGGTTTAATTGAATTTTCTTGTCACTGAATGGACTTTAATTTTTTGAAGGATTTATATTTGAGTCAGATTGCGAATTTCACTTTTGTTGCCATTGTCAGTACATTTGATTGTGGGCAGGTTACGCATAGAGCAATGTCCATTAGCATTTCTAATTAGTATCGTCCTTTTCTTTTAAAATTTTTGTAGGGGAGGTTACACTTGGCCCCCCATTTCTATTAAGTATTGCTATATTTTTTTTAAAAAATTGCGGTGGGGAGGTTACAAAATATCCTCCTCATGGCCAAAGTGTAAATATGTGTACTTCCACAACCACTACTTTTGTATATCACACGAGAACACTTCACAGTATTAATAATGATAATAATAATAACTCAGTGTTTACACCAACAGCCACGTGATTTTATAACAGCCGATGTTTTGTTTTGCGACCAAAGTGTTTCTTTTGAGAATAGATGCAGATACGTTTATATTTTGTTCGGCGTATAGCTGAAAGATTAATGGAGCATTTTGTGACAGGTACCAGACGGTACTACATCGGGAGCTCCATGCACCCGCTTCTCACGTCATCTCAAGCCTCTGATATGAGGACGGTCTTATAGACCGAAACCAGTTACCAAGAATCACAAATTTAAAAAGAAATGTTGCGAACTGGACTGCTTTTTACTAAAATATTAAATACGATCGCTATTGTTCCACAATTACTTCAGTTCTGTTTTTGAATCAGCAGTCTTCTGAATGGTTTGATGCAGTCCTCAGTGAATTTCTCTCTTCAGAGTAGCACCTGCACCCTACATCCCCATCATTCGTTCGATGTGTTACAATCCCTTTTTCCGTTACAGTTGTTTCCCTCTACAGGTCCTTCTAGTACCATGCAAGTTATTCCTTAATGTCTTAGTAAGTGTCATAACCTCCCTCACCGACTCGCAGAGAGCCTCTTCATTCCGTCTCTTATCACTCCACTTAATTTTCAACATCTTTCTTTAGCACCAAATCTCAAATGCTTTCTTTTTTTCGGGTTTCCGACAGTTCCTTATTCACCGCTATACAATACTGTGCTCCATATACACATTTTCGTTATTTTTCTCTTTCTTCGGTTTACTCTCAGTCCATACTCGGTACGCGTCAGACTGTTCATTTCATTCCAGTAGTACTGTAATTCTTCTTCACTCTGGAAAACTGCCGTTGGCTTCTGTCTCGGTTTCTTCGGCCGACGTTTGATAATTTTTCAGACTTTTCGCCAGCACGAGTGGCTAGCATCGTCAAAACTTCACTCTCCATTACTGCTGGTGGAAGCTTCAACAATGACAGCCATTCGTGCTGGCGAAACATCAAAAAAATTACCAAGCAAACGTCGGCCGAAGAAACCGAGATAGAAGTCAACACTCAATATGTCAACAAGTGGCCACGAAAGCCTTAACAATTTTGTTCTTCATTTTCAGTAAGGACTGCAGTGTCATCAGCGAATCTTAATCGTTAATTCACCCTGAATTTTAATCCCACCTTTGAAAACTTCTTTTATTTCCTCATTGCTTTTTCCATGTATAGATTGAACAGTAGCAGAGAAGGGCTGAAACGCTATTTTATGCTCTTAGCCGAACTGATTTTTCGCCTTTTCCATTCTTTTGTGTATTATTACTGTCATCAGCTTGGTTGCAAGAGCTGTTAAGCTGACTGGACGATAGTTTTCGCACCTACCCGTCCTTTGTACCTTCTGCATTGTGTGGGTGATATTTTTTGGAAAGTCCGATGGTACGTCATCAGCTTAGTACACTCCCCATCTCGAATAGTTGGTTGGTTGCCACTTGACGCAACGATATTTGCATTTCTGAAGGAATGTTATCCATTCCGTCTGCCTAATTTGATCGCAAGCCTTCCAGAGCTCTGTTGAACTCTGATTAGTATTGGATTCGCTCTGTCTTCCACTTCGACACACATTTCTTCTTCTGTCGCGTCATCAGGCGCTTCCTTCTCCTCATAGACGCCTTCAGCGTAATCTTTCCACATGTCGGCTCTCTGGCTCTCTTCCATGCGTTTCACATACTGCTAGGATGCTGTAAGTCCAGTCTCCAGTGACGTACAAAGAAGGGAAGCTCCCCATAAGATCATGGAAATTTTAAGGAAATGGTAATGTTGTGCAAACAGAAACGTCTTATAGAATAGTGATTAATTGGGTTGTCCAATCACGCATGAAAATATGGGTACCACGCCACATCATGGATACGTTCATGAGAGGAGGGATCATCTATCCATATCAGAAACACTTTCTCACTGTAACAATTAGGTTCACGGGCGTAAAGCATCAACACATGAATTACCCACTGAGGTAAGCAATTATAATTGTGAAATCTAACCTAGGAGCAGGTGGGCGGGCATGATAAAGGCATAGTTATGAGAGTAATTGGCAGATACGGCTAATAATTGGAGGCCGGCCGGTGTGGCCAAGCGGTTCTAGGCGCTTCAGTCTGGAACCGCGCGACCGCTGCGGTCGCAGGTTCGAGTTCTGCCTCGGGCATGGATGTGTGTGATGTCCTTAGGCTAGTTAGGTTTAAGTAGTTCTAAGTTCTAGGGAACTGATGACCTCAGATGTTAAGTTCCATAGTGCTCAGAGCCATTTGAACCATTTTAATAATTGGAAGAGTGGTGTGAGATTAGAGACAGCACACGAAAAAATAAGTACGAACATCAGCAAGGTCGACAAAGTGCATGATGGAAGCGACTAGCTGGCTGCAAAACGTTAAAACTGTGCAGTTAGTCTCTGATGAAGTTAGCGAGGGGTAGCCGCGCGGTCTGGGGCGTTTAGCAGGGTTCGCGCGGCTGCCGCCGTCGGAGGTTCGAGTCCTGCCTCGGTCATGGGTGTGTGTGTTCTCCTTAGCGTAAGTTAGTTTAAATTAGATTAGGTAGTGTTGAAACGTCCCCTTTGAACAATTCTACATGACTGTGCTTAAACTGACACACAATATTTTGTTAGCGCAACGCAATCTGACTTTCAAAATTCCCTACAAAAGAATGGCCCTGACTAACATTAAACTATACCTTTCACAAATCACTTACCTCACAAAAATCTTCGCTGCTCAAGCTACTGCAATACAGCGAGCGCCACTACTGCCAGCTAAATAAAACATTCAAACTATGGAAGGCACTAACTACTGATAGGGATAGTTAGCAAATGAAAGATATTAATAGAGAACAAACAATGTATTTACCTTGATATCATCATATATAAATATAGCAGTTCATGACAAATTTCAAAACTCCGCCATCTCTCTCCCCACATCCACCACTGCTGGCGGCTCACCTCCAACTGCGCAACGCTACGCGCTGTTCACAGCCAGCTGCCTCTGCCCAACACTACAATGGCGAGTATTACAACAATGCAAAGCAGACACAGACTGCCCACAGCACAGCCAGTGATTTTCATACAGAGGTGGCGTTACCAATAAAAAAACCTAAACAGCCTACTTCCATAGAGAAAACATAAACAGCCTACTTACATAGAGAAAACATAAAGTGTGTAAGCTTAGGAACCTATGACCTCAGCAGTTTGGTCCCATAAGATCTTACCACAAATTTCCATTTCCTGATGAAGTTAGCTAACATTGCATCCCTACCGAATCGGTGATTCCAAAGCCGGCTCGTTCCTAGCACAGTCATACAGCATGAAGCTAAGGTGGCAGCAGCTGGAGATTTTGAGCCCGCTTGCCCTCTGTACTCAGTATTATAAAACTTAAATTAAAAAATTAAAGAAAACGACACAAAAAGACTCTAGAAACTCAAAAATAGTAGGTATTGCCCCTTTAAGTTTAATGCAGGTATTAACATTTTGATCCAAGCGTCATCGCGTCGGAGGACCGTTAAGTAATTAAGTGTGAATTTTAAATACAAGTAAGCCACCTAGGAAACGTAGGTAGATCTCAAAACAACAGTATCTAATCATTGAGTCTAAGTCTCAATTAATTTACTCCGAAAAGTTCGCATTGTAGACACAGCCGTCAGCGGCGCCTGCCCCCACGCGACTGCCTCTTCGGGTCGCCTTACCTACTCATATGATTTAGTACTGAATTGTAGACCTCAACAAGAACTACAAAGAAGCGTGCGAAAGCATATGTTTACCTTTTACAGTTGAGTCACAATCACCCTTTTTCTGCTTGTAAGTGCTGAAATGGGCTCCTTCAAAAGACAAAAAATAATCATCATTGTTGATCAACCACAAAAGATAAACATATGTTCCCGAGGACTTTTATTTAGATCTGTTTGAGCTCTATCATTTGTTACTACGTAACCCGATATAGCTCATATGTAGCGTATATCAAGAGTGCGCTGGCGGAAAACATTTCACTTGATTTAGTTGATGAAATTTAAACGGCTGAACAGAATTTTCATGTAACATAATTAAGAACCATCCCGATTAAACAGCGTTAAAATCGGACCTTCCGTTTGGAAGCTTCGATGCCACACCACTGTTTGCGTCGGTGGTTAAAAATGAAGATACATCACACAAGTCTTGTCTGGCAGCAAGTATCAACACTTCACTAGCCCAGCAATAAGTGTTCTCTACCTCAACGCTCTGAAACTTGGCTGTTTCTGCCAGAGCAGGAATCTTTCGCACGAACGATGCTTTCTAAAGCCATGCTGATTTGTGGACAGAAGCTTTGCATCTCAAGGAATTTCATTATATTCGACGGTGCATTACACTGGCGCTGCGTTGCACCCCATAGAATTGAAGGTGGCCCCAGTCCATGGAGAGGACGTCCAGGAATCGGAATAATTTCCCTCGAACAACTTGAGACATATGAAAATGAAACATATGCAGTGTAGTAAATGTTACCGGCGGGCTTAGCAGCGTTAGATGTGTAGTTCAGTACAGTCGCTGACAATCATCGCTAGAAATGAATAAGAGGCATCTACCTAGAAATCAGCAGGGGACGAGTATCCCCTCTTGCGGACGCCCGTCTACCACATTATAGCAACCGCAAAAAAACATTCGGCATCACCTTGCCGGACGGTGTTAGGGTCTTCCCGATTTTACACATGTTACCACTACCTTCTTTGATTCTCGATGTCGAAATGATACTAATGTACCCCAGCACTCGTTCTTGCTCATTAGCCAGCTAAATACACTGTCCAATCATATTAATGTGACTACCTGTGGAAAACCTCAGCTGCAGCGCGGATGGCTGCGAGACGTGCAGGAAAAGCCAATGAGGTTCTGGAAGGTACCGACAGGTACCGTGGAGCCATGCCGGCTTCAGTGCTGTGGCCAGCTGACCTAGGTTTCTCATTTTAGGATCTATGGGGGTCGAAGTGGCCCCAGTGTCACGATTGCGATTAAATCCGGGTTTTTGGTGTCCAGCCGGCCGGGGTGACCGAGCGGTTTTAGGCGCTACAGTCTGGAACCGCGCGACCGCTACAGTCGCAGGTTCGAATTCTGCCTCGGCATGGATGTGTGTGGTGTCTTTAGGTTAGTTAGGTTTAAGTAGTTCTAAGTTCTAGGGGACTGATGACCTCAGAAGTTAAGTCCCATAGTGATCAGAGCCATTTGAACCTTTTTTTTTTTTTTGTGGCCAGAGGAGTACAGTAAACTCGTCCTGTGTTCTTCGAACCACATTCGTTCACTCAGAGCTGTGTGACACGTTGCATGGTCCTGCTGGTAGATGCCATCGTGCCGAGGAAAAATAAACTGCATGTAGGGGTGGACATGAACCCCAAGGACAGATGTGTACTTGGATTGATCCATTGTCCCTTCCAGAATTACGAGATCACCCGGGAATGCCATAAAAGATTCTCAAGCCATAACTGTTGCAGCGTGTTTGCTTTCAGCCACCTGTCCGATGGATCATAAAGCGTGACTCATCTGAAAAGGCCACCTGTCGTCATTCAGTGGACGTCCTGTTGCAGTGCTGGTGTGCAAATTCCAGCCTTCGTCGCCAATGAATTCCAGTCAGAATGAGTGCACCAATCAGGCGCCTGATGCAGAGGTCCATAAGCAGCTGCTTTCCCTGAACGGTCTTTGAGGAGACACTGTTGGTAGCCCCTTGGTTGATCTGGTCGACCAGTTCTCAACAATTGCCCCAACACATTTCAGGAGCCGTCGTTCACCCCTATCTATAGCCCGTGGAGCTGCGCCGGTTTTGGATAGCGTAATTTCGCCACCCCATGTGTACTATAACCAGGGCGGCAGGTGAACAGTTTACAAACTTAGCCGTTTTGGAAATGATTCTATCTTGGCTTGAAAGCCAATGATGGCGCCCTTTTTGTCACCAGATAAATCGCTCCGTTTCCGCACTGCGAAATGGACTCCACCGTTCCCCGCCCCCGCCTCCATTGTCCCTTCCAGAATGACGAGATCACCCGGGAATGCCATAAAAGATTCTCAAGCCATAACTGTTGCAGCGTGTTTGTTTTCAGCCACCTGTCCGATGGATCATAAAGCGTGACTCATCTGAAAAGGCCACCTGTCGTCATTCAGTGGACGTCCTGTTGCAGTGCTGGTGTGCAAATTCCAACCTTCGTCGCCAATGAATTCCAGTCAGAATGAGTGCACCAATCAGGCGCCTGATGCAGAGGTCCATAAGCAGCTGCTTTCCCTGAACGGTCTTTGAGGAGACACTGTTGGTAGCCCCTTGGTTGATCTGGTCGACCAGTTCTCAACAATTGCCCCAACACATTTCAGGAGCCGTCGTTCACCCCTATCTATAGCCCGTGGAGCTGCGCCGGTTTTGGATAGCGTAATTTCGCCACCCCATGTGTACTATAACCAGGGCGGCAGGTGAACAGTTTACAAACTTAGCCGTTTTGGAAATGATTCTATCTTGGCTTGAAAGCCAATGATGGCGCCCTTTTTGTCACCAGATAAATCGCTCCGTTTCCGCACTGCGACATGGACTGCACCGTTCCCCGCCCCCACCCGTAACGCTTTATGCAGCATTGTACCCCTTCGAATGCGAAAAATGAATTACTACATGATAGTCCATTGTACCACTCTGCTGCGCCATTTTGTTTTCGTTCTAGTCCCCTGGCGGCTTGCTACGGTACTTGGCTTGAGGATTTCAGTGTGTACCAGCACTACAGTCATGTATCTGCAAAAATCAATAATAAAATAAATAATATAGATAAGGCGACTGACCTGTAATGTTTCGAGAGTACCGTCAGGCTAAGGAATTACAGTTTCTTCGGAGAAGTATGGCTTATAAGACTTCGCTCGTTAGTTTTCTGGATGTGGAGACATACCGTGGCCAGCACTGCGCAGAAGCCCGATACAGATGCGATGAATAACTCCTGTAACAATCTTTGTCTCTTATCTTCCTTAACTGATATTGATTACGCCAAGTAATGATGCCAGAATGGATTTAATGATCTGAGAGTGACGCCTGCTCTAAAAGGCACCTGAATGGCACTTCGATCCTATACATGGCGCAGTCGGTCAAGAGTGCCTCGTCGTGTCGCTATTAAACAACCGATGGCCATGTGCGGGCGACATTAACGGGATATGACGCCACTATAAAGCCATCATCTTCAACATTCTTTCATTGTCACTTCTGTTTACGACCACTTACAGGTACCATATTAGTTGGCCAATTATTCAGCAGTAGGTCACCCGTTTCTTTAGCGCTCGAAATCTAAGCGCATCGTCAGGACGTGGTAGACAATGTATGGGATGAATTCACGTTTTAAATATTGTGAAGCTTTTCACTTGATTGAAGGTTTCACCACGCATATCAGGGGATCCTTATGTAGTCACAACCATCTGTCCACATTCACCGAGTTTTGGTTGAAATGCGAGAAGAACGTATTGGTTCTGCCCGGAGCAAGAAATTAGTGGCGGTTGTTTCTGATTACCTGCACACACCTGGTGTGTCGTGACATATATGTGATACAGAGTGACAGGGACATGTGGCAAGAGGAAAGGACAGAATGTAATTTGCCACCGACAGGTATCTCATCTTCCCGAACATTACGCCTTCGCAGCCTCTTAGAAAATCTATCCAGGCCGGCCGGTGTGGCCGAGCGGTTCTAGGCGCTACAGTCTGGAACCGCGCGATCGCTACGGTCGCAGGTTCGAATCCTGCCACGGGCATGGATGTGTGTTTCGTCCTTAGGTTAGTTAGGTTTAAGTAGTTCTAAGTTCTAGGGAACTTATGACCTGAGATGTTGAGTCCCATAGTACTCAGAGCCATTTGAACCAAAATCTGTCCAAGTCCATTAGGTCGGCAGCATGAGGGTAGCAGAGTAATCAAACCCCTTCATCGCCAAGACGCCCTTACTTAAGATTTATTTTGTTAAATTGTATACAATATTTTCATTAAACATCCTCTTTTTTTTATTTAAAGTCCATGCACAGGATGCTTCATGTATCCAGCAAGTAAATTCTTTTGAAAATCCACCTTTTATGGGTATATTCACAAGGGTTTCCATGAAACCTACAGTAGTAACCGAAGGCAACATGACACCTGTGGATTACGAGAACTTTATTGCGGGCCACCTGCTTGCCGGCTGCACACCCACAAACCACAGGCTTATAATTTACGGGACATGCGTGACTTGTTCGTAGATATCGGGAGCCACACACAACGGAAACCCACCGAGGATGTGTAGAAACCACACCACGCAGAATCGCTACTGCTTTCCGTTCAAATTTCGATCAGCACACTATTAAGCAGATGATCATACTGTTTCGGATCTTCATTGTACCTCTCCATAATGACTATGATTATGAATATACAGCGGAATTCTTTTCCACCCTGTACAAACCCTGGGGATTGATCGATGAGACGAAACGGAACAAAAAAGTTCTAATGAACTTATGTCCGGAAATGCATGGTTTCCATGCTAGAGACCATTTATTCAATCATACATTGTTACTGAGACTGAGGTCTAACACTCGTTGTTTCATGCAGTTATAGTTACAGTATGTGTAAAACATGCTTTCTATGTGCCTCAACGCATGTGTGTACGCGCCACAGCATTTTCTGTCTCACATGTTAACATCGGCCAGGGTGCATCTCAAGAGCGTCAAAGGCAGCACGAATAAGCTACAACAGTGTCTCCACATCTGGAATGGACTCTGCATGCACTGTACTTTTGAGATGGCCCCATAACCAGAAATCGCACGGGTTGAGATCCGTTGAACGAGCAGACCATGCAACTGGACCCCCTCATCCGATCCATCGACCAGGGAAGACACGACTGAGATGCGTCCGGACGTTAACGGAGAAGAGGGCTGGAGCACTATCATATAGCAGCCACACAACTCTTGGAGTCATCAGTGTCACTTCTTCCAGCAGGGGATACAACATCACTCACAAGAATCGGCGATAGTTCCTGCCTGTTAGACGAAGTGGAAGGAAGACTGGTCCCAAAACGCTGTCGCCAATTATTCCGGCCCACATATTCCGGCTGCATCGATGCTGATGATTCGCTGTCACCATACCACGGGGGTTCTGCATACTGTCCCACAGATGCTGTTATGAAAGTTGAAAATATCACTGCGCGTAAAGGTGGCCTCATCTGTGAATGGGATGGATGACACAAATCCTGCAATCGGGTTTTCCTAGTGAAGAAAACAGGGACGAAATTACACCCGACGTGGACAGTCTGTCGGTAGTAAGCCCTGGACACGCTATAAGTGATAAGGGTACTAACAGTCATCGTGGAGAATGTTCCACACGGTTCTCTGGCTAACCCTGTACTGGCAGGCCAACTTCCTGGTACTGACACGGCGGTCGCCTTCCATAGTGTTAATCGCATTTTTCTCCAAGTCTGGTGTCCGAACATTTCGGGTACGTCCTTCATGATTTTCTGCTTCCTAAAATGACCCTGTCTCAACAAACGGCGAAACATTGAATGCTTTGGTGGCTGTCGGCGGGGATAGGTGTCCTGAGATAACCTTGTTGCCTGACGCCCGCTGCCATTTCCCCTCCCGTAAGTAAACACCATGTCGGCACCATACGGAACCATAGTGTGTAATGCTGTACCACATCCATTACAAGGTGAGACAGCAACAGAAATGAATCGGGCACAACATTACCAATTACTATGGCAGTAGATGGCGCTAGGGCACGGCGTATGAGGAAGAGTACCATGCTTACTTTAACTGTGGCTGCATGGTACAGTGCGTATTAGACTGCAGTCTGTAACAAAGTGTGACTGAATAAATGGTCTCTAGCATGGAAACCATGCATTTGCAGACATAAGACCATTAGACCTTTTTGGTTCTGTATCCTCTCATCCATCAATCCCTAGAATTTTTACACGCTGGAAAAAATCATCCTATATACATGTAATACACACATTATGCAAAAATATCCCTGACAACAAATTCTGTTTCCAGATTCGAATATCTTATGGTAAATTTGTTTAGAATCCCATACGTTCATATCGGAAATACGCAGAATCATTGTCCTCCTAAGCGCATTGACTGGAGAAATAAGGAATATAAGAACGTTAGATATATTTAAGACAGAGTTAATAAAGATTCTAATCTCTAATAATTTTTATTACATGGCAGAATACATAAATTATTCACATTCACACAGGACTATTACTTACTTTTTTCACGAAAACATACGATATTTTTGCGGCATCTTCCACATAAGGAATGTTTCTGCTGCTGCCTCTCTGTTTTAATTGTTTCAGACTGTCGGGTAGCCAGAAATCTGATCTAGTGAACAATGAAAAAACACCACGTGTGTAAAATTCAATGAACTGAATCAGAAAACCACGAGATTGACGAACTCTTAATACCTAAGCTAAATTACTGGACAAGTTTCAAAATAAAAATTAAAATATTAAAGTTGCTAACAACAGCAACATTTAAACGAGCTTATTAATTTATTCAAAGCTTAAATACGAACATGCATCTGACAATAAACAAAGTTAAAAAATAAAAACTGCAGTAACACTACGTACGGAAAGCAAAAACGAATTCTTTACACAATGTTGGTTAACGTAGTACAAGTATTACAGCATTACTTACTGGTTGTGAGACAAGGGACACATGGGGTGGACTGCCCACGAAGACTACGTCCAACATTGAGAAAACGTCATAACTAGCATGAAATATGCAAAAGAAAGGTTCACAAAAGGACCTAATTAGATCGCTCTAGGTGGAGGTGTTTGCTCTTTATCATTTCGGCATGGATTTACCCTGACCGTGTTACCACGTGGCAGACTCACAGGCAAAGCACCAAGTTCCAAAAGACTGTTTAATGGATTAAAAAGGACGAAAATTCCTAAAGAAATATTGTGAAATACTGTGATCAATTACATGTATGAGTTAGTAACTAAACGACTCATTAGAGACAAAGTGTAACAAGCCATAAATGCATGTGGTTGCATTTTGCAGTGGCTAAAGCACTTCTCACGGAACTGCACTCAGAACTTAAAAAGTAAATGAAAGACATCAATACTCAATTGTAAAACATTTTGTATGGAGCTACAGAACTGGAAGAAACAAATTAAGCTCAACTGCATGTCAAAATAACTCACTCTTACCTGAACTGACAACTCTTATCGAATAGCACAATTTTGTCCAGTGGCCTGAATTTGTGGCGCAGTGCGTGTTTCGAGCAGCTCTTCGCCTGCTTATCCGGTACAGTCATCGACCTGGTGTAACAAGAAATTTAATTCATCCTACCAGGCAACACATTTACAGTGATTCACATTCCAGTCTCAATGATCCTGTACCCACTGTCATCGACGACGCAACGACGTCCATGGGTCAGTATGAGAGCACAAAAGGGTCGTATCCTGGGACGTCACTTGTTCCACAATGACTGCGGAATGATGTGCTCCCAAACGCCTGTGCGTACACCAACATTGCATTCTGTCGTCAGAAATGCCACACAGCGTCATCTATTCACTTTACAGAATGGGCTAGTATATGATCTCCACGTTCTGTGATGAAGCATGGACATCCAGCACCTTGCTGCTCCATTGTCTTTCAAACACTTTCCATAGTTGCTCACGACAGTAGCACGCGAACGGCCGACCAGCTTCGTCTTTTCCAATTGCTGGGCCATAACTACATAACTACCTGCTATCGAAATTGCTTATGCCAGTGGATTTCATTGTTTCTGTCCATGGCATCGCCAGAATAATCATCCGTTTGTCTATCCTCTGTTTCTATACTTTGCTTACGGCATCACGGATCCGCAACAACGCTCATTTGCACTCCGGAGACGCCACGTACTACTGCGAAATTAATAATTTATTTTTTTCAGCCAAGAAGACAATAATTAAGATCTACAGCACTATTTTTTTTTTATTTTTGATGAAAAGGTCAATTTCAGTTTTCATATTCAAAAGTAACACCAAAGGTCAGATTTATCTAAATCATTTAATACTAGGAAGGAAAGAGGACCTGGTAAGCGTAGGGAACAGTAGTTATAATTAATTTTGCAGCGGAAAATTTCGAGGCTGTCTATCTGTTTGTTCTTTTTGCTCTTATCAGGAATACTTAATAATTTTTCTAGTGGCCAAAGGAGGGTCATTAAAACCTGTAATTTAGTGGATTTCTCCTATTACCTTTCTCGAATGTTGGTGTGACATGTGCAACTTTCCAGTTTCTGGGTATGAATCTTTCAGCGAGCGAGCGGTTGTATATGATTAAGTAAGGAGCTATTGCATCTGTAAACTCTGAAACGAATCTAATTGGTATACAGTCTGGAACGGAAGACTTGAATTAAGTGATTTAAGCTGGTTCACTACTCCGACGTATATACTCTGTTTCAAATTCTGGAGATGGCAGTGGTAAAATACAAGGAGTGAAAGGCTATTTACAATTTGTACAGAAACCAGTTGGCAGTTACAGGAGTTGAGAGGCATGAAAGGGAAGCAGTGATCGACAAGGGAGTGAGACAGTGTTGTAGCCTATCCCCGATGTTATTCAATCTATATACTGAGCAAACAGTACGGGAAACAAAAGAAAAATTTGTAGTAGGAATTAAAATCCATGGAGAAGAAATAAAAACCTTGATGTTCGCCGATGATATTGTAATTCTGTCAGAGAGCAAAGGACCTGGAAGAGCAGTTGAACGGACTGGACAGTGTCTTGAAAGGAGGATATAAGATGAACATCAACAAAAGCAAAACGAGGGTAATGGAATGAAGTCCAATTAAATCAGGTGATGCTGAGGGAGTTAGATTGGGAAATGAGACACTTAAATTAATAGATGTGTTTTGCTATTTGAGGAGCAAAATAACTGATGATGGTCGGAGTAGAGAGGATGTAAAATGTAGACTGGTTATGACAAGAAAAGTGTTTCTCAAGAAGAGGAATTTGTTAACATCGATTACAGATTTGAGTGTCAGGAAGTCTTTCATAGAAGTACTTGAATGGAGTGTAGCCATGTACGGAAGTGAAACATGGATGATAGAATAGTTTAGGCAAGAGGAGAATAGAAGCATTCGAAATGTGGTGCTGCAGAAGAATACTGAAGATTTGATGAGTAGATCACGTAACTAATGTGGAGGTACTGTATAGAATTTGGAGAAGAGGAATTTGTGGCACAACTTGACTAGAAGAAGGGATCAGCTGGTAGGACACGTTCTGAGACATTAAGATATCACCAATTCAGTATTGGAGGGAAGCGTGGAGGGTAAAAACCGTGGAGGGAGACCAAGAAATGAATACACTAAACAGATTCAGAAGGATTTAGGTTGCAGTGGTTACACGGAGTTAAAGAAGCTTGCACAGGCCTTTCGCATATCAAAAGGGCTGTCTTCAATGATGGCTGATGAAGATGCTACGGAGGCCACGAAATGGCACGAGAGGCAACTCTGATGACTTGTTCACGGTAAAGTGGTAAGTGCAGAATGTGTTAGCAAGAGCTGGCTGTACTAGACGTATAATATACTCTTCCACTTCTGGGTAAGTTAATGAACAACATAGCAACAGATCACAATACGCAAGCATTTAAAGTTGTTCAGATGAAAGGCAGTTATTTTATGGGTTTTCAGGAAGCAACTGAGGTTCTGCCTCACGAACTGATATCATCCCACCTGAGGTAATTCAGATAAAAAAGACATTTGGTGAAATAGAGGGATAGTAAATGATGAGGGCATTGAAAAATGTGTGCCAATGTGAAGATTTCAAAACGATCACATTCATTGTGATCAGTGGTGCAAAAGGCTGCCTTCAGAGAAGAAAAGATATTTCAAACGTATGATGAAATATTTTCCTGAGGTACAGAAACAGTTTATACTGAACTGTGCCAGGCTGAACAGTAAAATGAATACTAGGGATAGAAATTGTTTGGTGGACTTAGGCGATTTAGCATTTCAGCGGAAATTTATTTAGAAAAATCGGTGTTTATTTATTTCTTTGGATCATGCCAAGTTATAACTAGCTTTGCTAAAGTCAGTGAGCAAAAGTCGGTATGGAGCTGGTGCACGTTATTTGAATACAGTTTATTCTGAATAACGTAGGAAGTACATGTTGTTACTTAAACCCTTTAACATGATAACCCTTCAGTTGTTTTGTACTGATATGTGTTTTTACAATTAGAATTCATTTCCTTTTTAACAACCTTCCCAAAGTATTAGTTTTGATTTGTCAATTTTCTTCAGATCTTTATCGTTAACTTCCAGTGTAATAAACTGAATTAATTGTGAGCATTTTTTAATTTCGTAGGTAACGATTTCCTTATTCGTTTAGTTTGGATGGCAACAATTATGTCAGATTAACAGTGACACTTTACTCTGGTAGAAACACATCCCACAGATTCAACACAGTAAAGATTCTATAAGAGAAAAAAATGAACCGCAGTACTGGCTCATTTTTTGTCATTTTTCTATAACTGTTCATGTGGAGTAAATGCTACGAAGCGAATATAATGAGAATACTGACACATGTAAAATTATGACATGCTCTGATGTCATGAACATATTAATACAGAAAAAAAACTGTTATGTTTCTTGAATTCCAGTCAATGTTTCTTGAACTTCAGAAACATAAGACGAGTTGCGATAACTTATAAACTGACTCCGAGAAGAACAACAGTAGAAAGATTTGTTGAGGCTCTTGACTAGAGTTGGTAATCAATGAACCGCGTACATGTTCATGAAGACATTGTGGAAGCGAACGTGTGCAACAGTGGATGAGTACTATCATGTCAGGACACCAGTGCAAACTCAGATGTGATTTCTGGTCGTTTCTTCGTTGTACTGGACAAAGCGCACCGCGCACCACTGCGGACTCGCCCTTGAGAGGCGCTGCCGGAAGGAACTACGCCTATCGCTGTGTGTGACGTGCCGCGGGAAGTTCTCTTCTCTTGGTCCAGCACATGAGCCCCAGTTGCCACAGCCGCCGTTCCAGCACCACTTGCTGTCAGTTGCTGTTCCCTTTAAACTGATGAAAATTTCTCGTCTCGAGAAGTGGGCGAAAAATCCTTTGCAGTGTAAGGTGTCAGGCAAATCAAACACCTTCCATGAAAACCATGACATGATAAGCATATCCGGCAGTGTGTCACATAGCTCCGAATAAATCCTGACATTAAATTAACCAAAGTAATACGATCAACGAGTGAGCAAATGGAATACCACAGACTAACACAAAAACCCCTAAATGCAGTCATACTTTCCCACCGTGAAACAGACGCAGTTCCGAGGGAAGAAATGAGAACAGAAGCCGAAGGCAGAACCGTGTTAAGCTAGAAGGCCCTACGATAAGGGACGGACACCCACATCGCCTGCCGACCACCAGGACCACTCCCCAGCCCATGTTAAAAGATAGAACCATCCAGAAGAACAGTATAGATCTTACGATAACACTAAAAGGGCCACACCAGCTGCAAGTTTTAGCGTGAGACTTTTTCGCCTCTCTGTTACGTTGCAAACGTTAAAAACATTGCCCCACCACGAAAAGTATAACGTTTCTCATTGGATAGACAGAATTTTGTAGGCGGAGCTTAAGGTTAACATTGAGACCCTGATTGGTCAGTTGAAAACACAGCCAGATAGCTTTTTTTAAACCAACT
The DNA here is from genome assembly GCF_021461395.2 of Schistocerca americana. Classification (NCBI taxonomy): domain Eukaryota; kingdom Metazoa; phylum Arthropoda; class Insecta; order Orthoptera; family Acrididae; genus Schistocerca; species Schistocerca americana. The sequence continues at coordinate 274,549,277 of NC_060119.1, read as the reverse complement.
TCATTAAATTGTAGTACGGAGAAGTTAGAGAGTTGCTTCCGAGACGGCGAGCTGTATGGAGCTGCGCCGCCCGCCGCCCCCTGACACTGCCTAACTAACGACAAGGTAATGAACGCACGCGATGCCGCATAACAGCGCATAAAGCTTCACTCAGAACTGCAGAAGTCTCATCTGTTACACCCTCTTTTTACGTAATACTAGTGTCGATCGTCAATTAAATTTCATGGTGTTCACATTTGCTACTTGAAGTAAAAATCTGAAACGTGATGATTTTTCTGTTATATAATTATTGAGAAGCCACATCAGCCACTGTAATTTACGACAAGTTAGATAAGTAATTAAAGATAATTGAGGGTCACTGTAGACCATTTTGATAGTTTTCTCTTTTGTGAAACTTAATTTAAACCTAGATTATAGATGTGATATGGCATAGGTCATCCTTCGATCCATTGTAGAACTTGAAAACCCATTGAGGGAATATTCGTTCACATTTTTGTTGAACGCAGTTGGTTTTTATCATCCTGTATTAAAACATTTCCTTTTATCAATAGTGCGATTTATAAACAATGTTTTGTGAGTAGAATAAAATTTCCAATGGTAAGCTTAACTGCTTTTTCGACGTTATTTTACCAGCTAACTAAAAATAGGAAAGCCTTGAACCCCTTCCACTAAATTTAGTTAGTATTAAGATTCTTTTACAGAGAGTGCAGTGGAGCTGACGCTGAAATCATTAAGTATTTGGTTATATCATCGCTAGTCTCACTGAACTTTTTTGAACTCTACATGTCATGTGTGGTCTGGCGTCTCCTTACCAGTAACAGGTCCCGGGTTCAAACTAGTCAATTCCCTAAAAAACACGCTCAGAGCGTCGTTGCGCGAAAGTGGCAGGGAGACACGACTTAGAACAAACAGACACCACGCAGAATGTTTGAGCAATTTACTTAATGAATAACGGTAAGGCCTGTAGCATAGTTGTAAATTGAAAAGCGAGCAGCGCTTCCGGAGAGAGAGAGAGAGGGGGAGGGAAGGAGAAGTGCTGTTGTCAGGAAGAACGAGACCGTTACAACTGCCATACAGGGTGACCAAGAATTAGTTTCCCGTCAAGCAATGCAGCGCAGTATACATTCTGTCCGTGTTCATTTGTCCCGAACGTAGTGTCTTTATCATTAAACGTCCAAGCGGAGCACAGTCTTAATTGCAGGCTGCCGATCTACGGTTTTCAGGGGCAACAAATATTTGACATTCAGTATTTCCCATAATTATTGACAGAATTCAAAAACTTACAATGTTGCCATTATATACTCATTAAGAGGTATAATCTTACGTTATAAGGTTCAACACAGGAAACCAAGTCTTGACGCAGCGTAACTCAGGACGCGCAAATTGTCCAGATCATATTCAACAAACTTTAAACAGAATTTCAAATCTTTACGAAACTTTTTCTCGCTTACCCTCCAAAAAATGGTGAAAGGAAAAAAAGTTTATCGTTTACTGCATTTTTGTTTTTCGTGCAATAGAACTTAAGCATCAGCATGACGTTTTAATTTACTATTAAAGAGTGACTGTACTCGCAACACATTTTACAGACAGTGTTCACATATCCCACTGAATGCAACTACATTATATCATCGTACGACACATAGTTCGGGGAAGATGGAGTTTTATACACCAGAGGTCGATTCTGTATCGACAATAGTGTTACTTAGTAATTCGGTATTGCCTGTCCGGTTAGCCGTGCGGTCTAACGCACGGCTTTCCGAATTGGGAAGGAGCGCCTGGTCCCCGGCACAAATCTGCCCGGCGGACTCGTATCGAAGTCCGGTGAGCCGGCCAGTCTGTGGATGGTTTTTAGGCGGTTTTCCATCTGCCTCGGCGAATGCAGGCTGGTTCCCCTTATTCCGCCTCAGCTATACTATGTCGGCGATTGCTGTGCGGTTCTAGGCGCTTCAGTCTGGAACCGCGCGACCACTACGGTCGCAGGTTCGAATCAGCGGAAGTTTATTTAGAAAAATCAGTGTTTATTTATTTTTTGGATCATGCCAAGTTATAACTAGCGTTCCTAAAGTCAATGAGCAAAAGTCGGTATGGAACTAGTGCACGTTATTGAATAAAGTTTATTCTGAATAACCTAGGAAGGTTCAAATCCTGCCCCGGGCATGGATGTGTGTGATGTCCCTAGGTTAGTTAGGTTTAAGTAGTTCTAAGTTCTAGGGGACTGATGACCTCAGATGTTAAGTCCCATAGTGCTCAGAGCCATTTGAACCATTTGAATTTGATTGCTGTGCAAACAAGTTCTCCACGTACACGCAAACATATGGGTTACACTCGTGTGGTGTGAGACGTTCCCTGGGGGGGGGGGGGGGGGGGGGGGGGTCCACTGGGGGCCGAACCGCACAATAACCCTGAAAGAGTGGTTCGGTGTGGGGCCACGGAAGGGTGAAGTGGACTGCTGTAGTCGTCGTGTGGTTGTGGACCACTGCGGCTGCGGCGGGGACGGAGCCACTCCGTCGTTTCTAGGCCCCCGGTTAACGTACAATACAATACATACAATACACATCGATATTCCATGTAGTTTTAACGCAGTTATTGGAAAATTTGGAAATATGTCTATGAACTTCATCGTCACTGGCTTAAAAAACGTGCTACGGAAGTGTTGGTATAACTTCTTGAAACAACCTGTAGCTGCTCCTGGGACGATGGAAGAGAGAGTGGGGACTTACCTGCACGCTCTTCAGCTTCCAAACAGACTAAGTTACAAGGATAACAAAAGAATGATAAAAACAACAGACAGAAACTGTTTAGTTTCCTGAGAATCAAACATCTATAGGCGTTTAAGAGCTTCCATTTGTTTAAGTGATTGCATGACGAGAAAGAGGACGAAAACACAGGCCATGTTATTACATACGATACAAGCGCTATGCGTGGCGCTGCGACGAAGTAATACCGGAAAGCCAGGCTCCTGTCACCGCATAAGCTCCGATCCCTTCGTCAGACTCCGGCACGTGGTGTATCGTTTTCAGCCAAACTAGACGTGCTATGAGCCACCTAAGAAAAATGTCCCAGGAGATGTCCGTACCACTTAGCAATTTATCCTGCTGAGTATGTTGCTTCTGCTCACTCAAATGTGCACTGTGCCATGGCTTGCTCATGCTATGCGTTGGATGAAAACCTTGGTTGCTCTTCTGTGTTTAGTCTCACGCAGTTATCGCGATTATGCTGTTATCCTCTCTTTCCACGGGTGGCAGCAGTCGTGTGTATCGATATTCGAACCTTGGACTATCTTTGGTCGGTTGGTGTGGAGCAGCGAGGATATCTCTGGGGTGCATGGTTTGGCAGGGGCCGCTGGTGGCATCCAGGCGGTGTCGGAGTGTGTGGTGCTATTCCCACTGCTACGAGGTTCGTGGCTTACCCACCCTGGACATGAAAGTGGAGTTCTGACTTAATCTACCAACAAGTCACGACTGTTCACCTTGTGTCGTTTGGAGTTCGTTGTCGGCTGTTGGGATATTCCCGCGAGCAACAACGTGTGTTTTCAAGTAGGCAAATTTTAGCCACCCTCTGCTGGATTCAAAATGGTTCAAATGGCTCTGAGCACTATGGGACTTAACTGCTGAGGTCATCAGTCCCCTAGAACTTAGAACTACTTAAACCTAACTAACCTAAGGACATCACACACATGCATACCCGAGGCAGGATTCGAACCGGCGACCGTAGCGGTCGCGCGGTTCCTGACCGTAGCGCCTAGAACCGCGCGGCCACTCCGGTCGGCCCTCTGGCGGAGTTTAACTGTACTTGGTTATTTGAATTGAAGTGCACCAGCGGAATCTTCTGCGTCGTGGCCGTTAACGTTCCAGTTACCTGCCCTGGACGTTGATGTAAATTCAGGCAGTGTATTTTCCTCATCATGTTGTCGCTGTCCAGCACAGTGTGTAGTTTGACAGCTCAATGTACAATTGGTTGTGGGCGCCAATACCTTCTACGTTGTTCCATTGAACTCCCGCGTGCTGGTCGGGTGAAGTGGGGGTTATCTTGTCGCTGGGTCCGTTGACTGTCTGTCCGTTGGGTTGTCGTCGGATAGACAGTGGTTGGGCCGACTGCCTTTCTCACCTAAGTGAGCATTAGTGTTTGAATTCCAGGCCGACCCTCAGAACTTCTGAGCGCCCTTGATTGTACTGCCCTTTTTGTTTGTTCTTGTTGTTTGTACTTGTATGGCTTCTAGCCGATTTTTAGATTACGGTTGTTTTGCACTTAAGGCGTCAGATGGTTTGGGTCTTCAGCTTAATTTAAGAACTGTTTTACGTAAAGCCTTTGGCATTTTTAAAATTAATGTTGGGCCTTAAGCCAATTTTGAACTTAAGTTGTTTTGCTTTTAAAGTGTCAGATTCTTGGGGCCTTCACCCGATTTTGAATTAAAGTTGTTCTGGTCTTAAGGTGTTAGATGGTTTGGGCCTTCAGCCTAACTGAAGAACTGTTTTACGTAAAGCTTTCGGCATTTTTAAAATGAATGTTATTGAGTCTTAAGTGTTGGGCCTTCAGCAGATTTTGAATTTAAGTTGTTTGCTCTTAAAGTGTCAGATTCATTGGGCCTTCTGCCTAATTAAGGAACTGTTTTAAGGTAAGGCTTTCCCTTTTAAATTTCTGATTTTGGTTGAGCTTAAAGTTCTTGCCTTTCAGCCGTTTTTAAATTAAAGTGGTCTCGCCCTTAAGACATGAGATTGTACGGCGCATTCAGCCGCTAATTAAGTTTCAAAACTAAAGCTGTGTGTTCTTTTTTTTTTTTAGTTTTTCTTGGCTCTTGTAATGTTTGGTCAAATAAAAGGTTGTATGTTCGAGTATAACTGACAGCCGGTTGTTTTGGCCCCTTTCCACAACTTAAACTACCTGTCCTGTCCTGCAGGTTTAGCAGGGCGTCTCAAGTAGCACATCCACTGACCAATCCAGATACTTACATTTTGCAGTGTCTGTGTTATTCTGTTTACGATGAAAATCTCTGTAATCAATATTTCCTAATCTGATAGCATACTTGATTTGAAAAAAAGCATACTTCACTTGAAAAAAAAAAAAGTGTTGCCATAAGTGAAATGAAACCAGGGAAGGCCTTGGATTTGATGATGTTCTTCGTAAATTCATAACATAAGGGACGATCAATAAGTTGTCAATCAGCCAAAATCGCCATGCGCGTTGAGGTAATCATTCCACCGACGCACCAGATTGAGGGTACCTGTTTGGTAAAACACCGTGTCTTGATGTGTGAAGAGTCCATAACTGCCTGCCGCACGTCTTCGGCCGACAGGTATCTTCGAGCTTTCAAGGCCGTTATCAAGAGCCCAAAGGAGTGATAAATGTTTGGGAAGAGATCAGGACTACAGGGCGGGTGCTCGAGTGTCTTCCAACTGAGTTGGCGTAACTTCTGCGTTACGACATTTGCGATACGCTGAAGTGCGTTACCATGAAGCGGCAGCACCGCCTGTCGCAGTTTTCCCGGACGTTTCACCTTAAATGCACGCCGTACTTTCTCCAGCGTTGTGTAGTACCGTTGCCCACTGATGAGAAACCAGTTTTCGTGAAATCAATAAGCAGTGGACCTAGTAATCAGGGTGACCATCACCTTTCCAGCAGATGGCTGGCTCTTGAACTTCTTGGGATGAGGGGACGATGGAAGACACAAGTGCATCGCCGATGCTTTTGACTCCGGTTCTCAGTGGTGGCACCAACTTTCGTCGCCTGCAACAATGCGCTCAAGGAACGTGTTGCTTTCAAGATTGACACAGACCAGGTGTTTCAGGCAAACAGCCATCTGGTTTGCTTTTTGTTGGGCATTCAATTCCTGGGGTACCCTTTGGCTGCAGACCTGATGATAACCTAACTCATGCCAGACAATGTGTTGCACACTACGGAAGATGACGTCGAGATCCTTTGCTCGCGCACGAATGGTTATGCGGCGGGCCACCCTAACCACATCATCAACAGCCCGCTTGTTCTTGTCCGTAATGCATAAGGCTGGCAACCAGCACTGATCTTGGCGCACCATTAGACAACGGTGGTTTTCGACAGGCGCGCTGTCCCCATACACATTCTCCATTCTTCAATTGATGTATATCGGTGTTTGCCCTTCGGCAGCAAAGAAAAGAATAACACCACATTGGTCCTGTTTGGACGCGTTCGGTAATAACGTCGCTGTAGTTAACGTCTCCGCATTTACCTCACGCACGTCGTAAAGACACGAATGCCATGTTATTCTCTTGCCTTCATGTCGGTGCTCATATACCCGCATCGTAGTCGCGGTACGTTGCATACTCGCTGCAGCAACGCCTTCACGCACTCCCTTATACATTCCAGCTGGTGAACCAGAGAATGGCTGAGTCAGTTTTTTTTTTATACAGAGATTGGTTAAAGTTCTTCCCTGTAATCAGTTTCCTAAGTACCTTGGCGTCATACTGGACCTCACTCCATCGGCCGGTGTGTCCGAGCGGTTCTAGGCGCATCAGTCCGGATCCGCGTGGCTACTACGGTCGCAGGTTCGAATTCTGCCTCGGGAATGTATGTGTGTGATGTCCTTAGGTTAGTTAAGTAGTTCTAAGTTTAGGGGACTGATGACCTCAGATGTGCTTAGAGCCATAGTGCATAGAGCTATTTGAACCATTTTTTGGACCTCACTCTGTCCTTTAAACGACTACACAATCCACGCAACAAAATCCTGTATTAAGAGTGTGGCGGCAGGTAGGGAGCATATCGTCCTCCCCTGGGCCTTATAAACAGGAATACTGCTCCATTGCAAGGTTGAATAGAAGCTATGTAAGGAAATGTCAAATTACACGATGTGTATCCTCAGTGGATGCATGAAAACTACACTTCTGCAGTGGTTGCACGTACTGAGCCATACTGCCCCACCTCCGCTCGGCAGAAATGGCATATTGTGGTCCGTCAGTTGAATAAAATTCAAAGTGATCCACAAGAGACAGTCCTTAAGGACATTCCTCACATATCATTCAGTATGTTGAGATCACGGAAACCCGAATTAGTCGTAGCCGAGCTACTGTTAGACAGCGACTTCAACATCAATGCAATTCAACGGCCCACTTCTGACACCAAACAAAGACCTATTGGGGTCAAACTTCCCTGTCGACGCTGAGAAGCTCTTAACTGGTTTCGAACACCACATGGTGTTTGCTAGGACCTTCTGTACAAAAGGGACATACCTCAAATCCTCAGTGTAACTGTGGTTCTCTGTGCTACGAAATGGATCATATTGTGATGGCGGCAACATCAGAGCCTACGCAGGACCATAAACATCTATACGGACTGAAGTTCCTAGCAGTATGGCTTAGACATCAGTACTTAAGGATTACGTTTACCGTTCGTCTTTCTGAATCCACAGTCTATTTCTAGTCTACATTTATTTTCCATTTTAATGTTCATTTCTGTAATTTTTTGCTGTTCTTTTATTGCTAATTTTAACGCTCATTTAATTTCTCTCCTTCCTGTACACGTCATTAATCCTTTTATTGCCTCAGTTTACAGCTAATTTTATTGGTCATTTTACAGCCTGTTGCATTGCAATGTGTGCTGTCCATGTTACTGTATATTTTATATCTGTTTCATCTCCGTGCTGCTCCATCCTAAGCGGGCCTTTTCATCTCTGAATAACTATTGCAACATACATATTTCTGAATCCGATTACCGTATTCATATTTTGGTCTCCCTGTATGGTTTTTACCTCCCACATTTTCCTCCAGTACCAAACTGGTGATCCCTTGATGTCTCAGAATGGGTGCTATCAACCGATCGCATCTTTTGGTCCAGTTGTGCCACAAATTTCTTGCCTCCCCAATTCTACTCAGTACCTACCCATTTGTTATGTGATCGACCCATCTAATCATCATTCTGTAGCCCACATTTCGAAAGGTTTTATTCATTTTTATCTAACCTGTTTATCGCTCATGTTTCACTTCCAGACATGGCTACACTTCAGACAAATACCTTCAGAAAAGACTTCCTAACACTTAATTCTATACTCAATATTAACAAATTTCTCTTCTTCAGAAATGCTTTTCTTTCCATTGCCAGTCTACATTTTATATCCTCTCTATTTTGTCCATCGTCAGATATTTTGCTGACAAAATAGTAAAACTCATCTACTACTTTAAGTGGCTCGTTTGTTAATCTGATTTCCTTAGTATCATTTGATTTACAGTCCATTATCCTTGTTTTTCTTTTGTTGATGTTCATTGCTAATACGCATAAAATTCGCCGTACTCATTTTCTCAGCTCCTCATCTGGAGTAATTTAAATACCCAATGTATCATACGTGCCCACATTTTCACGCTAAATGAATTTGAAATTTACCAGAAAGTCACAAAAACAATTATTCGCGTGGTCAATAAATGAATCACTTGCCTTATAATAATCTTATAGAAAAAAATATATTTCACCATACGTTTCATCTAAGAAGGGAATTTTCAGTAACAGCAAAAACTTATGCTCCAAATTTTTGTAAATGTTATAAGCTGCAAGCCTTTGTCAAGATTCTCCATCGTCACATAATTCTGGAAATATAATATGGATATACGGGAATTAGAATTCTGATGAAGCAAACTTTATTTCACAAGGTAACATATACAGCACAGTAATAGAACACATGTAAAAATATAACAGCCCAGAATCGGTATGCTAATCAGGCAAAATCGTCGTGAGCATTGAGGCCATCATCCCACCCATACACGAGGCTGAAAACTCCGTTTGGTAAAACACCCTGTCCTGGTGCGTAAAGATTGCTGCTACGCATCACCGTTGAACCGTCCGACGGGAATCGTCGATCCTTAAAGGCCGTTTCTAAGGGACCAAAGGCGTGATAATTGGATTGGCAGAGATAAGGACTATGGGCGTGGGGGGAGGGGAGGGGCGGGTGGTGTTCCAGTGTCTCCCACTCGAGTAGGCGTAACTTACGCGTTACGACATTTGCGATGTGGGGACTTGCGTTGTCATGAAGCAGCGGTACCCCTTGTCTCAGTTTTCTTGGACGTTTCGCGTTAACTGCACTCTGTAATTTTTCCAACGTTGCGCAGCACCGTTCCCCAGTGATGGAGACACCAGGTTTCTTGAAATGAAGCTGGCCTCCCAGATCGACCGGCTTCTTGTGTAGAATAGCGAGCAGCACGGAACATGGCACACAATTCCGAAACGGTTGTTCTCGACAGACGTGCTGGTCCATACACGTTCTTCATTCTCTGATGGAAGGCTACCGGTATTTGTCCTTCGCCAGCCAAGAAAAGAATAACCGCATCTTGGTCCCATTTGGACGCGGTTGGTAATAACGTCGCCATAGCTCACATTTCCGCATTTCCTGCACGCTCGTCCAAAAGACACGAATATCACACTGATTTCTTGCCTACATGTCTGTGCTTATATACCCGTATCGGAGTCGCGCTACGCTGCAACAACATCCTGAAACGAAAACTTTTTCGTCGGCCCGTATAATGATATACCCTGTCTTCAATCTTTTGTCCAGATGTGTACACTGAGCAGTTGGAAGTATGATTTCGAAGAAAAATTCGGCTGTTTCTTAGCTTATAAAATGAAACATGAACTTTCTCACTTTTAAAACAACTGAAGAATGAGCAAAAAAAAATTGACGGTTAGTAGTACAGCCTGGTACTGCAGGGAGTGTTGAGTACCGTTCTCCACCTTCTCTATATATTCTCTATCTCTTTGGTATAGTTCATCACATGCATACTCCGCAAGCCACCGTACGCTAGGTGGCAGACTGTCTATATGCGTCCACACGAGCCCTAACTTGTCTTCGCGTTCTACAGTCAGCCGCAAATGAGAGTCCTCTAAATTTCCTCAGAAATAAATGTAGATCTTTCTCCAGGGATTCCCATTTGAGTTTGCAGAGGATTTCCGTAATACTCAGTGTCAATCGAATTTACCTGTAACAAATACAGAAGTACGCCTCTGAACTGCTTCGATGTCTTCCTTTAATCCTTCTGTTGGGCGTCCTAAACACTCGAACAATACCCAGGAGTGGGTCTCACTAGTGTTCTATACGAGGTCTCTTTTATAGACGAGCTACAGCTTCCTAGAATTCTCCTAATAAACGAAAAGTTTATTCGTCTCCCCTATAACCGACCACATTCCATTTCATGTCGCTTTGCAGCTAAATATTTAATTGGCTTGACTGCGTCAACCAGCACACCAGTAATACTGATTGATTGTTTTTCCTAAAAAAGCAAGGCGGAATTAATATAATTTTGATATATAATTATAAATCACAAAATTAATGTGACATTTCGGAAACTAATGTATCAATATGCGTTCAAAACCTTGCCTACCTCGTTTGACAGTAATACAATGAACATTAATAATATGTAAGTCTTGCTGCATAGGAAGCTAATTCGTGAGCTGCCGAACGAGGAAACAGAATTGAATTAAAGCTCATCCCTTCTTTCCTAGCACGCTAGGTGACATGCTTGGATTATTACGGTCCAGCTGCCGTATACTTACCATCGTTTTGCTTCTATGTTCGGTGTTTGCTACCGTAGTCTGTACCAACAACTGCAATGCTCTGTAAAATTTCTTTTCTGATCGCAACATTAACTTAGATTTTTCTACATTTAGAGGAAGCTACTGTTCGTCACACAAAATAGAAACAGATCTAAGTCATCCTCATACAGTCGAATGACCACACTGTCCCATATACCACAGCGTAATCAGGAAAGAGTCGGAGATTGCTGGTCATCCTATCCGTCAGATGGTTACTGTACTGAAAACTAATGTCTCCGAAATTTTTATGTGAAAACTTTTAAAGATTTTTAATTAAAACAAACGTTAGTAAAATTCTACATCTTTACTCTTCACGTTTACATATTTATTTCTCAACATAGTCACTCTAGCGATGTATACATTTCTCCCAACAAGAGACCAGTTTGTTAATATCGTCACTATAGAATATTTGACACAACCTCATCTATGCTTGCACTAATTCATCACTACCAAAGTGAACTCAGGGGTTCTCCAAGTTTTTGAAACATATGAAAATCGCATGGAAAACTGAGACTGATCGATGACAGTAAACCCAAGGCGTCGGATTCTTGCAGATGTCGCAGCGGTCGTATGTGATCTGCCATTGACACGCTGAAGGAGAGGTTGTGTGGACGAACTGAAGTTCTAAGGTACTGTGCCTCTTTCATCACACAGAATCATTCTGCGTAATGGAAGAGGCACAGTACGTAATAATTTATAAACACGACTACGGTGCAAGAGAGGCGTAAAACACAAATAATACTGGTGCAAATATTTGCACTTGACAAATGAGGATAAATTCTCGAAAAGTGTTGTGCTAAGCATGATGTAACACGTAACTAGTGCTGTGTTTCATCATTTAAATCGTGAACGACACAGCTGCAGGCTTCTTAAAAGCATCGATCATAATGAATTAAATTAAGAATTTTTGTCAACAAACTTTGACTCCACGGTTGCGTGACTACGGTATGACCTAAGGTTTAACTGTAAGTGATGTTCAGACTTTATTTGCCATTTCATTGACACTAAAACCTGATGCCGTTCAAAATTTCAAAGGATTAAACCTCCATCATGAGGTGGATTTACTTGTTAATATGATATTTGTGTGTGTGTTGTGTTACGATTTTTTAGAGGAACTTGTGGCACTGTCTCCAGTGGTCACAGGTTCCTTTCACTGTCGTAGCACATTACTTGTATACTGTCATAGTTTGTAAACACACACACAAATGTCATGTTAACAAATGTAAATCCACCTGATGATGGAGGTTTAAACGTTTGAAACGCGTCGTGGAGATAAATGAACAGTGACTGGTAACAGTAAACTAGTTGGTTCATTTAGTGTCGATAACAGTAACGGTAAATCCTAACCTAAAATGTTCTTATTTAAACTGTTTCGCTTTATTGAGGTCAAGCATCATCAGTGGCCTGTAATTAAGTTATTTACTTTTTGATTTACTTTTAGATCGAAAACAGTTTCTTAACAGTATGTTGATTTGCACTTATGGTGATTTCCGTGTGATTTCTCGCTTACATCGGGAAATGCCGTCTGCTAGCACGTCTTTTCTGTTTGTCTTCTTTAGACACAAGTATTTGTGCATTTCTTATGTTTTGCACACCACACTTTTTCGCACACCACTGTTTACTGTTTGTTTTTATACTTCTAAGAATCCAGTGGTGTGCGAAAAAGACCACTCATGATGCTTTACCTCAATAAAGCAAAACGCGTCTGAAAAAAAACACGCATTTTTGTAGTTACGACGACAGAACAAAAATACCCTCAAGAATTGTGAAGCAACTACGGACAACTTAGCCACACAAATGAAGCAGTTCATAATTATTGTTCGATATATGGAATGAACACGGCTGAAATGTTTTATGAGAGAAATTTAAGGACATTCCGCTTGTTTCTGTCAACTGTCACAGCACTTATGTCGTATTTCATTTTGTTGTCATAAGAAGAGATAGCAGCCAGTACATTTTTGTTTTGTGCTGCCCTTGGTCGTATCACCGCGCCTTTGTTTTAATAAATTATTATGTGACGGCATTGCGGAGTAGTTTCAGAGCACGCCAAGTGAATTTATTTGAAAAACATTGCATTTGAGGCTATGACAGACAGTAAATCAGCGATTTATCATATTATGAAATATTTTTAGGGACGGAATTCCTTTTCCATTTTCTGGTACCACACGTTTAATTTTTGATCACGCTTAGGAAAACTAAAACGTTAATCGCACTTATTCTCTTTTCTCGTTATTTGTAGGTACTAGAACTACTGTTTGCTATTGTGACTATCGTAAAATAGTCGTAGCGGTTTAAATATGAGGAGGTAATGACTCAGAAATGGTATCTGCAGACGAAAATTGCTCGAAATGCGTGTTTATTTGACTGATTTTTTGGAAGCACACTCCCACACTACCGGATGTCTCTAGCACTTCTCTCGTAAATGTATGGTCATACAGTCGCGTAAGATCCTACGATATGAAGGCGGCCGAACCCCGAAGGGGATATTCTGGCCAATAAATGCCATACGATCATTTCATTTTCAACTCTTTAATCCACTGTTTCTTGATGTCAGTCAAAACACAAATCTCCTCGTACTAGTAAGACAGCCAGAGAGCTTACATGTTTCGTTTATTCATCTTGCCACAGCTACACGACTCCCACACTGCTGCAGCCAATTCATAAATATGCACAATTTGATGGTCAATCGCTAGGCGTCTCGAAATCAGTAATGGAATAATAAAAAAATATTGAAGAACAAAACAAAAGGTGATTAGTTGCAATAATTTCTAGAAGCCTTAAGCCATAGTTACACCTTACATGTGAAGAGGACCTTTTCCTCTTGTGACGTGTTTCGATTTTCATCCGTAGCAGCCAAAATTAAGCACCAATACTGTTACTAAGACATAAGTGTGCGGAAACTGGGCAAACACGTGTAGTATTAAAGTTTCGGTCTTACCGCAAGAAGGTAGTCAACAGCGCCATATCAGCGTTACGTGACTATCTCTGTTTGTTGTAATCGACATGGGCTCTAGCCTGTGATAACTCAACAGATATTTCTGCGCTGCGAGAGCCACAAATCTGCCAGCGCGTGCGCTATGAGGAGGGGAGAGTGCAGGGGAGGACCCGCAACAGCTGTGGTTCGATCGGGAGGCGGGCGCAGGCGGCGACCTTGAACTTGGAGCCGGTACTCCCCGTTACGTAACAAGCTTCACGTCACCGCCGCTGTCGGCGCTGATGTAGGCGCCGCCCTGACCCGCCTAAGGCTGCCGCAGAGTGCGGGGAGCTACACGTCTCAGGCACTGTTACGTTATTTGTTTAGTCATAAACAAAGAACTTTACAGTTGTACAAATACAAACTTGATCCATACATGTTCTAAAATTCGGTCTAAGTATACAGGGTGTCCATTGATAGTGACCGGGCCAAATATCTCGCGAAATAAGCATCAAACGAAAAAACTACAAAGAACGAAACTCGTCTAGCTTGAAGGGGGAAACCAGCTGGCGCTATGATTGGCCCACTAGATGGCGCTGCCATAGGTCAAACGGATATCAACTGCGTTTTTTTCTTAAATACGAACCCCCATTTTTATTACATATTCGTGTAGTACGTAAAGAAATATGAATGTTTTAGTTGGACCACTTTTTTCGCTTGGCGCTGTCATAGTCACAAACGTATAAGTACGTGGTATCACGTAACATTCCGCCAGTGCGGACGGTATTTGCTTCGTGATACATTACCCGTGTTAAAATGGACCGTTTACAAATTGCGGAAAAGGTCGATATCGTGTTGATATATGGCTATTGTGATCAAAATGCCCAACGGGCGTGTGCTATGTATGCTGCTCGGTATCCTGGACATCATCCAAGTGTACGGACCGTTCGCCGGATAGTTACGTGTTCAGCCACATGTGAAACGTCAGCCACGACCTGCAACAAATGATGATGCCCAAGTAGATGTTTTAGCTGCTGTCGCGGCTAATCCGCACATCAGTAGCAGACAAACTGCGCGAGAATCGGGAATCTCAAAAACGTCGGTGTTGAGAATGCAACATCAACATCGATTGCACCCGTACCATATTTCTATGCACCTGGAATTGCATGGCGACGACTTTGAACGTCGTGTACAGTTCTGCCACTGGGCACAAGAGAAATTACGGGACGATGACAGATTTTTTGCACCCCTTCTATTTAGCGACGAAGCGTCATTCACCGACAGCGGTAACGTAAACCGGCATAATATTCAGTATTGGGCAACGGGAAATCCACGATGGCTGCGACAAGTGGAACATGAGCGACCTTGGCGGGTTAATGTATGGTGCAGCATTATGGGAGGAAGGATAACTGGCCCCCATTTTATCGATGGCAATCTAAATGGTGCAATGTATGCTGATTTCCTACGTAATGTTCTACCGAGGTTACTACAAGATGTTTCACTGATTGAGAGAATGGCGATGTACTTCCAACATGATGGATGTCCAGCACAAAGCTCGCGTGCGGTTGAAGCGGTATTGAATAGCATATTTCATGTTTTATGTTAAGAATCACCTACCATCACAGGGGTGGGGCGTGAGTGAAAAAGGTGTAGCTCATGACGCGCAATTACTAGATTTTATAAATCCATTATTCGAGAATGAGATCACTTAGAGACTTGCAACAACATTTATGCATAGTTTCAAACTTTTACGAAGCTTTTCTCGCTGACACTCCCCTTATAATACTGAAAGGAAAACAGTTTGCCACTTACTACAATTTCGCTATCCATTCAGTAAAAGCACCGCATCAGGCACATATTTAGCACACAGTATTCACAAAACCCAATGAACGTGCCTGGAAAATTATATCACTGTACGATACATAGTTCGGGAAAAATTAAGTCACAACCACTGGCATGCGTGTAAAACTGCCGCATCATGCATTACGTTTTAATTTACAACTTCTTTGCTACTTACTCTATCCCCAACACATTTCGCAGGCACTGCGCCGCTGAATGTAACTGCAAAATTATATTAAAAAAATGGTTCAAATGGTTCTGAGCACTAAGGGACTTAACAGTTAAGGTCATCAGTCCCCTAGAACTTAGAACTACTTAACTAACCTAAGGACATCACTTACATCCATGCCCGAGGCAGGATTCGAACCTGCCACCGTAGCGGTCTCGCGATTCCAGACTGACGCGCCTAGAACCGCACGGCCACACCGGCCGGCTAAATTTACATCATTGTATGATACACCGTTCGGGAGATACGACGTCATAGACATTGGGTTGCGCGTAAACGATACTACAGAGCGAAATTCGCTAGAGATACACGTGAAATGTGTGTACAAGTATATGTGAAATATATTAAATATGTGTGAAATATGTGTAACATGTGCATGCACGGATGAAACCATGGGTAAAAAGGTCCTCTGAAACACCTGTATCGATTTCAACCAAACTTAGTACACATATCACTTACTCTCTGGAAAGAAATATTGTGAGGGTTAGAACCACCAAGCTTGTATTTTTGTGGCAGTGAAGAGTAGTTAAGGACAGAGGAGGAGGAGATGGAGAGATAGAGAGGGGCGTGGAGACGCGTCAGATTCACATACAGCAGGTCTCCGACAGTAAAGGCCGCTCTGCCGAAGCTTTCTATTCGGCCTTTTTGCCTCGATACATATCTGGTGGATGCTGAGCGGTCAGATTCCAGTTATCGTGCAGTATTAAAGCTGTACCGTGTTGCCCTTACAGCAAATTAGCCGTCTTCTCTTTCAGATTTCGCTCGTAGTCGCCCTGACTTTGTCTTCGGGATACAGTTTCGGTCTCTATAAACTCTCACCACGTCCGAGGAACAACAGAACGATTCACATTAATCCATCGGTCCACATCATTTTCCGACTCTCCTGCTTCCTTTCTTCCTATGGCCCTCCACCGCAGAGAGTCTGGTAGGCGTCTTTTCTGTCCTATACTGCACCGTCTGTGACTGTGTTCACAGCGATATTGGATTGGCGACCAGCCGGCAAACACTTCCTCGCTTGATAGGTGCTCTGACGTCAGCGTTGTCCGTGGACCGGAATGCCATCTTCCGTGCAGAACAGGATCGTCTGGGCATCTGTTGACAGTTTGTACGATTGTATCGTGAATTGGACACAGGATGGGGAAACGGCGGTTTGTTGTTTTAATTTTGGACACCAGTGTAGATTAGAAACCTGTTTATCTACTAAGTAGGACAGTTTGTAGCCCATTATTGTACATTTGGCATGTACAATATTTAACTGACAAAATTAACATAGAAAACCTGTATCACAAGTACTATAAGAATGAACACACATATAATGACGAGAGAAAAATAATACTCAACACACACAACAAATGACATTAAATGTAGAAACAGTAACACACAGATAAAGCGGAATAGAGCCCAAAGAATAGATAAAGTAGGGTCAATCGTGGCTGGTTATTGTACTAGGCGCCACGTTAAACCTGTAATTAGACTACATAATATATAAAAACTGTAACACCAGCAATATAGCTAATCAACATACATACAGTGTAAAAACACTAATGAAACTTAGATATTAGAACAGATATGTCAGAGATGAACCGAGGCGTGATATCCAAGATTTGAATTATATGATGTACCATAATAAACTAACTATGGGATGTGCTGCCCGGGGACGTAAGGCGCGAGGGCACATTTCGAAGCCACCTTCCTGAGCAATGCCGGTGAGTGGACAACTATCCCCAACACTAAACTTTCCTGCCTTCTTTCTTTTCTCTTCTTAAAAATTAAAATTTCATAATTTTCCATTTCGAAATTTCATGTGCTTTAATTTAAAGAAGTAATCACAGCTGTATCATATACAAAAGGGACAACGGATCTCGACATAGCCCCACCTCTAACTGGAGCTGCATGGGCAGCGGTGGCCCCGGCCCTGCTGTGTGGTCAAACTTCGTTGCGCGGCATGGGCAGTGGGTATCTGCTAAAAAAAAATAATCTTCCTCCGCAGAGATGTGAGCGGCACAAGACATTGTCGATGCTGTATTCAGCTTACAGCCTCTTTTCAAGATATAGTTCACTTTGTTCAACCACTTGTCCAAGTCCTTTGCCCTCTCTGATAGATTTACACTGTCATCTGCAAACCTCAAAGTTTTAATTTCTTCTCTGTGAACATTAATTCCCTTTCCAACTGTCTCCTTGGTTCCCTTCACAGCTTGCTCAGTATACAGAAAGTATAACATTGGGGAGGCTAAGAAGCCAATTGAGTCAGTTAACAAGGAGGCATGCCAATTAAACATCTGACCTCAAGAACGTGGTGATACACCTGCCTCTCGAACACATTTTGTGTGTGTGTGTGTGTGTGTGTGTGTGTGTGTGTGTTTTGTCAGGTTTTCGTCTGAAAAACGAAGTCAGCTTCCGTCCTTAATGAAGGATATTTTGAGCTATGGAACATGAAAATAAGAATTTCCCGTTACTGGCGTTGGGCATGGTTTTCCAGTGGCGTACACTTATGCTCAAAGTCTATTATGGCATGATGGATGATATACCAGAGATCTTCGCAACAGCGATCGGCAACCCTTCAGGCACCTCAGGCACGCGTGCAGCCTACATGGCCCCTGCATGCCTCAGCGTCACGCACTCGCCCTGTCACAGCGACGGATGGACACCAGGTGGCGGATCGGCTCTATCAGAGGCCACTACTTCCAAGGGACCGATTGGCATCCGCCACACACGTGACCCGAAAATAGTGCCAACGCCGGCCGCTTAGAGAGCCCCTCCTACCCTCTGGGTGGATGCTACACACCGAATCGTCTTAGGACCTCGAAGCGCATCCTAGGGACTGATCCCGCTTTACTCAGCATTCATCGTTGTTTTCCTTGGTATAATTAGACTATATCCAGGATAGTCGTTTCTATCGCTACGCTGGTATTATTCAGGACAACTTCATCGGACTTAGAATATTTCCCATAGAAGTGTAATTGTCTGTGAAGATCCTCATTGCGTTACTTGTCAGACTCTGGAATCGCCATACTGTCAGGTGTTCTTACCTGTGAGACATGAAACTGTGATTTTGTTACCATCGTCCGAAGCAGAAATTCCTTTCCTTGGTCAATAAACTTTTGTAAACTGCGATCACAGTGTCAGTGCGAGCGATACATCAATCGATGTTTTATTTTTTAATTTCCACCAACCTAAAAATATTTTCCAATCCTTACCTTGTGTTCAGTATGTAATTTTTAGGATTAACTAAGAATTACACTTCTTTAACCTCGTTTGACGAACCTTATTATCAACGACCAAAACGAAGGTGATGGAATGTAGTCGAATTAAGTCGGGTGATGCTGAGGGAATTAGATTAGGAAATGCAACGCTTAAAGTAGTGAAGGAGTTTTTTATTTGGGGAGCAAAATAACTGACGATGGTCGAAGTAGAGAGGATATAAAATGTAGATTGGCAGTGGCAAGGAAAGCGTTTCTGAAGAAGAGAAATTTGTTAACATCGTGTATAGATTTAAGTGTCAGGAAGTCGTTTCTGGAAATATTTGTATGGAGTGTAGCCATGTATGGAAGTGAAACATGGACGATAAATAGTTTGGACAAGAACAGAATAGAAGCTTTCGAAATGTGGTGCTACAGAAGAATGCTGAAGATTAGATGGGTAGATCACATAACTAATGAGGAGATATTGAACAGAACTGGGGAGAAGAGGAGTTTGTGGCACAACTTGGCTAGAAGAACGGATCGGTTGGTAGGATATGTTCTGAGGCATCAAGGGATCACCAATTTATTATTGCAGGGCAGCGTGGAGAGTAAAATTCGTAGAGGGAGACCAAGAGATGAATACACTAAGCATATTAAGAAGGATGTACGTTGCAGTAGGTACTGGGAGATGAAGAAGCTTGCACAGGATAAAGTAGCATGGAGAGCTGCATCAAACCAGTCTCAGGACTGAGGACAACAACAACAACATTATTAATGTATGATCTAGAAGCCCGTTTTATAGTACACACAAACCAAAAAGGTAACCTAGCGAGGCGGCGCTGTGCAACTGGATTCGCATTCGGGAGGACGACGGTTCGAACCCGCACCCGGCCATCCTGATTTAGGTTTTCTTTCCATGATTTCTCTAAATCGCTTCAGGCAAATGCCTTGATGTTTCGTGTGAAAGGGCACGGCCAACTTCCTTTCCCAAAATTCCCTAAACCAATGGTACCGATGGCCTTGCTGTTTGGTCCCACCAACCAAAACTGAACTGTACATTTTAATTCCATGGTACGAAATACTGTTTTAAGTTGTTTTTTTTGTTTGATTTTTCTCGGTAAGTGTAAGTTATGTACGGTGCTTTTTCCGTAACCATGAATAGACATATTAGTCTGTTAATTATTGTATGTAGATGGAGTTATATGATGTAGAATCTTTACCTCTTTACACAAATTTTTACAATGAATCTAATAATTGTTCTAATAATTGTTTTGGATACGTTCTTGTGACACATTCTTGTCATTTGGATATTGCTGTCATTTTTGTGTCCTTGGTAGCCAGTAAAAAAATATCGGAGGCAAGGACTGAGTGCATATAGGGATAGTAAGTGACTACGATGCACTTCCTGTGACATTGATCACAGGACTCTGTAAGAGCATAGCACGCTCTTTGTTAGTATATCGGCTTGCAGCTTCCATTTAAGCTGACAGTCGACGCATTCATCGCATGTAAAGCAACTATGATTCGAAACAGAAGTCGCCTTCTTTCGTTACTGTCACGTGATTTCTGAATGTTCTCCTGGTCCGCGGTCACATTATAGAACAAGTATCACTTTCGATATTTCTCACAGAGAGGAGACTAAGGGATACGGAAAGACGCTCACCGTATTTAAGTGCAACAGCATCGATTAACTGGAGGTTACGGAAAAAGGTGATATAATACTGCAGTGCAAATAGAATTTCTACCAAAAGTATTAGTATACATCATCCCTCAGAAGATCCTCTTCGTTGGAGTGGAAAGAACTGTCTAACAGTTATTTCATTCACTTCAAACCCAACTAGATTATCAAAAGTCCACTGAACACTTTTGGCAAGTCGCCCAATAGTTGTACACCGTACATCAGATTCCTATGCACACAGTGGAATAAATCCTTCACTCGCTTAGACCGGAGCACGTTTAGACACGGAGCACGTTTGCACAGAACACTTTTCTCGGGAACCGTTCTTGGTAGAGCGCGACTATGGAAGATTAGCAGTACCATCTGCTGCGGGCTCTGACAAACTTCACGGCATCGGCTAAGTGAACGTCTTAGCGCGAAGAACATACCTGTGGTTTTGTCCAAGGTGAGAAAATTTTGTTCCTCAAATATCGGAGCTCCTACGTAGCGTACCTTTTAGAATTGAGAATAGATAAATATATGTTCGTTTACAAGAGAAAAAAAAGGTTCAAATGGCTCTGAGCCCTATGGTAATTAACTGCTGAGGTCATCAGTCCCCTAGAACTTAGAACTACTTAAACCTAACTAACCTAAAGACATCGCACACATCCATGGCCGAGGCAGGATTCGAACCTACGACAGTAGCGGTCGCGCGGTTCCAGACTGTAGCACCAAGAACCGCTCGGCCACTCCGGCCGGCTTTACAAGAGATTATTGTGCATTACGAGCTATATTTGTGCGATTTGAAACCCTGAAAGTTGCTGTTGTAGTTTCGAAAGTAAGTCCAACATGTCGATGAGGCACATTGACGCACTGTTTTGCTTTGCCATCGTAATTGATACCCCAGTTAAGGGATCTTTAAGACAACAGTAGTTGAAAACGGAATCAGACAAAAAGGGAAGAGGAGAATAAAAGGTATAAATTGCTAAAAAAAGAAGCTATTTGAACCTATATCTATATCAAGCAGAAAGAACTAATTCCATTAGGGCAAAGATACGCCGGCTGTAGTGGCCGAGCTGTTCTAGGCGCTACAGTGTGGAACCGCGCGACCGCTACGGTTGCAGGTTCGAATCCTGCCTCGGGCGTGGGTGTGTGTGATGTCCTTAGGTTAGTTAGGTTTAACTAGTTCTAAATTCTAGGGGACTGATGACCTCAGAAGTTAAGTCCCATAGTGCTCAGAGTCATTTGAACCATTTGAAAGAAATTTAAAAAAAAATGGGTCTGGTGCCTTAGTCATAAAAGATGGGGTCACGATGTTTGTGCCATAGGAAACACATTTTTAGTGTGCACAAATTACAAGCTGGACGGTGACGATGAACGGGCCTGTAATTAGGGTTCAAACTTATATGTAGGTCATATTATAATAACAAAGTTTGGAATTTCACCAAAAAAATTGTTTACTGCCAGTATAATATTTGTATTTTATCACGTTAATTGGTGTAAGTATCCCTGAAATTTTCTTTACAGCCAATAAAATACATTCTGAAAATTTTAGTAGTGTGTTTCGTATGCGCATTGTGTCCTGTGATACGTGTAAACGTGCCCCCATAGATGCGTAAACCTACTGCATAACCGAGGCAGCTTTACGCACTTGACTGCACCAATACCAAATTATTTTGTACTGAGCTAGAAGTATATATATCAAGTTATACCATAATACTCATAAAACAAAACAGTTTTAAAACTTAAGAAGTTCCGAAAAGAAATCTGCTTAAATGTGCTCTGGTCTACCTTCCAGGGCGCCCCGCTATGACACTACTTGACTGATGTAGCTGTGTGTTGGATCATGTTTAGAACCCAGCCTCTTGTCCTTGGTGGACAATACTCCCACTGACTGAGCTATCTAGGTAAGACTTGCCTTTACGGCTGCGATTCTTCAGGAAGTGCTGCTAGTCCAAGAAGGTGTGCAGGAGAGCACCCGTCAAATGTGATAAGTAACTCAATGTTTTGTGACTTGCGGAGTATGTAGGTGGATGCAGATATAGGTATGGACTGGATTTGGTTTATGATCTGTCCCGTCTCTTAGTTGCTTACTATCGACGAACACGTCTGGACAGATATTTCACACTGTCACTTTACTGTGCCTAATCCACGAATGTACTTTGTCTAACGAACAGTGCACGTTTCGCTTTACCGTGTACGATAACGTTGAAGAATACAGCGTGTGCTTGAATTCTGTCAAGGCAACACATCAGTGGCACATCATGTTTTTAGTACTTTTGGTGTGATACGCTACTGGCCATTAAAATTGCTTCACCAAGAAGAAATGCAGATGATAAACGGGTATTCATTGGACAAATATATTATACTAGAACTGACATGTGATTACATTTTCACGCAATTTGGGTGCATAGATCCTGACAAATCAGTACCCAGAACAACCACCTCTGGCCGTAACAACGGCCTTGGTACGCCTGGGCATTGAGTCAAACAGAGCTTGGTTGGCGTGTACAGGTACAGCTGCCCATGCAGCTGCAACACGATACCACAGTTCATCAAGAGTAGTGACTGGCGTATTGTGACGAGCCAGTTGCTCGGCCACCACTGACCAGACGTTTTCAGATGGCGAGAGATCTGGAGAATGTGCTGGCCAGGGCAGCAGTCGAACATTTTCTGTATCCAGAAAGGGCCGTACAGGATCTGCAACATCACGCCGGGTGATACGCCAGTATGGCGATGACGAATACACGCTTCCAATGTGCGTTCACCGCGATGTCGCCAAACACGGGTGCGACCATCATGATGCTGTAAACAGAACCTGGATTCATCCGAAAAAATGATGTTTTGCCATTCGTGCACCTAGGTTCGTCGTTGAGTACACCATCGCAGGCGCTCCTGTCTGTGATGCAGCATCAAGGGTAACCGCAGCCATGGTCTCCGAGCAGATAGTCCACGCTGCTGCAAACGTCATCGAACTGTTCGTGCTGATGATTGTTGTCTTGCAAACGTCCCCATCTGTTGACTCAGGGATCGAGACGTGGCTGCACGATCCGTTACAGCCATGCGGATAAGATGCCTGTCATCTCGACTGCTAGTGATACGAGGCCGTTGGGATCCAGCATGGCGTTCCGTATTACCCTCCTGAACCAACCGATTCCATATTCTGCTAACAGTCATTGGATCTCGACCAACACGAGCAGCAATGTCGCGATACGATAAACCGCAATCCCGAAAGGCTACAATCCGACCTTTATCAAAGTCGGAAACGTGATGGTACGCATTTCTCCTCCTTACACGAGGCATCACAACAACGTTTCACCAGGCAACGCCGGTCAACTGCTGTTTGTGTATGAGAAATCGGTTGGGAACTTCCCTCATGTCAGCACGTTGTAGGTGTCGCCACCGGCGACAACCTTGTGTGAATGCTCTGAAAAGCTAATCATTTGCATATCACAGCATCTTCTTCCTGTCGGTTAAATTTCGCGTCTGTAACACGTCATCTTCGTGGTGTAGCAATTTTAATGGCCAGTAGTGTAGTTTTAGACCATTCATTAGGAAAGCAGATTTTGATAGATGTTGACACATCCTTGATATTCTTACGTCAGAGCTACTTTACTGAAATGTCTGCAGTACGGCTTGTACAACCTTGTCTCGTGGGAATATTTCAATATGGGTATATTTTGCTGTTACAGGTGGGTTCCCGATATCCAGCTCCACATTACGCAGAGTTCCGGAATCCGACAGCTAAGCAGAAGCAATGCTTTCAAAGGTATGGACGCTCGCATGAAGACCTATCAGTTATTTTGTTCCCATGCCATAACATCAAACAAGAGCAACCTCCAAGTATACTGTAGCAGCGGAAAGCCGCTGAGTCTAATGTTCGAGCTTTCTGAATTCTCTGCATCCAGTCTAAATCAACACAGTCGTGTGCCTTGGGAGCTTGTTAATGTTCAGCTCGACGATTACGGTCCACAAATTCAGCAAGCTACGAATTGTCTTTTTGCACGACTACAAGCGTAATAATTTGTTGTTTAACACACAAACCTTCACGATATCCTGAGAAATGACTTGGTGAGTAATATGTAGAAGAAAAATACATTTCTTGGTTATTACACATTGTCTGTATAATTTCGATCATCAATACCAAAAGGAAATGCAGAAAAATGCTTTACTGTATGGAAAATACTCTGACCTAGGAACGATATAGGAATAATTTATCAATTACAAAGTATTCTTTACGGATAACGTTCGTGTTATGCAGTCGTCCGAGTCACGTAATTGCCTGTGTTAGGCAGTTTAGAAACCAGTATCCTGATAATGAACGACACTGTGTGTTGTCACAAATTTGAAATATAAAAAGTCTTCATCGCAGAGTTCTTCATTAAGTGTTACGCGTTTCAAAATTTCACTTCAAAATTTGTCTTGCTTTCTTCGGTCAATGCAAGCGCCACCTGCTGGCCATCGTGTACCTCTTAGATAGTTTAATCGTCACTCTCAGTCTGGCAATGGTTCTATTCGATAGATGACAGCACTGTCAAATATCCCTACATGACATGAGATTTGTACTGTATTCAGTTTATGTGCTCACTTTCGTGAGCTTTGTACTAAGGTTCGATTTTTATATAAGTACGATGCCGTTTGGAATTTCTGTGTATTGGAAAAATTATATGCACTCTTACGTATATATTCTGTCATTAATTTCTTGTGCACTTCATTCCACAGCCTCAGTCTGATGATGAAATTTTGAAGCGCATAACGCTTAATAAAGAACTGTGCGATCAAGACCGTTCTGTATTTCATGTTTGTGCCAAATCTGAACGGTTGCCTCCTCTACTACGAACGTATTTCTAGATAAAGTAATGGACTATGTATTGTGTAGCAATGGTAGTCAGACGTCGTGACTGATAGGAAACACTCGTCGAAAATAATTGGAGTTTTTCTCAAGTTTAACATTCCAATTTAGGTTGAATACCGCCCTTTTCTCTTGAGACATGCGATACACACTATTATTGCAATAACGAAAACAAAATAATTTTCTCAAATTACATAAGCGAATCTTTGTATAAAATTATATAAAATACGTAAGCAACAATCAGAAAGGACGTAAAGGACAGAGACTATACCCGAAAATAAAATCAAACGTACGTCTACGTCATACTTTCGAGAAGGTAGTCCATAGAAGACTACCATCAGGTGACGTCACTGACGTCAGTATTATTTAAATGTTAATTATTTGTACCGAGCGAGGTGGCGCAGTGGTTAGCACACTGGACTCGCATTCGGGAGGACGACGGTTCAATCCCGTCTCCGGCCATGCTGATTTAGGTTTTCCGTGATTTCCCTAAATCACTTCAGGCAAATGCCGGGATGGTTCCTTTGAAAGGGCACGGCCGATTTCCTTCCCCATCCTTCCCTCACCCGAGCTTCCGCTCCGTCTCTAATGACCTCGTTGTCGACGGGACGTTAAACACTAATTTCCTCCTCCTGTTAATTATTTGTTTTAATTGTGGTCCAAAATTGCAGTTATAAGAGTTGAAGGACATTAAAGCGCCAGAGAAAAGTCTTTAGCCTATCCCCGACGTTATTCTGGCTGTACACTGAGCGAGCAGTAAAGGAAAACAAAGAGAAATTTGGGGAGCACAGGCAGAAGAAATAAAAGTTTCGAAGTTTGCCCCTGACACCGTACTTCTGTCACAGACGGCACATACTTGCATGATGAGTTGAACGGATTGGATAGTGACTACAAACAAGTTGTAAGCTGGACACCAAGAAAAGTAAAAAAGTTTAAAGACATGTTCTTAATTTAAATCAGCTGATACTAGATTGGGAAATGAGAGGTTGAAAGTTGTAGAAGAAATTCTATTACGTGGCTAGCAAAGTTGCAGACGTTGGCAGAAGTAAAGAGGATATAAAATTTAGACTGGTAATAGCAAGACAAGCCTTCTTGATAAAGAAAATTTTATTAGCAGTAAAGATAAATTTATGTTTAGGAATTATTTTCTAAAGATACGGATATTTTGAAATGTGGTGCCACAGACGGACGCTGAAGTTAAGATGACTGATCAGTGAATAAATACTGAACCGAATTTTAGAGAAAAAGAGTTTTATGACACTATTAGCTTAGCGCCGACTGCTTCGCTCGGTAGACTGTGTGGCCTGCAATGATTTTTTGTTTTTATTTCATCGAATTTTTATGTTGTCCACACATTTGCAACATCTAAGATATTCACGCTAATTAAGGCCATATAATCATGGTCTTTTCCGAATGTACTTCTGATCAAAATGCGAGTCTGGTAGATGGAGTCCAAAGCTTTTGTTGATCATGCCTTTTGCGTTCATGTAGAGAGATTTCCATAGCAACTTCCATCCATTAACAAACATTTCTTTGTAACTGGCCGAGAAGGAAATACCTATTTTCATTAATTTAGGTTTAAATTTTTTTATGCAACGAAATATTTTCTCTGAAATTTATAGCCCCTTAGGGGTTAAATCTCCAGCAACCCTGAAACACGTAATTTATTTTTTTCATTTCTAACTGAGAAGTCAAATGCCAATTGTCATAGGTGTAGCCTTAAAAAATCCATTAGTAGTTCTTTAGTAATGATATATGTTCAATAAAGCTATCACCCATTATTTCAGCCCCATAGGGTTACATTAAAAAAATTCTGAAACAAGTATTTCTTTATTTCTCACTGAGAAACTAAATACCAAGTTTCGTAGGTTTAGCTTCAAAGTCGTCTTGATAGCTCCATTTAAAAAAAATTTAAAAAAATAAAAAAAAAACTTTAATATCCCTTTTCACCCCCCCTTAGGGCGGAAATTTCGAAAACTCCCTTCTTCTTCAGTGACACCTATAGTGTAAGATCCACATCACATTTCAAATTTCTTTCCTTAGCGGCTTGGGCTAGACGATGATGAGTCAGTCAGTCAGGATATTGCCGTTTAAACGTAGAGATCTGACCAAAGAAGCGGTAGGTTTATATGACACATTCTGGAAGATCAAGGAATAGTTTATGTGGTGTGTGTGTTTTTGCTTGTTTGTGAGTGTGTGTGTGTGTGTGTGTGTGTGTGTGTGTGTGTGTGGGTGGTGTGTGTGCGTGCGGACTAAGGTCCTGGTACAAATGATAGAGCGAGACCATGTTTTTAATACAGTAAACAGATGTAATTGGATGAAAGGTGCAATATCTACACAGGCACGAAAATCATGCACAAGATGGATTAGCATACACTGCTGCTTAAAACCAGTCTTTGAACTCACGACCTCTGCAAAAGCAGCCACTTTCCCTTCCTAGTAGATTCCACACCTGGGCCCCATTTTTCTCGAGATGTGAATGTCTTTAGGAGAGACGATAAGTGTGGCGGGCTACTTGTTGGTCGACCCTCCGTCCAGGCCCCGTATCATGTGTGCACAGGGTCGGTCGGGGCAGTGATACAGGGTTCCCGGCCACCCAGGATGATGGATGGCGCTGTCTCCCTGCCCCTACCAGAGAGAAGCTCATCGCTTCCCTGAGGCGACTCGGCCAGTAGATCTTGCCACTTACGTCCAGTTTCTAAAAGATTTGTGATGTTGTCGGCATTTATTGGGCGAGACTTCAGCGGAAAGTCTCGAAACGAAAGGGTGTGGTGGTCAGGCAAGGGTCTCGTTTTGTTGTAGAAATAAAACAGGGAAAGAGATGGCGATACCGTTGTGATTTTATACCTTCTGGTGCCACTGATGACATTGTCACCATAAGAACCATAAATGTGAGCATGTCTGATATAGTCACTGTCTTATTTTAAAGTGGAGTGCGCTTCTCAGAACCGCAGCCAATCGGCGAAGGACACTTCTTTGTAGTAGGTCCTCAGCGGTTAAGAAGTGTCACAAGATACAAATGGAGTAGGTTTAGGGAGCGACAGAGCTTACCTTTCTAAGCATCCAATACTGTCAGAACCTTTCATCCGATCTGATTCAAGCCGCGAGGAGTGGCCGCACGGTTCGAGGCGTCATGTCACAGACTGCGTGGCCCCTCCCACCGGAGGTTCGTGTCCTACCTCGGGCATGGGTGTGTGTGTGTGTGTTGTTCTTAGCATAAGTTAGTTTAAGTAGTGTATAAGTATAGGGACCGATGACCTCAGCAGCTTGGTCCCTTAGAAATTCACACACATTTTGATCTGACTCATCCATTCTCATTCATATTTCTTTAAATTACTCTAACAAGGGAACATTCCCAGGTGTAAATAAATCATCTTGATGAAGCTTGGCGGGTATGTAGAAGGGTCAAAATAATGCAGTACATACTTCTTCATTTTTGCCCAATTTCACTTTTAAGGGGTACAACAAACCCCGAAAGATAATTTAGCTTGTTACGTCTGGAGAGAATATGTTTGAAACCATGATACATAAAAATATGTTTCATAGCAAAGTATAAATATAAGCAATGTTCTTGAAAATTGTTTACTTAACTTTTGTAATAATCTGAAATTTTGAAGAGTGCCCCACCAACATTTATTAACTTTTATAAATAATTATTTTACAAAATAAACTGAAGAAGCTTTCACATCGCATCCATCAGTCCATTTTTCGAAAATAAGCCGTGCACAATGTACTGTGGGGAAAAATTCTTTTGAGCGTCATATACCTGCGGACAAGGACTTATTCATCTAGTGATCCCAAAAGGCTCAATGGAACAAGTACAGCCGTTGGATTCGATGTTGGAAGGACATTGTGAGAAGATTTTCAGATCTAGTTTTCTGAATGACTGTGATATCAGTCTCCACTTGCTGAATGACTGTGTAATCAAGCTGCAGTGACCAGTACATGATCAGTTTTCTTCACCAAGGTTTTCCAATATACTGAAATATGCTTCAAACAAATCAGGATATTTAAAGGATCGTCTGCCACAATTTGCGATTCCTGCTGAATTTTTTTATATTGTGTTGCCGTCATCTGTATTACGTGAAGAAATTTCGTTCTTTTTATGTGCATAGTGTTTAAAAAAGCGTTATGATTTAAGTAATCATTAGAGTTATCATCACTGTAATGATTTTGTATCATGATAATGAATTACTCATTATTTGCAATTGGCAAAATACACGTACGTGAAAAGGAAAAATAAAAACAAAACATGAATGTAAAAAATAAAAAATTAGAAAATAAATAAAAGATATGCAAAATAAACAATTAGAATAACAATCAATATTTAGATATTTTAATTAGATATGTTGCAAATACTTCGACAGCATGTTGTGTACAGCATATTTTCCAAAAATGAGGTTTTACAAAACCAGCTGTATTACACGTGAATGGATGTGGCTCGAGGGCTTCTTTAATTTATGTCGTAACAAAAGTTTTTATTTTTCGTAATTAGTTAACGGTGGTGGGGTGTCTTGCAAAATTTCAGATTATTACAAAAGTTGATTCTGCAGTTGCAAGAATGTTGCATTTCTACTTCTATGTGAAACATTTTTTTTTTTATATTTCAGCGTTAGAAGATACTCCCCCTGAACGTAATATGCTAAATTACTTTTTGGGATGTGATTTACCCCTCACAAGTGAAACTGGGTAAAAACGAAAAAACACGTATTGCATTATTTTGACCCCTCTACATATCCGCCAAGCTTCATCAAGATCGTTTGTTTACACCTGGGAATGTTCCTTTGTAAGAAAAAAACAGAACGAGCAGAGCTATCAGATAGTATTCACTGAACATGTTATTGGCACGTACTTACCCGAGTAAATCTCAACTCACTGCACAAGAACCAAAATTTTAAGTAACTTGGAGAGGCGTACAACCGACACGTCTTTCACGATATATCTGAAAACGGTTCCGGCAGACAGGTAATGTATCTGCAACGTTCCCTACAACCTACATTAGTTTTGTATATTGTATGGTCACGAGCGTGATTATACACTCCTGGTAATTGAAATAAGAACACCGTGAATTCATTGTCCCAGGAAGGGGAAACTTTATTGACACATTCCTGGGGTCAGATACATCACATAATCACACTGACAGAACCACAGGCACATAGACACAGGCAACAGAGCATGCACAATGTCGGCACTAGTACAGTGTATATCCACCTTTCGCAGCAATGCAGGCTGCTATTCTCCCATGGAGACGATCGTAGAGATGCTGGATGTAGTCCTGTGGAACGGCTTGCCATGCCATTTCCACCTGGCGCCTCAGTTGGACCAGCGTTCGTGCTGGACGTGCAGACCGCGTGAGACGACGCTTCATCCAGTCCCAAACATGCTCAATGGGGGACAGATCCGGAGATCTTGCTGGCCAGGGTACTTGACTTACACCTTCTAGAGCACGTTGGGTGGCACGGGATACATGCGGACGTGCATTGTCCTGTTGGAACAGCAAGTTCCCTTGCCGGTCTAGGAATGGTAGAACGATGGGTTCGATGACGGTTTGGATGTACCGTGCACTATTCAGTGTCCCCTCGACGATCACCAGTGGTGTACGGCCAGTGTAGGAGATCGCTCCCCACACCATGATGCCGGGTGTTGGCCCTGTATGCCTCGGTCGTATGCAGTCCTGATTGTGGCGCTCACCTGCACGGCGCCAAACACGCATACGACCATCATTGGCACCAAGGCAGAAGCGACTCTCATCGCTGAAGACGACACGTCTCCATTCGTCCCTCCATTCACGCCTGTCGCGACACCACTGGAGGCGGGCTGCACGATGTTGGGGCGTGAGCGGAAGACGGCCTAACGGTGTGCGGGACCGTAGCCCAGCTGCATGGAGACGGTTGCGAATGGTCCTCGCCGATACCCCAGGAACAACAGTGTCCCTAATTTGCTGGGAAGTGGCGGTGCGGTCCCCTACGGCACTGCGTAGGATCCTACGGTCTTGGCGTGGATCCGTGCGTCGCTGCGGTTCGGTCCCAGGTCGACGGGCACGTGCACCTTCCGCCGACCACTGGCGACAACATCGATGTACTGTGGAGACCTCACGCCCCACGTGTTGAGCAATTCGGCGGTACGTCCACCCGGCCTCCCGCATGCCCACTATACGCCCTCGCTCAAAGTCCGTCAACTGCACATACGGTTCACGTCCACGCTGTTGCGGCATGCTACCAGTGTTAAAGACTACGATGGAGCTCCGTATGCCACGGCAAACTGGCTGACACTGACGGCGGCGGTGCACAAATGCTGCGCAGCTAGCGCCATTCGACGGCCAACACCGCGGTTCCTGGTGTGTCCGCTGTGCCGTGCGTGTGATCATTGCTTGTACAGCCCTCTCGCAGTGTCTGGAGCAAGTATGGTGGGTCTGACACACCGGTGTCAATGTGTTCTTTTTTCCATTTCCAGGAGTGTATTTAATTTCTTTAATTTTCTCCTGCAAAATTACGATTATAATTACAGATAAACTATTCTGACCGTCTTAAACAGACATCTTTAGATCTAGTTAATGCTTATTACCTTTAAGTAATGTCTGAATTGGTGCGTACATTATTATCCCTTATCGCTGTAGCGCAGTCAATGATTGGTGTTAAACTTTCAGCTACGCCTCACTCCACCTTTAGTTAGGGCTAGCCAGCTGGGGAATTGGACGGCTATAATGAGAGAAAGCATAAAAGGTGAGAATGTGGGCTCGGTAGGAATGAGACACCTTGAGTCCTGTTAGAAATTACACCTAGTGAAAAATACGTTTTAAGAATCGCAAGAAGAGAGGGGTACACTTGGAAAAAGGCCTGGAGGCAAGGGAAGGTACTAGGTGGATTACAGGGTA
This sequence comes from Schistocerca americana, assembly GCF_021461395.2. Lineage (NCBI taxonomy): Eukaryota > Metazoa > Arthropoda > Insecta > Orthoptera > Acrididae > Schistocerca > Schistocerca americana. The sequence goes on along the minus strand of NC_060119.1, from coordinate 274,517,191 downwards.
CTGAGAAAGACGTTCTGATACGAGATCTTAGATTGTAAGGCGTTCCAGAAGCAGACGTAGACTCGGATCACAATTTTGGAATGATGAAGATGATCGTCAGAGAGAATCAGCGTCTAAAGAACTGAAATACTAAGTATCGAGAAACGGTAATCTACGCTTGAAGTTCTCTGAGGCTGTAGAAACTGCAATAGTGAATTCCACAGTACGCATTTCAGTTGAAAAAGAATGGTCATCCCTGAAAAGGGAAATAACAGTTGACTGGATAAATATAAGTACAAGGAATGTGGCTGCACAGACCAAGAGAAGAAACACTTCAGTAAGAAGGAAATACAATAATGTTCAAGCAAAGAAAGCAATACAGGAGTATAAGTTACAAGGAGTGAATGTGCTTTGAAGCTAAACCAAGATTGGTGGAGGAATCGGTCGGTGAACTTGAAAACGTGGTAGTCGACATTAGAAGCGCAAAAGGAATTCCAGAGGAGAAAGCAGAAAACTGGAAAGAGTACAATGAAGGGCTCTCCGAGGGGGAGGAATTCACTATTGACCGTTTAGAAGAAGAAATGATTGTCGATTTGGAGGCCTTACGGGAATACAGTAATAGAATTCAACAGTTCTTTCCAATACACGCAGTCAAACAAGGGAGAAGGAATAAATAACATTCCTTTGGAAATTCTAAAGTCACTGAGGTTAGTGTGCAGAATCTGTGAGACTAGAGACATACCACAACGTCTTCGAAGAATGTCACGCACAGAATCCCGAAGACATGAAACGCCGATAAATGCAAGAACTACTGCATTCTGTGTAACAGTTTTTTTTTAGCTGGTACAAAAAAATGCACGTAAGTCTTGTTGAAACTAGAGCCTGTGGATATTGATCCACAGGGTCTTAAATGTAATTATACGTAAATTACATTAATGTTATTTTTGACAGTAGGAGGCATGTATATAAATCTGAACTACTACAGTCACTTAACATCAAGTGCAACTTAACGCTTTCAGAGAGCGCTAGGAAGCGCACACCGTGTAAACTTTTAGAAAGTGAGATATAAATGTGATTAATGCCCTTTTCTCTCTCTCTCTCTCTCTCTCTCTCTCTCTCTCTCTCTCTCTCTCTCTCTCTCAGATCTTGTTTTTAATCATATATATTGGCAATTAAAAAAAGTTAATACTAACAGCTGTAAGCAAACGTTTAAAAGCGGACGTCACGAGATAGAACATAACTATGCGTACAGTCTATTCAGATGAGTTAGACATTCCAGAATGAAATTTTAAAGCTGTGTGCCGGGCCGAGACTCGAAATCGAGTCCTTTGCCTTCCCGAGCTCAAGTCTCGGTCCGGCACACAGTTTTAATCTGCCAGAAAGTTTAGAGTTAGACATTTTTATGAAATATGCGACACTACCCCACACAGTGCAAGTTTTAAACGTAAATTAATGACGACTGAAAGAATTGCTTGCCAGAAGCGCGTGTGTGCTAATTGCAGGATGGACTCTGCGAGAGGACTTCCCGCTGCCGCGTCCTCTGCGCGATGTTTGTCCTTCGTGTTCATAATGCGGCAGGCAGGCGATGCGGCATCCGATAACGGGCAGCACGGATGTGGCTCGCAAGGTCGCACGTAAGGAGGATGCGCATCCTTATCTGTTGTCACCATCAGGTGTTGATGCATGTATAACAGATACTGAATGGAACGCTCAAGGGCGTTGAAAACGAGTTCCAGTCAAATGCGCCCCAATAGGAAACTTGCCCCGACCGTAGCGTACAAGTCTGTGAGTACCGGTGGCACCCATGTGAACCAGCTGTCCACATGGAATGAGTCAGCAGAAGCGGTGTCGGAACGTAAATCTCAATTTCCACTTCGGAGAAGAGTCGTGTGAGTTGGTGCAGTAGTTAAAGAGCCCTCCACATTATACGTGGGAGCTCAGCGAGTGCCCGCATCTCGTGGTCGTGCGGTAGCGTTCTCGCTTCCCACGCCCGGGTTCCTGGGTTCGATTTCCGGCGGGGTCAGGGATTTTCTCTGCCTCATGATGGCTGGGTGTTGTGTGATGTCCTTAGGTTAGGTAGGTTTAAGTAGTTCTAAGTTCTAGGGGACTGATGACCATAGATGTTAAGTCCCATAGTGCTCAGAGCCATTTGAACCATTTTTTGCCAGCTCAGCGAGTGATGAAACGTGTTAACATGTAAATGCTTCGTGTGGACTGCAACGTTCTCCGTTATTCGTCGAGGTCTGTACTACACGTCTTTATCGGATGTTAACCGTTGAAACAGTAACATTTCGAAGTATTTACTAATATTTGGCACATTTGTTTCTTTTCTTAACAGTAACTAATAAAGCAGTCTTCAATCCGAAGGGCCTTTGGAACGTCTTGCTGACACTCATCCTATTGGAGGTGGTATTCCCCTCCGATTCATAACTTTTCGGCTGACTTATCCAACCAATTATAGAGGACCTAAGTTAACGTGGATTCCGAAACACGGCGAAACGTTCCGTTTTTCAGGTCATCTCGCTAATTTAGTTGTTAACGACATTGGCTATTAACGCGGAGGTGCTGGATTGGATTCCCGATGGCCACGTCAGACTTCTCTGTCGCGAAAAGATATGGAACATGCTCCGCTCAGTTTCGTGAGGTCTAATGTGAAGCCGCTTGATAAAATAATCTTTGAAGTTCCCTGGCAGGCCGTGAAAGGAGCGTCGAATAGAAAGGCTTACAAAGGGCTGGTAGCCGCATGTCTTCTGTTTATTTATTAATTTTTATCATCCTAGTGGCGACGGAAGTGACACAATCGTAGGACCCACTGCGGACTAAACACAAAGTATTGGATTTTGAATCTGTTACTTACCTACTTAGTAACCGAACAACTACTTACCTTAAGTTGCTTAATTTGCGACGATGACCCAAACACACATTAATTTTCCAATTTACAGACCAATATTAATTCTCTTTACAAAGTGTTACAGTAATTTTCTTTACATTATTTTGCTATGAGCTACGTAACTTCATCGGGTTGTTTCCAAGTTTCACAAAATTAATATTTTAGAAAACAACTGCTCGGTTTAGAAAACAAAAATTGAGAAAATTATCTTTATTTTTAACATTATACGTTTTTCATATGCGAAGTGGCGGTTGCTATAGGCCGTCCGGTGTGTCCGAGCGGTTCTAGGCGCTTCAGTCTGGAACCGCGAGACCGCTACGGTCGCAGGTTCGAGTCCTCCCTCGGGCATGGATGTGTGTGATGCCCTTATGTTAGTTAGGTTTAAGTAGTTCTAAGTTCTAGGGGACTGATGGCCTCAGAAGTTAAGTCCCATTGTGCTCAGAGCCATTTGAACCATTTGCTTGTTATAGTTTATCAGTACTATGTGTTAGCGTTAAACCAATTTAACGTGCTTCACACAATTCAAAAACACGTTTCATCATTAGTTGAATTTTCTCATTATGAGAGTACTGAAGAGCGACCTACTTTAACTGGTAAAAATCAGTCAACAGTCTTAGCTGTCATCTTCAGATGACAAACATGTTTTGTTGTCAAGCATGTTCATTTTATGCTGAAATCATGCATAAGATGTCAAGTGGATAAAACACAGCACATTATAAACGTTTGTCATCGTTAAAATATTTAAAGCCACACATCGTCTTGTCCAAAAGTCCATAAAATATTTTAGTGATGACAAACGTTTATAATGTGCTGAGTTTTATTGGTCCAAATGGCTCTGAACACTATGGCACTTAACATTTGAGGTCATCAGTCCCCTAGACTTAGAACTACTTAAACCTAACTAACCTAAGGACATCACACACATCCATGCCCGAGGCAGGATTCGAACCTGCCACCGTAGCAGCAACGCGGTTCCGGTCTGAAGTGCCTAGAACCGCTCGAAGACTTTTATTCACTTGAAATCTTGTGCATGAGGTCAGTGGTTTACAACAAAAAATATGCAGGACCTGAAGATAACAGCTATGACTGTTGAAACCGGTTGTCTTGAAAAAAAAAAAAAAATAAAAGAATTTTGTGCTATCTTGGCTTTAGAATGGTTTTAATTCTTATCATCAGGTTATCGTCATTCAGCTCGTATGGCTAAAACATTAAAACTCCAACCACATTTGCTGAGTTTAGCCAGTCTGATGATGACAACTCTCTCGTGAAATGCATAGTTGACTCCTAATTTGTTCTCTGTCTGATCGTGACTATAACTTTCTGATTACAACTTTATTAGAATCTGTGTTACATCATTTCCCTTAGCTTTTATGTAGCGGGGGTGACACCTTAGGCTGTAGAACTTGCTTTAGTTAGAATCGATTTCAGTGTTACACCGCTATCAGGCTCATGTACGATAACCGGTGGCCTTGTTGAAACCGATTAATCATCACCATTCATCTCATAAAGGGGCGAAAAATCGATGTCCGCTACACTGAAACTTCTTGACGGCAGCATAGTTACTGTGCTTGCTGATGTACTGCGGCCGTTCACATATAAGCAGAAAAGAAGTTTCAGCACAGCGGATATGGGATTTTGGCCCCACTCTGAGTTGTTTAGTGATGATTGTCTGCTATCGTAGGTGAGCTTGAAGATGGTGCAATGTGACGCCGAAGTTAACTGCAAAGAAAACACGACGTGTAAACACAGCTGAAGGGCCGGCCACGGTGAACGAGCGGTCAGTCCGGAACTGCGCTGCTGATACGGTCGCAGATTCGTGCGTCGGGCATGGATGTGTGTGATGTCCTTAGGTTAGTTAGGTTTAAGTAGTTCTAAGTTCTAGGGGACTGATTACCTCAGATGTCAAGTCCCATAGTGCTCAGAGCCATTTTTGAATAGCTGAAGGTGTTACCCCCACTACATGAAGATTGAAGATACTGTAGCATCTGTTGTTACATGATATATCGAAAATGGATGTACATATAATCTGTATGAGACTGTAGCTGTCTGACACAGTAAGTTAGAAGCACTGACCACAAAGGAACAGGTTATATACCACCGTCGCTTTGTCTCTCGCTCAGAAATTACGTGACAAATCGTATGGAGTGAACTTGTCACTGTGATCTGCGGCCGCAGCTCTGTCAAGTGGGGAATAGACGATGTCGGCCACATTAGTCAATAGCGTGCAGGTCTGCCTAAACGTTCACCATTTGAAGTACATTTGACAACGTGATGGCTTGATGTTTTGCTCCGGCACAGTCGTAACACTGCGTGGGGATGGCTCACAGTATCTGGACGCTGTTATTTGGTTACTGGTTATATAAAACTGTGACTGTACCAAAGAATTCCTACCAAACGAACCTGATCTCCGCAACGACAGAAACGTTTTTCCCAGTGGTACTCAATACTGTAGGAACGCTACTCTCAGCCATTAGTTTTTGAATGTTAACCAGTCTTTTATTTGAAACTTCCTGGCAGATTAAAACTGTGTGTCGGACCGAGACTCGAACTCGTGACTTTTGCCTTTCGCGTGCAAGTGCTCTACCAACTGAACTACCCAAGCACGACTCACGCCCCGCCCTTGCAGCTTTACTTCTGCTAGTATTTCGTCTCCTAACTTCCACCTTCTTTCACTAGGATTTCTACTTTCAAAACCTGATTTATACAAGAGTCATTAATAGCTATCTTTCGCAGCGGATGGATTCGTCTTTCTGTCACCTGGTAAAAGGGACAATCAGATGAGCAACTCAGTTAAGAGATAGCTGCTGTGACAATGAGTGAGCGCTCCCAGTGTGAAAAGCGTACTCCAGCGATGTCACCTGACTGGTATGTTGGGACGCCAGTCGGTGTCAGAGCGATCAAGGCGCTCAGTACGCGTGCCAATAGGTTTCGTCAAGGCCTAGTCATTGGTGCCCGGTGCATGCGACGCTCCACCTCTGTGCTGTTGAAGATCAAGGCTCAAATGGCTCTGAGCACTATGGGACTCAACTGCTGAGGTCATTAGTCCCCTAGAACTTAGAACTAGTTAAACCTAACTAACCTAAGGACATCACAAACATCCATGCGCGAGGCAGGATTCGAACCTGCGACCATAGCGGTCTTGCGGTTCCAGACTGCAGCGCCTTTAACCGCACGGCCACTTTGGCCAGCGAAGATCAAGGCCTTTGACGTACTGCTGTACCAAGGATCCATCGTGGGTGCTACCGTGTAGGCAACAGAGTGTTCGTAAGGGGATTCAGGTTCAAACAGGCCACATCAGTGCTGCACAATGCTCAATGCGGAACAGCAAGCAATTTTGTGTACTCGTGGAATATGCGTTACTTGTACTCGTATGTTGTTGTTGTTTTGGTCTTCAGTCCTGAGACTGGTTTGATGCAGCTCTCCATGCTACTCTATCCTGTGCAAGGTTCTTCATCTCCCAGTACCTACTGCAACCTACATCCTTCTGAATCTGTTTAGTGTATTCATCTCTTGGTCTCCCTCTACGATTTTTACCCTCCACGCTGCCCTCCAATACTAAATTGGTGATCCCTTGATGCCTCAGAACATGTCCTACCAACCGATCCCTTCTTCTGGTCAAGTTGTGCCACAAACTTCTCTTCTCCCCACAACAACAACATACGAGTACAAGTAACGCATACTTCCTCATTAGTTATGTGATCTACCCATCTAATCTTCAGCATTCTTCTGTAGCACCACATTTCAAGAGCTTTTATTTTCTTCTTGTCCAAACTATTTATCGTCCGTGTTTCACTTCCGTACATGGCTACACTCCATACAAATACTTTCAGAAATGACTTCCTGACACTTAAATCTATACTCGATGTAATCAAATATCTCTTCTTCAGAAACGCTTTCCTTCCCATTGCCAGTCTACTTTTTATATCCTCTCTACTTCAACCATCATTTTGCTCCCCAAATAGCAAAACTCCTTTACTACTTTAAGTGTCTCATTTCCTAATCTGATTCCCTCAGCATCACCTGACTTCATTCGACTACATTCCATTATCCTCGTTTTGCTTTTGTTGATTTTCATCTTGTATCCTCCTTTCAAGACACTGTCCATTCCATTCAACTGCTCTTACAAGTCCTTTGCTGTGTCTGACAGAATTACAATGTCATCGGCGAACCTCAAACTTTTTATTTCTTCTCCATGGATTTTAATACCTACTCTGAATTTTTGTTTCCTTTACTGCTTGCTCAATATACAGATTGAATAACATCGGGGAGAGGCTACAACCCTGTCTTACTCCCTTCCCAACCACTGCTTCCCTTTCATGTCCCTCGACTCTTATAACTGGCATCTGGTTTCTGTACAAATTGTAAATAGCCTTTCGCTCCCTGTATTTTACCCCTGCCACCTTTAGAATTTGAAAGAGAGTATTCCAGTCACCATTGTCAAAAGCTTTCTCTAAGTCTACAAATGCTAGAAACGTAGGTTTGCCTTTCCTTAATCTTTCTTCTAAGATAAGTCGTAGGGTCAGTATTGCCTCACGTGTTCCAGTATTTCTACGGAATCCAAACTGATCATCCCCGAGGTCGGCTTCTACCAGTTTTTCCATTCGTCTGTAAAGAATTCGTGTTAGTATTTTGCAGCTGTGGCTTATTAAACTGATTGTTCGGTAATTTTCACATCTGTCAACACCTGCTTTCTTTGGGATTGGAATTATTATATTCTTCTTGAAGTCTGAGGGTATTTCGCCTGTTTCATACATCTTCCTCACCAGATGGTAGAGTTTTGTCAGGACTGGCTCTCCCAAGGCCGTCAGTAGTTCCAATGGAATGTTGTCTACTCCGGGGGCCTTGTTTCGACGCAGGTCTTTCAGTGCTCTGTCAAACTCTTCACACAGTATCGTATCTCCCATTTCATCTTCATCTACATCCTCTTCCATTTCCATAATATTGTCCTCAAGTACATCGCCCTTGTATAGACCCTCTATATACTCCTTCCACCTTTCTGCTTTCCCTTCTTTGCTTAGAACTGGGTTTCCATCTGAGCTCTTTATGTTCATGCAAGTGGTTCTCTTATCTCCAAAGGTCTCTTTAATTTTCCTGTAGGCAGTATCTATCTTACCCCTAGTGAGATAAGCCTCTACATCCTTACATTTGTCCTCTAGCCATCCCTGCTTAGCCATTTTGCACTTCCTGTCGATCTCATTTTTGAGACGTTTGTATTCCTTTTTGCCTGCTTCATTTTCTGCATTTTTATATTTTCTCCTTTCATCAGTTAAATTCAATATTTCTTCTGTTACCCAAGGATTTCTACTTGCCCTCGTCTTTTTACCTACTTGATCCTCTGCTGCCTTCACTACTTCATCCCTCAAAGCTACCCATTCTTCTTCTACTGTATTTCTTTCCCCCATTCCTGTCAATTGTTCCCTTATGCTCTCCCTGAAACTCTGTACAACCTCTGGTTCTTTCAGTTTATCCAGGTCCCATCTCCTTAAATTCCCACCTTTTTGCAGTTTTTTCAGTTTTAATCTACAGGTCATAACCAATAGATTGTGGTCAGAATCCACATCTGCCCCTGGAAATGTCTTACAATTTAAAACCTGATTCCTAAATCTCTGTCTTACCATTATATAATCTATCTGATACCTTTTAGTATCTCCAGGGTTCTTCCATGTATACAACCTTCTTTCATGATTCTTAAACCAAGTGTTAGCTATGATTAAGTTGTGCTCTGTGCAAAATTCTACCAGGCGGCTTCCTCTATCATTTCTTAGCCCCAATCCATATTCACCTACTACGTTTCCTTCTCTCCCTTTTCCTACTACCGAATTCCAGTCACCCATGACTATTAAATTTTCATCACCCTTCACTATCTGAATAATTTCTTTCATTTCATCATACACTTCTTCAATTTCTCCGTCATTTGCAGAGCTAGTTGCCATATAAACTTGTGCTACTGCAGTAGGTGTGGGCTTCGTATCTATCTTGGCCACAATAATGCCTTCACTATGCTGTTTGTAGTAGCTTACCCGCATTCCTATTTTCCTATTCATTATTAAACCTACTCCTGCATGACCCCTATTTGTTGTGTTTATAACCCTGTAGTCACCTGACCAGAAGTCTTGTTCCTCCAGCCACCGGACTTCACTAATTCCCACTATATCTAACTTTAACCTATCCATTTCCTTTTTTAAATTTTCTAACCTACCTGCCCGATTAAGGGATCTAACATTCCACGCTCCGATCCGTAGAATGCCAGTTTTCTTTCTCCTGATAACGACGTTCTCTTGAGTAGTCCCCGCCCGGAGATCCGAATGGGGGACTATTTTACCTCCGGAATATTTTACCCAAGAGGCCGCCATCATCATTTAATCATACAGTAAAGCTGCATGCCCTCGGGAAAAATTACGGCCGTAGTTTCCCCTTGCTTTCAGCCGTTCGCAGTACCAGAACAGCAGGGCAGCTTTGGTTATTGTTACAAGGCCAGATTCGTCAATCATCCAGACTGTTGCCCTTGCAACTATTGAAAAGGCTGCTGCCCCTCTTCAGGAACCACACGTTTGTCTGGCCTCTCAACAGATACCCCTCCGTTGTGGTTGCACCTACGGTACGGCTGTCTGTATCGCTGAGGCACGCAAGCCTCCCCACCAACGGCAAGGTCCATGGTTCACGGGCGGGGGGGGGGGGGGGGGGGGGGGGGGGGAGGGGGAGGGAGCGTGTACTCGTATAACAGAAAGAAAAATAAATATTTAAGGGTCTAGCAAGTGTAGCTATTGTAGTTTGCTGCGTTTCAGACTGTACACTAACGTGTTAGCTTCGGTGGTGATGATAAGGTTTTATGGACGCACGACAGCGAGGTCTTTAGTGTGCGTACTAAATGGTTATGAGACAAGTGTGGAAGACTATCATAAAATTACTAAAATGTGAACTGCAAATGAAAACGTAAAAAATGTTCCCGAAACTTCAACACATACACACACACACACACACACACACACACACACAAACGAAAAAGGAAAAATCGGCGGAAAGAATTAGAAGACAGCAGACACCTGCGGCTGGCTGATCGTTGGAAGAAAAGGGTTTGAGCCAGACTCTAGGCAACACAATAAAATCTGCAGCCTAAATGCTTAGGCCACAGTCGACGAACCACAAAATTTTAAAAGTTTGACCACACCAGTCTAATCATTAGACAAAACAGAGGACGGATACTCTCATAAATTCGTTTCTGCCCGCTTACACGAAATAAAATACTTAAAATGTGGCGTACAATGACTTGCACGCCACAGGCATCATAGACAGAGGGGTCCTCTCACCGGAGTAATATGTGAGGGGAGTGAGGGGATAGTGCCCAATACGGGGGCAGGTGAGGGGCATCTCATATCGCTGGAGCTACCGTCATGAGGGTCGCGATGACGGAAGAGCTGGTGACACCAACTGCACCTTATTGTCGGTCGCTGCCACGCACTCCTCCTCCCACAACTGCATGGATCTGCGACTTACCAGCGAAAAGACAGCCTCCAGGGGAATGGCGCGTTCCGTTGCTGTTATGTTCCCTGCAGGCCTCCTTGTCGGCTTTACCGACCTGTTCATTTCCCCAAGTTCCCACGCGTCCTGGTACCCAGCACTATAACACCTTCTTCCCCCGCTGCTGTAGGAGGTACAATTGGTCACTTGTCAAGTGCACTAATTTCTCCTCTGGGTACATCTGTCTCAACGATGGCAGGGCGCTAACGGAATCGGAGCAGATGAGAAAGTGTGTGTCCTGAAGAAGGTTCGACTGCTCCAGTGCCTTCAGGATCTGCAAAAAATACAGTTTGACTATGGCGAAAGCGGATTCCGAAGACATGGTAGAAGAAGGTGACTAAATAGCCGAGGGTGTCACCTTGTTGGCAGCTATCTAGAAGACGGGTGGTTTGACAATTCTGCTACATTTCCATGAAAGAATGGAACATTCTTATTGTGGCTTCATGGTTGGTGACCTTGATTATTTCAAGGATCGTGAGAAGGTTCAAATGGCTCTGAGCACTATGGGACTTAACTGCTGAGGTCATCAGTGCCCTTGAACTTAGAACTACTTAAACCTAACTAACCTAAGGACATCACACACATCCATGTCCGACGCAGGATTCGAACCTGCGACCGTAGCGGTCGCGCGGTTCCAGACTGTAGCGCCTAGAACCGCTTGGCCACCACGGCCGGCACGATCATGAAAAGAATTCCGAAAATATACAGCGTACAGTTCAATGTTGACAGCCGTCTGAACTGGGCGGTGTGTCGACTGCAATTGAAACTGGAGAAAACCGAGTTTCATGCTGTTATTAATTTAAAGGGTTCGGCTGCCGCACAAATCAAAACAGAATTGGATGAATCCGCGGATTCTCATTCAAGGCCGTTTCCTTGTGGATTATTGAAATTAGACGTGGTCGGACAAGCACTGAGGACGTAGCTAGCTGTGGCCATCCAATAGAGGAAACAATTGACGAAATACATGATGCAGTAATGCAAGACCGCCGAATAAAAATTCGTGAGATTTCTGAGACAGCAGTCATCTCAGCTGAGCGAGTGTATCTTATCGTGCACGGATAATTGGTTGTGAAGAAGCTGTGTGTAAGGTGAGTGCCACAATTGCTCACAATTGACAACATTTCAGCACAATGTCTGGTTATGTTTAATCGCAATCCGCAAAACTTCTTACGTCGATTTGTGACTGTTGACGAAACCACTATCCATCATTACACACAAGAGTCAAAGCAGCAGCCAATACAATGGCAATGCCTGGTGAAAGTGCATGGAAGAGGGCAAAGCCCATTTTGTCACCTGATAAATGGCCACTGATTTTTTGGGATTCCCAAGGAATAGTCCTCATAGATCGAAAAAGGCTTCATTGTTAGATCATTGAAACATGTGTTGGCTTAAAAAAGGACCAAGGTCGGCACGCAAAAAGTGTTCTGTCACCAGTATAATGCATCATCCCACACATCAGCGATAACAATGGCGAAAGAGCACGAATTTGGCCTGGACTTCTTCCTGTTCCCTAATCTGAAACTTTGGCTTGCTGGGAAGAAATTGTCATTGAATGAGGAAGTGATAGTTGCAACCAGCGAGTATTTTGCAAAGTTTGACAGAATCTGTTTTTCTGATGGGATGAAAATGATGGAGTATCGCTTGGTCAAGTGTATATCCCTCAAAGGAGACTACGTCCAGAAATAAGAGTAGTTGTTTACGAAACAAACATTTTTTCTTTCTTTTTTTGCCAGACTTAACAAACCACCCAGTTGTAAAATTGTGATGTCTGTCTAAAATATTTAAAAAATCAAAGATTTGGATTGCAGGCTTCCTTAAAATTCGCCAAATCTAAAATAATTCAGGACCTCTGTAAGGGCCAAGGTGGAGATCTGCTCCAATCTTGGTGTAAAATGTTAAAACCAGCCACAACCATCTGTAAAAGGGAACCCTTCGCGCGAATCTTATAGGGTATTGTTGCTCCGTTTCGAGAATGAAAGTGCCTTTCCGTTTGTGGCCGAGCAACACTGTGATATGCAGGTGTGTATGGCGTGGACAGTGTTCTATAGGCCTGTCGTGAGGAGTCGTTTCCGGATGCGAAGTGGTGGCTCACGGAGCCTCAGCACAGAGGCTCGCAAGCCGTTGTGACCGAGCGGTTCTAGGCACTTCGATCCGGTACCGCGCGACCGCTACGGTCGCAGGTTCGAATCCTGCCTGGGAAATGGATGAGTGTGATGTCCTTAGGTCTGTTAGGTTTAAGTAGTTGTAGGTTCTAGGGCAGTGATGATCTCAGATGTTAAGTCCTATAGTGCTCAGAGCCATTTGAACCACAGAGGCTCGCCAGGAGGCAGGTGCGAAAGTCCTTCTACATCTACATTATTACACTGCAATTCACATTTAAGTGCTTGGCAGAGGGTTAATCGAACCACAATCATACTATCTCCCTACCATTCCACTCCCGAACAGCGCGCGGGAAAAACGAACACCTAAACCTTTCTGTTCGAGCTCTGATTTCTCTTATTTTATTTTGATGATCATTCCTACCTATGCAGGTTGGGCTCAACAAAATATTTTCGCATTAGGAAGAGAAAGTTGGTGACTGAAATTTCGTAAATAGATCTCGCCGCGACGAAAAACGTACTTGCTTTAATGACTTCCATCCCAACTCGTTTATCATATCTGCCACACTCACTCCCCTATTACGTGATAGTACAAAACGAGCTGCCCTTTTTTGCACCCTTTCGATGTCCTCCGTCAATCTCACCTGATAAGGATCCCACACCGCGCAACAATATTCTAACAGAGGACAGCAATATTCTAACAGAGGACGAACGAGTGTAGTGTAAGCTGTCTCTTTAGTGGACTTGTTGCATCTTCTAAGTGTCCTGCCAATGAAACGCAACCTTTGGCTCGCCTTCCACACAATATTATCTATGTGGTCTTTCCAACTGAAGTTGTTCGTAATTTTTACACCCAGGTCCTTAGTTGAATTGACAGCCTTGAGAAATGTACTATTTATCGAGTAATCGAATTCCAACGGATTTCTTTTGGAACTCATGTGGATCACCTCACACTTTTCGTTATTTAGCGTCAACTGCCACCTGCCACACCATACAGCAATCTTTCATAAATCGCTTTGCAACTGATACTGGTCTTCGGATGACCTTACTAGACGGTAAATTACAGCATCATCTGCGAACAACCTAAGAGAGCTGCTCAGATTGTCACCCAGGTCATTTATATAGATCAGGAACAGCAGAGGTCCCAGGACGCTTCCCTGGGGAACACCTGATATCACTTCAGTTTTACTCGATGATTTGCCGTCTATTACTACGAACTGCGACCTTCCTGACAGGAAATCACGAATCCAGTCGCACCACTGAGACGATACCCCATATGCCCGCAGCTTGATTAGAAGTCGCTTGTGAGGAACGGTGTCAAAAGCTTTCCGGAAATCTAGAAATAAGGAATGAACTTGAGATCCCCTGTCGATAGCGGCCATTACTTCGTGCGAATAAAGAGCTAGCTTTTTGCACAAGGACGATGTTTTCTGAAACCATGCTGATTACGTATCAATAGATCGTTCCATTCGAGGTGATTCATAATGTTTGAATGTAGTATATGTTCCAAAACCCTACTGCAAACCGACGTCAATGAAATAGGTCTGTAGTTCGATGGATTACTCCTACTACCCTTCTTAAACACTAGTGCGACCTGCGCAATTTTCCAATCTGTAGATAGAGATCTATAGGTGAACGAGCGGTTGTATATGATTGCTAAGTAGGGAGCTACTGTATCAGTGTAATCTGAAAGGAACCTAATCGGTATACAATCTGGACCTGAAGACTTGCCCGTGTCAAGCGATTTGAGTTGCTTCGCAACCCCTAAGGTATCTACTTCTAAGAAACTCATGCTGGCAGCTGTTCGTGTTTCAAATTCTGGAATTTTCCATTCGTCTTCCCTGGTGAAGGAATTTCGGAAAACTGCGTTCAATTATTCCGCTTTAGCGGCACAGTCGTCGGTAACAGTACCATCGGCACTGCGCAGCGAAGGTATTGACTGCGTCTTGCCGCTTGTGTACTTTACATACGACCAGAATTTCTTCGGATTTTCTACCAAATTTCGAGACAATGTTTCGTTGTGGAACCTATTAAAGGCATCTCGCATTGAAGTCCGTGCCAAATTTCTCGCGTCTGTAAATTTTAGCCAATCTTCGGGATTTCGCGTTCTTCTGAACTTCGCATGCTTTTTCCGTTGCCTCTGCAACAGCGTTCGTACCTGTTTTGTGTACCATGGGGGATCAGTTCCATCTCTTACCAATTTATGAGGTATGAATCTCTCAATTGCTGTTGCTACTATATCTTTGAATTTGAGCCACATCTCGTCTACATTTGCACAGTCAGTTCGGAAGGAATGGAGATTGTCTCTTAGGAAGGCTTCTAGTGACAATTTATCCGCTTTTTTAAATAAAATTATTTTGCGTTTGTTTCTGGTGGATTTGGAAGAAACGGTATTGAGCCTAGCTACAACGACCTTGTGGTCACTAATCCCTTCATGGTGCACCACGAAGACGTTCGTACGGACCGATGCACTGTGCCCCGACAGTTAAGTCGAGAACGCACTGAGGCACTGTATAACCGGAGTGTTAGCCTCATGGAAGCGTAGAGGCCCAATACGCCATACTAGATGTCAACAGACGTCGCAGCGCTGATGAAGTGCAGCGCTGCGTGAGCTATGCGTGGTGACCTCGCGCAAAGCAAGGCGCGGCGGCCAGCCTGCAGAGATGATCTCCGCAGCAGCTGGGGATGCGCGCGCACCGCCTGACGCAACACCTGCCTGGCTCCGGGCTGCCCCAGTGCGCTCCGCTGGCGCGCCTTCCGCCAGCCCTCCTCTCATTTTTTGTTTTTATTTGTCTGTTGTTCCCAGCTGGCCTTGGTTGTGGATACCTATCTGCCACATTGTTTACCCAGGTTTCCCAGAACCGCTGCATTCTCAGTAAGAGGACGGCGCAGTAGGTGACTTTCACGGTCGCCAGCTCTGGGAGTGTTTCTTCAGGCACGCGACTTGTTCTTCCTGTCCTTTCTTCTTGATTTTGCAGCAGACCATCGGTGTAGTTACTTTCCTGTCACGACTTCAGAAATTCTGGTGGCGGGAATGATTTATTGTGAAGAATGCAGACGTAATACACCTACTGTAACTTTTCGTAAATTGCCACAGACCCGGGATAGCAGCTTCAGTAATTCGAAATTGCAGATCTTGAAGAGTAGCCGGCCTAGGTGGGACAAAAACACGGTATTCTAGGCAACCCTACAGATAAAAATAGCAGGGGTTGAGTTCTGGTGATGTAGGAGGCCACCGACGATGTAATGGCGATATTCCTCTCCTTCCTCTTCCAATCGGACGTGCTGGGAGTTTGTTGTTCTGGTGACCTCGGACGTTATTGAGGAAGTGAGGCATGGCGCCATTTTCATGAAGTTATGTGAATGACTTTTAAAGTTGCGGAACTACCAAGTTTTGTAGCGTTTCCACATTAGAGATTCATAGGACAGGACACATGCACGGCTATTTTCGACATTCTCTCCGATGTGCGTACACAGTAGGTGCTTTCCGTTTGCAGATGCAGCCGTCTTCTACGGACTACGGATACTATTCATAACTTTGCTTATGAGGCGGCGGATCTTCGTGGAAGTGCCGAGATAGTGTAATTTGCACATTAACGCTGTGTGCTGATGAAAGATGTCAGTGGAAAGTTCGTCGAAAGTTATAAGTGTAAAAGTTCGATATTGTTGTCGGCCAGGTGACTGCCATACGAGGACTGTGAAGAGAAATGATTTGTGCGTTACATGCCTACTTTTGTAACGAAAACTTAATGGCGGATCGCAGCTCTCCGTTACCAAAGTGATCGACAGAACTGCAGCAGTGCCGGCCGAAGTGGCCGTGCGGTTAAAGGCGCTGCAGTCTGGAACCGCAAGACCGCTACGGTCGCAGGTTCGAATGCTGCCTCGGGCATGGATGTTTGTGATGTCCTTAGGTTAGTTAGGTTTAACTAGTTCTAAGTTCTAGGGGACTAATGACCTCAGCAGTTGAGTCCCATAGTGCTCAGAGCCATTTGAACCATTTTTTTGAACTGCTGCAGCTTTGAATGTAAACAAAAACACTGCTGTGAAGATTGGGAAGCGAATGATCCCCAAAGAAAAGGAAGCTGAGGAACCAGCTTAACAACCCTGGGAAAAAAGGACGAATAGATAAGCGAATTACCAATATTGATTCGTTTGCAGAGGAAGCGATTCGTCGTCATGTTTATCACTATCATCGCAGGAAGGAACGTCCGACATTGGCTTTCACTGTGGACATTCCCGTGGCCGTAAGCTGTTAATGGTGAGGGAAAATATACACTACTGGCCATTAAAATTGCTACACCAAGAAGAAATGCAGATGATAAACGGGTATTCAGTGGACAAATATACTAGAACTGACATGTGATTACATTTTCACTCAATTTGGGTGCATAGATCCTGAGAAATCAGTACCCAGAACAACCACCTCTAGCTGCAATAACGGCCTTGATACGCCTGGGCAGTGAGTCAAACAGAGTTTGGATGGCGTGTACATGTACAGCTGCCCATGCAGCTTCAACACGATACCACAGTTCATCAAGAGTAGTGACTGGCGTATTGTGACGAGCCAGTTGCTCGGCCACCATTGATCAGACGTTTTCAATTGGTTAGAGATCTGGAGAATGTGCTGGCCAGGGCAGCAGTCGAACATTTTCTGTATCCAGAAAGGGCCGTACAGGACCTGCAACATGCGGTCGTGCATTATCCTGCTGAAATGTAGGGTTTCGCGGGGATCGAGTGAAGGCTAGAGCCACGGGTCGTAACACATCTGAAATGTAACGTCCACTGTTCAAAGTGCCGTCAATGCGAACAAGAGGTGACCGAGACGTGTAACCAATGGCACCCCATTCCATTACGCCGGGTGATAGGCCAGTATGGCGATGACGAATACACGCTTCCAATGTGCGTTCACCGCAGTGTCACCAAACACGGATGCGACCATCATGATGTTTTAAACAAAACCTGGATTCATCAGAAAAAATGACGTTTTGCCATTAGTGCACCCAGGTTCGTCGTTGAGTACACCATCGCAGGCGCTCCTGTCTGTGATGCAGCGTCAAGGGTAACCGTAGCCATGGTCTCCGAGCTGATAGTCCATGCTGCTGCAAACGTCTTCGAACTGTTCGTGCAGATGGTTGTTATCTTGCAAACGTCCCCATGTGTTGACTCAGGGATCGAAACGTGGCTGCACGATCCGTTACAGCCATGCGGATAAGATGCCTGTCATTTCGACTGCTAGTGATACGAGGCCGTTGGGATCCAGCACAGCGTTCCGTATTACTCTCCTCAACCCACCGATTCCATATTCTGCTAACAGTCATTGGGTGTCGACCAACGCGAGCAGCGATGTCGCGATACGATAAGCCTCAATCGCGATAGACTACAATCCGGCATTTATCAAAGTGGGAAACGTGATGGTACACATTTCTCCTCCTTACACGAGGCACCATAACAACATTTCACCAGGTAATGCCGGTCAACTGCTGTTTGTGTTTCAGAAATCGGTTGGATAGTTTCCTCGCGTCAGCACGTTGTAGGTGTCGCCACCGGCGCCAGCCTTGTGTGAATGCTCTGAGTAGCTAATCATTTCCATATCACAGCATCTTCTTCCTGTCGGTTAAATTTCGCGTCTGTAGCACGTCATCTTCGTGGTGTAGCAATTTTAATGGCCAGTAGTGTAGATGCATGGCAACGCCGATTTTAAGGGACATCTGTAGTATAAATATTGCCGAAGTGCTGTGACTTGTCGAAACGTTGGTCAATTCTAGCCGGTTGCCAAGCAGGGCTCGGCAGACGACTCAGCTAAAGGATCAATGGCAGTGCCGGCCGCTCGTGGCCGAGCGGTTCTGGCGCTACAGTCTGGAACCGCGCGACCGCTACGGTCGCAGGTTCGAATCCTGCCTCGGGCATGGATGTGTGTGATGTCCTTAGGTTAGTTAGGTTTAAGTAGTTCTAAGTTCTAGGGGACTTATGACCTCAGCAGTTGAGTCCCATAGTGCTCAGAGCCATTTGAACCATTTTTTTGAACAATGGCAGTGGCCTCCGGCGTGGGGGCAGACTCATTCTTCTTCATTCAGGCACCTCGCAAGGTTTTCTTCCAAACAGTCTCCTGCGTTTTAAATCAAAGAAACAGGATAATCTCAGGGAGAAATGAAACACTTTGCATTTACGAAGTGGTTTGAAGATTCAGTAATACCAAATCTTGGAAAACCGTCAACAATCGTTCTAGAAAATGCTCCTTGCGATTCAGTTGTTGTTGACAAGGCACCTACTATGGCAAACCGGTAGGAGGAAATGATTGGTTGGCTTCACTGCAATAACATCGATGCAAGTGACAACCTTAAGAAGGTCGAGCTTATTGAAAAAATATCTGTTCATAAGCCACAGTTCACCCTATACGTAATCGACGAACTGACAAAATATAATGTGCATACAGTCACTATGCTATCGCATTACCACTGCCATTTTAACCAGATAGAGTTAATATGAGTCCAAATTAAAGGTTACGTTCCCAGGAATAATAAGAAATTTGCCCTCTCTGCACTTGAAACACTCACAACAGAAGCTGTCAGGAACGTCGACGCTGAAGATAGGAAGAAAGCAGTCAAGTATAAGCAGAACATTATGGAAAGAGCATGGCAGAGTGAAGCTCTTTTGGAAAATTCAGTGGATGAGATTATAATTTCATCAAACGACAACAGTGACAGTGACTGGGGCAGTGATAATGACACTTCAAGAATCTGTCAACGCGTCAACGCAACGAGAGTTGTATAACTTGAGTTTTTACATTACCTGCGGACCCAGCTACATTGTTTGGCGAGCATTGTTTACACCTGTAAGTACCTGCATGACATTATACCGTCGTAAGTTTTGAAATATTAATAAGGCCTTCTTCTTCTTCTTCTTCTTCTTTTTTCGCTTGTGCCTTTCTCCCGTAGTGTTCGCAGGGTCGGCACGGTTACAATCGGATTTGGCACAGTTAGCGTGAAGGGGTGACCGGATGCCCTTCCTGCCGCCACCCCGTACCCCCCGGGACGGAATCAGTGTACCCCAGCTGTCTGTGTCTAGCGTAAATCATAAAATAGTGCGAATGTGCTTTCAAATGTCTGCGAGCCGTGTAACTGAGATGGGGCATAGGGACCAGCCTGGTATTTACCTAGTAGGATGTGGAAAACCGCCTAAAAACCACCTGGCGTGTCATTTAATAAGAAGGCATTGATAGCAACTAATTCTAAAGGAAGTTCATCTCAGGAATTAAATACGTATCACAAAAAATAAATATTACTGTTTACAGTATGACTGCTGTGATACAGAGGCCCCCGTATTTGTACCATTGTTGTTCTTTCTAAACAATAGAGTTTGGCTTATTTAAGATATTTTTCAGCACCGTGATAAACACTTTTCATCTTATTTTTCGTTGTGTTAGAATTAAGTAGAGGGATCAGAAAAATTAATAACAGTTTCATCAGAAACCTCTGACGATGTGTTTCTCTTGTCGAAATTGCACAGGCGCCGGATTAGAAGTTGGCGCGCGAGCGGACCATTGTGCCTCATATTTCACTCAAATTATTTCTCATAACAAATCTTAAGAGAGAGTCATGTTTCGAACATATGAAAATATGATGTATTCTTAAGATTTCATTCCCATAATATATTCACTTAACTCAAATAACAAAAAAGTTTCCTGCGTGTGGAAAATTCATGAGAAAACGCACTTTCATAAATTGTCCTTGTATCACCTTAATAATTTTCTGACGCAGATAAAACTAAAATCAAAACGTAGTGTAGCTCTTCCAGAACACATTAATGCAATTTCCACATTTATAAAGTGAATAATTTGCCTGTTTGTGCGAGGTGAATAAAATGTGAGCTTATGCGTGTTTTCCGTGTGGGACGTGGCAACTTTGTTTACGCTTACACCGGCTCCTGCCGAAATGTCAAACCTCAAGTAATTTTCGAGAGACTACAGTAGAATATATCCGGGTTATCGAGATTTTCGGAAATCCGGATTATAGTCTGAAGCGGGTGAACGAAGTCCTTGTATATTTACTACCCCAGCGGCTGAAATAAGTTGACTGGACAAGTGATCCATTTCGATATGACACAAAACAAAATGAATTATTGATCTGAAAAAGTAACTAATACTTATAGAAACAGATAAATTATTGCACCGTAATTGCATTAGTGACTCCTGCCTGGTAATTCGCAGCGCCTCCTTTCCCCCGATGATGGTGGCGACTCGTTGTGGCACGGACTCAAGGTACACCGAAAGCGCTGAGGAACCATCTTGATCTCACTCCGTTCACCGAGAGAAGCTCTCAGGCTGATTCCACTCGTCAGCTTTGAGCAATGACGTCATACCAGAGGCAAGAACGCTAAGATAGAGGCAAAATTCGAAAGCAGTGGATGATATTTGTAAGCAAAGGAATGTAGCGTACGATAAAATTAGAGTCACAACTAACGCTATTATTTACTTAGGCATGAATTATATCGAAACGAACTGAAGATGACGGAGATGAATAAGAACAAAAACAAAGAGAAATATTTATGCTCGAAATAAATTACTGTCGCAATTTATGCGAGTACGAAAAGCACAGAGAACCTGTAAATAATATTCATTACAGCATAGCGCGTGATGAAGTTGTAATATTATAAAATAGCGTTAATTTATAACAATAGTTATTGAATCTAACGGGGCTACGGCCGGCAAGTGGGGGTTTTGTAATACAACTACAGAAAAATGAAACAAATAATAACATACATGAAACAACAGCATTAAATTTGGAGACACTGAAACAGTAATCCTAAAACAGAAGCCGGTACACAAGTAACAGAATTGACGCGAAGTAACAGGTATTGGAATCGACAACTAAAATTGACCAACATATGTTAATTCTATTACGATTCCAATATTGGTTACTTTTTCGCAGGACTTCAGAGACCAAATACAAGTGCAGATATCCTATTACATTTCAGTGCAAAAATGGTCTAAATTACACATCGTTATTAATTCTAGCTCCCGCTTCCAAAGTTTGTTAAATTTTTTGAATTTTCATTACTTGTGTACTGGCGTTTCTTTTAGGATTTCTGTGTCGGTTTCTCCACATTTCATGCTCCTATTTCTTCTTTATTTTTCATATATGTTATTATGTACTGCATTTTTTCCGTTGTTGTATTACATTTTAGTTTCTCCCAGTCCAAAACCACCACTCTCCCACAGTAGTCCTGTTAACTCAATAATTATGTAATAATTAATTGACGCTATTTCACAAAATTACGACTTCACAATGTGATATACTGTTGCCGATTTAAAAGTTCTATGTACTTTTTTCACTCGAATAAATTACAATAATAATTTATTTCACACACGTGTACTCCTCTTTTTTTATTCGTATTTACTTTCATTACCTTCATATCTTTTCGACATAATTCGTGGCTGTGAAACTTATCACGTCAATTGTGATTGTAATTTTATCGTATGCTACATTCGTTTGTTGACAAATATGATGGTTGCTTTCAAAGATTGCCTCTGTGTGAAGTCTTTGCCTAAGGTTTGGCGTCATTGCTCAAAGCCGACGGGTGGAAATGGACACTAGACGTGACCCCTTAGCCTTCAGCCACAAAGTACAAAAAGCTGCAGGCCATAGCTGATTAGAACTGTGGCAACGCTGAGGCATCGCCATAGAAACGTAAACAAAACCTGTTAGGCCCAATCCAGAAAGGAGTGGAGTGGCGCGGACGTCTGGCGAGGACGTGGCACCTGCATGTTAACAAATGAAGTAGTGGCGTGGCACAGACGCGCCACGTTCCTTTGCAGCCACGAGTGGCGCACCTGTGAGCAACTACCAAGTGAATAGTGAATTCGCACATGTGTCAGACAGAACACGTTGATTGAGTAATGTTAACTGCACATGTTCAGTCTAACTGCAACAGGAGTAGTGTTACATTTTTCCGCACCTTCTGCTGCTGTGGTACAGATTTGTATTACAATAAATTTCATGTGTTGTCGTACTTCCTCAAAGCAAGCTTTCTGTTTCTGCAATAAATAACGTAGAAAACAAACTGTTTCGAGCACAACGTTGTAGCTGCGCAGACATAATGTTGTTCGTCCAGAAAAATAGTGCTTTTTTTTTCAAAGAGGCATCAAAAGAAGAGGTGATATGTTGAACCATGTTCCAAACTTTTACGTCACAGTGGGAAATGATTACAGGGCTTCGAAAAAAAAAATTCTTTAATTAAGTTGCGCAGTGTACTTCTAGAACTAACGCGAGAAGTCGCTGAGAACATTTATTGGATGCAGCGTCTTTGTAGTTTCGGAAGAAATACTCTAGACTTTGGCTGCGTATCTGTATATTTTCGGTCGGCCGGAGTGGCCGAGCGGTTCTAGGCGCTATGGTCTGGAGCTGCGCGACCGCTACGGTCGCAGGTTCGAATCCTGCCTCGGGTATGGATGTGTGTGATGTCCTTAGGTTAGTTAGGTTTAAGTAGTTCTAAGTTATAGGGTACTCATGACCTCAGAAGATAAGTCCCATAGTGCTCAGAGCCATTTGAACCATTTTTTAATATATTTTCCTGATCCTGTTTTACGCAATCCATCTACTAGCAAGAAAGCAACACCTGTAAACCTAAACTAATCAAAACCTGTGCGCGATAATAACAAATTAGGGGTAAGTACATTCAGATCTACTCGATTTTACAGTATGTGTACTTACTTTGCCCTTCAAAACTATTCGACGAAATTTTCGATCCGAAGCAGAAAAAGGTGTTCATGGTTTTTCAGCCCTCCAGATTTGCGACCTCCGCGATGGAGATTAGAACAGCAACGCCCACTGTTTAAATCATGTAGTTTTCTTATGTGTGGTCTAGGAGAATGTTCGACACACCGCCGCTCAGAATCGACACTAAAAGGTCTCAGTGACATAAAGGGCGTCAATGAAACTGCCCCTTCCCGAACGAAGAACAGTTATATCAGATACGCAGCCAGCACACCACTTAATATAACTGTTCTTCGTTAGACATAAACGTCACACCTTACTTAAGACATAAATGTTACGACGGCCTTTGTGGTTCCACACTGCACACCAGAGCTATAACCGCGGCCACGTTCAATGTGGTTTCTGGCCCACGATGTCTTTAGAGAAGGTTTCAGACGTCCATCGGTTGTCAGCAGTGTCCAAGACTGTCAAGAACGTTGTTCTGTTGCTCATCGCAGTGTGGGAATTAATGCCTCAAGGGAGAGGGCCGTTTCATTGACGCCCTTTATGTCAACCTCTGAGACCTCTTAGTGTCGATTCTGACCGGCGGTGTGTCTGGAACGTTCTCCGCGACCTAGGGTGACCAGACGTCCGGATTAATCCGGATATGTCCTCCTTTTTAGCTCTTTGTCCGGGGTCCGGGCGGATTTTTACGGTGTCCGGCTTTTTCGCAAAGTTGAGCGTAATACATTTAAATTTACAATTCATCCCTTCCTATTGCTCATTTCTTAAATATTTTAACTATTGGCACAGCCTTCATGATAAACACGCACGAAGGCGGTGTTAGTAGGTGGCACCAGGATCGTCGATGTTATCGTTGATTGACCTATAAGCGAATTCAAATATCGATTATTTAAAATTTTCCTTTCGCATCTTCGTTTTGTATTGGTTTGGCTTCCTGTAGTGCACGTGTGATTTGTGAGTGTAATTTTTAACCGAGTGAGTTACATAAAATATTTGGGTATGCCTAAACGAAAGCGTACATTTTCTGATGTCCTTTCCTGCAAATATCCGGCTTTCAAGAAAGGGAGAAATGAATTTGAAGCGGAATGTAAGATATGTGGAGCTGGAACGTACGTCTCAGTGGACAATAAAGGTAAGAAATAACTCGACAAATTAACTGTCATGGTTTTATTTCATTGTTTCATAGTCATTCAGTTTATTTGTAGAAGTATCAATAATTGTTAAGGAATGGTTCAAATGGCTCTGAGCACTATGGGACTTAACTTCTGAGGTCATCAGTCCCCGAGAACTTAGAACTACTTAAACCTAACTAACCTAAGGACATCACACACATCCATGCCCGAGGCAGGATTCGAACCTGCGACCGTAGCGGTCGCGTGGTTCCAGACTGTAGCGCCTAGAACCGCTCGGCCACCCCGGCTGGCTGTTAAGGAATGTATGTATGTTATGTCTCTAAATAATAAACTCATTTATTAAAATTGAACGTATGTTCGATGGGGAATACAGCAGATGAGGATATCACCCATCAGCTTTGGACAAGTCACATGAAAGTAGCCAATCAGGAGTGCGGTTTAGGCAGCTGTCTTTGTTAAATCTTAAGACTCCGCGTAAATATAAAAACAACTGATACCACACTGTCACCACAATCAATGTTTTTAACTTAAAATAAAAAAATATTGCTCTGGGAATCACCATCGGACCACCAGTAACAATTAACTACTAGTTTTACCCGTAATTCCCGGCAGTCACTTGACTTGTCCAAAGCTGACGGGTGGTATCCTCATCTGCAGTTGACCCGTTTGATGTGTCCTCTTTTCTCTTCCTTTGTCCTCCTTTTTAAACAACTCCATCTGGTCACCCTATCAGCGACCACACATAAGAAAACTACATGATTTAAACGCTGGGCGTTGCTGTTCTAACCTCCATTGCGGAGGCATCAATAGGTCATACGTTGAACCAAGTTCCATACTTTTACGTCGCAGTGGGAAATGATTACGGGGTTTCGAAAAAATTATTCTTTAATTCAGTTGCGCAGTGTACTTCTAGAACTAACGCGAGAAGTCGCTGAGAACATTTATTAGATGCAGCTTCTTTGTAGTTTCGGAAGAAATACTCTAGATTTTGACGGCATGTCTTTGGTCTCTGAAGTTCTGGAGATAGTCGTGTGTCAGATACCTTATGATCTGTAACCCGTTAAACGCTCCGTTCGGAATTTCTTGATAATGTTTTACTTTCACACTTTAGTATATTTTCCGCACATTCGTTAGGGTGCGAGAGCTGAAAGGAGGTGGGGCTCAAAGTATTGCAGTATGTAATACAGATTGCCAGCGAATGATGGTTAAAGGTGAACGTCGCAGGACACAAGGACGTGATGGAGCGCAACAAACCTACGGGAACAGTAGCAGCTATAAAGAAAAGCGTGATTTCCAGAACTCGCCCGCCGAGCAAGGAGAGCAATCTCGAGCTTCTTACGTACTGTTCCGAACAATACGCTGGCAGACAAAAGAACGTCCGCCGAGGCGCCACTAATAGCTACGACGTTGCGTTGCCTAACATCCGGTTGTTGCAAGGACTGCATTCTGAGGCAGCTGGCAATGTGTGAAGAACAATACGGCAACAGACAGTTCGCTTTATGTGCAATGACAGCTGCGACAAGAAGAGGGAAACTCTGGCTTCATTGTTTTGTATATTACGTCTGAGGAAAGAGGATGGAATGTTAGTGTCATTAAAGACTACGTACCAGTAACTCAGTCTGAACAAGTTGCGATACTGAACATCTCAACTGTTGAAGGAACTGGCTCTCGTCGTAAGTGATTTAGGAAAACCACTGAACCATTACAATCCATCCTCGATATTGTAACAACATCAGGAAACGTAGCCTGATGAATAAGAATTGCAAAACAAAGCACAACTTTACAAACTGGCAGATGTTGTAGAAAGCACATTTTATTTTTGAGTTATAGTTGGCAGGATTTTCCTGAAATACCGTATCAGAATTTAAAACATGGGCTCTGGCGACATCCTAAGAAATTTTATTAGTATTTATAGCAGTCTGTGACACAAAAATTAGTATCCATACACTTGTTCATGACTTAGGAACACAAATAAGTAGACTAATAGCAAAACGAAAGCCGAAATGTTCAGTTTGCATCTTTGGATATAGCGTAGAAAGGAAAATCATGGGAATGTTAGCACAGTTTAGTTACCATACCAATATAGAGATGATAGAAACGATAATCTGTATTGGTGGCGCTAAAAGTCAGTTGGGACCGCCAGTAGTGGGCCACTGGCGATGTAAGCGGATTTTGTTAGTGCGGGTTGCATACATTCAGGAGCAAACTTGATTGGTTTGTGAACCCCTCTGGTTAACATATTATTCTGTTAATTGATTTTTGACCCCCTGGGGATAATCAGTCCTTCTCAGAAACCCCCACTCCTCCCTATACCTGCTCCTTCCCCTCCGTTCTGGGAAATCCTCTCACTGATACAAGCACACCTCTGATATCAAATTAATTGACTACATAATTAAATCTACAAATTATTAACTCCTCCCTCTCTGGGTAATTCTCAAGCTGTCTGCTCCCATCACCCACTCCCCCTCCCAAATCTGGAACTTGGCAGGAAAAGGACTCAGTCTGTGCTTCAGAGGAAGGATCTTATGACAGAAAATTCAAATCAGTGTTAGTTACATAGCAAATGACATATCGTTTATTTACAAAATTCAAGTCACAGGGGTTGGATTTCTTTTTTTTCTTTGATGGAAAACATCATTCTTTGTTGTTTTGGAAGATGCAGGTCTTGCAAAATACTTCAAAAAGAAGTAATTCAATTGACTGCTTTTTTGTCTGATCACACAAGGAATACTGTCATGAAATTGATGTCAACATAGCTCATAACAAATAATTAAAAATCTTCTGACTGCATCTTCGCACCAACAGGGCCATATTGTACCCATGTGCTGACTGCTTTGATGGGTCACACCATGCACCAGTGTCCAAGAGACCACACTACACCTGCTCGGGCCCATGTTGTTAACATGAATCAAGTGGTCACTTTCTGTTGCATGCCACTGCTGAATCTGCATGTGCCACTGGTCACAGCTGGACTGAACCACAAACAAAGCAGTGTTTAATTGGGAAAGCCCCAAGCCTTCCCATGCTGGATACTGCTGCATGCAAAAAAACTCTTCCAAGGCAAATGCCTAACTGGGAATCGATCTAGAAGTACTACTGAAGTCAATAAATTGGTTGAATAATTAATTTCTGGTCATGTGATCATGATGTAGGGAATATAAGGCGGAAGCTGTAGCTCACAGTCTCAGTTACAATCAGTCTCTGGAGGAAGAACAACTGTGGAGCGTCAACAGCAGCCAAGATCCTCATCTTCCTCTCCATCACAGAAGAAGCATAAAAGTAAGTACTCATTAAATGTCATTGCTATTACTACTGCATGTCGTGGTTCCTCCTCCTCTTTGTAGAGTTCCCTTTCTCTGTTCAACACCATATCAC
Source organism: Schistocerca americana (assembly GCF_021461395.2). Classification (NCBI taxonomy): domain Eukaryota; kingdom Metazoa; phylum Arthropoda; class Insecta; order Orthoptera; family Acrididae; genus Schistocerca; species Schistocerca americana. The sequence goes on along the minus strand of NC_060119.1, from coordinate 274,489,482 downwards.
TGTCTGGGGATGCCTATTGTCTCTTCTTCTTTGTTCAATGGCCTCTGGTGTATCGGGACTGGCAGTGACATCAAGCATGTGTGGAGCAGCTGCAGTTACCATTAGCTCGACGGGACCTGAAGAAAACTCTGGCCTGTCAGGACCAGCAGTGGTAGCAGCACCAAGGATGCTACAGCACACCCGATCAGTATGTTGGAGAAGGACAACGAACTGGTATTCATAATATCCATCCTGCTCATTGAATTGTGTAATGAAGACACCCAGCAAGCCCCCAACTCGCAGAACTGTGCTGGAGACCCTACACCATGCTGTGTGGATCAGCACTGGATTACAACATATACACCATCCTGGAAGATTCTGGTGTTACTGCAAGGACAGAGTGTTGGCGTGATCAAGGACAGAGTGTTGGTGTGATGGTTGAAAAGCTGTCGATCCGTTCCAGTGCTCTACTGCTTTTCACTGCAACTTATAATTTAACAGCTAGCGGTTCAAAGTGCTTAAATATTGGTATAGAAACATCAGTGGACAGTAACTAGCTTGTTGTGTTAGAGTTTGAAAATGCATTGTGAAGTGTTAAAATGCACTTTACGTAGTTGGAATGAAATGAACTGTGTCGTGCGGAACAATACCTCAACCAACAGATGACCTCTGACTATTCTCCATCTCCAGAGATTTACTGCGCTAGCCTGACGCTATCTATAACATCGTTGTATGATGGCGTGACACTCATGATCCGGAGGTCATCTATTTATCTGCAACACTCCACCATTTCAAACTTGTCCCTCATATGGATAGTGCTATCACTTGTGCTGGGAAGACTGACCCGTGAGCTGCTATGTGTTCAAACTGCATATAAAGACATCGTGAGCTATTTCCGTGTGTATAGTTTGCATGCTGATGATTTAGAACAGTCTATCAATACGGTTTCAAAACAAACTAAAGGAACATCCAACCATTTGAGAGAAATACATGCAGAATTTGTTATATGCAAGAAACAGTTGTTCAAGAAATTTCCAGAGCTCTTGCCCACGAAAAGCAAAGGTCCCGAGTTCGAGTCTCGGTCCGGCACACAGTTTTAATCTGCCAGGAAGGTCCTGTTCAGGAAATACTGTAAACAATGAACCAGTGGTTTTTTGCTTGTTGTAATGCAGAATATATGAAATATAATATATAAATATATATATAAATCGCACATCTTTGTTGTTTTTCTTATTTATCTGCCCTGTATTTATATAAATAAGGTGTAGCCATTACAGCTCAGTCAATAAGATGACTGCACTATATGTCTACAGATATTTTTGCCACAAGCATTCATTTTTCCCTAAAAGTCCATTACACACCAAAATCTGATGTAGTCAGTACCGTGGCCATGTGGTGAAGCATCAGGACTTTGTTGTAAGTGACTGGTTCCTGTGATGGTAGACTGGAAGAAGAAGAACAAGAAGAAGAAGACGAATGGGGTAGTGCTACCAGATAATACACAAGCTGTAATTTTCGGTTCATCCAACTGTGGCAAGACAAATGTTCTTATGTCACTACCAACGCACGCAGATGTAGTCCATTGGGAGCATGCATGTGTACCAGGTGTAGAAGTATGAAACCAGAATTTTGTTGCAATAATTACACATCCCCTGTTTGAAACTGTTACACAATATTTTATTCAAAATAATCCGGCAGGCTATGAATGCCACGCCAAAAAAAAAAAAAAGTTCCTCTTTGAAGCAAACCAATCAGCGAGCCATTTTCGTACATTTTCATACGAAATGGAGCGTTGTTCAGCGACAGCGTGTCGCAGTGAGGCAAATAGATGATAATCGGAGGGAGCTAAGTCTGGAGAACAAGCCGCATGCCCCAATATTCCCAACTGAAGGCCTCGATCGTTTCCCTGATCCGTTTTGCTGTTTGTGATGGGGCGTTATCATAGAGCAATATGATTTGGTGTTGCCTTTTTCCATATCCTGTCGTTTCTCACATAATACTCGATTGAAATCGATCATTTGGTGTTGGTAGCGAACAGTGTTAACGGTTTCACCAGGTTTTAGCAGCTCATAATAGATGGCACCCTTCTGATCCTACCAAACACAGAGCATTGTCTTCTTTCCAAAGCGATTTTGTCTTGCAGTGGATGTCGATGGCTTGTCTACGTACACCCATGATTTACGACGCTTAGGATTCTCAAAATATATCCATTTTTCATCACCTGTCACTGTTCGATGGAGAAACGACTTTCTTTTGTATCTGGCTAGCAGAATTTCACAACTGGTCTTTCGATTTGCTTGCTGTCTCTCATTCAGTTCATGGGGAACCCATTTTCCCACTTTCTGCACCTCTTCCATAGCTTTCAACCGAAGAGAAACAGCTTTCTGCGTCGCATTCAATTGTTCCGCGAGTTCCTGTTGAGTTGGAGTGTCCTCTTCATCCAATAAGGCCTGCAATTCGTTGTCCTTGAACTTTCTCGGTGGTTTCCCACGCTCATCGTTTCTCAAGTCAAAATCACCACTTTTGAACTTTTTGAACCACTCAGAACACTGTGTTTTCCAAAGAGCATGTTCGCGGAAAGCTTCGACAAGTATTCGATGCTATTCGGCAGCAACTTTCTTCGAATGAAAACAGAAAACGAATTGTCCGCAAATCGTAGTTCTTAGGCACAAAATTCGACATGTTTATGGGCTTGAAGCAGATACTGATGCATAGAACTTGTGTTACTGCGTATATAGAATGCATCTGTACACAGATGGAAAATTTCAGTCTCTCAAACACAAAGATGAAGAGCTAGAGACGTATGCCCAGACCCTTTTGAGACCGATCCATGAATTAGATGCTAGGGTTAAGAAAGGAGAGATTTACGCCTATATCATTGCGAGAAAGAGTCAACAGAAACAACCTTTCCAAAAAAGAGCAAACCGAGACACCCGTGGTGGGACAGTAACTGTAATGAAGTTCTGCATGAAAGACTTAAAGCCTGGAAAAAGTGGAACTCACATAAAACTGAAAACAACTTTGATGAATTTAAGCAAGCCAGAAAGAATGCCTCGAAAACTATTCGCAACGCCAAGAGACAATATGAAAAACAACAACTGGACTCAATCGAAGAGAATTTCAAGAAATGCAACTCGGCAGCTTGGTACAAAACATTCAACCAGAAACTCCGAGGATACCAGTCCCCTTGCCTAAACCTTATGAGAAATAATAAGACTCTCGCCACCAACAATACTGAAAACTGTGAAATCCTGGCTGAATATTTTGAGACACTCCTAAACGGCCAAACACCCATCCAGACTCTCAGTTTTACGCAACCAGAAACATTACCAACACATTCAAGACCTCCGACACGAGAGGAAATCACAAACATAATCAAAAATCTCAAAAACAGGAAAGCATGTGGAGAAGACACAATTACAGCAGAAATGCTCAAGCTTGGGGGAGAAACATCAGTAGAAGCACTACACAAAGAACTTGAACAAGTATGGGAAACCAAGAAAATCCCAAGTCACTGGAAAACTGCCCTAATTCACCCTTTGTTTAAAAAAGGTGACATAAGGGATGTTAACAACTATCGTGGAATATCGCTTCTCCCAGTCCCATACAAAATCCTATCAAAAGCCCTGCTCAATCGTGTATCACCAATTATAGAGGGAAAACTTGGAGAATATCAAGCTGGCTTCAGACCAGGAAGATCCTGCGCCGGACAAATTTTTAACCTCAAAACAACAATGAACTATTTATCTACAAGGAGCAAGAAATATTTCATAACATTCATTGATTTCAAAAAAGCTTATGACTCAATCGATAGGGACACACTCATCAAAACACTTCGAGAATATGAAATAGATGAAACAACAATCACCATAATCAAAGAAACATTAACAAATACAACATCAAAAGTAAAATTCCAAGGAGAAATTTCACGGCATTTCGAGGTCAAAACCGGCGTCAGACAAGGAGATGCGCTGTCCCCGGTACTCTTCAACTGTGTTCTGGATAGTCATAGCAGAATGGAGAAAACTCACACAAAAACATGGAGTTGAGAAAGTCCAAATTGGAGGGAAGTGCTACAAAGCCATTGAAACCAACTGTTTTGCCTTCGCTGACGATCTCGCCTGTTTAGCTTACACGCAAAAAGACACAATAAAACAAACAGAATTACTTACAGAAACTGCTGAAAAAGCAGGCTTGCAAATTTCATTTGAAAAGACAGAAATCATTACAAATATCAAAAATCCACCAAAGAAAATAACTACGAAATACGGGAAAATACAGGTATCTAAACATTTTAAATATCTTGGTGAACTAATTCAGCCTGTGGCAAAAGGTCATCCAACCTGCAGGGCTAGAATACAAAAACTAGAGACAGCAACTCACTACTGCAGACAATGTATTCAAAAAAATGTATATCCAAAAACATTAAACTCAGACACTACCAGACTGTCATTAGACCGCAGATACTATATGCATCAGAAACACTGGCAAATTTTACATACGCAGAACAGATAGAAAATCGTGAAAGAAGAATTGTGAGGACAATTCTTTGACACAGGAAAATAACAGATGATCAAGGCAAGTCTGTATACAGACTAAAAAGCAACAAAGAAGTGTATACGAAGTGCAGCAAAGTTACAGACGAAATTAGAAAAAGAAGATGCTCCTTTTATGCTCATATCATGAGGATGAACCCGAATAGGCTTACAAAACAAATATTTTCGTACATCGCAAATCTAAAAAATAAAAATTTATGGTTTATCAACACAGAAAGAGATCTAAAAGAAATGGACATAGATCAGGAAACAATATTTAACAGAAACCTTTTTAGAAAAAAACTGAATTCGTTCACGGGTTTCGGTGTGAAAATTAAGAAGACTTGTGGAACTAAATGGTCTGAAGAGAGAAAAGCCGCCTTCAGCGCAAGAATGAAAGAAGTGTGGACTGAGAGAAAGAAGACTTCCCAGAAGCGCAAGAAATAACTGTTTTCACGGTCTTTAACGGCCGAATTTGTATAATAATAATAATCATAATAATAATAATAATAATAATTGTGAGAAAGAAAGTAGACGACTTAGCTGCAAAGGTTGATGGAATTGAAAAGAAAGCACTTGACTTAACTATAAAGGTTGAGCGAAATGTATGTTAGGTGCAGCCAGCTAAGCAGCCTACTTAGTATGTAGCAAGATGTCAACTAAGCATAAGGTCATCACTGCACAGAAGGCTACTCAAGTGAAATTATAGTTTCTAAGGTTAGGACATTTGGATTGAAATCAGACACTGTGAGAAATGTTTAAACCAGTTACTGAACCTTCAATGAACTCTCAGCGAAATTATGCAACAATGACGATGATGTTATTATTGGTTTTATTAACCAGCAGAGCAACGCTGGGATAAACAAAAAATTCAGTGTCAGCAGTGAAAAACCATACATGTTGGGCAAGCAACCTATAACTTTAAATTTAAAAAAAAGATACAGACAGGGGATGGAGAATTTCAAAAGATACGAGGTCTACTGAGCCTCAATTTCCTAAAGTCTTCAAAAACAGTTACATTTTCACCCAAAGATCTAGAGATGTATGGTGAAATACTACAACTGTCCGGTGTACACAGGAAAGGAGGAGGCCAATGCAGTGCGAAATACAGAGACATTATAAAACGATAGTTATTAGACGGTCAGTACAACAGAGGAGATGGTATTGGTATGCAGCATAAAAGAGTCATCAATCAATCCCCTCAGTGTATGTACAACGATGACGCCAATGAGATAATACATCAACTAGACTGCTCATGGAATCAACTGTTGCGGGCACTACTGCTCGTTCGAATGAGGTTGCCTTAATAATTTCAGAGCGTAGAGAGAGAGGTATAATAGAATGTATGTGGAGACAGTAATTCAAGAACTGCGCAAACCAGGCCGGCCGCAGTGGCCGAGCGGTTCTAGGCGCATCAGTCCGGAACCGCGCGACTACAACGGTCGCAGGTTCGAATCCTGCCTCGGGCATGGATGTGTGTGATGTTCTTAGGTTAGTTAGGTTTAAGTAGTTCTAAGTTCTAGGGGACTGATGACCTCAGATGCTTAGTCCCATAGTGCTCAGAGCCATTTGAACCATTTTTTGCACAAACCAGCATGCAACAAATACCCTCTTAGGCAAGTTATGATTGAAGGTTTGGATAAATTATCGAAGGCTGATCTTGTAGATATGAGGGAATATTCACGTGCGAATAATATTTTAATGGTTAGTGACATATACTCCAAATTTGCCAGGGCACTAAGTGTTAAAACAAAAACGGGCAGAAATTTTGCAGATACTTGTTGCAGACAGGGATGCCCGGACAGCCTCAAAACTGATCACAGTGGAAAGTTTTATGACAGGTAATTCAAGACTATGATGCAGCAGTATGGAATACATCGCTATGCAACATTCACCCACCTGAAGGTTTGTATAGTGGAATGTCTGAACAGAACAATAGAAGGTCAAATGTGGATGCATTTTAATCTTCACAGCTCATACAAATGGACAGATGTCTTCCCATAAATAATTGCCCAATAAAATCAAACAGAATATAGCACAATAAAAATGAGGCCAGTCGATGTTTATGATAGTGGACTCATGGATACTGGATCTACATAAACAGAAATTTGTGGTTGATTCGGTACATATCTCGAAACGCAAGACAGTATTTGAGAAGTCGTATCTTCCAAACTTGTCGAATGTGATATTCACAGTTTTGTTTCCAAAGTACAGAGGACGAATCCCAGAACTTACATATCAAAGGATAGCAGTGGCACTGAAATTTCGGGGTGCTTTTACACCAGGGAAATGCAGAAGAGCTCAGAACCACACGTTTGTCTTAGAGCGTGTTATAAGACGTTGAGGGGATAGAGCACTAGCTTAATGGCTTTGTTTTCCTGCAACACTAAACAGCTGAATTGACACTGACGTTTTGCTACACAGCGTGAGGAAATTCGTGCACTAAGACTTCGTGGTGAGGTAACTGACATACTGGCAATACAGAAAAGTCTCTTGCTAAATTCTGTCCTGCTCATACATCTGGCAGTAAATGGATGCTAAAAACTAGCAATCTGGCAACACTGTAATCACACGTACGGTAACTACCTGTGTCAGCATATAGGTGTTGTGCTGTGCAGTTAGTGCAGTGGAAAGCGTTTTGGATTAGCATGTAGGAGGTGGAGGGTTCGATTCAGGGTCGAGGCGTATTTGTTTTTATTTGCTAAATGTAGTCTGTGGGGTATGGTATCTGGCAAATTAATTGTCATATAGAGATTACAGTGGGTGTGTCTATTTCTGACTTGCCTGACCACATTTTTGTTGTGTTCACCATTACAAAATACTGTCCTATGCAATGTTGGATACTTGTGGCTTAAGAAATGGTATATACTACAGCATTACATGGCAGATTGGCAACAAAAAGCAAATACTCCTCAACTCAGATTCGAATGCTCGGCCTCTTACATGCTAACCTAAAATGCTATCCAGTGCACCAATTGCACAGTATCCCACTGATCTGCAGACAGAGATAGTTACCATACATGTGATTAAAGTGTTGTCAGATTACCAATCCTTAATCTACTGCCAGAAATATGCACTGGACGAAATTTTGTGAGAGACATTTGTGTATTGCTAGTACTTGAGGAATCGTGCCGTGAAGTATTAATGCATGAATTTTTATTCACCCTGTATAATGGGGTGCACAGAGCATACTCAGCACAATAGTACAATATGCGTGATAGGAGATGCTGCATTATAGGAGGTGGTGGTATCCACACAATCTTCCTGTCGAATTGCACATTCCAGTATAATTACTGAGCACGTGGTACAAAATTTCAAAAACTTTTGGCTCATGGTGAGAACAATTAACCTGCTTTGATGAGGTGTGTTTGGAACATGGCAGTGCATATGTGTAACGTAAAGATCTCCCAGAACTTCAAGCTGCACATCGAATTTTAGCTGTTAAAGCCAAGGTAATATGTGCAAGAAGGGATATTGGCGTAAAACAGTTCATTGCAGCATTTGCAATTGATAAATCCAAGCGTGTTAAAATTAAGAAAATGAACAAGAAGGGCAGGGGTGTTAAAAAAACAGTATCCTGACAGTGATCTATGCAGTTAAAAGTGCCCTGAAGCATAAAAGACGGATTAAAGCACCCAGGGTTCTGCCAATACCCAAGACATCAGGTGAAATGCAGCCCTGAACCACTTGCCGGAGGGAGGGTGGCCCATGAACGCCGGAGTGGTGCTGAGGTGGTGGCAGCATGAGCAGCAGCTTGCCGCACAGAGACTAGTGGCGACCTTGCCTGTGAGGCATGCCTAACCAGGCCCCGCTTTGGTGAAGCAGGTTTCGCCACCCCCGGTACCAGCACCACAATGTACTGTCAGAATTTTTGTCCAGGCGCACTGGCTGTAGAAAAGAGAGAGAAAAACGAAAAGTAAGTACAATGTGCCAGACATTGCCAGTTGCTGCTGCTGCAAGGAAAGAAGGAACATTGATTATTGTAAGTAGAATGAGTACATATATACAAGTTACCTATTTCGCTCTGGCTCCTCTCCCTCAGGTCATCCAACACTTCCACACATCGACAAAAGTCTCTCCCCATCCACTCACTAAGGAATTACACACTCAGCTGAGCTGAGAAGAACCATCTGTCCATCTCGCTGATATCACCTAAAACACCATATTAATGTTTTTAACAACAAAAACATATACACACACAAAAACTTGATAAAAGACTTACAGGAGATCTGTGATGGCTCTTGCTTATTCGTGACACTGCTGTTCCTCTTCTTCTGCCTGGAAATCATCTGCAATAACAACAAAGAATATGCGCCAGCCAGCAAAATATTATGTATAAATAGTACTAAGAAGATCAAAAATATATTTGTACTTGAAATGCTGATGCTACTGCTGTTGCTGGCTTTCAGCAGCCCGCTCACCAATTATACTTTGGACATATACTGAAACAATAAGACAGCATTTATTCAGTACTACAAAATTCTTAGTAAATTTCGAAATGATGTACAACAGCGAAGACTCACTGACACCACCAAATAACAGCACCATATTACATATACAGAGAAGGATATATATACTACTTATGATGCTGTTGCCACTGTTGCTGCCTGTGATGCATCTGCTGCTGCTGTTGATGCATCTCAGCATTCGTTTCATCCACAATTTGGTGGGGATGGTCCACATCACATTTTGTGATATGGTTACCAGTCAGTAGATCCTACCAATGTCGCTGGGGTTGCTGCGAGCGCTCGACAGTTGTCCGCAGACGTGGGCACAAGGCTTCTGGACACTATGGGAAGCAGACACATTGTCATGAGGGGCCCAGCAAAGTGCAGTAATGGAGTTATTTTTGTAGCACTGTACATTTACTTGGACCTGTGTGTGGGTGCCTGTGTCGAAAATCTATTTGCGGTATCGATGATAAATGTTTTTTTTCTGCAATGTTTGTGGAATGTTTAAGTCTTTATTAGTGATGTTTTTTGTGACACTCATTCGTAGATTGTTATGTACAATGTAGTAGAACATCGAGGAAGAAGAGTTTGGTTTCAGAAAAGGGAGAGGCAAAAGGGATGTTGTTGGACTAATTACAATGATTGGTGAAAGATACATAGAAAGAAGAAAAGTAGAGAGTTTTCGCTTCATATTACTGAAAAAAGGCCTTCGAGCGAGTGAAATGGGACAAATGAAAGAATTCTAAAACTGAAGAAGGTGAACTGAAAGGACAAGAGACCAATAAAGGAGTTAAGAGCAGACAGACAGCACCCATTAACGTAAGAAATGGTATGATGTACTGGTCTGAAACGGAAAGAGGAAAGACAGAGTTGCTGTCTATCACCAGCTTTGTTTTCCATTTGTATCTATGATAATGATAATGTTGGAAATAGAGAAGGAAGGAGCAAGCATAGGAGACCATAAGATCGTCTGCATCAGATTTGCTGACATGGTTTTCTTGCAGATGTAGCAACGTCTCTTCAAAGGACGCTGTCCACACTTGAAGAAGCATTGGAAAAGTATGAAATGAAAATCAACACTAAAAACGAAGATGATGAGAAGTACATGACGAAGAAGATTTGAAAAAGAAACCAATTGAATGTCAGTTTGAATATGTTGCACGGTACAGATATTTGGGAAGCATGTTAACTGATTATTGGGCATGTGAAAACGAAACAAGGTCAACAATTGCAGTGGCAATTAAAGCTTTCCAGAAAAAAGATATTCTTATTACCTAGAAAACTGCGGCAGAATTAAGGAAAAGTTTGGTTAAATGCATTGAGTGAAGTGTTTTTCTGTACAGCGTTGAAAGTTTACACTGAATAAGAGAGATACAAAACTGAAGCATTTGAGATGTATGTTTGGAGGAGAATGAAGGAAATAAAATGTATGGATAAAGTGAAAACAGTGAAGGACTGAAATAATAGAGGATCAAAGAACTTTCCTAAACCTGGTTAAGAAAAGGAAAGCAGACTGAGTGGGGACATATGAGATGAAGCAAAGGGACTCTCGAAGGTAAACTGGAAGGCTACAAGGAAATAGGAACGAGAAGAATAAAATGCTGGATGAACTGAAAAAAGTAAGATACCTTGCTACGAAGCAGTTGATCTCGAACAGGATGAGATGAAGACAGCAATGGTGCCAGGTACTTGCCAGTAGGCGCAACAACTTATGTACATGTCATGTGACTAGGGCCTCTCGTCGGGTAGACCGTTCGCCGAGTGCAAGTCTTTCGATTTGACGCCACTTCAGCGACTTGCGCGTCGATGGGGATGAAATGATGATGATTAGGACAACACAACACAGGAGTGGAGAAAATCTCCGACCCAGCCGGGAATCGAACCCGGGCCCTTAGGATTGATATTCTGTCGCGCTGGCCCTTTTGTTTTTTCGTTGTGTTTGGTCGTTGCGGACGTCACATGATATCCGTTCAAGTTCGTGCTGGCTATTGCCACTCAGCTACCGGGGGCTGACGGTGACAGTAACGCGACACTCCGCACTAATTAATTCACCTTGGCAGCAGGGCTGATTACTCTCCAGTGCAGCAGATAGTTCAGCTGCTCGAAAGTGTATGGCGTCAGTAAATTCGTATGTTCCACCAAATAGTGTATTGTTACTAACAGATGGAAGTCCATATAACATACGTAGTGTAGGGATGCGGCACCTAAAAACTTCCGATTGCCAGTAGTTGCGCAGTTTCTGCGGCAGTAAACTGCTGCTATAATTTGTTCTTGTGGTAACTGTGAGGTAAGCTCTCTGATAAAAAGTTATCGATCGCACAGCACGTCGCGCATCGGCAGGCGATCACGAGTGCGCATAAGCCACGTTGTTAGTGAGGCAGTTTCCCGAAGTCGTCAAAATTTCCATCACGTAGACGCCGCAATGGGCAGCTCGATCAATGACGACCTTGTGGGACAGGTGTTGCAACGCGTTATATAAAACGGAGCTTTACGATGGCGGATTTCTGCAGCCACTTTCCACAGCCACCTCCAACCTAGAAATTGCAGTGGATCGTAAAGATGCGAAGACACGGAGTATTGAGAGCAGGTGTAGTGTTGACCCACGAAATTCTCCTCCACATACTGAAGGAACACACATATTTTGTAGGCGTCACACTGGTAGGTTTCTTTATCTAGCCAGCATCCAGTTTTTTCCCACCGATACCCTTCTTTTTTGCTCCTAATGAAATCTCTGTCTCTTCAACATTTTCATAGGGTCAAACAAGAGCAAACTGCTGCTCACATCAATTCCAATTCCACTGTCCAGCCTTCTCATACAATGGGATCAGTATTTCGCCTCAGCCATAGAAGTTTCTCTATTCCGATGTAACGATGATGTGTAGGATCTCAAGGATTGTTGCATCTGTCCCTCTAAATGTTTCCAGGTTTCTTTCGATGATAGTCCTACGGGAATTAAACTGTCTCAGCAGACTTCTTTAGTCTTTTATTTATAACACCATTAGGCCAGCTTGGACTGCGTTGCATGTTTCTCATCACATTGTTTCAAATTTTTATCAGCTCACCTCTTATTCATCTACACGTAGCTCCAAACATTTAGGGTCAAAATTATGTACATACGAGTGTATAATACAAAACTGACTGGTATAGGGAACCAATTAGTCGAAAAGGAATGTTTAATATTTTTCTGAACGTAAAGAGCTTATTCCTCACAAAAACAGCTTTAGCTCTTAGTAACAGCTCATGTAACTTTTTTAAACTATGTTTGTGGCTGGTTGCTGTTTCAAATTATATTTTCCATTCGCGGTTGGAAAGGTAGTCGGTAACACTCTTTACTTCCGAATTTCTCTGATTTTTACCGTCATGACGAGCTATAAATTTGAGGGTTCAGTAGATTTCTTGACTCGTACTTGAACGTGTCTCCTCCTTTTCCCTGACCTTTATCCCTCATCTTCACGGGGTCGGCAAGTTAATCTGGATCTGACAAATGTTCGTGATAGATGGTGGCCGGATGCTCTTCCTGATGCCACGCTTTCTCTCTCTTTGAGCGATGGCGTGGCAGTCGGAACACACCCGCTTCATCATTTCAGTGGCTTCAAGACCAGTTTTACTATGTTTGGGTAAAAATGTGTGTGGTGTACATGTAACTGAACACACTATAAGAAGGCGGCCACTTCATGTCAACGAAGTGAGTGAGTATTTTTTAAGGAAATTACGTGAAGAGCAGACAACCAAAGAAACCAATATTTCTTCACATTACGTTATGCTTTCCTTTCTTGGTCTGAATAAAAATGTGTGTGGTTGGATGTACCTGAACACCATAAGCGCGTGTAAGACAGCAATTTCATATGAATATAGCAAGTGATTATTTTTTTGAAAGTTACATCGACAGAAGACTAACAAACAAAGCACCTATTCCTTAATGTTAGGTTAGTCTTTAATTCTCCGCAGATGACCACAGCCCATGCCAAGACTGTAAATGGCAAGTGTAATATCTGTCTGTTTGCCATTGTAGCCTGAGGATGAGGGTTGCGCATCGAAACATGTTTCTTCGTTCAAGCATTTAATCAACCAAAATCTGTGGCTGTCAACTGCCTCTGAAAAACCTTCTCATGTTAAATGATCTTATTTCGTTTGTTAATAGCCTACTTTTCTGAACTTTCACATCAAGCCTCCACTTCCTCTCTGAGATATTGGGATGCTCCAGTCATTATATTTAGCAGTGTTGGGAATATTTTACGAATAATTTCGTGTCAAATACTCACAGCAAACATTACTTGCGTCTTAAGCCCAACGTTATCTTATTCGCACGGTTTTCAACATACGAATTATTTTTCAGTGGGGGTAAGTTTTTTGTGAACTTAAACATGTCTGTGGTTTACGTAAATAGTTTAATATGCAAATACGGAAACGCTGTGCGCTAACTGCTCTCTTATCGACTTTGCTGGATTTATGAACTGCTACTTCTGTTTCGCAAACAAGGTGAACACGAACTGCGCTGACAAAATTTCCGAGGCCGCTCGGAAATATTTTCAATTTTGGTATAAGGAACTCGGTAGATCGTTACAAAGTAATAATGTTATTTTTTCATTTCTGATCCACATTCATCTTTGTATTATCTGTATTGAACTGAAAATATTTGCACAACAGAGCAAAGGTTGACAGTATGCTGTCTAACTTGTTTTAAAAGAACTTTTTCCGTTCACTTGTGAAATTTGGTGTTCACAGTAAGCGTGCATTCGCTACTGCCCCCGAGGACAAAGGGGTCCTTACACCAAAAATAATCCTGTTCAAGCTTCGAAATTTTTTTAATGGAACTGAGATCCGCCCTGTGCATACTCATTCGTAGGTACGGTAACAACTGCTGAGATCTGCATTGGTATCGAATGGTCGTGATTAATCTGTTTCTGTGACGCAGACGTGAAAATGGGTCATGATACATTTCCGAGGCAGAGACAACGTCACTGTGCATTCCAGTAGTTTTCATACAACAGAGAATAATCCTCAACTAACATGAAGCGACTGTCTGCAGTTGTTCTACTTTTGGTGCATTTGTGTCCCCATAAACGCAATAACTGTAACAATTCCTCCTCAGTACGCCAAATGGGCTGTCCGCTGAATGAGCACCATAATCTTCCCCTTAACCGCCATTGCTAAATAATGATGCTTGTTTTCTGCGAATCTAGATCGCTTAATGCAGTTTCATGTATTACGTCATATCGACTACTGCCATCATGAAATCGAAATAAAAGCTGTATATTTCATAGCAATTACTATGTTTTACGGCAGTCAGTGGAATTTACTCCTGACGACGATGGCGGATATAGCCATCGAAAACTTGAGAATTTTATTGAAAATGACGCGGGTTGATTACATAGCCATCGAGTGATCGAGGATTTTATTCGAACTGACGTGGCTTGAAAACCAAAAAGATTTTATTCAGACATGCCGCCGCGAAAAACTCCGAGGACACAGAGTTTTATATGACTTCTAGGTATTGATTTGATATAGCCGTAATGCAAACGTCGTAATAAATGAAAATGCGTTAAGCCATCTAGAAAGGTTTATTGGGAAAAATACATAATGACTGCAGACTCATTTAGGGAATTTACTACTTTATTAATAAGACATCGCTACATTTAAAGCAACCGGCCCATGGCGTTGGCGACGGTACCCGATCACAAGGAAGACGATCTTTCATCGTTTGTTTATTGCTTCTGTGCGTTTCTGCGGCAGCAATATTTTGGAAGTGGTTGACTTAGCGACAAATGGCCGTTCGGGGATGTACTGTATATGCTCTTTCAGCGTCTGATGCGAGAGGTATCGCTACAACATGGTAGAAATCTTCAGTATTTAACTGCCCTGAATTGATCGCTTGATATAGGCTGTTCTCACTGGGGCGATGTTCTTGCAATGTTATTCCCCAAAGGCAGAAAGTGCTTAACGTCCCTTCAAATGCGAATTATAAGTGATGGATAACAAGCTCGAACTGAACATGGAGTTGGAAGGAAATCAGCCGCATTCTTTTCAAAGAAGTGATTCTGAAGTTCGCCTTAAGCGATTTCGGGACGCAGGTTTGAATCCCGCTCCTCTCACATTCGAGTCCGTCAGTCTATTAAGACCACTTTTTTCTCAGGAACCGGTAGACTCCTAACGAAGATTTATAGCAAATTAGTGACTCGGAGCAATTTCTTCTAATTCACTTAGCCTACATTCATTATGATAAAGACCTTTACACCTCGCAACAACATTGTCTCGTGACAACTGTTCAAAGTGATAATCACCAGTCTCAACGGATGTGTTACGATGGTGCACAAAATCATGCAGTATACACTCACTTATCGCTGTTGACTGCTGTATATTGACATCCAACCGGTTCCTCTTCATTTTAAGCTGGAGTTTCATACACCAACGACATCATGGTATCACACAGCAAAACGTCTATAGAAGCTGGATGTGTCAAGCATATGTTATGGAATATTTAGAGGCGTGTAGACGGACGGTGAGGCAGATGACAAAAAACTTCTTTCATGTCAGATAATTGTAATCTCTCGACGATTTTTGCCTATTATCGACATCGATACTGACAAGATATCGGTCCCGGGAATTTCAAGACTTTCGACAATGATTTAATTAAAACTCTAGAGCCGGATAACAAATAACAAACGTAATATCTTTTTGTGTGATATAATTCCAGATTAACAGTTTCCGGATTTTTACCTGTAGCTGCACCTTGAAACCTTGCTTTTGCCAAATTTCGTGATTCGAGGACAACAGGAAGTACCGTATAGGTTTCGATGACTGAGTTTTCGAGTACCAAAATATATGACATAACTGGCCGAATCGTTTAACTGCATTGACTTCGAAGATTAAATTTTGTACACCGCCCAGGAACTATAGACTTCAGTTTGTGACGTAAATTTGAACTTGATAATTCTACTCGTTCTTGCGAAAATGGTTCTTGACAGACAGACAGACAGACAGACAAACGGACGGACAACAAAACTATCCAATAAGGCCTCCGTTTTTGTTGACTGAGACACTTTTTTATGGGACAAATGTGTCACCGGTAATTGTTTACCCGGTAGGGCTCTATTAAGCTTTTGACGCAAGTGATGTTCACCGAAGGTATTCAAATTTCTGTGTGACGAATATTTTTTTGTAGATTTTTCTGACGTTCTGTTGATATCTTTACTTTGGGGAGATGAAACGTTTGGAGTACGAAACAGCAATAGATACTCCAGAAGTACTGTTTACCTGTTGGACTGAAGCTGAAGCCAAATCTTCATGTACGGAGAAATGGTCCGCCTGTGACAGTTTTGTCACATAAAAACTTGTTCATTCTTGTCTTTTCTATACACTCTTAAATCTTTGTTCGTATTCTTTTACCCCCTGTATACTCCCCTCATCGCATCACGTGACCACAATGCCTCCACGCGGCTTTGAGTCTCACGGCGGTCATAATGTATTCTCTCCTTAATGCGGATGCCAAATTGAAAACCCATAGTCATGTTTCACACGAATCAATAGTCTGTAACAGTAGTCCAAGTGGTATAACAAAACGTGGTTCAACCCTGTATTGTCCAGTAACTCATAATAATCCAGAGCGACCTTAAGTGGAATGACCACACAAGACGAATAGGAGAAAAAGCAGATGCAAGACTGAGATGCGTTGGAAGAATTGTGGGGAAATATAACTCATCCACGAAGGAAGTGGCTTCCAGGGCGCTTGTTGACCCATTCTCGAGTATTGTTCATCAGTCTAGGAATCTTTCCATGTAGACTGATAGAAGACAGAGAGAGAGAGAGGAGAACCAACGGAGAGCGGCATGTTTCATCACGGGATCGTTTAGTCTGCGCTAGAGCTTTACAGAGATATTCAACAAACTCCAGTGGCAGAAGCTACAAGAGATACGTTGTGCCTCAGGAGAGGTTTACTACTGATATTTCCAGAGACCACTTTCCGGGAAGAATCGGATAACATATTACTTTCTCCCACATACATGTCGCGAAATGACCACAACGAGAAAATTCGAGAAATTAGAGCTAATACAGAGGCTTACCGACATCCTTCCCACATGCCATTCGCTAGTCGAACAGGGAAGGGTGGCTCAGCTCCACACCCTTAGATGGCTTGCTGAGTATGATGTATGTGTAGAAAAATAAAGGATGTGCTACAAAAAGAATATCTTCGTATAAAACTTTCTAAAATACGAAAACATCGAAGAATGTTATATTTTCCTTGCTATGCTTATCTAAAATTTAGAAGTTCTGTGACAGACAAAGTGACTTATAGTCATTTAAAAACCGAAGCATTTTAAATGTTGGATATGTACTATTTAAGGACATGAGCCATTCACCTTCCATTGATATTGAAAAGTAAGTTTAAAGACGGTTACGTAACTGTCTAAAAATCCAAATTACACGACGAACGATCGATAAGCAGCTGTGTACTGCAATAAGTCACAGTTCGTAATAGTTGACCGGAAGTCATCCAGTGTAAACCAAGTTAGATTTGCGCCTTCCCAAGGTAGCGTTAGAGGCCTTCTGCTGTTCGTGAGGTATGTAAACGATTTCGAAGACAATCTGGGGAGCTCTCTTGGATTGTTTGCAACTGAAGCTGTCATCAAAAGGTAAAAATGAACGCAAAATGAATTACACACCATATCTTCATGGTACAAAAAGCAATAGTTGACTCAGCACGAAAAATATGAGTTCCTCCACATAAATTCTAAAACATTTCTGTTAAATTTCGTTTACGAGACAAACACACAGATTTAAAGATTGTCGATTCATCTAAATATCTAGGAAACGCAATTATGAACAACTTAAACTGGAAATATCACATAGAAAATGTTGTGGGGAAGGTGAGCAAAAGACCATGCTTTATTGACACAACATTTAGTAGGCGCAACAAATCAACGAAAGACACTGCCAGCATTACGATTGTTTGTTCTCATGGGGGTATTGCATCGCACTATGGGAACCTTACCATACTTGACGGAGGACATGAAATAAGTTTTAAAAAATGCAGCTTGTTTTGTATTATGCCTAAACATTGGAGACAATGCAAAGGGTATAAAAAAGAGATTTGTTGTTTCAGTCAGTAAAACAAAAGCTTTATTCGTTGCGGCGAGAAATTTTCACGAATTCTCTATCACCAACTTCTTCCCTTCGAATTCCAAAATATTTTATTGCCTCCCTTCTACACAGGGAGAAATGACCACAATTATAAAGTGAGAGAGCTGTAGAATTCGCGCGGAAACATTTATATATTCATTACAGTATTCCCACGTCTGAAAGTAGTTAATGCAAATTATTGAGCTACGATCTATTCGATCATTCTCTTTGTCTTTCACCACGCCATAAGATGGCTAACTAGGCCTTATAAAATCAATGTCTTATATATGAATGTGCTAGTAACCAATGAGTCAGGAAAAATATCTCGGTCATGTGTCGCTACTACCGTGTCGACCAGCCGTCCCGTTGGTTGCAGCTCGATCAAACGTTCCATTCTAGGAACTTCCGTGGTACGAAATCCCACCCGCAGCTATGGTCAGAACCCACACACTTTGTGCGACTACGGCGTACGTGATCCATTACGCGACGTGTTTCTCCGAAGCGTTTATTGGCGGAATCACATTAATTCTCTGCACTGGTGCCCTTATTAAATCGGTGTTTATAGGGGTCACCGCCCTCGCTTTGTCACGCGAGACAGGGTTAAACCCGTCACTACTCCTAAGTCAATAATTAAGATCCTTTAGCTATCATCAGAAAGATCCCAAAAGATTCCGTTACCCGAACATAACATCCAGCTGGCTCCTAGAAACCTCCTCCATAGTAACTAAACAGCAAATAGTTCAAAGCAGCAGGTAACAGCCATACCAAAGTACTACATTTCAAGTTTGCACGGAAACAAATGTAATTTATTGACTTCAGTAGAAACCACCTCGGACCCGTCATTTTTATCAAACAAACGCCTAGATAATTAGAAAGTACCTAAGCAGAATTCCTCTTGCGCACAATAACGCACTTTCGAATGCTTGTAGGCGTTGCCCAGGTATGTGTTTATTCCAATCTACTGTTGCCCCAAATCCGCTTTCCCCGTCTCTCTGTCCATCTAGATCTACACGTACATGATTTCTGTGCAATTCGCAGTTAAGTGCCTGGCAGAGGGTTCATCGAACCACCTTTAACGTACTTCTCTACCATTCCACTCTCGAACAGCGTGCGGTTAAAATGAACACTTAAATCTTTCTGCGGGAGATTTGAGTTCTCTTATTTTATTATGATGATCGTTCCTCCCTATGTAGGTGGGCGTCTATCACCTCCTTCACATCCACTCTGTAAAATTCGTCCTCCCCCCCCCCCCCCCCGTCTTGCCAATCTCCATCACCCTCTTTCTCTGTCCATCTCCTCCTTTCCATCTCACTGTCCATCTCCTCCTTGTTCCTTTCCGTATGAATCTTCTCCTCTCTCCTACGTCCATCTCCACCCTTTCCCTTTATCTATCTATTTCCTCCTCCTCTTCTGTCTGCTCATCTCCTCCTCCTGCCTCTTTTTCTGCACATCTCTTCCTCTCACAGTCTCTGTCCAACTCCTCCTCTTTCCTTTCTCTGTTCATTTCCTCCTCTCCCATCTTTTTGTCCATCTCCTCCTCTCCCCTCTGGCCATTTTCCCCTCCTCTATCTCTGTCCATCTCTTCCTCTTCCTGTCAGTGCCTATCTCCTCCATGCCTTTGCTGTCCCTCCATCTCCTCCTTCCCTCTTCTCTCTCCACGTTATCACGCTCACCCCAATAGGTGGCCGGTGGTTTTTACCCGTACGGTATCTCTTTCCAGACTGCTGCTAATATGTCTACCAAATTTGATTGAAATCTTCAGTTGAAACTTCCGTGCTGAGAGGCCGTGGTCGATGTATAAAATTTCCACCTGACGTTTCGTTTCCATCTGCGGCAGACATCTTCTGAAGTCGTCCGGCTACTGCCAGTGAGGCTCCAGGTACTCTCGCATTTACAGAGCGCATAGAGGGCACCACCATTCGTCACGTGATGCCGACAGTATGCCTATCTTTGGAAGGCGTCATCATTCTCGATTAAGAGTAATCGATTGTCATTCTGTTGGCGCAACGTCCACATCCATATTTTGTCCAACTTTAAAACTTCCTCTTTTCTATTAAAATTGTTATGGTGTTTGTAAATTTCTATTGCTTCTCTGTACATGCGCGCATGATAATGGGATGTTCGTGCTAGAACGCTTGTCTCATTAAATTTAATTTCTTGATTCCGATCTCGAAAAACATGCTCAGCTACGGCCGGTTTTTCGATGTGTCCTAAGCGACACACACACACACACACGCACACACACACACACATACCACACATATTGCACACATGGTTCACCTGTATGTCTAGCGCATTTCACAATGCAGTTTCATTTTAACGCAATTCAATATGTAAGTAGGCTGTTTAGGTTTTTATGTTGGTAACGTCACCTAGCGCTCTGTATGAAAATCACTGGCTGTGCTGTGTGCAGTCTGTGGCTGGTGGGCATTGTTGAAATAGTTGCTAATGTAGTGTTGGGCAGTTGGCTGTTAACAGCGCGTAGCGTTGCGCAGTTGGAGGTGAGTCGCCAGCAGTGGTGGATGTGGGGAGAGAGATGGCAGAGTTTTGAGAGCGGACGATCTGAACGTGTGTCCATCAGAGACAGTAAATTTGTAAGACTGGATGTCATGAACTGATATATATATATATATATATATATATATATATATATATATATATATATATATATGTATATAATGACTTTTGAACACTATTAAGGTAAATATATTGTTTGTTCTTTGTCAAAATTTTTTATTTGCTAAATATGCCCATCAGTAGTTAGTGACTTCAGTAGTTAGAATCTTTTGTTTAGCTGGCAGTATTGGCGCTCGCTGTATTGCAGTAGTTCGAGTAATCAAGATTTTTGTGAGGTAAGTGATTCATGAAAGGTATAGGTTATTGTTAGTCAGGGCCATTCTTTTGTAGGGATTATTAAAAGTCAGATTGCGTTGCGCTAAAAATATTGTGTGTCAGTTTAGTGATGATCAGAATAAGTAAAGAGAGAAATGTCTGAGTACGTTCAGTTTTGCTCAGCTGTTTGAAAAGCAAATAATGTAAGGGGTTTACCAGCACAGTAATTCACTAATTTCTCTAAGCAGACGTTTCAAATATTTATGACGTCGTATCTCCTGAATTATGTGCAGCATAACGATACAATTTTGCACATACATCCAGCAGTTTATGTGGCTGTTGTCTACGAAATGGGAATAGAGTTCGCAGTAAATAAGTATTAAATTAATACGCCATACATGATGCGACAGTTTTTCACGCATCTCAGTGTTTATGAAGTCACATCTCCTAAATTAACAGCCGTACAATGATGTGATATTGTTGTTATATTCAATGGAATATGTGAGTACTGCTTGCAAAATGTGTCAAGAACACAGTTCGTAATAAAGAAGAAATAAATTAAAAACTCATTCTTCTTGCAGCAATTATACTGCATGAACGGCGAAATTGTGTTTAACCGATAAACTTTTTTCCTTTCGCCAGTTTGTAGAAACCGTCAGCGAAAAAAGTTTCGTAAAGGTTTAATATTATGTGTAACGATTGCTTCAAGTCTCTGAGTGCTCTCATTCCCAAATACTGGATGACGAAAGTGTGGGTATTGGCGCGATGGGGCTATACTGGTTTTTCACCCCCACTCGTACCTCTGATAGGGAGATGATTCTTACCCCACAGCGATTGTTTCCAGACGGTAAGTGATATGTGTACCAAGTTTGGTTGAAATCGGTCCAGTGGTTTAGGAGGAGATACATACATACATACTTACATTATAGTGCATTCATGGTCATAATTTCTATGGATGTTCTACTAATATGGCTCGGGTGAGCTATTCTTCAAATCCCCGATTACAGTAACGGGGCGAGTACTGCAACACTAAATTTTCATCTGACTGCCTACACTCACGTACTTCCTACAACAATCAAAGTTCCGCCGCTCTAAACATACAACAGTTCCAAAGAGTAAATAGCTCTCCCTATTGCACACGTCAACTTTTAACAAAAGTTAAATTGGACCGTATGGTAATAAAAATAAGTCACCACACAGTTACTCAAATGCTCTCATCAAGTGATAGAAAAACAGCGAATTTTTAAACAAACAAATCTTGCCTACATTTTAAACCCCAATTGCAATCACTGCGCATCTTAATTTCTGACAAACTTTCCCTAAGTGAGATTCAGTCAACAGTAAATTCAGTCAGTTCTAGCCTGGCGCAGCTGAAAGTATTACGTGAGACAAGAGTGGATTCATCGCTAAGACTGTCTTTCATACGTTCATATATTGTTCTTCATTCTGCAGAAAACATCGGCATGCCGGCTGTGTAGCATCGCTTGCTCCTTGATGATTATGTATATTCGTACAAGTTTTTGCTAAAATTGACACTTCATCAAGTCGTTATATTTACATCACGAGAAGCTTGTTTAGCATTTTTGCCATTTTCAGGTGACCCTGAAGTGATAGTTCAATTTTTTGGATATTATACGAGAAAAGTATGTGACTTTCGCCTATATTAGTAGTTGTTTGTTCTACAGTTTATGCCACAGTATATTATGCTACAAGATTATCCAGCTTATGACTATGTTAAAGGTTATTTAGTTTACGTTCCAATATAGTGTAATATGAGTGTTGGATTTTTAATAGTGACAACTATTTATTTACAGCTCGTACAAAATAGATACGTGTTTCAAAGTTTTACTGACCTTCAAAGTAGTCACCAGCATTGTGTGTAACCTGTTGCCAGCGATGTGGAAGTCGTAGGATACTCTTAGCAGTGCCAGTTGTGTTGACAGTTCGAGCGTCGCGGTCTATTGCCTGACGAATTTGTAGCAGTTCTGAAGTGAATGCCGTGAAGTGTTTCCTTCAGTTTAGAAATCGCGTTGAACTTACGAGGGCTTAAGTCAGGGGATCGCAGTAGGTGGTGTAGCACTTAACAGCCCCACCAGTCAAACAAATCAGTAACAGCGTGCACTGTACGTGCTTGAGCATTGTGCTGCAAAATGATAGTCAGGTCCTGCAGAAAGTGTCATCACTTCTGTCTCTATGCTGTTCATTTTTGGAACACAACCTACGACCAGCTTTTAAATTCATCCAGGCATTATTCTGATGCTTGTAGACGGACGAAAGGGCTGAAATGGTTCATTCTCGAATGCTCTTGGCTTGTCAGATTTTCCACTAACAATCGTTCTTGGTTTGTGGTTTCCAGACGCATTTGGAGCCGCCAAAACTGGGAACCGCTCTTTACTGTTTTTGTGCCCAAGAGCAATTTGTCCTCACTTGAAGCAAGTGTTTTTTCCGACAACATTTTGAAATCTAAACTGATTTCGTCACTGTCGTAGATCTGTTGAAAGGTCTCTGTTGGATTCCTTTCATGTTAATTTCTTAAATCTGTTGTCATTTACGGCATAAATTCCTCTTCTAAATTTACTGTGGTGTTTCTGATTATCTGGGAGGAGACTGAGCAGTGAAACGTGTTACTTTTACACATAAACAAGAACGATCTGTCACACTACTACACTTTAAAACACAGTTTATATGTAATTCATGTCACACAGTCTCATATGGAACCTTCATCCGCTTTGTTTTATACACTGTATATGATAAGATACTGTCATCCCCCTTCCGTTCTGTGTGAGAGGATGAATGAGCAAATGTATTTCTAGTTGCATGCTGGATGGTAGCAGACAAGCCTGTCTGCTAGAGAACAGTATGACCAACGTCGGAACAGGTAGCTACACTTTCTAAAACCAGAGAGGTTTCTATTCTTAGTATGGTCCTGTCCGTCCCTTGTCATGTTGGTATAGGAAGCTGCCTCTCTGGTCTCCTCCGTTTGTATCTGTTAAGCACGCTCGGTAGGATCCAGGTCAGTCGATCCGCGGCGAGCGTCTGAAGTGGTAAGATCTCCGGCTAAGCGCATGTCTGCTAAGTCCGTAGGACAATGGACTTCTTAAGTTCAGCCTAACTGAAAATTTAATCACCTTTATTTCAGGTTTAGCTCTAAAATATCTAATGTTATCTTAAATTGCAATGCAGTGTATTTCGAGTGTGAAGTTCAGAATATCTTCCAGTAGTTGCTTTGTCACTACTTTGTGAGTAAAGTGGAACCACGTGTTGATCAGTAACTCTAAGTTCATCAATCTTCAATGCGAATGTGCGTGAGATTATAATGTCTCGTCTTGACAATATTTTTAATATAGCAACTCTTCTTTATGTTCAACCCACGTGGGATGTACTTTGTGAGACCAGTACCACGAGCTTATACAATAGTTTGACCCATCAGGTTAATAGTAAGACGGTAGTAACCAGTTGGAGGTTTTTCTTTTGTAAATTGCTTTTCGATTTATTTTAATTATCAAAATTATTGTGGAGTTTCACTCTTTGTGTAAACCAAGTTGACCACGTGAAGCATGTGGTGTAATCATCAAATTAGCCCTCAGCTATTCTTTTCGGGAAGATTTCACAGAGAGTTAGTATGAATTTAGTATACCAGTGTGTGGTAATTACATGACAGACAGGACTGCGCTACGAATGTAGCTTCTTTGGGTGAAAATTGAATCGGTTGGTTGTGGTTAATTTCCTCTTGCATATGTTTCTTCGTGTGTTATTTTATGAATGCAGTGTTGTATGCAGTCTCCCAATCTTGGCTCCATATTTGATGTGTTCTGTAACATTACAAACTCACATTTCCACAATCCTAAATAAGACACCAGTTCAGCTATGAATCAAGTTTAATATTCTGAAATTTCAATGATCAATGTTAAAATAAATTTCCAAATATAAACTGATTTATTTCTTTTTCTTTAAATTCTCTTATATATATATATATATATATATATATATATATATATATATATATATATATATATACTCCTGGAAATTGAAATAAGAACACCGTGAATTCATTGTCCCAGGAAGGGGAAACTTTATTGACACATTCCTGGGGTCAGATACATCACATAATCACACTGACAGAACCACAGGCACATAGACACAGGCAACAGAGCATGCACAATGTCGGCACTAGTACAGTGTATATCCACCTTTCGCACCAATGCAGGCTGCTATTCTCCCATGGAGACGATTGTAGAGATGCTGGATGTAGTCCTGTGGAACGGCTTGCCATGCCATTTCCACCTGGCGCCTCAGTTGGACCAGCGTTCGTGCTGGACGTGCAGACCGCGTGAGACGACGCTTCATCCAGTCCCAAATATGCTCAATGGGGGACAGATCCGGAGATCTTGCTGGCCAGGGTAGTTGACTTACACCTTCTAGAGCACGTTGGGTGGCACGGGATACATGCGGACGTGCATTGTCCTGTTGGAACAGCAAGTTCCCTCGCCGGTCTAGGAATGGTAGAACGATGGGTTCGATGACGGTTTGGATGTACCGTGCACTATTCAGTGTCCCCTCGACGATCACCAGTGGTGTACGGCCAGTGTAGGAGATCGCTCCCCACACCATGATGCCGGGTGTTGGCCCTGTGTGCCTCGGTCGTATGCAGTCCTGATTGTGGCGCTCACCTGCACGGCGCCAAACACGCATACGACCATCATTGGCACCAAGGCAGAAGCGACTCTCATCGCTGAAGACGACACGTCTCCATTCGTCCCTCCATTTACGCCTGTCGCGACACCACTGGAGGCGGGCTGCACGATGTTGGGGCGTGAGCGGAAGACGGCCTAACGGTGTGCGGGACCGTAGCCCAGCTTCATGGAGACGGTTGCGAATGGTCCTCGCCGATACCCCAGGAGCAACAGTGTCCCTAATTTGCTGGGAAGTGGCGGTGCGGTCCCCTACGGCACTGCGTAGGATCCTACGGTCTTGGCGTGCATCCATGCGTCGCTGCGGTCCGGTCCCAGGTCGACGGGCACGTGCACGTTCCGCCAACCACTGGCGACAACATCGATGTACTGTGGAAACCTCACGCCCCACGTGTTGAGCAATTCGGCGGTACGTCCACCCGGCCTCCCGCATGCCCACTATACGCCCTCGCTCAAAGTCCGTCAACTGCACATACGGTTCACGTCCACGCTGTCGTGGCATGCTACCAGTGTTAAAGACTGCGATGGAGCTCCGTATGCCACGGCAAACTGGCTGACACTGACGGCGGCGGTGCACAAATGCTGCGCAGTTAGCGCCATTCGACGGCCAACACCGCGGTTCCTGGTGTGTCCGCTGTGCCGTGCGTGTGATCATTGCTTGTACAGCCCTCTCGCAGTGTCCGGAGCAAGTATGGTGGGTCTGACACACCGGTGTCAATGTGTTCTTTTTTTCCATTTCCAGGAGTATATATATATATATATATATATATATATATATATATATATATATATATCACCGGTTGTCGTATGACGATTAAAAGATTATAATTAATGTTAGTCTGGTTGGGAATTTGGTAAGCTAGACTGGATACCTGGTGAAACAGTTGCTCAGTAACGCAAGGTTAACTTCCCCAGACAGTTCACAGATTTTAACCCGCTTTTATTGTCTATCAGCACCGCTTTCATAACATATTAAAGCAACAACATTACACTGTTAGTTAGATAAATTTACTTCAGTTATGATTTTTTAATACTTTACAATAAATTCCGGAAAGTCTTCAGTCTCCAGAGGGTTTTTCTCCTCTTGCGTGTAGTTGACACACTCCACGCCTTTTCTTTCACTTGTCGAGCCAACCCACACTAGCGGAACAACTATCATCTCCTTCCTGCAGTTGGTTTCCTTAAAAAACCAGGTCTTTATTCTCCAAGATTGGCCAGAAAGGGAACCGAAGTATTGTCTTTGTTACGTAAACCACATGAACAACGCCTTGCTTGTTCTTTAAACTCTGGCTTCTTTATATATTTGCGGTTAGAAGATTCTTGGTAGCATTTCTTTGAAGTAACCTGTTCCCATTTAAATTGGTTTCTTCGATAGATGCCAACAGTAACTTCACCGACACCATATTCTACAACAAGTTTTATTATTGTTCATACTTTCTCAAATCGTTTAGTGTTTCTAGCTTGGCACTGAAAGGCAAAAAATTTCTTTTCTTTGTTACAGCACTCATTCTTAGAAAATGTACCTACAAAAACAATCAACAAAGTAAACGAAACACAAAACTGTACTGTACCGACAATGACAAACCTAAAACACCACTTTCAGCAAAAGGTTTGCTTGAGCAAACGGGGAGAAGCGTATGCATTGAGCTGATTGACACACAGCTAAGGGGAGTGAGTTGTTCGACAAATGTTGTGCTATCAGCTGGTGGGGAAACGGATACCGGATCGACAGACGGTACAGCAGTCGTTCTTTTTATGTTCTTGTGGGATACTCGTAATTCCGAGACTCGACATGTCGAGACTCTACTGTATTGCGTCCTGGAGCGCCTTTTTCATCATCGGTCTTTGTGCTGCTGGTAATTTTTGTATGTGGTAACATTTATACTTTTGTATTACACTATATTGAAACACAAACTGAACAGCCAATAACATAGACATATATAAAACAGAGAAGCACAAAACTCATTCTTAGCTCTCAAACGCAAACTTCAGCTACTTGGCAATATCCATGCATTTCGCTTAGTAAAATTTTAAAGAATTACCACCGAAAAAAGGTTTTCATAAAAACTTGCTCTTGGATTTTAATATGGAATACGCGGGAAATATGGAATACAACGATAAAAATGTGGATAATCAAAGTTTATTAAATTCAAACCAAAACTATGGAAAATTGTTCATGTGGTAGACGTGAGGCGTTTCACGTTTATTTATTTGCAGAATTCACAAATGTAATCTTGGTTCTCAGCACTAGCACAACTACATTTTACCGTGTATTCTATTTTGATCGACACGCCATGTTTAATTTCACTACATTAAAACAGAACGAACTGTTTCCATTACCAAAAATCGAGCAACACATAACGTTCTACCACTTTTTTAGTTGAAAAATTACGTTGTTTTAATCGTTGATGGACATTTCGAATAATTTTTGAGTATTTTTGAAGAGATACTTGCATAAATTTTGCCAAAGACGAAAACAATTTCTCTGCACCGTAACTCATACGATGCCTGGAAACGAACTGAAAGCGCTGCAGCTCATCACGGGGTTTTCAAGACGCTCAAGAGCCTTCAGATTGTGTGCTTCACTCGCCGGAAGAAAAAACACGGTATATCTTATTGCCCGACTATTCTGTAATACCAGAAGTTCATGTACATATATTCTGGCATGCGTTGTCGAACTAACAACAACTAACATAAACTTAAGTAATATACTTTTATCCTACAATTTTTCAAAAACCTGTTCCATCACTGCAGGATCACGTGAAAATGGCAAAAATTGCCGAAATGAGCTTGTTCTCATTTTAATATAACGATTCAATAAAGTTTTAATTGCAGCAAAGACATGAATGAATATATGTATAACATTTCCTCCTTCGACCCTAATATGCGCTGCAGGCCCATCAGAAATAAAATTCCTTGATGATTGTTTCGCCTGACCGTTGAATCCTCGTTGGCAGCCCGCCACCTTGTTGTTGCCCAGTGCGTGGCGCTACACGGCGTCTCGTGCACTCTTCGATGCTGACGTGAAACAAATTTTTCACGAACAGCAGTTAAAGGATTTTTCCACCTCTTGCTACCCCTTTACCAATTTCAGTATTGAGCTGCTTCCAGCTGGAGCCTCTCGAAGGTTATTTCCACCAGGTACCGGAACATACCTGTCATCAGGGAAAAATCATTAGCCTCGAGCCAGTACAGGCCGCGACCGCAACCCATTTTTAATTTAGAGAAGCCGAGCGCTTCAGCTCCACGCTCAACAAAAAGCCCGATCGCCGGATACCGGAAACAGGCTTTGGAGCCCTCAATAACGAAGAGGAAGAGCGCGTTAACGAGTCCAGGAAAGATATATTACACGGTCAATGAAAGGAAAAAAATTAGCCTCAATCGGAATCTGGAGACAATCAGTACTTGAAACGACTCAAATCCCGAGAATGTTTTATTAAATCGTAATGCTGCAAGACTATACATCCTTTAACGCAAAAACAACCTTTCGCTTGTTCCGTTTGCTCTGCATTATACTGGTAGTTGTTGCGTGGACCTGGAGCACAGTCCAGGAGGCAGAGAGAGAGACCAGAATCTGGAAGTGGGTCTGGAGGCTTCGGCGGGCAGGTTCGGCCCACCAAATTGGTGTCGGCCTAGTTTGTCGCTCAATTAGGTGCAATTTGAGCGCCGCCCCCGTGTCCCGCAGCGTTTGGGGGGGGGGGGGGGGCGGACGGAGAGGAGGGGGTCGCTCCGCTCAGCCGCCCACACACCTAGCCTGTGAGACAGGCCTCAGCTTGTTCCCTGTTACTCTGCCCACGACCCGCCTAGTAGGGCTCATCAATGAACGTCATTGTCACGAATGTACACAATACATAATCCGTTCACAGCGTTCCTGCAATGATTTTTCCAGTGAAGCTTCACTAGCGCGTCGTTGAGCGCTTTTTCAGGATATCATTCCAAGCGACAGTTAATTTGGCCGTAAGTTTAGGGTATGTAGTTTGTAAGTCCGGTTCCACCCAAGGTTGTAATGCAAATCCTGAAACTGCAATTTCCCTTCCAGATGTTCCCAGCCGAGAATGCCACTGTCTCACTAACATCTCCCTTGGTACTAGCAGAAAAACAGGCTCTGCAGTCGGTTGGAATTCGAAAAGACCGTTGAACCCTTCGGGGAATGAAAAGTATTAATAAACTAGTGGAAAAATGCTCCTGTCAGAGCACACAAGAGGTAAAAATGTTGCTCTGTAAAAGACTCTGACAGAAAAACGGATAACCAATTGTCTCAATCCTCATTCCGCTTACTCAACAAACATCCTTTTACCAAGTCTATCTTTGTATCCAGAATGAGATTTTCACTCTGCAGCGGAGTGTGCGTTGATATGAAACTTCTTGGCAGATTAAAACTGTGTTTCATATCAGCGCACACTCCGCTGAAGAGTGAATATCCCATTCTGGAAACATCCCCCAGGTCGTGGCTAAGCCATGTCTCCGCAATATCCTTTCTTGCAGGAGTGCTAGTTCTGCAAGATTCGCAGGAGAGCTTCTGTAAAGTTTGGAAGGTAGGAGACGAGGTACTGGAAGAAGTAAAGCTGTGAGGACGGGGCGTGAGTCGTGCTTGGATAGCTCAGTTGGTAGAGCACTTGCCCGCGAAAGGCAAAGGTCCCGAGTTCGAGTCTCGGTCCGGCACACAGTTTTAATCTGCCAAGAAGTTTCTGTCTTTGTAGTTCATACTCAGCATCACCCTCGCTCTGACATTGTCGATGCAGGATGAACATTAATAAAACCGAAGATCTGCTGGGACGGATTCCTGACTTAAATGGACGAAAAAAGATCCTATGAACTTGCATCGTTGCCACAGCAGATGACACTGACGAATAATAGTTTCTTTGACCACGTGTCGTGTGTTTCTTTTGTGTTGCAAGCTGTGTGATTGCCGTTGCGTACTGCAAGCAGCACAGTGGTCCGGTATACATGTCAGGAACAAAACGAGATAATGTTTGCTTACGGCCAAGCAGATGGAAACGGTCGAGAGGCAGCACGGCTTTACCAAAACAAGTACCCTCAAAGACATCAGCCACATCACACAACATGTCAAGCCCTTTTTAGGCGTTTGTGTGATCGTGGGTCCTTTCAGGCAGACGGTCGTGCAGGGCCATGGCGTACACCAGATTTGGAAAACCGGGTGCTACAGGATATTGAGACGAACGCTAGTACGAACTCGAGGCAAGTGGCCCGCCAACATGGTGTAACCCAAAGTACTATTATGTGTATCCTGCAAGACAGCCGTCAGTATCACTGTCACCTGTAGTCCAATGGTCGCCAGTTTGAACATCTATTATGACGTGAATGCGATGCAGCCCTGTACTGTGTTCTGGGACGATATGTCATCATTGCACGCATGCCGTCCATTTCCGAACACATGCTCATAAGATATTTTTTCCTCCATTTCCAGAAAGGAAATGGAGGACCCCTGCAGTTTGTCAGTTTTATTCATGTTCAACCTCTATATGTCTCCCACTGCCTCCTTCTTCTCCTATTGCTTTATAGTACACTCCTGGAAATGGAAAAAAGAACACATTGACACCGGTGTGTCAGACCCACCATACTTGCTCCGGACACTGCGAGAGGGCTGTACAAGCAATGATCACACGCACGGCACAGCGGACACACCAGGAACCGCGGTGTTGGCCGTCGAATGGCGCTAGCTGCGCAGCATTTGTGCACCGCCGCCGTCAGTGTCAGCCAGTTTGCCGTGGCATACGGAGCTCCATCGCAGTCTTTAACACTGGTAGCATGCCGCAACAGCGTGGACGTGAACCGTATGTGCAGTTGACGGACTTTGAGCGAGGGCGTATAGTGGGCATGCGGGAGGCCGGGTGGACGTACCGCCGAATTGCTCAACACGTGGGGCGTGAGGTCTCCACAGTACATCGATGTTGTCGCCAGTGGTCGGCGGAAGGTGCACGTGCCCGTCGACCTGGGACCGGACCGCAGCGACGCACGGATGCACGCCAAGACCGTAGGATCCTACGCAGTGCCGTGGGGGACCGCACCGCCACTTCCCAGCAAATTAGGGACACTGTTGCTCCTGGGGTATCGGCGAGGACCATTCGCAACCGTCTCCATGAAGATGGGCTACGGTCCCGCACACCGTTAGGCCGTCTTCCGCTCACGCCCCAACATCGTGCAGCCCGCCTCTAGTGGTGTCGCGACAGGCGTGAATGGATGGACGAATGGAGACGTGTCGTCTTCAGCGATGAGAGTCGCTTCTGCCTTGGTGCCAATGATGGTCGTATGCGTGTTTGGCGCCGTGCAGGTGAGCGCCACAATCAGGACTGCATACGACCGAGGCACACAGGGCCAACACCCGGCATCATGGTGTGGGGAGCGATCTCCTACGCTGGCCGTACACCACTGGTGATCGTCGAGGGGACACTGAATAGTGCACGGTACATCCAAACCGTCATCGAACCCATCGTTCTACCATTCCTAGACCGGCAAGGGAACTTGCTGTTCCAACAGGACAATGCACGTCCGCATGTATCCCGTGCCACCCAACGTGCTCTAGAAGGTGTAAGTCAACTACCCTGGCCAGCAAGATCTCCGGATCTGTCCCCCATTGAGCTTGTTTGGGACTGGATGAAGCGTCGTCTCACGCGGTCTGCACGTCCAGCACGAACGCTGGTCCAACTGAGGCGCCAGGTGGAAATGGCATGGCAAGCCGTTCCACAGGACTACATCCAGCATCTCTACGATCGTCTCCATGGGAGAATAGCAGCCTGCATTGCTGCGAAAGGTGGATATACACTGTACTAGTGCCGACATTGTGCATGCTCTGTTGCCTGTGTCTATGTGCCTGTGGTTCTGTCAGTGTGATCATGTGATGTATCTGACCCCAGGAATGTGTCAATAAAGTTTCCCCTTCCTGGGACAATGAATTCACGGTGTTCTTATTTCAATTTCCAGGAGTGTATATTCCACTGCCGCTGTCTCCTCTCTCATTTACACTGTCTCCTTCTGTCTTTCTTTCCCACTTCCACTGTCTCCACGATACCTCGCAGCCCAAAAATTCTGGGGGGGGGGGGGGGTCCAACATTTTTTTTTTCCTTTACATGTAATTGTTAAAAATTTCGATCCAAAATCGCGCTCACCTTCACCTACACATTATAGTTCGCTGGTCTGGGAGCGTCCAGACTGCCCAAGCATAAATACGGTCTTCAATCATCTCTCTTTTTCATTTCCACTGTCTCCTCTCCCTTTTGCTCCCACTCTTTGTATCTCCATCCATCTCTCCTTCTCGTTCATTGCCATGGTCTCTCACTGACCATTAACATCCCCTCTGTCTTTGGCTCCCACTGCTATTGTCTTCATCCATCTTTCTGTTTCACTGCCATCTTTTCTCTCCACCATCACTGTCTCCTCTCTCTTTCTCTCTCACTGACACTTGTCTCCCTCTCTTCCGCCAACACTATCTCTCTGTTAATCTCTTTCAGCACAAAAAGAGAGAATATGTTTGCATACAAAAATGTTTGGAGAGGCAGGTGGAATGAGGACTGAGGCAGCTGATTCCCCCTTTTCAGTCACAATCTGTTATGGACGAACACATTCACCTTTTGTGTGCGCCGAAAGGAGCATTTGTTCGCTGTTTTCACCTGCTACAGCAGGGTGTGCTGCTTATATAAAATGAACTCTATAGTCAGTAAAGTTTAGGTATACTTCGCTACGTTTACATACTTTGAAACACATAAACAACAAGGTAGTGTGTCGAATGTAACAAAATCGTTTGCTTCACATTTTTTTCTCGATATGGGTATAGCTCATCAATCGCAATTCACCGAAAACCCCTGGATTATGAATTATACCTTAAAGGGGTAAAAATATTATGAGGAATGTTACTAAATCTCAGCAGTTTTACATAATTTTTTAGTCATTTTAAGTTCTTTCAAGGCATGTCAGGACCGTCTTTATCCCATTTTTGTCACTGCAGGACCACTTAGGGCGTTTATGTGCCGGCGTGAATTACCCATTGAACAGAGACAGCGCATCATAAATTTTTGTTGGTGAAAAAATGCTGACTAAAAGCATTGTTTGGTGACGTCAATACAATATGAGCTCTTCAGATGCGGCCTCCTGTATGGTGTAGGTTAGTCAAGCAGAGGTGTGGAGGTGCGGTATTGTTATGCACCGAGGCGCTAATGAGACATCATTCATTTCTGAGCGTTCTATAATCACTCTGATTTCTTCCCAGTGTGACCTAGCAGCAGGCATGCTGAGCCGTCATCGCATGGAAGTGCAGGGTGTTCTTTCAGTGAAAAGCGAAGAATCTGCTGACTTGGCCCCTCACCATTGTCTAAGGTCAGTGGCACAGCCTTGTTGCAGGAAGATATGGCGGTTGGTGTGTCGGTGCAGCCCGGCATGGTTGTGGGCGTTTGTTGGAGCCTCAACACTCTCGATGAATGTAGGCCTGTCCCCAGAAATCTGCAGGCCCCTATTGTCAGTTGTACGCGAAACACCCAACAGCAAAACAGACGACAGACCAAGAGGCAGTTTCAGCATACAGCCGGTAAGGCAGTACTTGTACCGTCCAGGGGTGACAGTACAAGTGCCCTGCTCCCAAGCTGAACTGCTCGCGGATAGGCCTTCATTCGTGGAAGATTGGCCCAAGTCGCATCTTCTGGTAGTCAGTCACAGGCGTGACCGGTGGGAATGCAGCTCGCAAAGTTGAAGTTACCTCCATAGCCAGACAGCTGTGGACTCATAGCAGTAGACCCCAAGATGGCGGCAGCTGGTAACACTTCATTATATCCATGGGGTCATGCTGCAACTAGCAGAGCTGGCCTTCCATCAGTATCAGTGATGCAGATGGAGCTGCCAGACTCTGAGAATGAGTGGAGGGAAGGCAAGGGTTTTATAGCAGTCGATGATGTGATGCCCTGTACTGTTGACCAAATGTGCTCCCATCTTCCGAGCCTGCCAGCATTCTTGGCTAGTGTAATGTTTAATTTCAGAGCGTTCCTTTATGCAAAGTTTGCAGTCTGAAATCTGTTCTTGCATTATCCCTCGTTATATTTACTACACATAGCTCTGTTACAGAAGAAATTTGTATCTGCTCCGCATGGCTGTCTAAGTGCTGAATCAGGTGTTCCTGACGTTCTCTCTCGTACAGTGTGAAGCGGTGAGCTCCTTGCTTGTCTGTACTTCAGCTCTTCCGAGTGCCAACATTGGTTATGCCATTGTTGTATACTCATTGGACATGCTCCTCTCAGCATCGTCCTAGTTGGTTTAAAAAAAATTTTATCCCTCGCTTAATCACTATTCTGCTGTGTAACAGAACATTTTCTATGACCCAAGAACCCTTGTCAGTTTAGGCTACATTTACGCCTTGTAGTGGCTAGTGCATGCATAATTTATGTACAGAAGTATGGTAACTTTGAACCTCTGTATCTCGCTAACGGATGATAATGTGATCGAAAGTTTTGAGATTCGTCAAGATCATCATCTTAAGAGCATACGGTAATAATTACAACGATGTGCCATGAATAGAAATTATAGGAGTGGCCATCCCCACAATTAGTACTTTTGGTACCAAAAAATCTTTGTTTCTCGGGTGTATTTTGATAACGGATATAGATTTTCGAAAAACTGGAAATGTGCGCTTCTGAATAAACGTCTAAAGAATGTACAGTTAAAATCTGAGCCGTTTCATACGGTTAGTTACTTAGTAAATTGCGACCCACAATGCAAAAGCGCCTAAAACCGGTTTCTATATTTTCTGCGCAAGTACACTAACATTGATCTCTAGATCTCGGTAACGGCTACTGATATCGGAAACAGATAAGCGGTATTTAGTTGTTTACACAAGCAAAACTTTTATTGAAAGTGGGGATATAGGTTTGTAATTATGGGTACACTTCATTTTTCCTTGTTGACTGTTTTTGTTTGTACAAAACTTGTCTTTTAGGGTCAAGTTAGAAGCATTTTAACTATCTGCGAAAGGAAGAATAAAAAAAACTCGCTCTCGAATATGGTGGTGCGAAGTTACTGTTGGTGACTGTCAAAGAAACTGACTTACAGAAGAACTTTGTGTCTGCTCCGCATTGGCGTCTAAGTGCTGAATCAGGTGTTCCTGACGTCCTTCAAAGAAATGCTATATAGGATACCTTAACCGCAAATCTATAAAGTAGTCAAATTTTGAAAAAAACAATGCGGCGTTGTTCATGTGGTTTACGTAACAAAGACAAAAGTGGGCTTCGATTTCTCGCCCAATATTGCAGGATAAAGATCTGCTTTTTTGGGAAGCCAGTTGCAGGAGGGGCTGGCTCGACAAGTGGAAGAAGAGGTATGGAGTGTCCAACCTGATGCATGCGGAGAAAAACTTTCCGGTGACTCTGAGGCCGTTTCGGAATATATTGTAAAATTTTAAAAAATTCATAACTGAAGAAAATTTACAACTTCGAAGAAATTATTTTACATTTCAAAAATCTGTCGGCTAAAGCACTTGCTTCTAGTGAAGAAAAAAGGGCTCCTGGGCACGAAATAATAAAGAACGACTCACAGTTACGGCAGTTCCAAATGCATCTGGAAACAACAAATTAAAACTGATTTTTATGGGGAAGTTTGCCAATCCAAGAGCATCAAGAATGTAACCATGTCAGCCTTTCCGGTTATCTGTTACCCGAGAGTATCATCTTAGGGACATATGGTAAAAATTTCGATGAATATAAACTACAGAAGTGACATCCCTATAGTTAATATTTTTCATACCAAAAAATCATGGTTTTATAAGCCGCCTAAAGACAACTGTAGACAACATCTAATACAATAGAACCAACTCATATGTTCAATTTGTCTGGACACGAGGTAGGATGTCATGTTTAAATTTTGACCCTTTACTGTGGGATAGCTACAGTTCGCCTGTTTTTCCGATTGGTATACAATTGTTCACTAGGCCAAGGGCTATCCAAGAATTCTTGGTCCGTTGATCAATAGAAACCGAGATACGATCCTCATTTCAGCGCGTGACTTTTTGGAACACCGATTATGAAAGATTTCCGATATGGATAGGCTATGAAAGTAATGGTACGAGGGTCGTTCAATAGGTAATGCCCCAAATGCTTATAAAAAACCATTAATATACATAGACAAACGTCCTTGTTGGTGTTTCACATTTGATGTTTTTTCTGTACGCCGGTGAAGTTTCGAACCGTTCTGACTGTTGACAGAGCCTTAGTACAGCGTAAAAATGGCGTCTACATACGGCTCGCGTTACAAGCAGCGTCCAGTAATTGAATTCTTGTGTGCAGAAAAAGGAACTGTGGTGGACATCCATAAATGTTTGTGTGCAGTGGAAGGCGA
Organism: Schistocerca americana; assembly: GCF_021461395.2. Lineage (NCBI taxonomy): Eukaryota > Metazoa > Arthropoda > Insecta > Orthoptera > Acrididae > Schistocerca > Schistocerca americana. The sequence goes on along the minus strand of NC_060119.1, from coordinate 274,452,546 downwards.
TGCTGCAGTTGATAGGACTACAGTTGCGCGATGTGTAAAGAAAGGTACAGCCTGAGGAAATGCAGAAACAGAGCTCCTTGATCGGCCACGCTCGGGTCGTCCTGTCACAGCCACTGCTCCAGACATGCTGAATCGCCCGGATGTCATTATTCGTGCCGACCGACGCTTCAGAACGCGACAGTTGGCTCTATAGTTGTCGGTCAGCATTGGAAGTGGGTCTGCAATGATCGAGACTCTCAGATACTCAAAGAAGTGCTCACGATGGGCTCCACGAATGCTCACAGCGGACCACAAGATTCAAAGAAAGCCCATTTCATCTGAATTGTTGGAGCGTTTTGAGACCGACGTAGAGCCTTTGTGTCATGGATCGTTACGGGGGACGAAAGCTGGGTACAACACTTTGCGCCGGAAACAAAAAGGCAGTCCATGGAGTGGCATCATCCCCATTCAACACAAACTGGGAAATTTAAGACAACCCCCTCTGCCGGAAAAATCATTTTGACCGTCTTCTGGGATTGTGATGGCGTCATTCCCGTGGATGTGATGCCTACAGGATCAACCATCAATTCAGAGGGATACGCGAAGACTCCGAGTAAAACTCAGGAACTGTTTCCGACATGTTCGAACGGACAAGAATCCTGCATAAATCTTGCTCCAACACGATAACGCACGCCCACACACAAGTCTGAAGATCCGGGAACGCCTCACCAAATTGGGTTGGACATCATTGCCTCATCCACCCTAGAGTCCAGACCTGACACCCTCGGACTTCCATAACCTTGGGACGCTTAATGATTCACTACGGGAAACACACTTTGAAGATGACGAGAGTGTCAGTCATGCAGTGAAAATATGGCTACGCCTACAAGACAAGAGCTTTTATCAGCAGGGAATACATGCTCTTCCACAACGTTGCCGTATGGCCATAGAACGTGATGGAGACTACGTAGAAAAATAGGACGTGGACAAGACATGTTGATGTATATTGTCATAAATTTCTGACACTTAATAATAAATATGTTCTGAGAAAAAATGTGGGGAATTACTTATTGAACGACCCTTGTATAATACGCCGCGCATCACTGATCTACTTGTACGTTCGGTGTTGCGTGCGTCATTGAGACAGCCACATACACAAGTGATATACCGCTGGCAAACTAAGAACCAGAATCGCCTGAAAGTAGCAACTGTCCTCGACCATGCCACAAACGATTTGTCAAACAATTCCAGCGCCATTCTATAATGACGTTCTGATACGGAAAATGTACAATATTTAGCAGCAGTGGCAACTATTCTTCGTATGGCAACTAACACAGGTAAAAATGGGAGTTTGGATCTATTAAACTTCTTTTGGAACGCTTCTCTGGGAATATGTCCAATGAGAAATTGTTCGGGCCTAATTATTTAATGTTTACTTTAAATAAAACCTTACTGAATGTGTCGAAAATTCTGGCGCAATCTGTGATCATTTCACTAATGATCTTTAAAGAAAGGTATTTTTTTCTGATTCCTCTTTGCTTGTCTCATTGTTACCCCGTTCCAAATAATTATGTTGTTGCTGGAGGCATCGATTTTTTCTTGGAAATAAATATGCGTTGATTCTCTAATGATTTCCTTCTTACATTGCGTTTTTCGGTTTCATTTTTCTAAGTGGTTTTTGCTCTCTGAAGAGCTATAATTTGAAATCTGATTTCCTTTCTCCATGTGGCTATAGTGAAACGAAACAAAATGATGCAACCATCTTTAATACCTAGACAAAAATGTGGTATTCCGACATATTCGTCAAAACATATAATGATGAAGAACGACAGTTTCTGTCTGGCTGTTATTATAAAATAGTACTTTACTAAACACTACTAGCAAGTTTCGTACTTTCCTCTCTGTCAAGTGATAAAGTATCTGGATACATAATTCCCTTATGTCGGATGAAACGAAAGTTACACGCCGTGGACAGCTATGCATATCTCGATCGTTGAAGTACACGACCCAACTATGCATTACCGTGCATGGCATGTAACTTTCGTTTTATACAAGATATGAGCACTATATATCCACATCTATTACGCACTTGAGAGCGAAGAAAGCTCCAAAATAGCTGGCAGTGCTCCATAAAGTACGGTTTTAAAACACTAGACTGCATGAAACTGTTGCCGGCCGGTGTGGCCGTGCGGTTCTAAGCGCGTCAGTTTGGAACCGCGTGACCGCTACGGTCGCAGGTTCGAATCCTGCCTCGGGCATGGATGTGTGTGATGTCCTTAGGTTAGTTAGGTTTAAGTAGTTCTAAGTTCTAGGGGACTGATGACCTCAGTAGTTAAGTCCCATAGTGCTCAGAGCCATTTGAACCATTTTTTTTGCATGAAACTGTCTTTGTTTCAATTTATAAACGCCGTCGTGCTCACCAAGAAGTCAGAATGTAATGACGCTAACAGTCAGCCATCTCTCCAGCCTGCAACGCCCTTGCCGGCCGTAGTGGCCGTGCGCTTCTAGGCGCTACAGTCTGGAACCGCGTGACCGCTACGGTCGCAGGTTCGAATCCTGCCTCGGGCATGGGTGTGTGTGTGAAGTCCTTAGGTTAGTTAGGTTTAAGTAGTTCTAAGTTCTAAGGGATTGATGACCACAGCTGTTGAGTCCCATAGTGCTCAGAGCCATTTGAACCATTTTTGCAACGCCCTTTTTCCGCGGTCATTATCCGTGCTTGCACTGTGAGGTTTTTCCATGCACTACGTAAAGTGGAACGTCGATATAGCTTGTTCCCTTTACAGCTCTTTTTGGAGGTGATAACTAAAACATAATGACTGCCCTTTGTAAAAGATATAGCCTTGTAAATGTTATGACTAGACGAAACTACAGTCGTCTGGCCGTAACTGTGGGGTCTTTGATTGCTCTGAGAGATCAAAAAAATGGTTCAAATGGCTCTGAGCACTATGGGACTTAACGTCTAAGGTCATCAGTCCCCTAGAACTTAGAACTACTTAAACCTAACTAACCTAAGGACATCACACACATCCATGCCCGAGGCAGGATTCGAACCTGCGACCGTAGCGGTCGCGCGGTTCCAGACTGTAGCGCCTAGAACCGCTCGGCCACCCCGCCCGGTTCTGAGAGAGTACTCATTGGAACTACAACATAGAAACAGTAGCTCACTTTATTACATGAATGAACAGAAAGATTTATTTAACTTGATACAGCTCTTTGCCAAAATAATGTAGGAAGCTACACTTAATACAGGCTGTTCAGACTCGGTAATGGTTGTCATTAAGTTCACTCCACAATATTTTGACTGTGTGCCTGCCAGGCACCTTCAGGTGAGTCAATTACCACATTCCAGGATTTATATGCGTGCTTTGTGTATTCCGGACATTCATTAAGAAATTGGTGGCAGTGCCCTTGGTGGTGAAATTTCTTAGCTTAAGGGCCCTCAAATGGTTCAAATGGCTGTGACTGTCGTTGACTATTGAGGCATCACTTGATGAATACGGTCACAAATTCTCCCCTTGAAGTTACAAAGATTTACAAAAGTACATTTCCATCTGTTACTTGAATTTACTCTTTAGTCCTACTCGATTACATTGACTGCTTCAGCTGAAGTCACAAACCGTGGCAGAGCCTTCCATGCTTAAACTCTATATTGATCTCTGTGCGATGGTGCTGCCGTGCTGAGATAGAGAGGGCGTGTCTTCTTCAGCCTCTCCCATTCCTCATTGCGGATTGCAGCGAGACATCGTTAATGTCTGTGGTATCGAAGCCTGTTGTCGACTGTTGTGTGGCACAGTGGTCTTTGAACGGCACCTCAGTAAATAGAGTGTGATGACCAAAATAATGATGGCTGGTTGGTTGATTTTGCAGAGGGGACCAAGCAGCGAGGTCAACGGTCCCATAGGATTAGGGAAGGAAGTTGGCCGTGCTCTTTCAACGGAACCATTCTGGCATTTGCCTCCAGTGATTTAGGGAAATCACGGAAAACCTCAATCACAATGGCCGGACGCGGATTTGAACCGTCGTCCTCCCGAATGCGAGTCCAATGTGCTAGCCACTGCGCCTCTTCGCTCGGTAATGATGGCTTAACAGGGTATGATGGCCTGCGGTTTGCTAATCACTAGACTGGTTGATCGAATGCCATGCAGGATAGAGCCATACTCGAAATGGCGTAAGAAGACCCCAGACAGCTCAGAGCTTTGTTGCCAGTTTTCATTTGTGAAGTGCTAACGGCTGCAGGCGAAGAAATAGTCGTCTGCAGAGCTGTTACAATTGAGGCGTTGTCACAGACACGTTTAGAAAATCGCATTACGTTTTTGGTTGATGTAGGCTACGAATCTGCCACATCCAGCCCAATGCGACTTACCGCCGACATACCGTATTTACTCGGATCTAAGCCGAACTCGAATCTAAGCCGCACCTGAAAAATGAGACTAGAAATCAAGGAAAATTTTTTTTACCGAATCTAAGCCGCACCTGAAATTTGAGACTTGAAATTCAAGGGGAGAGGAAAGTTTTAGACTGCACCTACAAATCGAAACAAAGTTGGCCCATTGTAACATGAGACAAAAATTAGGTCGAATGGATGAAGATACAGCAACAGTAGTTTGGTTCGAGTCGTAAGCTTAACAGTTAAGCTTTACCAAGTAGCCATTGCTATGTGTCAGGCGCTCCGTCCGTATTTATACGGGTACCCTTCCTTTTTCACGTGCTCCATCTGGTTTGAATTGATTGCTTATTTTGCTTTGATCTGATAAGTGTCGTTCTCTTTGTTATAGGTGTTTGCGTCACTCTAAGCTGAAAATGCATTATTGTACTGTGTCACGCATTGTTTGTCGCATTCTGATAATGAGTGTTTACGACCTGTCGCCACTGCTATTTGTTGTTACTTACACTGCTACTTTCTTTGATGATGGTCAGCAAGAACCAAATAATAGACTGCGTATGATCGATGATGTTCTGAACGAGAGTTTACCGAAAAATGTTTCTCTGTTTAAAAATTTTTGCAGACGCCTCTTTAGTACATTACATCCTGCACAGAAATTAGAGTCATCTTAGATTAAAAATCTAGTCAGTTGCCATGCCAGTCGTAGACTGTGCGGCTGGTCCCGGCGGAGGTTCGAGTCCTCCCTCGGGCATGGGTGTGTGTGTTTGTCCTTAGGATAATTTAGGTTAAGTAGTGTGTAAGCAGTTAAGTCCCATAAGATTTCACACACATTTGAACATTTTTTTGAGTTGCCATGCCTCATTTCTGACTGCATCACTATTCAGTATAAGAATAATAGGAATATAAACATGACGTGATATGTATATTGCCGGCCGGAGTGGCCGACCGGCTCCAGGCGCTTCAGTCTGGAACCGTGCGACCGCTACAGTCGCAGGTTCGAATCCTGCCTCGGGCATGGATGTGTGTGATGTCCTTAGGGTAGTTAGGTTTAAGTAGTTCTAAGTTCTAGGGGACTGATGACCTCAGATGTTAAGTCCCATAGTGCTCAGAGCCATTTGAACCATTTGATATGTATATTCTTCCGCGTTTGGTGTTGTCTCACCCTAGTTTTGTAGTTTATTAGGCAGACAGGATTTAAACGAGACAGCAGCAAACACGAAACGATACGTGGCATAATGTTTACATTCTTCATCCTTTTCTTTTAATTTATTTACTGGCGCAGAGGTTTTGGCGCCAGTATTTATCTTTGTGCCTCCAAAGCATGCCTGTGTAGCGCTACATATATTCGACGGCAGAAGTTAGTTGTGCCGGCACCTACCAACATTTTTCAGAACTTCCGCTTACTTTGCACTCGATTCTAAGCCGCAGGCGGATTTTTGGATTACAAAAACCAGAATAAAAGTGCAGCTTAGATTCGAGTAAATACGGTACGTGTTTCGCACGCAGTGGCAAGTGCGCGGAGTACTGCAAGCGGCCGGCACGCGACCGGAAGGCGTGGCACACGCAGATATTGCAGTGCAGATCGGTGCTCGGCTGCGATCCGCTCGTCGCTTCCGGCATCCCGCAGCGGCGGCAGGTCTGACTTCCGGTGCCCCGGTCTCGCCACGCCGCTACGCACTTTCCCCTGACCTGCGCTCGCGCCGCCAGCGGCTCGTGACGGAATGCCTGTGGCCCTCCCACGCCACGCTTCTCGTGCTGTCCCGCCTAGGGCTGTGCATACCTGTCTGTGGCGACTTTCCAGACGTAAACAACAGACAGCTCTAGATTTCCCCGGTTTCACGTGCTCGCAGGTACAAAATATTTTTCACCTGCTCTTACAGCAGGACGCGTTAGATGTTAATCTTGGGTTGCACCTGTGCTATCCAAAGGAATGAAAGTCGAGAACGAGCATACTCTATGATGCAAAAACTGTAAGCGAATGCGAGCGAACAGCATTTAGTCCTGTTGGGTCAGCATTCGCAGGCGCTGGTTGTCGGTCTTTTAGCGAACTATCAGAGGAAGTTCGAGTGCTCTGTGGTTTGGAGTTCGCATCGGCGTGAACAACATTGATAACATCTGTTTTCACAGTTTTCCGTTTTTCTCATGTGAAGCAATTTTGTTACTATTCGTGAGTCGTGTGAATAATTAAGTGGTCAGAAAGGATTATAATGTTGCTGATAGAAGACTATAGATATCATAGGTGCTTAAAAGAACGATAGTAAACATAAATACATACAACGAAGTTAAGAACTCCTGAAGGCGTTAGACAAGGGTGCTATATGTCCCCAGACCTACTCAGCATCTACATAGAACACGTACAAAATAAGTACAAAGAGTGCTGTTCTGTACTCATAGGCAGCACAGCTCTCTAGTACACGTCCACCGCGGCGCTCGAGAGGCACAGCACAGTAGCAACACCTGACGATGGGCTTATGAGAGCCCGAAACAAGTCGTGATGATAAAAGAAATTTACAATTGAAGCGATATTTTCAACCTTTAGTTATGAAAAGTATTCGGACACCTATTAGTGCACATTATTATGGGAAGTGCCCACATTTTACCTTTATGACGACTTGAACGCAGCTGGACACTTTCGTGCAGCGTGTGCATGTCTGTAGATGAATGGCAACCAGTTCATTCTCAAAAGCCAAAGCAGGGAAGATGATGATTTTGGCGCATGGGGTCCGGAGCGAAGTCGATATTCTAACTCATTCCAAAGGTGCTCCATCTGATTCATGTCGGGATACTAGGCAGGCCGGGCCATTTAGAAATGTTATAGTCCACAAACCATTGCCTCACAGATGGTGCTTTATGACAGGGTGCACTGTCATGCTGTTACAGCCATCGTCTCAGACCTGTTCCTCTACTGTAGGCAATAAGTAGGTTGTAAATTTGCATTTAGCGTTCCTTTAAGCACAGTACGGGTGGCACACACCAACCACGAGAAGTAACTCCATACCGTAACACAACCTCCTCTGTACTTCACTATTGGCAGTAAACATAATGGCAGCTAACGGTCTCCAGGCATTCGCCAAACCCAAATCCTATGCCTCCATTCCAAGTCACTCGTTTCCAGTCATCCATTGTCCAGTAACATCGAGGTTTACGCCATTTCAAGCGTCGCTTGGTCACAACTACAGAAATATGTGGCTGATGACCAGCTCGCGGCCCTTGTATTCGATTCTTTTTAACTCCCTACGCACAGTGTTTGTGCTGTCTGGACTGCAGGTAGCACTTTGGAACCCACGAGCGATTCCATCCGCTGATTTCATGCGATTATTGACAACCACCTTTCGCAATAATCGACGATCCCTATCCGTCCGTGCATTACCTTTGCCTGGTCTCGGTTTAGGTGTGGTTGATCATCCGCGTTCCCGCTTTAGTCACACCATCAACAGTCGACAGGGGCAACTGCAGGAGTGTTGAAAGGTTCGTAATGGATTTGTTACTGACTGAAGTGACATTCAGTTTATAGTCCAACTTCGAAGTCGCTGAGCTCTCCTAAATTTACCCGTTTTGTTGTTATCGCTTCTCTACTCCGTGTCTCCTTTTATATTAGCGCATCTGTCTCTCGTGGCACCTAGTGGTCTATTCCGCATTATATAGGGCTGACCGGACACTTGTGATCAGGTAGTGTAAATCTCCAACGAGAAATTATGGACACAGTTGTGGCATAATTAGAGGAAACAGTGAATGGAGATCATACAAATATTTAAGAAGTAAGATAACTGAAAAAGGGTGAAGAGAAGAAGAAATTAAACACAGAATTACTGAAGGAAAAACAATGTTCATGAAAAAAGGAAATATAATTTTGTTCAGGCAATATAAATAATTAAGTGTGAAGAAGGTGGTTAACAGCCGCATCAGATACGTCGGTGTTATTGTTAGATTTATTTGTTTTCAAGTAGATTTAAAGTCTTTAATTGCGGATTCTTTTGATCCTCGTATAAGAATAATTATTAGTAGTTTTAATAACTATGAATTGATGAGGTTGTATAGGAGAACTATCGAATGAAGAAGACACGACTGGAATGGTCCCACAACCAGTTCCTTGTAAACATCCTTGAAGGAACATTAAAAGGAAAGATATCCAGAGCCGGCCGAGGTGGCCGAGCGGTTCTAGGCGCTACATCTGGAACCGCGCGACCGCTACGGTCGCAGGTTCGAATCCTGCCTCGGGCATGGATGTGTGTGATGTCGTTCGGTTAGTTAGGTTTAAGTAGTTCTAAGTTCTAGGGGACTGATGACCTCAGCTGTTAAGTCCCATAGTGCTCAGACCCATTTGAACCATTTGAACCAAAGATAACCAGAGGAAGATGTAGACATAATGCAGCAGACTTTAATTATGCAGAAATGAAGAAGTTAGCTTCTAAGAGATCCAGATGAGAAACAGCCAACTGGCTACCATTTTGGCTGATCAGGTCCATGCCATGGTATAATTTTTGTTCCTCAATGGTGATGCTGTGTTGCAAGAGGACAGGGCCCCCGTTCACACAGCTCGCAACTTTCAGGACAGGTTTTGTGAGCACGAGGATGAACTGTCGCATTCCCCTGGCCACCACAGTCAGCAAATCTCAAAGGTATTGGCCGTGGGTGGTCTACTTTGGAAATAAGGGTTCGTGATCGCCGTTCACCTCCATTATCGTTATTTGAACTTCATTGTGCAGTAATAATGGTATAAGATTCCGTTGAAGACTAGAGAAGACCTGTATTTATCCACTCCGAGACGACTGCAACCTGTAGTGAATGCCAACAGGTTTCCTACATCGTATTAGGCATCGATGTGTGTCGCTTATGTTTCCATATTTTTGTCCAATATGTGTATCCATTAAGTCGATTAATGCAAAATGCAAGAAAAAATTCGGAGTTAGAATTAAAATCCATGGAGAAGAAATAAAAACTCTGAGGTTCGCTGATGACATTGTAATTCTGTCAGAGACAGCAAAGGACCTGGAAGAGCAGCTGAACGGAATGGACAGTGTCTTGAAAGGAGGATATAAGATGAACATCAACAAAAGCAAAACGAGGATAATGGAACGTAGTCGAATTAAATCGGGTGATGCTGCGGGAACTAGATTAGGAAATGAGACTCTTAAAGTAGTAAACGAGTTTTGCTATTTGGGGAGCAAAATAACTGATGATGGTCGAAGTAGAGAGGATATAAAATGTAGACTAGCAATGGCAAGGAAAGCGTTTCTGAAGAAGAGAAATTTGTTTACATCGAGTATGGATTTAAGTGTCAGGAAGTCGCTTCTGAAAGTATTCGTATGGAATGTAGCCATGTATGAAAGTGAAACGTGGACGATAAATAGTTCGGACAAGAAGAGAATAGAAGCTTTCGAAATGTGGTACTACACAAGAATGCTGAAGATTAGACGGGTAGATCACATAACTAATGAGTAGATATTGAACAGAATTGGGGAGAAGAGAAATTTGTGGCACAACTTGACTAGAAGAAGGGATCAGTTGGTAGGGCATACTCTGAGGCATCAAGGGATCACCAATTTAGTATTGTAGAGCAGCGTGGAGGGTAAAAATCGTAGAGGGAGACCAAGAGATGAATACGCTAAACAGATTTAGAAAAATGTATGTTGCAGTAGGTACTGGGAGATGAAGAACCTCGCACAGGATAGAGTAGCATGGAGAGCTGCATCAAGCTAGTGTCTGGAATGAAGACCACAACACCAACAACAAATGCAAAATTAAAAATATGTGAAAGACCGGATCAATCTCATCGCTTACGGTCAAGATAACTGTAATTATGTGACGTTGCTATAGAGTTTTTACTGTAGTAACCGAATGGGAGGAAGTCTCTCTCCAACAGTATACCGCTTCTACAGAAAACTAAACTACCCGACAAAAAAAGTTAAGCACGCGCAGAAGATATGCTCGGAGACAATGTAACTTCGTACCATCAAGCGCTAGTATGTAAATGATTTGGGCTGCAATTCTGTAGGACAGGTAGAACGGCGACCAGAGTGCATTAGTGTAGTTCATGTTTAGGTCTTATAATGTATATGATGAACATGAACAGCTTCAGATGTCGAGTGTTCACTGGAACTGAAAGAGAGATGCTGCATACTCGTCTTAGACAGCATTATCAACACTTAAAGAGTTTGAAAGAGCCCTCAACATGGTTCTCTATTTAGTCAGCTGGTCGAATCGTCCAATACCCATATATGTGGGGCATTCGGAAGTGACAGTGTCCTGATGTTGGAATGCATGTGAACGTGAAGAGAAGAATACTCGTCGTCAAGGTTTCGATTGTCCGCGTGTGACCACCACAAGGGAGCATCGCCTTATTGTGCACCAAGCACGTCCCGTTCACATCTGCACCAGCTGTACGAGATCAAGTGACGGGTCCCTTTGAGTTTCTCTATCATCCTGCACCATGGGTCGGAGACTAGCAGCAGCCGGACTTGCAAATTACCGTCCCGTGCATAGGGTGCTGTTAACATCACTACAGAAACGGCTGCGTTTGGATTGCTACCGTGTTCAGCGGCTCCACCCCACATGACCATCGTCGGCCACTATGGCGGCTACCTGGGGAGAAGCCCCATTCTTCTGTTCTTTTGTAGAGGCACAACGGTGATACGCCTGGTGTCAGGGCGTAGGGAGCCATCAAGGTACGACTTTAGGTCGCGACTGATAAATTGAGGGATCTCCGCTGGCACAAAGGTAGTTCACGGACGTTCTGTTTCCTTATGTGTTATTTTTATTTATTTATTTATTTGTTTTTATTTACACGTCAAGTTCCTTAGGATGAAATTGAGGAGCAAATCTCCAAGGTCATGGAACGTGTCAGTACATGAAATTACAACATATTAGTAATAAAAACAAAAATAAAATGTTTATCACCCCAACAAAATTCAAGCTATAAGCTTAAGTAAACGTAGTCATCAATATAACCTAAGAATCAGCTTAATTTTTCAAGGAAGTCCTCAACAGTATTGAAGGATTGAGCTACGAGGAAACCCTTCAGTTTCGATTTGAAAGCCGGTGGATTACTGGTAAGATTTTTGAATTCTTATGGTAGCGTATTGAAAACGGATGCAGCAGTATAATGCACATCTTTGTGCACAAGAGTTAAGGAAGTCCCATCCAAATGCGGGTTGGATTTCTGCCGAGTGAAAGCTGCTTATTCTTGGGAATAAGCTGATATTGTTAGCAAGGAACGACATATATATATATATATATATATATATATATATATATATATATATACACTCCTGGAAATGGAAAAAAGAACACATTGACACCGGTGTGTCAGACACACCATACTTGCACCGGACACTGCGAGAGGGCTGTACAAGCAATGATCACACGCACGGCACAGCGGACACACCAGGAACCGCGGTGTTGGCCGTCGAATGGCGCTAGCTGCGCAGCATTTGTGCACCGCCGCCGTCAGTGTCAGCCAGTTTGCCGTGGCATACGGAGCTCCATCGCAGTCTTTAACACTGGTAGCATGCCGCGACAGCGTGGACGTGAACCGTATGTGCAGTTGACGGACTTTGAGCGAGGGCGTATAGTGGGCATGCGGGAGGCCGGGTGGACGTACCGCCGAATTGCTCAACACGTGGGGCGTGAGGTCTCCACAGTACACCGATGTTGTCGCCAGTGGTCGGCGGAAGGTGCACGTGCCCGTCGACCTGGGACCGGACCGCAGCGACGCACGGATGCACGCCAAGACCGTAGGATCCTACGCAGTGCCGTAGGGGACCGCACCGCCACTTCCCAGCAAATTAGGGACACTGTTGCTCCTGGGGTATCGGCGAGGACCATTCGCAACCGTCTCCATGAAGCTGGGCTATAGTCCCGCACACCGTTAGGCCGTCTTCCGCTCACGCCCCAACATCGTGCAGCCCGCCTCCAGTGGTGTCGCGACAGGCGTGAATGGAGGGACGAATGGAGACGTGTCGTCTTCAGCGATGAGAGTCGCTTCTGCCTTGGTGCCAATGATGGTCGTATGCGTGTTTGGCGCCGTGCAGGTGAGCGCCACAATCAGGACTGCATACGACCGATGCACACAGGGACAACACCCGGCATCATGGTGTGGGGAGCGATCTCCTACACTGGCCGTACACCTCTGGTGATCGTCGAGGGGACACTGAATAGTGCACGGTACATCCAAACCGTCATCGAACCCATCGTTCTACCATTCCCAGACCGGCAAGGGAACTTGCTGTTCCAACAGGACAATGCACGTCCGCATGTATCCCGTGCCACCCAACGTGCTCTAGAAGGTGTAAGTCAACCACCCTGGCCAGCAAGATCTCCGGATCTGTCCCCCATTGAGCATGTTTGGGACTGGATGAAGCGTCGTCTCACGCGGTCTGCACGTCCAGCACGAACGCTGGTCCAACTGAGGCGCCAGGTGGAAATGGCATGGCAAGCCGTTCCACAGGACTACATCCAGCATCTCTACGATCGTCTCCATGGGAGAATAGCAGCCTGCATTGCTGCGAAAGGTGGATATACACTGTACTAGTGCCGACATTGTGCATGCTCTGTTGCCTGTGTCTATGTGCCTGTGGTTCTGTCAGTGTGATCATGTGATGTATCTGACCCCAGGAATGTGTCAATAAAGTTTCCCCTTCCTGGGACAATGAATTCACGGTGTTCTTATTTCAATTTCCAGGAGTGTATATATATATACTACTGGCCATTAAAATTGCTACACCACGAAGATGACGTGCTACAGACGCGAAATTTAACCGGCAGGAAGAAGATGCTGTGATATGCAAACGAATAGCTATTGAGGGTATTCACACAAGGTTGATGCTGGTGGCGACACCTACAACGTGCTGACATGAGGATAGTTTCCAACCGATTTCTCATACAAAAACAGCAGATGACCGGCGTTGCCTGGTGAAACGTTGTTGTAATGCCTCGTGTAAGGAGGAGAAATGCGTACCATCACGTTTCCGACTTTGATAAAGGTCGGATTGTAGCCTATCGCGATTGCGGTTTATCGTATCGCGACACTGCTGATCGCATTGGTCGAGATCCAATGACTGTTAGCAGAATATGGAACCGGTGGGTTCAGGAGGGTAATACGGAACGCCGTGCTGGATCCCAACAGTATCGTATCACTAGCAGTCGAGATGACAGGCATCTTATCCGCATGACTGTAACGGATCGTGCAGCCACGTCTCGATACCTTAGTCAACAGATGGGGACGTTTGCAAGACAATAACCATCTGCACGAACAGTTCGAGGACGTTGCAGCAGCATGGACTATCAGCTCGGAGACCATGGCTGCGGTTACCCTTGACGCTGCATCACAGACAGAAACGCCTGCGATGGTGTACTCAACGACGAACCTGGGTGCACGAATGGCAAGACGTCATTTTTTCGGATGAATCCAGGTCCTGCATACAGCATCACGATGGTCACATCCGTGTTTGGCGACATCACGGTGAACGCACATTGGAAGCGTGTATTCGTCATCGCCATACTGGCGTATCACCCGGCGTGATGGTATGGGGTGCCATTGGTTACACGTCTCGGTCACCTCTTGTTCGCATTGACGGCACTTCGAACAGTGGACGTTACATTTCAGATGTGTTACGACCAGTGGCTCTACCCTTCATTCGATCCCTGCGAAACCCTACATTTCAGCAGGATAATGCACGACCGCATGTTGCAGGTCCTGTTCGGGTCTTTCTGGATACAGAAAATGTTCGACTGCTGCCCTGGCCAGCACGTTCTCCAGATCTCTAACCAATTGAAAACGTCTGTTCAATGGTGGCCGAGCAACTGGCTCGTCACAATACGCCAGTCACTGCTCTTGATGAATTGTGGTATCGTGTTGAAGCTGCATGGGCAGCTGTACTTGTACACGCCATCCAAGCTCTTGTTTGACTCAATGTCCAGGCGTATCAGAGAGAGAGAGAGAGAGAGAGAGAGAGAGAGGGGGGGGGGGGGAGAGAGAGAGAGAGAGAGAGGCCAATGTCGAAATACCTCGTGCAGCAGTATTGTGGTGCCATTTATAACAGGACAGTGATTGTCCATACATTGCACGTGTGTCTGTGAACTGTCTGCGTGATGTTGAGGTATCCTATGAGCAGCGAGGTCCCCAAATATGTCCCTGACAGAACATGTGTGGGGCCAGTTCGGACGTCAACTTCCTTCTAGAGCCAGTATCTTGGATAGCAAGCACCACTAACAACGCAGCGGACCTGCCTGCCTTAGGAGTGGATACAACAGCTTTATGGCACCCTTCCTAAACTAATCAGCGGTTGCATCCAAGGCAGATGATCGAGCGAGGTGGTGCAGTGGTTAGCACACTGGACTTGCATTCGCGAGGACAACGGTTCAAACCCACGTCCGGCACGCCCCATTTCCTTCCCCAAGCTTGACACAATCCGACCTTGTGCTCCGTCTTTAAAGACCTCGATGTCGACGGGGTATTCAGCCCAATCTTCCTCCCTTTCCTTCTAAGACAGAAGAGGGAAAGTGGGCTCATACTACCAAGTTCTTTGTAAACTTAATTCCGTTTTGTTATCACCAAAGAAGCATCACATGACCTCGCAATCCATTAAGTTTCGTCTCCTCTTCCACATCTTGGCGTTTCACGCTTTTTGTGTGGCAGTGTATACCGCATATTTTATCAAGTAGTCTATGAATATTTTTTTAATCGTTTGTTATAATCTTCCTTATACAGTATGTACTTTATTAAAATCTTCGAGTGCTACGCATATGTCACTGCAGACGTCAAGAGCTCTCAGAGATTTATATGCGAAAGACGTTACGAGGGTTCAAAATGTCCGGTTTATGTATTTTCGGCATAGCTCGGCGAATTTCGAATGAAAAAAGAATGGACGCTGTCTGAAGCAATCCGTTATAATTAGAATGAACATCTTTGTTTATAATACACTGTTATTTAAATTTATCAATATTATATGGATGTTGTTTGAGGTCTGAGACTGTATTAAAAGGTTATGTTGAATAATTTTATACTGCTGCAGTCACTTTTTACTAATATTTTATTAGCACAATGCATTTCGGCATCATGCTGCCATCATCAGTTACTTATACATCATCAGCTGATGGGTTATGTGCAGTAGCTGTGTGTGCCAGTGAGATTAAGAATGGAAACATAAACATTTTGTTGGCGATTTCATTTTCTGGCACACAGAGAACAGTAACAGGTAAATCACAACTTAGCATTTACACAAACGTCTGTTTACAACTTTCCAAAGAATTTTAAAACTTTACCTGTTACTGTGCTCTGTGTGCCAGGAAATGAAATCGCCAACAAAAATGTTTATCTTTCCATTCCTAATCCAACTGGCACACACAGTTAATTTACATAACCTATCAGCTGATTTATAAGTAACTGTATAATGCACCTGATGATAGTAGCATGCTGCCGAATTGCATTGTGTAATAAAATATTAGTAAAATGTGACTGCAGCAGTATAAAATTATCCCACATAATACACTGTTATGGTAGTGATATATGTTTTACTACCGAAAGACGGTTTTTCGAACGTTGAAAAGAGCCCCAGAAAATACTCTCAACTCCCAGACAGAGAAGGCATAGTCAATTTTGATTGTTTAAGTGAGTTATTTTTTATGAAAGTAAAAAGCTTTTCATTTGTGAAAGCAGTTTTATTAATTGTAAGGATATTGCACTGGATAATGCTGGCATGTTGGACCCTAGATAGTATCGGGAGGCCTTTTGAAAACTATTTGTAACAGTAATTGTGACTTATACGACTCCCAAACAACGTGTATTATTCTGATTATTACAGTTTGGTAACTTAAAATGCGCAGCCAGCCTCCAACATGTCAGTAAGGGGTAACTGGTTACTTAACGTTTGCGACACTGTGCATGCGCGGCTTTCCGTGTAGGCCTCGCCACAGATAGCGGTTAGTTGGCGCCGGCAACACCAACGCTTCCTCCCCAGGCTGTCTATAATGGTGGTTGGAGCCTGCCTTATGCCCCAGTACATTTTATCATAGACGCTCGCACATCCGTGAGTCAGTAGTTTTAAATACCTGGGTATAACTGTCGGGAATGGCTTTATCCGGATTAAATAGAACCTTTAATCTTATGACTTAAAGCACCTGAAGATGCATATTTAAGGTGCGAAACCGGTCGTGTTCTCCAATAAAGAATTCTAACAGTCACAGCGTTCTTGTTTATTCAAATCAAAATAAACATTCGTACAATCATTTTGAAAATCATTCTTCATTCTCAGGTTACACCGCAAATAGAAATCTATGTGCGGTACATCTGGTACCCATGCTGCTCGCTCATGACACCACTCCCTCTCTCCACGATTCCACTACTACTACTACTACTACTACTACTGTCCAAGGCCACGGCGTGACTCAACTGTTACATACCAGCTTGTCCACGCTTTTCTCAATAGTGCAGTCTCTGGAAACAAGAGACTGTATCTCTCATGTGCTCAGCATGTAAAGATATTTAAAGTGGCAATATTCCGAATAAACAGATAATTTTCACTGTATTTGCATTCAAAGATGCACCAAGTGTTAATATACCAAAATAACTGTGATTTAATAGCATTTCATGTAGTGTGCAAGCCTTGCGACGTGTTGTTCTAACAGTTGAAAGGAAATTAGTAATTATAAATGAACTAGAAACTTTCTCCAGCTTATCGGATCGGCTTTCAAAGAGAAAGAATTAAAAAAAAAAAGGAAAGAAAAGCTGTCGAATTTAGCATCCAAAGATGATAAGCTTGCCGAATCGTCACGGCACTGTGCTTGAAAACTTCAACTTAGGCGAAATTAGACAAAGCTCTATACTTTTAGATCCAGCAGAAGGGAGCAGAAAGTGTCCCGTACCAAATTTGATGTTAATAGAGGAAGCAGTTCCATGAAGCTCTTAATTTAGCGCTTCATCGGGACGTCTCACTCGATTAAATTTCGCTACGGGAGTCGAGAAATTGCTATTCAGGGCGAGAGATCTAATGCAACAAAGGAGCAGCTGATGCTTTTTGCAATGAACTGTTCAGTTATATCGAACAGGTTTCTCCCGTTTCAGGTTAAACCACGATGAAAGTTGACTGTACTGGAAGAGTACACCATCTTTACCCTCTTGCACTGAAGGAAATGTTATTGAACACAAGTCTAGTGAAGAAATGCCAATTGTTGTCGTCTGCGCAGATTTATACCGGTAACCCTATTTGAAATACTTGATTTTTAAATAAAACCGTCTTCCCCTGCTGTCACTTACTTTATAAATTAAGTGGCAGCGGAAAAGGCGGGTTTATTTACAAAACAAGTATTTCTATGCTTGCTGCGGAGGATAACCAAGTAAACAATCTTGCTTAACACTATTTGATGCTACTCGTTAATGGTAAATCTGAAAAAAACCGTGCCAACACGAAGGTGTAACGAATTTACCACTTTATTACATGCATCAAAGAGGAGCCTGGCTGGACAAAAAAAATTGTTCAAATGGCTCTGAGCACCATGGGACTTAACATCGGAGGTCATCAGTCCCCTAGAGCTTAGAACTAGTTAAACCTAACTAAGTGCATCACACACATCCATGCCCGAGGTAGGATTCGAACCTGCGACCGTAGCAGTCGCACGGTTCCAGACTGAAGCGCCTAGAACTGCTCGGCCACCGCGGCCGGCTGGCTGGACAACACAGTCTTCAATATTGTATCCACTCTGTATTTGTTCCTGCTGTGTGTACGTATTTCGAGGGGAAAGGTTTATCTGATAGAGCTATTCTTATAGTGGACAACGTGATATCTACCTATAGTTTATTTTAAATAGCATTAATTCCAGCCCGCGATAATACAGTAGATTCCCAAAACCAATACTTCCATGGATAAACTTATCTCTCAGTGGTTTGTTGTCCAGGGTTGCAAGTCCACGGTACCACATGTTAACTGAGGGTTGTTTTTAGGCTTCCGTACCTCCGTGGCTAAAAACGAAACACATATAGGATCAGCCTGCTGTCCGCCCGTCTGTCTGTCTGTTCCACTGTTAAGACCTCTGATTCTCAAGCTGAAATTGATGTCACATGGTAAGCTCTACGATCCCTTGGCTGTGTGAAAAACTGAAACCTCTAAGTCATTGCAGTCAAAAGATACAATCAGTTATACAACATATTTTGATATTTCCAATTACATTGATCAAAATCTAGAGATGTGCTGTTTATGTAGATGTCGTGCCAGGTGGGCTAACAGTAAATCGCGTGCCTGAAAATAGAGAGATTGCTGGATCGAATTTCGGTTGAATCACAGATGTTTCAGTCTTCGTTTTAAGCTGTCCTTTATCTCTCAGCTACATAAGGAGTCGTCAGAAACTACACGTGCTTCGGATCCCGTGTTAAACTGCAGGTTGGATAAGGACGGGAGGCTTGGCATATAAAAGTTGACGAAGTGGCGTTCCATTGAAAGACTTACACCAGACCACTGAGCCACACGAAATTATTTTTAAGATCTTGTTTGCTGATTTTATTGGAGCGATTTGTGATGCCATAATCATGGCGTCAGACAACTCCTGCGTCAGAATTAGGACGTGTCTAATGAACCAGACCTATTTGCTTGGAATTTTAAGCCATTCTGATGGCAAATTATAAAACCGCCGCTTCTGGGATGAGGAGATACACTGGCCTAGAATCGAATCAGCTCGACGGATTAAAGAGCAGGGTCGGTTTACCTTCCAGCCTGGAAGTGGCTTTTAAGCGCTTTCCCACATTTCACTAGAGGTGTACCTGGCTGGTACCAAAGTCCCACCTCAGTTACACAACGAGCTGAAGACCAGCGCAGAAAATTGGCGGAAAGTACAGGCGACGACTTCCTCTAACGAGGTTATTGGACAATTGTTACAATGCTATGATAAATGTCGAAGTCGGAACGTCGATTACGTGGAGAAATAGCTGTAAGATGTTGCTAACTGTTTCAAATAAAACCTTTTTGATTCTCACTGTAGTTTCCATTTCGCGATCGGACCTTAATAAACGAATAGTCCTCATATGAATGGAGAATAAAATCGCGTGGAATTGAATCACGCACCGTGGGAAACTGGAAAACCAGAGCAGCGACGCGTTTGACAAGTGGTGCTATAGCAGCATGCTGGAAGTTCACTGAAAAGAAACGAAGATGTTCTCCACAGAATCGGTGAAGAAGAGATACACATCTGATCAAAAGTGAGTGGTGAGTGTTCATCGGAGGTGAGGGTATCATCTGGAGTGCCCCAGGGAATTGTGGTAGGTCCGCTGTCGTTTTCTATCTACATAAAAGATCTTTTGGATAGGGTGGATAGCAATGTGCGGCTGTTTGCTGATGATGCTGTGGTGTACGGGAAGGTGTCGTCGTTGAGTGGCTATAGGAGGATACAACATGACTTGGACAGGATTTGTGATTGGTGTAAAGAATGGCAGCTAACTCTAAATATAGATAAATGTAAATTAATGCAGATGAATAGGAAAAAGAATGCTGTAATGTTTGAATACTCCATTAGTAGTGTACGCTTGACACAGTCACGTCGATTAAATATTTGGGCGTAACATTGCAGAGCGATATGAAGTGGGACAAGCATGTAATGTCAGTCGTGGGGAAGGCGGATAGTCGTTTTCAGTTCATTGGTAGAATTTTGGGAAGATGTGGTTCATCTGTAAAGGAGACCGCTATAAAACACTAATACGACCTATTCTTGAGTACTGCTCGAGTGTTTGGGATCCCTATCAGGTCGGATTGAGGGAGGACATAGAAGCAATTCAGAGGCGGGCTGCTAGATTTGTTACTGGTAGGTTTGATCATCACGCGAGTGTTACGGGAATGCTTCAGGAACTCGGGTGGGAGTCTCTAGAGGAAAGGAGGCGTTCTTTTCGTGAATCGCTACTGAGGAAATTTAGAGAACCAGCATTTGAGGCTGACTGCAGTACAATTTTACTGCCGCCAACTTATATTTCGCGGAAAGACCACAAAGATAAGATAAGAGAGATTAGGGCTCGTACAGAGGCATATAGGCAGTCATTTTCCCCTCGTTCTGTTTGGGAGTGGAACAGGAGAGAAGATGCTAGTTGTGGTACGAGGTACCCTCCGCCACGCACCGTATGGTGGACTGCGGAGTATGTATGTAGATGTAGATGTAGAAAAGTAACATATTAGTTGACTTTAATATTGTAAGAGTCCACCCTTCGCCCTTGCGACGAATTTTAACTCTGATGGGGATACTTTCAGCGATGCATTTCAATGTCTGTGCAATAATGGCAGCCTATTATTCCATCAGAGCCGAAACCAGAAAAGGGAGCGATGTTGGACTCTGCAGTCTGGAGCGAAATCGACCTTCTGATTTATCCAAAATGTGCTTCATTGGTTACACATCGGAACTCTAGGCAAGACAGTCACTTTCAGGAATGTTCTTGTCCATAAACAGTTGCCTCACAGATGCTGCTTTACTAGAGGGTTCATTCGTACTGTTCCTGTACCACAATCAATACAGAAAGACATAAAACCTGTTCATTTCTCTCTGCATTCAGTGTTTTCTTAAGTGTAATTGGGGGACCACACTCCAGTCACGTAAAACTCGCCGTAGCCGTTACACCTACCTCCTCCATACTTCGTTGTTGGCTCTACATGATGACAGGTAACGTCCTCTAGGTCTTCCCCAAACCCAAATCCTCCCATCGGATTCCCGCAGGGTATAACATGATTCGTCACTCTAAATCACTCGTTTCCAGTCATCCACCGTCTCGTAGCGTCGCTCTTGACCCCACCTCAAGCGTCGCTTAGCACTGACTGTAGAAATGTGTGGCGTATGAGGACCTGCTCGACCATTCTACCCCATTAACTCCGTATGCACAGTCATTGTGTTGGCTGGACTAATGGTAGCACTTCGGAACTCACGAGTGACTCCTTCTTCTGATTTCATGCTGTATTTTACAGTCACCCTCTTCAACGCTCAACTGTACGTATCCCTCAGTTCATGAGGTCTGTCTGGCCTTGCTTAAGCTATGTTTGGTCCTCACGTCGCCAACAACTTTAGAATGGTTAAATGATGAACTTCGTACTCAGGTTACTTCCAGTGACTAGCCCCCTTAGCAACCGCTGATATCTCCTGACTGAAACGTTCAACTGTTATTGCTTTTCCGCGATACCGCTACGGTCGCAGGTTCGAATCCTGCCTCTGGCATGGATGTGTGTGATGTCCTTAGGTTAGTTAGGTTTACGTAGTTCTAAGTTCTAGGGGACTGATGACCTCAGATGTTAAGTCCCATAGTGCTCAGAGCCTTTTTTTGTTATTGCTTTTCAACGCACAACACAATACTCCTCGCATCATTTTATCGTGGTCAGTTCTGCATTACATAAGTCCGTCCGGATACTTTTGGTCAAATGGTGTATATGTAAAACATTAACTAAAAGACAGGTTAGGATGACAGTCTATGTCTTATGTCAGGCAATATTTTTTGTGGTTTTAGAGACATCTGTAGAGTGCAAAAACTGTAGGGAAAAGAGAGATTGAAATACGGAATGAATACTAAGTAACGGAGGCAAACTACAGGGTGTGTATACTGACAGAAAAAGAAACAAAAGAACTCAATATCAAGACAAGTCTGGATATGGTGAGTGAGTCTGCGATAAAGCTATTAGCACTGGTACAAAACTGAAAACATTGTAGGGTGTTAATTAATCATTAACCTAAATAACTGTCGTAGATGGGCTAGAGAAAATCCTCCGGGAATCGTTGAATCGACTCAGCAGTAAAGCTACAGCGTCAGTGTTTGGTCTGTTGTTATTGACGACCAGCCCCATGCACCATTCGTTTCGCCAAACGGTTTAATGGATACGTGTATGTATGTGTAATTCCCGCAGAACTCTGTACCTGTCTTGACGGAGAATGCAACTTCAGCAGTATGACAGATAATGCAGCTGATGCTTGATGGAGCACCAGGACATTCTGTAACATTGTACGTGAACACCTCAGCATCTTCTACGGAGATGAACTGAACGAGGACGCCCCTGTGCCTAGACATCTCCGTCATCGGACTTGAGACCTCGCTGATTTTTACTTGTGACTGCATCTGAAAAGTTTCATGTATGCTGACCAAGTTTGTTGCGCAAATCCTTGAACAGCGTTTCTTTTTAGCCTGTGGCACTGTTCGGCTACAACATGAGACGATCGAAAGAGAGCGGCAATCTATAATGCGACGTATGAACACATGCGCTGAATCGTCCACGACAGGGGCGTCTTCGGAAACTCACGAACAGAGACAAAAGGAAGATAGTTCGAATGGTTAAAAACGACCCGCAGACAACGGTCCGTGCTATAGCGGCAGAACTGGCAGAAGCGTTGGTACCGAAGTTGGTGTTAGACAAGAGGGAAAATCTCTGAACAGCGCTGGTTACATTGCCAGAGTGTCAAGGCGCAAATAGTTCGTCAGTAAGTGTAACGAAAACGCGGATGGTTTTTTCAGAAGAATTTGTCAGCAAGGATGTGA
This sequence comes from Schistocerca americana, assembly GCF_021461395.2. NCBI lineage: Eukaryota > Metazoa > Arthropoda > Insecta > Orthoptera > Acrididae > Schistocerca > Schistocerca americana. The sequence goes on along the minus strand of NC_060119.1, from coordinate 274,429,705 downwards.
GTTTACGGAACAAGATTCTGTGGAGTGATAAATGCAAATTTACTTTGAGTCATCTGAATGCTGTCGCAGGTTCGAATCCTGGGTCGGGTATGGATGTGTGTGATGTCCTTATGTTAGTTAGGTTTAAGTAGTTCTAAGTTCTAGGGGACTGATGACCTCAGATGTTAAGTCCCATAGTGCTCAGAGCCATTTGAACCATTTCTGAAGCCATGTGGATGGCCGCAGTTTATTGTGACGTAAAGCAAACACAGAGTGGGAGCCCAAACATATGCAAACAACCATGAAACATGGAGGCGGTAGTGTGATAGGCGGCAGTGTGATAGTGTGTGGATGCATGTCTTCCAGAAGTGTTGGCGAGCTTGTCTTTATTGAAGGTGCCATGGACAAATCTGTCTATCTCGACATACTCAAACAAAATCTGACGAAAAGTTCTGGGAAGTTGGGCCTTGGAGGTGACCTTTATTTCCAACAAGACAATGGTCCTAAGCATACGGCGGAAACTATCAAATTGTGGGTCCTATACAACACGCCTCATCGCGTCGTTACCCCACCACAGTTTCCGGACCTCGATCCCATCGAAAACGTCTGGAACGAACTGAAAACGGGACTACACGAACGACATGTGACCAGTTTGATGCATTTGCGTGCCTTAATAGAATTAGAATGGGTGAATATCGGTTCGGATATAACTAAAAAGAAATTTGTGGTAAGACCTTATGGGACCAAACTGCTGAGGTCATCGGTCCCTAAGTTTACACACTACTTAATCTGACCTAAACTAACTTACGCCAAGGACAACACACACAGCCAAGCCCGAGGGACGACTCGAATCTCCAACGAGAGGAGCCGCGCGAACCGTGACAGGACGCCCAGACCACGCGGCTACCCCGCGCGGCCCATGCCACAAGGACTGAGGACTGTAATACAGAGAAAGGGACGCATTACCAAACACTAACTGCTTAGTGTCTGAATACTTTTGCGCATTGTATATTTCGTCGAATTTTTTTCTTTTTTTTACGTAAGGCGTGTTTTGTTACTTGTTTTTCTACATATGTTCAGACTGACATGTGTTATACATTTGTAAAGAATAAAATATATGTTTTGAGTAAAAAAGACATTTATGGATTACTTCTATGATTACTCCCAGTGTCTGAATACTTTTATCTGCCTCTGTATAATGGTAGATGTGCCAATTCTTCGTGGTGACACTGTAACTTGGCGGGCCGCACCAAACCAACCGATAGACTGACGACATGAAAGAAACGTAAGTGCTACATACAGTCATGGAAATAAGTATTCATACACTAGAGCGTGGAAAAGTAACCTGCCTTTATTGACAATACGAAACCAAAAACACTAATTGTATATGCACTATACACATTGGCCAGTCGCCAATGCAGCTATGCTGGTATATACACTCCTGGAAATTGAAATAAGAACACCGTGAATTCATTGTCCCAGGAAGGGGAAACTTTATTGACACATTCCTGGGGTCAGATACATCACATGATCACACTGACAGAACCACAGGCACATAGACACAGGCAACAGAGCATGCACAATGTCGGCACTAGTACAGTGTATATCCACCTTTCGCAGCAATGCAGGCTGCTATTCTCCCATGGAGACGATCGTAGAGATGCTGGATGTAGTCCTGTGGAACGGCTTGCCATGCCATTTCCACCTGGCGCCTCAGTTGGACCAGCGTTCGTGCTGGACGTGCAGACCGCGTGAGACGACGCTTCATCCAGTCCCAAACATGCTCAATGGGGGACAGATCCGGAGATCTTGCTGGCCAGGGTAGTTGACTTACACCTTCTAGAGCACGTTGGGTGGCACGGGATACATGCGGACGTGCATTGTCCTGTTGGAACAGCAAGTTCCCTTGCCGGTCTAGGAATGGTAGAACGATGGGTTCGATGACGGTTTGGATGTACCGTGCACTATTCAGTGTCCCCTCGACGATCACCAGTGGTGTACGGCCAGTGTAGGAGATCGCTCCCCACACCATGATGCCGGGTGTTGGCCCTGTGTGCCTCGGTCGTATGCAGTCCTGATTATGGCGCTCACCTGCACGGCGCCAAACACGCATACGACCATCATTGGCACCAAGGCAGAAGCGACTCTCATCGCTGAAGACGACACGTCTCCATTCGTCCCTCCATTCACGCCTGTCGCAACACCACTGGAGGCGGGCTGCACGATGTTGGGGCGTGAGCGGAAGACGGCCTAACGGTGTGCGGCACCGTAGCCCAGCTTCATGGAGACGGTTGCGAATGGTCCTCGCCGATACCCCAGGAGCAACAGTGTCCCTAATTTGCTGGGAAGTGGCGGTGCGGTCCCCTACGGCACTGCGTAGGATCCTACGGTCTTGGCGTGCATCCGTGCGTCGCTGCGGTCCGGTCCCAGGTCGACGGGCACGTGCACCTTCCGCCGACCACTGGCGACAACATCGATGTACTGTGGAGACCTCACGCCCCACGTGTTGAGCAATTCGGCGGTACGTCCACCCGGCCTCCCGCATGCCCACTATACGCCCTCGCTCAAAGTCCGTCAACTGCACATACGGTTCACGTCCACGCTGTCGCGGCATGCTACCAGTGTTAAAGACTGCGATGGAGCTCCGTATGCCACGGCAAACTGGCTGACACTGACGGCGGCGGTGCACAAATGCTGCGCAGCTAGCGCCATTCGACGGCCAACACCGCGGTTCCTGGTGTGTCCGCTGTGCCGTGCGTGTGATCATTGCTTGTACAGCCCTCTCGCAGTGTCCGGAGCAAGTATGGTGGGTCTGACACACCGGTGTCAATGTGTTCCTTTTTCCATTTCCAGGAGTGTAGAACGAAAATGAAGAAGCCTTTACAAAACAAAGTACAAAAACGTCTGCCAAGTTCTCTACTGCGCTGGGAATTAAGTATTCATACACCAACAGAAAATGATACTACTAACAAAGCCAGAAGATGTTTAATACTTCGTATGCATACCCTTCCGATGTATTACTTCTCGCAACCAACGTGACATGAAATGGACCAATTTTCTTGTAGTTTCCGACGTGATACCTTCCCATTCTCGAAGGAGAGCCTCTTTCAAAGAGGCCTTACTACGGATGTTGTGTTTTCTCACTAGTGTTTCCAGCTCACTCCACAAATGCTCGGTGGGATTCAAGTCCGGACTCTGAGCTGGTGTTTTAAGAGTGTGTGCAGTGTTGTAGAGCAACCAAGCCGGACAATTTGCGCCGTATGTTTTGGATCATTGTCCTGTTGAAAGTAATAATTTCAAAGAAGACCTAAGACGTCAACACTCTGTTGTAAGTTCTGTTTGAGAATCTTCATATACACAAATCTGTCCATGGTACCTTCCACAAACACTAATTTTCCGACACCGGAGGCTGACAAACAGCCCCATACCATCACTCTACCACCTTCGTGCTTCACCATGGGTTGAATGTTGTTTCTCTAGCGGTTCTAGGCGCTCAGTCCGGAACCGCGCGACTGCTACGGTCGCAGGTTCGAATCCTGCCTCGGGCATGGATGTGTGTGATGTCCTTAGGTTAGTTAGGTTTAAGTAGTTCTAAGTTCTAGGGGACTGATGACCACAGATGTTAAGTCCCATAGTGCTCAGAGCCATTTTTGAATGTTTTTTCGGTCGAGGTCTGTATTCGGTCTTCTCCAGACCAAGATCCTACCATCATTGTGCAAGATATTAAATTTGCTTTCATCACTAAACAATACAGTATCCCAGAAGTCTGCTGTCTTGAATACATGCTGTTTCGAGAATTCCATCCGCCACTTCCTGTTGCTTTCGTCTCGGGACCCTGGCTCTGTAGCCTGACCGAGCGAGGTGGCGCAGTGGTTAGCACACTGGACTCGCATTCGGGAGGACGACGGTTCAATCCTGTCTCCGGCCATCCTGATTTAAGTTTTCCGTGATTTCCCTAAATCGCTTCAGGCAAATGCCGGGATGGTTCCTTTGAAAGGGCACGGCCGATTTCCTTCCCCATCCTTCCCTAACACGAGCTTGCGCTCCGTCTCTAATGACCTCGTTGTCGACGGGACGTTAAACACTAATATCCTCCTCCTCCTCCTGTAGCCTGAAGATTGAGAATGGTACGAACTACCCTTGGAGTGATGTCCTTTCGGAAGTGGTCATGTACATATGCGGGTAGTGCCGACGCTTTCGTTTTCGGTTTTTTTTTTTTTTTTTTTTTTTTTTTTTTGGTGATTCTTTGTAGCATTCTGGTCTCTCTTGTTGTAAGCTTCTGTGGCCGTGTCGTTCACTGTTTATTACTACATGCCTGTCCTTACATCGCTTAATGATAGATTGCACAGTCGCTCGGCTTCGTCCTAGGATGTTCGCAATTTCGGCATACGACTTGTGTTGAAGATATTGGGCGACAACGATGTTTCGTTCCTCAATGGTCGTTTCCTTCCCCTTGCGGCGCATTCTGCTGTTCCACGGTATCCATGTCCGACTCGCTGTTGCTTTACGGCTGCCACACAACTACACAAGTGTGGCATGCAATAGAGTCCTGCATGACCGAATAAGCGGGCACAAAATACGAGACGGGGCGAGCACACCCTAACTGGATAGGCTGCCCGCACTAGTTCTAGTGACCGAGCGTAGAAGCTGTGACCGAATACGTAGCACGAAACTTCAAACATTTTACACGTATCATTATCCATGTGAGTCTATAGCCAGTACGGGCTTCTCATTTGTGGTGTGTCTCTCTCTGTAATCATGCAGCGCGACGAAGCCAGTGCAGTAAGACGTACGGCTGAAACCAATGTTTACACATTGAAGGAACGGGAAGGTCCAAAAAGTCAAGTAAGGAGAACATCTCTGTTAGTTGTAGACGAAAACCGTGCGTCTACTGGGTACGTATCGTGCATAACCTGCTCCATATTATTGTGTTTCCAGCCGGGAACCACTCATTTAAAGAAACACAGTTGCAAGAAACGTCACAAAGATACAGCTCCTTCAGAGATACCAGCAATAATAAAAAGTAGTATTACAGAAAAGTGTGTTGCAATGTATGCCAAATATATGAGACTTTTAATGCTGTTCCCGGTTAAGGTTTCAGAGAACTAGGCCAAAAAATTAATTCATCTAGGTGCGCATTATGGAGAAGTTAAGGTGGCAGATGTCATGCCACGTCCCTCTACTATAAGCAGACATGTCAAAGAACAAGCTGATGCAATACGAAACAGCATAATGCCTATCAATGAAAGGAAAAATATATCTTCTGTTTGGAAATGAGATTCGTCATCTATCAGCGATTGTATTGAAATATCATTTTACTTTCCAAGTGCTTTATGAATTTAGCTGTGTCACGTACCCGCTCTTGGCAACGTTACCTTTGTATTAAAACAGAGAGAGAGAGAGAGAGAGAGAGAGAGAGAGAGAGAGAGAGACAGAGACAGAGACAGAGACGTTGGATTTGTACAGTACAGTACAGTGCAGCGAGCTGGGGCGAGGCGAGGTGAGACGTCATGCTCGGTTATCCGCGTGTCCGGAATCCGGACAACAGACATGGGGCGAGTACGTGACCGAGCCGAGTCGTGTGGGGCCGGACATAAGCGGCTCGGTCCCCCCGTCAACAGGCGAGCAGTGACCGGTCAGACATTATGCGTTGCAGCACTCCGGGGCTGCGTCAGCCGTTTGTTTGGTCCGCTGTATGAATACATTTTGACCTGTCGTAGACCGGGCGGAGTGTAACATATTTTATTTTTCCCGGAATAGATACGGGAAGCTTCATTACCAAGAGCATGGTTATCTGACGCTACATCATCGTACTTATTCGTATCGGCGCTGTGGGTGATTTACTGTCCCAACACACCATCGTAGTTTGTCACCACCTACTGTATGAATACTTATTTCCATTACTGTATGCTGCGACGAGGGACGCACCCGCACTTGTGCAGAGAGTGCGACGCACGCGCCGCCCCTCGACGCCGTGGTTCCCGCTGACGGCGCAGGTGGCCGAGAGCCTGTGTCAGCGTCGGCGTCGGCGTCGGCATCCGCAGAACCACCGGCTGCGCTGCGGCGTCATCGCGGCGCGGTCGAGCGCTGCGGCCACGGCCAGCTGCACTTCAAAGGCTGCTATCAACCTGCGCGCTAGCCGTGTGGCGGTGCCGCCAGCTCCGCTCTTCCCGTAACGGGAACGCCGCGACATAACAGGCCTCCAGCCACTGTTGTTTTCCCCACTGTCAGCGCCTGCCTGCAGCGTGGCCTCGTACGGAAAGTTTCGTCACTGGTTCCGTTTGCGCATCCAAACGCCAGGAACTCGCTGTTTACAAGAGGATCGTACGAACCTGGCCTCGCCGATTTTATTCATATCGGCACGGTGTGAAGGGCTCGACTATGACTTCAACATACGTAAACAGGACGACACAACTCTCAAATGTTATCGGGAAAGGCGCTCAGTCCGGAACCGCGCGACTGCTACGGTCGCAGGTTCGAATCCTGCCTCGGGCATGGATGTGTGTGATGTCCTTAGGTTAGTTAGGTTTACGTAGTTCTAAGTTCTAGGGGACTGATGACCACAGATGTTAAGTCCCATAGTGCTCAGAGCCATTTGAACCATTTGTTATCGGGAAAATCGATTTTTGAGTGGGAATGTATGTAAAACTAGCCAAAAACGTTGAAATTTTGTTTTGCCGCCATATGATTCTGTATTATGATAGAAATACTGTCTCCAGTTTTCAAAGTTCAACCCGTACTACAGAGTAGTAAAAGCCACCTTGTTTGAACCAATGCGCAGTGCCACACCCCCTTTTGTACACAGCTCTGTCCATTTTTGCGATATTTTATTGGTTCAAATGGCTCTGAGCACTATGCGACTTAACTTCTAAGGTCATCAGTCGCCTAGAACTTAGAACTAATTAAACCTAACTAACCCAAGGACATCACACACATCCATGCCCGAGGCAGGATTCGAACCTGCGACCGTAGCGGTCGCTCGGCTCCAGACTGTAGCGCCCAGAACCGCACGGCCACTCCGGCCGGCGATATTTCATTATTTCCTGCACTTTCTACCATCAGAGAAGACATCTGTAGAGTTCACTTACGATGCGGTTAATTACGATTTATTAAAGAAATGGACATACGGTGGAACACAAAACTCAAACAAAACGTTCATTTAGAAGAGACGTGCAAAGACAACATTTTGTTCACCTGCTAATCTTAAAATATCCTCGTATGTATAGTCTGCTATTCCATAATGGTAACACTGAAAGAGTCAGGACCCTTGTGAAACCAGGATTTGATGCGAGTTGTTTCACTGAAGAAGATGATGTGCGTATTGCTAGTTTTTGAAATGTCAGTGAAGGATATTGGCAAAATGGCAGCCCAAAAGGATCGGACTAGATGAAAAGAGGTATAAAGACCAAATGTGTAGTTATGGATAGCTTAAAGGTACTTGTTTCTGGCAGAAATCCTAATAAAATCTTTTTCCTGTATTTCCTGCAACTTGAATTTTTCGTTGTATAAGGAATATATTCTGCTGAACAATTGCAGATAAGGAAGTGAAATTTGCTGCAGACTTTGTAGATGCTGTAACACCACTATCTGTGGTACAAAACTTTTCAAAGTGCGTTACTGTCGAATTTGTTGAAATTTTTTGAAATAAAAATTGCTGTGTGTCATACACACAAATTTAAAATAATGTCTCGAGAGTTCTTAGACTAATATTAAAAAAGTACCACATAGATCGCCGGCCGGTGTGGCCGAGCGGTTCTAGGCGCTACAATCTCGACCCGCGCGACCGCTACGGTCGCAGGTTCGAATCCTGCCTCGGGCATGGATGTGTGTGATGTCCTGAGGTTAGTTAGGTTTAAGTAGTTCTAAATTCTAGGGGACTGATGACCATAGATGTTAAGTCCCATAGTGCTCAGAGCCATTTGAACCATTTTGTACCACATAGATCTGTTTATCTAATTACTAAGAATACCCTACCACATTTTGAAAGTGATAAACACAGTAACCTTTGAGAAAATGTACCTCACGAGACAGTACGTGACCTGAAAGTATCCAGAACGTTCTAATAAAATTACGCAATAAAAAAATTAAAAAATCCATATCATATACAAAAATGTAATGACAACATGTGCAAAATTTGATTCAGTTAGCTCTCAAATAATAAAAGTTACGTTAGTTTATACGTATCCATTCATTTACTCGCTCGTCCTGCTTTCAAATTTTTGGCGTGTTTATTCACTTGTTATGGTCACTAGTATTCAATGATGACGCGTCCGAGCAAATAAACGCGTAGTTTCATAAGGTTTTTTTAAGTTTTTTTTTCATTCGCACGTAATTCTGACAAGAGATATCCGCGGTACGACACGAAATACGGAATTGTGTGATGACCGAGAGTCATTTATGAATGTAAACCAAGTTTTTATTGCAATAGACACATCGAAGAAAACAATGCACATGCAAAAATTCGGCATTCATTACAAATGCTTCATGTCCCAGTTATCATTATTTTCCACGTTTCTATGATCAGGATCATCATGATATTGCAGTGTTCCATGGGTTACACATCATACTTGCTACAAATGACAGTACTGATTTGGCTGAAAGTTTTTGTGTATCCTTTTTTATTTCCAATCTCCTTACGAATTTTTTTTTCCTTTATTTTCAGGACAAATGTTATGTGGATAATGAGGAGCGGCTCGACTACTGTCCCCTATTATTTTAAGCTACCTTCGCACAGACATTTTGCTAGCTTTACGACTGATAGCCCTTTGGAAGTAAAGAGTTACCCCCTGCTTTCATGCGATTTCTTACGACCAACCTCCGCAGTGGTTGACGCTCCCTGTCCGTTACTACAAGAGCCCTGCGTGGTCTTGGTTTGGCTGCGTTGGTCCTTCGTGTGTCTGCTTGACAATCACATCACCAACAGTCGACTTGGCCTGATGTTGAAGGCTCGAAATGTCTCTGATCGATTTGTTACAAAGGTGACGTCCAATGAGTAGTTGACGTTCGAAGTCACTGAGCTCTCCCGATCTACCCATTGTGCTGTTACTACGTTTCCACCTGACACGGCAGTACTCTTCGCTTCCCTTTATACTGACAGGTCAGCCTAGTGACATCTAGTGGTCAATTTCTAGCTCCTTTTTCTGTGTCGAATCATCTCCTGTTGTGTGTCCTCTTACTTAACATTCAGCCTTTATAGCAGAACTGTTTTACTTCTTCTATTACGTCATCTACAATTTTGATGTTTCTGAAGGTGTTACACTACTGACCATTAAAATTACCACACCACGAAGATGACGTGCTACAGACGTAAAATTTAACCGACAGGAAGAAGATGCTGTGATATGCAAACGATTAGCTATTGAGAGTATTCACACAAGGTTGGCGCTGGTAGCGATACCTACAACGAGCTGACATGAGGAAAGTTTCCAACCAATTTCTCATACACAAACAGCAGTTGACCGGCGTTGCCTGGTGAAACTTTGTTGTGATAGCTCTGTAAGGAGGAGAAATGCGTACCATCACGTTTCCGACTTTGATAAAGGTCTGATTGTAGCCTATCGCGATTGCGGTTCATCGTATAGCGACATTGCTGCTCGCGTTTGTCGGGATCCAATGACTGTTAGAAGAATATGGACTCGGAGGGTAATACGGAACGCCGTGCTGGACCCTAATGGCCTCGTATCACTAGCAGTCGAGATGACAGGCATCTTATCCGCATGGCTGTAACGGATCGTGCAGCCACGTCTCGATCTCTGAGTCAACAGATGGGGACGTTTGCAAGACAACAACCATCTGCACTAACAGTTTGACGACGTCTGCAGCAGCATGGACTATCAGCTCGGAGACCATGGCCTGCATCACTGACAGGAGCGCCTGCGATGGTGTACTCAACGACGAACCTGGGTGCACGAATGGCAAAACATTTTTTCGGATGAATCCAGGTTCTGTTTACAGCATCATGATGGTCGCATCCGTGTTTGGCGACACCGCGGTGAATGCACATTGGAAGCGTGTATTCGTCATCGCCATACTGGCGTATCACCCACCATGATGGTATGGGGTGCCATTGGTTACACGTCTCGGTCACCTCTTGTTCCCATTGACGGCACACTGAACAGTGGACTTTATATTTCAGATGTGTTACGACCCGTGGCTCTACCCTTCATTCGATCCCTCCGAAACCCTACATTTCACAGGATAATGCACGACCGCATGTTGCAGGTCCTGTACGGGACTTTCTGGATACAGAAAATGTTCAACTGCTACCCTGGCCAGCACATTCTCCAGATCTCTCGCCAACTGAAAACGTCTGGTCAGTGGTGGCCGAGCAACTGGCTCGTCTCAATACGCCAGTCACTACTCTTGATGAACTGTGGTATCGTGTTGAAGCTGCATGGGCAGCTGTACCCGTACACGCCATCCAAGCTCTGTTTGACTCAATGCCCAGGCGTATCTAGGCCACAGGTGGTTGTTCTGGGTACTGATTTTTTAGGATCTATGCACCCAAATTGCGTGAAAATGTAATCACATGTCAGTTCTAGTATAATATATTTGTCCAATGAATACCCGTTTATCTTCTGCATTTCTTCTCGGTGTAGCAATTTTAATAGCCAGTAGTGTATTTTATTGCATAAATTTTTTAGCTCCTCCTACTTCTTCTACCGGCCATATTCAGTCGCCAAGACATGGAACATCATTTGTGTGTCAGTTGTGTTTCAGACATCTAGCAAACGAAGCAAGCAATTGTGCACAGTGGAGTGCGAGTATAAATTTCGAAAAATCCTTCATTTCTGATGCACTATAAGGCTATCGCAAGAGTAGCGTATTGAATCTGACTCAATGAGACTGTTTGTGAGAGACTTTAACCTCCCCCTCCCCATAGGACCTAACAGCCTAAAAATGTTTTTGGTCAATCACGAAGATCACCACTGAACAATATTAGCTGATACTCGATGGCGGAAGCTGGACCCTACAGACCTTGCGGAATGATCAGGTCTCTGCCACTAACAGGAGAGTTGATGCCGTAGCAGCACGTTCGACGCCGGATGTTTTGATTACTTCCGGCAATACCGGAAGGCGGGAAGCGTGCACGGCCGCCGCTCATGCGGGTCGTCATCTGCGTCTGGTGGCAGGCTGCGCATAATATGTGCAGATATGTTTATTCCTCTCCATGGACGTACCGTACTCCGCTGCCACTGAGCTGCAGACACATGCGAATCTTACGAGTATCAACCTCTGCTCTTATACTGAAGAGCCAATGAAACTGGTACCCATGCTCAAAAAATGTTCAAATGTGTGTGAATTCCTAAGGGACCAAACTGCTGAGATCATCGGTCCCTAGACTTACACACAAACTAACTTACGTTAAACACAACACACACATACCCATGCCCGAGGGAGGACTCGAAACCCCGGCTGGAGTGGATACGCCTGCCTAATATCGTGTAGGGCCCCCGTGAGCACGCAGAAGTTCCGCCACACTACGTGGCATTGCATCGACTAATGTCTGAAGTAGTACTGGAGGGAATTGACACCATGAATCTTGCAGCGCTGTCCGTAAATCCGCAAGAGTATGAGGGGGTGGAGATCCCTTGCCCAGCGGAAATGTTTAAACTCAGAATAGTGTTCCTCGAGCCATTCTGTAGCAATTATGGACGTCTGAGGTGTCGCATTGTCCTTCTGGAAGTCCGTCGGAATGCACAATGGACATTGTAATAGTTCTTTATTTACGTGACCATTACGGCACTCCAACCCCAGTTCTCGATACCAGTAATGCGAAGTAACAGACACATATTTGTGACGATATTCACATTTGGTTTTATTAATGTATAGGTACTTCGATGTATCGATATATTACAGTGATATGGTTCTTGTGTGTATTCATTTCTGTGAGACTGTCATAATCTTTGATTTACTTGTAACCGTTTTGGCGCGAATGCGCACAGAGAAGTCTTTGTTTCACTTTGCAGAAGTTAAGTTGTTATTTCGCTTTGTAAAAGAACAGTCAAGTCTTGTGTTCGGTTAAAGTGGAAATTAAATATATGAAGATTGATACAAAACTGTTTTCTTGATGATGTGGCTATTAAGAAGAAGTATACGTGAATTTACAAGAAGTTTAATAAAAATGTGGATCGTGAACACCAAGTCAAAAATTGTTTCTACCATGCCACTGTTCTGATCTGGGATTGTTTGATCATTAAGAATTTTCTGAAAAACGCATTTGTTAGGGCTTCAAATATTGCTAAATACAGATCTGGACCTTCTAGCAGTCAAAGTGGAATCACCCTAGAATCAACAAGATGAGCCATAACAACTTCGGCGAAATCTACGTGGGAATCCATTCAAGGTAAGTACCAAAATTAATGACTCTTTTACAGTGACTTCATTAATTCCATTCTGACGATACCATCCACAGTCAATAACTTTGTTGTTGCCCGATAACGCGAACATATGCTGCGTGAGCAACATTATTAATCTGATTTCTAACCTACTTTGCAAGTGGTGGTATTGTTAGAACATGAATGGAAGCAAGTGATCAGACCGGATGCTTTCGTACTTGTCACCTGTCAGAGTCGTATTTAGACGTATAAGGGGCCCATACCACTCCAACTGCACACGCCCTACACCATCACAGAACCTCCGCCAGCTTGAACAGTCGCTGGTGACATGCAGGGTCCATGACTTGTGAGGTTGTCTCCATACGCGTACACGTCGATACAATCTGAAATGAGTCTCGTCCGATCGGGCAACATATTTCCAGTCGTCAACAGTACAATGTCGGTGTTGACGGGCACAGGCGTCGCGTAAAGCTTTGTGTCGTGCAGTCATCAAGGTACACGAATGGGCCTTCGGCTCCGAAATCTCATATCGATGAAGTTTCGTTGAATGGTTCGTACGCTGACACATGTTGATGGCCGTGCATTGAAATCTGGAGCAGTTTGCGGGAGGGTTGCACTTCTGTCACGATGAACGACTGTCTTCAGTCGTCGTTGGTCCCGTTCTTGCAGGATCTTCTTCTGGCTGCAGAGATGTCGGAGATTTGATGTTTTACCGGATTCCTGATATTCACGGTACACTCGTGAAATGGTCGTACGGGAAAATCCCCACTTCATTGCTACCTCGAAGATTCTGTGTCCCATCGCCCGTGCGCCGACTGTAACACCACGTTCAAACTCACTTAAATCTTGATAAACTGCCACTGTAGCAGCAGTAACCGATCTAACAACTGCTTCAGACACTTGTTGTCTTATATAGGCGTATCCGACCGCAGCGCCGTATTCTGCCCGTTTACATATCTCTACATTTGAGTAAGCATGTCTATACCAGTTTCTTTGGCGCTTCAGTGTATGTGGCGATACAAAAAAAAATTAGTCATTGATTTCATTTTACTGAAGAAAACTGCCACGTTTGCCGAACTAAAAATAGAAAAATACCCTAGATTTCAGTAAAGCAGAAGACTGTGAGTTCGGTTCTCGCCTTAGCCGTGGTTGTAGCGTTCAAATATGTCGTTATCCTATGCCTTTAACAACACTGATAATATATATAACTGGTGGCGGAGAAATATATAAAGATTAGTTTTCCTTCCATTCCAGAACAGAATGCAAGAAGAACTGAAAGGCCTCTCTGCGCTTTGTAATTAATCAAAGTGTTACACCCAGGTGCTTAAATTGCCCAGTCACATTAATGTGACCACCTGTCAAACACTTGAATAGCCACGTTCTGCAGCCCGGATCGCTGCGAGAGGTACAGGAAGAGAGTCGTTGAGGTTTTGGAAGGTACCGACAGGGATGTGGAGCCATGTCGATTCCGGAACCGTTGCCAGCTCTGCTATGTTTCTCGGTTGATGATCCATGGTGCGAACAGCCCGATCATGGTGGCCCCACAGATTCTCGACTGGGTTTAAATCCGGGGAGTTTGGTGGCCAGGGGAACGCGGTGGACCCATCCTGCTGCTCTTCGAACCACACACGAACACTTCGAGCTGTGGCACATTGCCTTGTCCTGCTGGTAGATGCCATCGTGTCGAGTAAAAACAAACTGCATGTAGGGGTAGCACGGTCCGCAAAGGTACTTGAGCCATTGTGTCTGCCAGAATGACGAGATCACTTAGAGAGTGCCACGGAAACATTCAACAGATCATAGGGCGCCGGCCTGGACTCTTCCGACGATGGTTGCAGGGTGTTTGCATTCAGACGTCTATAGTCAGATGGAACATAAACGTGATTCGCGTGAAAAGACCCCCATTCGCCACTCAGTGGACGTCCAGTTGGGGTACTGCCGTGCGAATTCCAGTCTTGGTCGCCGATGAACTGCAGTCACCGTGAGTGCATGAATCAGGTGCATGCTGCGGAGGCCCATACGCGGCAACGTTCGATGAACACTCTTTGCGGAGACAGTGTTGGTAGCCCCTTGGTTCTTCTGGGCAGTCAGTTGGTCAATAGTTGCACGTCTATTCGTCCGTACATATCTCCGCTGCCGTCGTTCACACCTGTCATATTTGACACGTGCTGTACCACTGTTGACTCGGCGCCGGTATTGTATACTGTACTTCAACAGTGGCGACATGCGAACAATTTAGAAACTTAGCCATTTCGGAAATCCTTCCACCCTGGCTCCGAAAGCCAATGATCAAGTTCATCTGGTGGTCAGATAAAGCGCTCCGTTTCCGCATTGACAACACTTTCCTGTTTCGCGCACCCCCCGACATGCTTTATATACCCTCACTGCCAGTGCTGCCATTTGCCGTCTGTGAATGGTTGTTGTGCTTTGACGTCGAACACGGGCAGCGGTCACATTAATGTGACCGGACTATCTCCATGAACTCTTAGACCCCGGTTCATTCACATTATAATCATAGGATGATCCTATGTGTTCGCATTATGTGAAGTGCGCAATTTTACTTTTCAGAACTTTTAAAGCAAATTGCCGGCCGCTCTGGCCGAGCGGTTCTAGGCGCTTCAGTTCGGAACATCGTTGCTGCTACGGTCACAGGTTCGAATCCTGCCTCGGGCATGGATGTGTGTGATGTCCTTAGGTTAGTTAGGTTTAAGTAGTTCTAAGTCTAGGGGACTGATGACCTCGGAGCTTAAGTCCCATAGTGCTTAGAACCATTTGAACCATTTTAAAGCAAATTTCTTTGAGACCTGGAGTCGGAGGAGCCAGCTTAAGGAGATATGGGAGTAAACCTGTGTACCGATTTGTCTAGCATTTTCGATCACTGAAGTTACGGTATTATTAAGAAAACCAAGGGCATAATTTCCCGTGGCTTTCGCCTTAATATGTGCTCTCTTCAGTTTACACTAGATTGGCGCAAACCGCTACTTAATCCGACATTTGGATCAATAGTCATTTGAATGTTAGCTGAGTGACAGCATCAGGATTCTCTGGAGTGCACAACGGCTGTGATCATTGTAGCACTGCGGCCACAAAATGCTTGCTGAAAATGCAACTCACCCGTGGCCAGGCGGCAACAGAGCGTTTGGAGGGGTGTGGAGGCTTAGCATAGGAATACTATAGGAAAAGAAGCTGAAAGGAAGACGCATGGGCAGACATGCTATTGTAACGGTCTACTGGACTCGTCTCTAGCCCAGATGGGTGGGAGAAGCAAAAGTAGGCCACCTAGAAAATTACGTTCTGCAGAAGATAACACGAATTTAAAATTATTTCTTCATCTCTGGAACGTGCCCTCTGGACAGCAGTACCTCCTCTTTCACAGGAAGTATAGCTATTCTGGGTGTGCGCCCAAAAGGTGATGGAATATTCTGTCCCGCGTGGTAGTTTTGAACGCACAAGTTGCCTAGTTTGCATCAGTTTTAAATCTTATCAATATCTGAATGGTTATTTGTGCCTTTTATTTCAGAGAGTATTTTACTACATATCGTGTTTGTATAAGAGCGTGCGAAAATGTAACAGGACATAGAGAATGCTCCACTGAACAATTTGATGTTGGGAACCTGGAGTCGGAGGAGCCAGCTTAAGGAGATATGAGAGTAAACTTGTCTACCGCTTTGTCTAGCGTTATTGTTTTCCGGTTTACTTACAACTAACATGCGTACAAGACTACACGTTCTGTGCTTCTTGTTTACAAGTACATTCTTTATTTCCTGCGAGGAAACAAGGAGGAAGAGCCTGATTACTAGGAAATCTACCTGGCCGTCTGACTGACCAACATTCGTGCAAGGAGTTGTACCTAAGTTGGCTGTTCCTGAGAGGATGTGTATCCAGCATGATGGTGCACAGCCTCACTTCAGTGTGGATGTCCACAAGCATCTCAGTGCTGTATATCCTGGTCGCTGGATTGGAAAGGGAGGTCCTATTCCATGGCCTGCGAAGTCGCCTGACCTGAATCACATTCATTATTTCTTATGGGGATACCTGTAGTCACTTGTGTATCAGGTTCCAGTGGATACGGATAGGGAATTAGTTGCAGAATTGTAGCTGCCTGCGTTGTGATTTGAAACACACCAGGGATATTTGTCAGGGTGTGTCAGAATCTTCTTCCCGATGTCATGCTTGCATTGAGATCGATGGCTGTCAATTTCAGCACATTTTTTAAGATATAGTACAAATGTTACGTTCATTGTGTCAGTAATGATGCTTGCAGTTAACTGTAACTAGTTTAAATAAAAAAGTACACAGTGACGTGATTTTATTCCTATTATCTCCTTAAGCTGGCTTCTCCGACTGTAGGTTCCCTGCCTCAAATTGTTCAATGGCGCATTCTCTATGTCCAGTTAAATTTTTGCACGCTCTTACGGAAACACCCTATAGATAACTGCAATAAGAACCTTCAACATCTCAGCGCGTCAGCAATCGTTGGTTAATATATTAAAAAACCAAAAACCCGCCTCGACTGCGAAAAAAGCGCCTAGTGTTAAGTGTTAACCCAGGTTTCGGCGTAGATAACTACACCTTCTTCAGAAAAACAATAAAACCCACAAGCCCCGACCCATGGATAAACTTTCTCGTATTCGTTTGCGCATGCGCATTCAAGTAACTTCCCTTGTCTTGCGCATGTGCATACATAGCGGGTCAGGCTTGTAAGTGAGCGACCGTTTGTAGCTGCAGTTTATGGCGGGTAATGGCCCATCGAACATGGCCGGTGTGAAGTGAAGCGTATACCATTAAGTAGTGGTTTTGACTTTGTACATATGTACTGTTTGTGTTTTCCTTTTCTTTTTCGTTTATAAATGTATAGCTATGGTGTTCTTTTAATCATTGACAAAGGTCTTCTTAGGCACTTGTGGGTTTTATTGTTGTTCTGAAGAAGGTGTAGTTATCTACGCCGAAACCTGAGATAACACTTAACACTAGGTGCTTTTTTCGCAATCGAGGCGGGTTTTAGTTTTTTAATATATAACTGCATTAATACTGTCTGTTAGATCACCAATCTACAACATGAAGAGAAAGGATCGCAGTGAACTTTACTGAAACACACTCCAACTTACTTCTTTCGACGATCTTCTTTATAGATAAAACGATTAATCTTCCCTACAAAGAAATCACCAACCCAGGCAATAATTTCCTGTGATGCCCCGTATGGGAAGGTCTTGTGTCCATTTTGTTCCTGCGCGTTTTTTTATGTCCTGTGTTAGGCTGTAGCCAACGCTTTTGTTTAGCACTTCAGCTAAGACACAAAGCCGCTAGAGAGGGTGCACAAACCCAGAATGGACAAGGATGGGCCGGAGTATCGGCCATGTCTATAAGGAAACATCCCCGCATTAACCGTAAACAACTTCAGGAAAACATCAAAAAGTCACATCAGGATGCTGACAAGACCTCAGCACTCCATTCTCACGAGGAGACGGTCCTGTCCTCGCCACTCCAGGAGATTTCTGTAGAGGGGTCAGAGGCACGGATAAAGGAAAGTGCACTGTGCGTAACGCAGCGCGGCGAGTACTGAAGTGCTACCGGCAAACATCAGTCGCCTCAATCTTGGTGTGGTAAGTGGGCTAATGTTGGTAGTTTAAGTAGTAGCATCGGCACCAGCTGACATGCCTGCAGGCTTCTACGACTTGTCGTCGCGCAAGGGTCGCACTTCTCTTTCCAGGAGAGAAAATTGAGAGAACTGGCATTTGAGGCTGAATGTAGAACTGTTCTATTACCTGCAACATACACTATGCGTAAGGACCATGAAGATAAGGTGCGAGAGATTAGGGCTCATATGGAGGCATAAATGTAGTCGTTTTTTTCTCGCTCTGTTTGCGATCGGAACAGAAAGAGAATGACTAGTTGTGGTACGGAGTACCCTTCACCACGCACAGTACGGTGGATTGAGGATTGGATGTAGAAGTATATGTAGATCGAAATGTAGATGATAGATTCGGACTTGGAAGCAGAAACATTAGCAGCATCCGATCTGGCTTCTAAAAGAGTGCGTTAGAGGAGATGCACTGAATAGACGGTGCATCTCCCATTTAGCACTGCTGTGTACACTTTGTCAGGAAAAGTTGGCCTTTCGTGCGTTGGGTTTCGGAGAAGGCGTGCCTTGCTCCCGCTTAGGGACGGGGAGCGGGGCGGGAGTCGTAAGAAGAGGGCTGTCCAGATTACTTCCTGAAAAGCTGGCACCGTTACCCGAGTTTTTTACGCACACTAAAGCAGAAGTGCCACACGACAAAATACTGGCAGTGCTTGGAAACAGATGAATATCCTACGGCCAGCGCCGATTTTCTCCGCTGCTATCAGCACCAGAAGGAAAGGTCAACTATTCATGGACGAACCGTATTGAATGAGACAGTTAACCACATTTGCTGTAAGGCCCGGTCCCGTTGTTTGGTTTTCGCTTGTGGATTTCTGGTCCGGTACTATCAACTTTGGCTCGCGATGACTATGACGCTGTCACAGGTTTCGATCGGTCCACCAATTCACTGTAACATTATCCTCATTGACATGACCACTGCCGTGTCAACCACAGTTGGTGCTCTAGTACTTTCCACGTGCAGCTTACGACTTTTGCAGCTTTACTTCTACAAGTAATCACGGCTTATATGGCAGAAGAGTTTTGATCCCAGATCCCCTGCCCAGCAGTCAGGCACACTGACCGGTCAGCTACACAGTCAAAGCAGGAAAATGAAAGTGAAATGTAATTTAGTGTTCCAGATTGAAACAACTGTCCAAAGCGGTACAATTCAGTACGTCCATCATAAAAACAGCCCTGCGTCAATTACACTCACATACAGTGAATAGAGGATTCAGGGAAGGGCACGGGGTACATGCCCCGCCCCTTTGCAACACCACCAGTGGACAGTGGGAGAGGGAGAGACAGAGAGAGAGAGAGAGAGAGAGAGAGAGAGAGAGAGAGAGAGAATCTTGGTATGATCACAATTTTATACACGGGCAGCAGGTAAGTGTGAGTTTAAAAACTGCAGCAAGCCTCGCAAGAACTGGACGTAAGTGTGACTTATGTTTTATTTCTTTTTTGTCAGAATTTGCGATAAAAGAGCAATAGAAAACGACCTTGTTTACCGTTTTGTGATTGTGTAGCAGATAAATGAGCTATTGTGTAGGTGAAACGTACCCTTTGAACAATTTATACATGACTGTCCTTAAACTGACACACAATATTTTGTTAGCGCAACGCAATCTGACTTTCAAAATTCCCTACAAAAGAATGGCCCTGACTAACATTAAACTATACCTTTCACAAATCACTAAATCACTTACCTCACAATAATCTTCGTTTCTCCCACTACTGCAATACAGCAAGCGCCACTACTGCCAGCTACATAAAAGATTCAAACTACTAAAGGCACTAACTACTGATAGGGATAGTTAGCAAATGAAAGATATTAATAGAGAACGAACAATGTATTTACCTTGATATCATCACAAGTCATAATATATATATCAGTTCATGACAAATTACAAACCTCCGCCATCTCTCTCCCCACATCCACCACTGCTGGCTGCTCACCTCCAACTGCGCAACGCTACGCGCTGTTCACAGCCAGCTGCCTCTGCCCAACACTACAATGGCAGACAACAATGCAAACTACCCACAGACTGCACACAGCACAGCCAGTGATTTTCATACAGAGGTGGCGTTACCAATAAAAAACCTAAACAGCATACTTACATAGCCCCCATGCTCCCCACAAAAATTTTTACATATTGGATTGGGCAGTGGCCAATACAGATTTGAAAAAAAATTTTTCATAATTACAATAACAAAGAAATCAAATGCACACACTTATTGATACAATGTTGGTCAAAAGCTAAAATTTTCTCACAGTCCATAAAGATAGTCCTGATTCATCACAGTAAAATAGCAGTGTTTTTCTCAAAGTCTGAGCAGTAAAAGAAAATGCACACAGAAGTAGTGGATTTCCATGCTGTCTTGAAGAAGTAGTGTTGTCCTTCCAACGGAAAGGCAGTGCTGACTCTCGACATGCTGACAGGTAGTGGGCCACAACAGAGCAAACCCACTGCAGAGTCAGTCGAAGTTTTGATGAATATTGGTAGGTAGGTCATCACAGAGCAGACCCACCGTAGTCCTGGTAGAGATTACGATATTGGTGGGCCACCAGAGGTGCAGACCCACTGCAGTCCTTGTAGAGATAATGGTATTGGTGGGCCACCAGAGGTGCAGACCCACTGCAGTCCTTGTAGAAATAGCCAGCAGCCATCTGTTGTGACTGTGCAGGTGCACAATCACCATTGAAGAGTCTTGCGGATAATATAGCAAGTCCATAAACCACCACTTGTGCACTCACAAAGTTTCTGGAATTGTCCTTAGAACCAGCAATGCTGTTATCCAGTCCCTTGCTGAATTATAAACACACGTGCAAACACTAACAGTCCCAACTTCTCACATATTGTCCATATACTATGACCAACAGAAACGTGTGCAGTGAAATGTAACTTACAAGTTAATAATAAGATGATCTGGTGTCAATTACAATTTTATAAATTTACAACATGAAAATACAATTACAAAGGTACAAAATACATCATTAAAGAACATAATAATACAGATAACATTTGTAGTACAGGCTTTACAAAAGAATAGAAATAAACATATACATCAGTGGAATTATGACATGAGTACATACATAAAGGATCACAATAACTTTCGAAACATCAACTTCACACATGAGCATTAAACAGAACGGAATTAACAATATCTAACATCTTTACAAAGTAAATAACATATTATTAATGCCAATTATATTCGAGGATAACAGTATTCCTCATCATAGTGAATGTAGCTTAATATTAAAAGAGAAAAAAATTCTATGAAACTGTACACAGAGACAGGAAGAAAACAAATACACAAGGGTACACAAACATATAGTGGGATAACACAAAAGGGAAAGGACAGGGTTCATTTTCAGTGTAACATGTGGTACTGCAGTCCAACCCAAAACTTCATATATCTTTCCCCTTGTTTCATCCTTTGTTTCCACCCAAAAAATTCTATCTAAGCATGCTTTCTGTATTTATATGTTCATACATTTCTTACCTCAACATTTATTTCCAAGAAAATCCTACCTAAACCTGTTTTCTCAATGCATTTCTTTACCTATTCACCATAGTCAGTTTCTCACATAGTCTACCCCCTCTTAAGCTAACTTAAATCTACTGAGCTCAGATGCTAAACTAAGGGACGAGGCAATGCAGCAGCACAAAACAATTAACACAAGCAGCAATGACAAAAAATACAGATTGGCAAAGCTAGCAGCATAAATGAGCAAAAGTCAAATTCAATAACACTATGCCTGGCAAACAGCAGCAACTTATACCTAAACATGACATAGCGCAAGCAGAAAAAATATTACACTAAAATGGCCATGTCTAATACCTATGTCACATCTTAACATTAGAGTGATGCATCACAATTTATTCTACAAAAGAAATTACCAAGTACTTGAAAAGAAAATTATAGATGCAGTTACTGGTATTAGTCCCTTCTTATTGTTCTCTCCATTCCAAGTGCTCCTTTTTTAAAGAATGTGGATCATAAAATAATTATTTAATAGATCTGTTGACAGAAAGTGTTCACATTAGCAAATGCATTTCATTTTATAAAAGCAATGCTGCAACACAGCTGGAAACCAGATATCAAATGAAATAAGCAACTATGAAAAGCAAAGCATAAAAATATCATTCAGTAGTCATGTGACATTTCATAAGTTAGTAGAAATTCTCTCAACTCTCATAGAAAGACGCTTGTCATAATCAGGTGTGCAGATGTACGAATATTTCCCATCAATTCATAAGCATTTCAGTAATTAGCACAAAGTGCGAGTAATCATATGTTTTCAAGTAACGAGGGTGTCGCATTAGCGATGAAAGGCACACCCTAATGGCTTGTTCTCCAGGTGTTTGACACGTCCCACGTCCCCTTTTTTTTTTTCTACCTGTGCCGCTGAAAAGGGCTCGCAATAATGGCTTTTTCTCCAGGCGTCTGACACAGCTGGGTGCCCGCGACGCATTACGTGCAGGTGGTCACTTAACTTTCGTACGGAAATATTTACGACAGGAGATTCTGCTACCGTTGCAGTCTCATTTAAAAATATTTCACAGGTCAAGAATTAGCGTTGCAAATCTGTAGAAACAAAATCCTATAAATATAAGTGTCCAAAAAAAAATATTCGTCAGCATTGTGATACAGTCACACATTTCATAACTCTTAAAGTACGTTTCTTGGTTTCCAACATCCTTTTCATAAATCAGAGTCCCTAAACACTACTCATTATTCCTTACCTCATTATACATATACATATTCGTCGACACTTCTTCAATATTTCATCGTGAGAAATACGTAGCATAATAAACATTCCTCAACAACATAATACACATCGTCGTCGTAATAATAACATCATAACACCTCAGTCAAATCTCAAAATCGTCGTAACTTCCTCCAATAATTTCTGAGCCTAAAAAAATTCTCTGCTCATTTCAATAGTGTCATCTACCTCAAACGTACTTTAAAATCATGCTCCCTTACGAAATACGTCATTCAAAGCTCTCATAGTATCACAATGATTCCGAAAAATATGAGCGTTTCTCAAAGTACAGACAAAATACAGTTTCATAAGTGTGAAGTTACCCAACTGTGTATTGCGTAAACATGTGTCACTGATGTAGTAAAAAGAATGTTTGTTTCTCTGTCAAATAATCAGATAGCTGTGTAATTCTGTGTTAGAGAAATATGGTACCGATGTGTAAAGTTGTATAAGCAAATACCATATTAGCTAGGGTTCCTTGTGGTTGGCACACACATGGTACACAAAGTAAGCGTGTACCCCCCTGAGGATTAATGTAATTATACCCTCAGGTGTTACAGATTACAGCAATGGAATGAAATGTATCACGCAAAACTTTCTTTGTAATTCAAAAAATATTTAAAAATAAGTGTTTTAAGTATAAGATTAATCACTCAAATACGTGTACTGTAGCGCTAAACTGTGCGTCTTGTAACATAATCTCTGTGGAAGTGTCGTAGTTATCGTCCTCCGAAAGCTAAGTTCTGCAGAAGTCAATGTACTTACCTCATGATAAACAAAAGTGAAATGCTTTGCGTATAGATATCATAGTTATTATGGTTATTGGCGTGATGAAGAAAGTACTGTACAGTAACGTATTGTTGTGCCACAAAAAAGGCTGTCTCATTGTTGCTATACCACAAAAGTTACTACTAAAACCTGTTTTACTTTCCAGAATAAAACAGAAAAACTGTGCAGATATAAAACAGAAACACCGCAAAAGCAACATTGTATATTGTCACTCATTAGTAGCGTCGTGATAAAATCGTGTAGCTGTCACATAAACTAACCTCTGTGTCATCTGGTATCTCTCAGAAAGCACTTTAAATTCAGAATGTATTTTCAAATAAACCAAAATGTTGCATTAAAATCTCATTAGCAGTACTGGTAAATGTTCTAAGTATGTAAGCCTTATAGTCGTTCCATAATCGTGCAACTAACAAGCAAGAATGTACACACACAATAACACTGTGACGTCTGTTCACTATAGCAATGCATTCGTCATTTCTGTTTAAGTAAGTTCTCTTGGTTCTTGATTGGATATTTAACTTCAAACATTGTTGTATGTTAACAGATTCTAAGTCTGACAATGCATATTAGAAATGTGAAGTGAAAAATTTTATGGCAAAGACTAAGTTAAAAAGCAGATTATCTTTCAATAAATGGTTTTACATGTGAAATGTGGTGCAATCCTTTACTCTTCATAGTACTCAGAGTTTGAACTTGAATGCAATTGTCATGCGGTATACGTCGGCAAAGAATACTGGAATTTTTCTCAAGGTTAGCGTCTATGTTATTTTTCTCTGAGCCAGCCGGCGCACGTGGGTGCCTGCGGCGCGAGTCATTGTCTGTCTCTTTGTTGGCGCGCGTTGTTATTGGGATTAGGAGACCTAACTTCTACAAATTCGCCTTGCCGAGAGGGCCCAGCTCTGTTAGAATCCCGCCAGTTCTGATGAAATTCACGTCTGTCGTTTTGTCGGTAGTTTACATAGTTTCTTGTTTGTCGGTCACATGGTGGAGAATTTCTCCCTGAATCGTAACTGCGCGCTGGTCCGTTGCGTCTGAAGTTATTCTGTCTCCCTTGATAGTATTTATTTTGGTTCCCATATTGTCTGTTTCTCTTATTGTCTCTGTGATAGTTATTACCACGGAGAGGTGATCTTTCCCTGTAGTTATTACTACTCTGCCAACGGTTGTCATACGGGTGGTGTCTGTTTTGGTCACGATTTGTGTTGTGAGAATAGCCTTGTCGTGTCAAGTTATTACTTCTTTCATCGCGGAATTGCGACGGATGTGACCTGTAATTGTTGTGTTCCTGGTTTCACGTTCCGCGATTGTCAGTGTCAATTTCTAATTCTTGTAACAGTCCCTGAAATGCTTCAATGTCGTCTTTGCACGTCCTGCCAAAATAATATGTCGTAAATGTTCAGGCAGTTTGATTAAGCAAATGCGGATGAGTTCTGAGGGGCTGTATGGGTTTGAAAGATACTGATTCTTATGCAACATGTCTTCAAAATATTTCATAAGACTGGAAAATTCAGATTGTTCGAAACGTTTCATCATTATGATGCTATGTTTTACACGGTCTTGTGTGGCTTGAGACCAATATGCTGAGAGGAAGGCATGGTAAAACTCTCCTTCACTGTGGCAATCGTGAATTACCGATCGCATTCTTACAGCTGGTTCATTCTCCAAGTAGCCACACATAAATTCTAATCTGTGTTCCAACGACCAGTTGGGAGGAAAACAATGAGAGAATTGATGGAGCCATGCTTGTGGATGAATGTCGTTGCCAGAATTCTTAAATGTTTTGAATTTACGTGTAGTAATGAACAGCTTATAGTCAAAATC
Organism: Schistocerca americana; assembly: GCF_021461395.2. Taxonomy (NCBI): domain Eukaryota; kingdom Metazoa; phylum Arthropoda; class Insecta; order Orthoptera; family Acrididae; genus Schistocerca; species Schistocerca americana. The sequence goes on along the minus strand of NC_060119.1, from coordinate 274,404,390 downwards.
ATCATGTCGGCGAGTAGCATATCGGTCATTGTTACGTCGTGTCGGCGGTTCCATATCGAAATTCGGTGCACATTGCCAGTTTCTTTCATAACTTACGAAATGCCCTGTGTTATTATTTTGCGTCTTTTCCGTATTTCTAAGTCCCTCTTCCCGTGTTGGAGCGCGAGTGTCCTCTGAAATACGTAATTCTTGTATTACCTGTGTCAGCTGATCTTGTACTTCCCGGATTTCTCTTTGGTGTTGTGTATTAATTTGATTCTGATTTTGTTTGAATTTTCTTATTTGTTCATACTCTTCTGTGTCAGTGAAGGCTACGGGTCTTGTGTCATTCAGATCATCATCTACCTTTGTAGATAAGTTAGTGACCTGATCCGAAAGTTCGGCTACTTTCTCCGATAGTGTACTTATTTCTTCAGTGTGTTTTTCTGAACCAAGTTTCAGAGTATCTACTGTGTCCTTAAAGTTTTCCTGAGTTTTTGCAAGTTGCGTAACCGAATCGGTAGATGCAACTGAGTCAAATTTAGCTTGCAAGGTCTCATGATTTTCATGAACAATAATTTGCAGTTCTTTTATGGCTGCTTCGTGATTCTGTAATGCATTTTCATGCCGCGAAAAAATAGGTTGAAAATGCTCACAAATTTGTGTTTTTACGTCATTACAGACTTTTTGACATTTCGATTCAATGTGATGTAACTCAGTAGTTAAATCTTCACGTGTTTGTTCAAGTGTTTGTTCCAATGAGTCTAACTTTTTAAGATTTTGTTCCACTGTGTCTAACTTTTTGAGATTTTGTTCCACTGTGTCTAACTGTTGCTGTGTTTGTCTCTGATTTTGTTCCATTTGTTGCATTAATTGCAATAATAATGTATTAGTGTCTGGAATCTGTTTCTCTACGCTTTTCGGCAGTGCATTTGCACCGACAACATTCACATTTTGACAAGCAGAAAATGTGTCTTGACTTATTTGAGAAAACGGTGATGACCCAAAACCTGAATCTACAGTATTTGCGAAATTGTGTCCTGTCATTTCGGATTCCTGAGGCGAGCTGTTGCCGACCGATCGATCGATAATTCACTAATTGTTTCACTGTCCACGCCATTGTTTGCCGCCTGCTCCATTTCCCTATGAACAGTTACCAAATTACTACTTTGAACATCAGTTAATTCATTACTCGGTGGCGCTAACACACTGCTTTCATTTTCACTGTCATTTCTCAGTTTACTTTGGAGCCTAGTATTACGTTTTTCACACGCCATTATTGTCACAGTATTTCACACGACAACACAGAAAAACACAATTTGAAGATCAAAAATAAGAGAACACATTAACATAGCACTGAAAATAATATCTAGTTAATTGCAAGCGCAGCTGCGAAATACTTGGTGCAAATCTACATGCATGCCACAACTGTTTTACTGTACACCAATGAAAAACTACAACTACAAAGGAAATTCTCTCTATGATTACGTGCTACCAATAAACAAAATCTACACTAATTACACAAACTACAACAAAAATCAGAAGATTCCAGTGAGGTATCCTAGGCTAAGGGTCGCCATATGAAACGTACCCTTTGAACAATTTATACATGACTGTCCTTAAACTGACACACAATATTTTGTTAGCGCAACGCAATCTGACTTTCAAAATTCCCTACAAAAGAATGGCCCTGACTAACATTAAACTATACCTTTCACAAATCACTAAATCACTTACCTCACAATAATCTTCGTTTCTCCCACTACTGCAATACAGCAAGCGCCACTACTGCCAGCTAATAAAAGATTCAAACTACTAAAGGCACTAACTACTGATAGGGATAGTTAGCAAATGAAAGATATTAATAGAGAACGAACAATGTATTTACCTTGATATCATCACAAGTCATAATATATATATCAGTTCATGACAAATTACAAACCTCCGCCATCTCTCTCCCCACATCCACCACTGCTGGCTGCTCACCTCCAACTGCGCAACGCTACGCGCTGTTCACAGCCAGCTGCCTCTGCCCAACACTACAATGGCAGACAACAATGCAAACTACCCACAGACTGCACACAGCACAGCCAGTGATTTTCATACAGAGGTGGCGTTACCAATAAAAAACCTAAACAGCATACTTACATAGGTTTTATTCGACATGCCAGTAAAGTTAAATCTTTTGCTTTGTGAAAATTTTGTAAATTTCCAGGGCTGTGTTCAGGCTCACACAGATATGTTCGGTAAATATTTGATCTCTTTGGATTTTTTTCTTGTAAGTAAGAAGTAATGCTGCCACGTTTCGATTTTCCATCCAGTAGAACATCTGTTGTTCTATGCGCGTTGACATTTCACCGAAGTTCTCTTGTTGACAAATAGTACCTTGTGTCTTGTTTGGCCAGCGTATTTCGCTCGCGATATAGCACTTCACTTGTTGTTGAACGGCACAGTGAGTAATCCATAAGGTACCAGTATCATATTTGTGAAAGTAACTCTGCCTGTCTGTCACCTTTTCACGGCATAACCACTAAATCGAATTTGATGAAATTTGGTATGGAGGCAACAAGAACCCTACGAAAGAACATAGGCTACTTTAAAAAAAAATCAGTAGGCAGAGGTTATAACAGTTGTAATAGTGAATTAAGGCAGCAAAATCTTCGTTGGCAATACACTGTTTTACAATACGTTGTGCAAGCTATGTCAGTTTGGAAAGTTCGAAACTGCAGATTCCAAAAAATTTACACGTTCCCACGAGAGGATATGCTTAGTTTTTACGGTTCACCCGTAACAATTTTTGCCTTTTGATTGCACCAGGCGCAGCAAATCCGAAAGATATCACATTTATGTTCTCTCGGAACTTTTGTAGAGAATTTTGAGATCAACATTATAATATGACGTCAAATTATGTGTCGTTTACCGATTAAGCTGTCAGTAAACTCTTTACTTTTTACAGCAGATTATCTTTAAACGGCTGAACACACTATCATCAAACTCATGTCACAAAAATTCTGATTAATCTAGGCTTCAAATAGATAAAACATTGCAGTGATGCATTCGCGAAGGCAGCCTCGGGTAAAAGCTATTTGAATATATAGTTAAACAGACACTATTATTAATCGATGGAGAACGTTCGGAAATGCTTACAGATGGCACTCTGTTTACGAAGCGATGTACACCTATGCTCTGAACAGACCAATAGAAGGAATTTTCAGACGCAGTCTGTAGAGGAGTATTACCGTCTGTCAGTATCCATACCTTTTCTAGACCATTTATTAAATGAAACGTCATTAAGACTTCCTACAACTCAGCTACAAAGATCAGGCATCTACAAAAATTGCTGTCGCAAAACTTTAGTGATGAAGATACAGAGCATGTTTTGCAAAGTGCTGAACCATACAAAAAAGATCTCCCTTCTTTCGTAGCTTGGAAGGGGGAGCTTCAAATTTGACAACAAATGAACGAAAATATGGAAGAGTCTCCAGTCTAGGTCCATGAAACAGCAACGGCAATGTCAAATATTGGAGTCTTGTGTCATTTGTTGTACACATTTGCTGTAACAGCTAGCACTGTCAGAGATCTTTCTCAAAGTTACGCCGTCAGAGACATATCTTTTCATCAGGATGACGGAAGATCGTTTTAATGGATTGGCACTGATGCATAGCCAGCAAGGTGTTGCATCAACGCCGCGCGGGATTAGCCGAGCGGTCTCAAGCGCTGCAGTCATGGACTGGGCTGCTGGTCCCGGCGGAGGTTCGAGTCCTCCCTCGGGCATGGGTGTGTGTGTCTGTCCTTAGGATAATTTAGGTTAAGTAGTGTGTAAGCTTAGGGACTGATGACCTTAGCAGTTGAGTCCCACAAGATTTCACACACATTTGAACATTTTTTTTGTTGCATCAACGATGAACACTGAGGGTGTGTTAGATATCTTCCGTAGAAAGCACAAGAGGAAATCTTCTTTGCATCATATGTAATAATGATTGTGATAAAATTATGACTGTAATAAAACTGTATTTCTAATATGTGTATCACATATGACATTGACTGCAATAAAATTATTTTCTAAATGTGTGTGTTTATTTTAAAATAGACTGACAAAAACCATAAGGACATGTTCGCACTACAAATCCTTGCGCCCCCTACCCCAGGAAAAATTATGTAGGCGCCCGTGCATACGCCCATAGGAAAAATTATTTTATTTAAAATCAGAAGAAAAACTTTCAAAATTAAATCTGAAAATTACAACATATGTTTAAAATTGTCATTCTGCCCCTCTACGAATTTTTGAGTTCCTAAAATCATATTCAAACGTACTTTATGAAGAACAATAATGTCGATTGTTTCAGTGTTGTGTTCTATCTTTTCTTCCAGTTGCTCTACCATTTTAGGGTTATATTCACACAATTTTCTTTTTAAATCTCCCCATATATAAAAATCTCAAGCAGACAAAACTGGCAAACGAGATGGCCACTAACTTTTGCTTACTGCGCATTCTTCTTTGAATACTTCATTACAAGACGTGTAGTACGTAGGTCCGTCTTGCTGGAAAAAGCAGTGATGGCTTTCAAGTTCCTGTGACAGAGATTAGAAGTTCTCAACTTTGAAGATTAAAGAAAAAGATCGGTCAGGTAAGTCGCCTACCAGAAACAGCCAATCAAACTCCAATTCGTTTGTTGTGAAGAGGAATTTTATGCACAATGTGACAGCTTTCCGTAAACCAGGAGAAATTAATATGGTTATCCAATGGTCAAAAAGTGAAACCATGAGTCTTCACTGTAAAATAATGTGCAGCGTCTAGTTCGCCATCTACGATATTTTTAAACAACCACTCGCAATACTTAACGCTCTTTTCTTTATCAGATAGAAATAATGGCCAAACACATACAGTGTTTTATGGTTTCAGGTCGTAAATACAAAATGACAGGATGTACGTGTAAGACCTGTCTGTTGCGCAAGCCAAGTAACGTATTGTGTCGGGCATGCAGTGATTTGCTGCAAAATATTTGCAATGGCTTCCAGAGTTCACACTGAAGGCTTATGACTACACCTGGAGTTAGAGGCATCGGAACTCGACAGCCATTTTGTTATAAACTTATGAACACTAGTTTTTGCAGGAATATTGGAGTTCGAGAATTGTTCATAAGAAGTTTCTGGAGTCTTCTTAAGGGTGGACGTTCAAGGAAAACACGCACTGAAACTTCCTGGCAAATTAAAACTGTTTGCCGGACGGAGACTCGAACTCGGGACCTTTGCCTTTCGCGGGCAAGTGCTTTACCAGCTGAGCTACCCAAGGACGACTCACGCCCCGTCCTCACAGCTTTACTTCCGCTAGTACCTCGCCTCCTACTTTCCAAACTTCACAGAAGCTCTCCTACGAACCATGCAAATCTAGCACTCCTGGAAGAAAGGATATTGCGGAAACTTGGCTTAGCCACAGCCTGGGGGATGTTTACAGTATGAGATTTTCACTCTGCAGTGGGGTGTGCGCTGATATGAAACTTCCTGGCAGATTAAAACTCTGTGCCGGACCGAGACTCGAAACCTTTACCTTTCGCGGACAAGAGCGGGAGAGCTCCTGTGAAGTTTTGAAAGTAGGAGACGAGATACTGGCGGAAATAAAGCTGTGAGGACGGGGTGTGAGTCGTGCTTAGGTAGCTCAGCTGGTAGAGCACTTGTCCCCGATAGGCAAAGGTCCCGAGTTCGAGTTTCGGCCCGGCACACAGTTTTAATCTGCCAAGAAGTTTCATATCAGTGCACACTCCGCTGCAGAGTGAAAATCTCATTCTGAAAACACACACTATTTAAAATATGCACCAAATCAAGAATTTTGAAGACACAGCACTAAGATTTTGTACCTCGCTATGCATGAAATTAACACATTTACTGCTAAGTAAGTATTTATTTATTTTTTTATTCAATTTAAAAATTTATGTGTACAAAAATTTCTCTGTTTAACCTTTGCACTTTGTAAAGAGGTACTGGCCCCTCATTGGCTGGCACAAACAATCGTTGTGCGAGCTTCAAGAGACGAGACCACTCACGAAAGGCACTTATTCTTTATCCGGCGGACGCAGAAAGCTAGTTCACTTCATCAGAATAATGGAAAACAGTGAACAATAAGAGTAATGCTGCAAGAATAACACGACTTGCCGCATTCCTTTATCCAAAGGCTGTCCGAGGAAGACGTCGGCTGTTAAGTGTGCGTCATTAATGTGACGGTCAATATTTCCACTGCTACCGACTCAGACCGGCTACAAATGGAGCTGCCAACGCCATAGCTGCAGATACAGATTGAAATGAGCATCTCGCGTGACGGTAAGCTTAGCCTGTTCCGCCTTGCCGCCCCGTGCCAGGCACAGCGTTTACACGAGGAATTCGCGACGTTCATAGCTCTCAGAACATTAGTCAAGAAACCGTTCAGAACTTGTACATGCCAACGCGCTCCACCTGAACCTTCTCTTGCCGAACTTTCTCCTGCGACAGTTGCCGTGTAACGCTGTAGCTACAACGAAACATTTAAAGTCGGTGTGACCACACTGAACGTAATTCCTATTGCAGTACGTCCAAGGTAAAGCCGGCCGTGTTCTGTAAGCAAAACGTTATGGCTTTTTAGTGTCCACTCTTTCGATCTTCCCATAACGTGACGGGTGCGGTTGTCACAGCTTCTTTCCGTGACTTTCTAGAGCCCGCTCTTTCTATCTTACTACGATGTGAGGGTGTGGTTAACTGTCACAGCTACCGTTGTAATGACCGAAGGTTGATATATCTACATCTACATCTACATCTATATGGATACTCTGCAAATCACATTTAAGTGCCTGGCAGAGGGTTCATCGAACCACGTTCACACTAATTCTCTATTATTCCAATCACGTACAGCGTGCGGAGAAAACGAACGCCTATATCTTCCCGCGCGAGCTCTGATTTTATTATAATGATCGTTTCTCCCTATGTAGGTCGGGGTAAAAAAAAAAATTTTCGCATTCGGTGGAGAAAGTTAGAGATCGAAATTCCTTGAGAAGATTCCAGCGCAACGAAAGACGCCCTTGTTTTGATGACATCCACCCCAAATCCTGATCGAGCGAGGTGGCGCAGTGGTTAACACACTGAACTCGCTTTCGGGAGGACGACGGTTCAAACCCGCGTCCGGCCATCCTGATTTAGGTTTTCCGTGATTTCCCTAAATCGCTTCAGGCGAATGCCGGGATGGTTCCTTTGAAATGGCACGGCCGGCTTCCTTCCCCATCCTTCCCTAATCCGATGGTACAGATGACCTCGCTGTCTGGTCCCCTCCCCCAAATCAACCAACCAACTCAAATCCTGTACCATTTCAGTTACACTCTCTTCCCTATTTCGCGATAGTAAAAAACCGTTCTTTGATCTTTGTCGATGAATTCCGTCTGTCCTACCTGGTAAGGATCCCAAACCGCGCAGCTGTGTCCTAAAAGAGGACGGACAAGCGTCATGTAGGTAGTCTCTTTAGTAGATCTGTTACATTTTCTAAGTGTCTTGCCAATAAAACAGAGTCTTTGGTTAGCGTTCCCCACAACATTTTCAATCTGTTTCTTCCAATTTAAGTTGTTCTTAACTGTAATTCCTAGGTATTTAGCTGAATTTACGGCTTTTAGATTTGACTGATTTATCGTGTAATCGGAGGTTAACGGTTTCCTTTTAGCACTCACGTGGATGGTCTCACACTTTTGCATCATACAGATATCTTTTCTAAATAGTTTTGATCTTCCGATGTCTAAATCTACATCTACATGGTTACTCTGCAATTCACACTTAAGTCCCTGGCAGAGGGTTCATCGAACCATTTTCATACTACTTCTCTACCATTCCACTCTCGAATGGCGCATGGGAAAAAGGAACGCCTAAATCTTTCCGTTCGAACTCTGATTTCTCTTATTTCATTATTATGATCATTTCTCCCGACGTAGGCGGGTGTCAACAAAATATTTTCGCATTCGGGAGTGAAATTTGGTGATTGAAATTTCGTAAATAGATCTCGCCGCAAAGAAAACCTCCTTTGATTCAGTGACTGCCACCCCAACTCGCGTATCATATCAGTGACACTCTCACCCTTACTGCGCGATAACACGAAACGAGTTGCCCTTCTTTGCACTTTTTCGATGTCCTCCGTCAATCCTACCTTGTAAGGATCCCATACCGCGCAGCAATATTCCAGCAGAAAACGGACAAGTGTAATGTAGGCTGTCTCTTTACTGGGTTTGTCGCATCCTCTGAGTGTTCTGCCAACAAACCGCAATATTATCTATATAGTCTTTCCAATATAAGTTGCAGGTAATTGTAATTCCTAGGTATTAAGTCGAATTGGCAGCCCTTAGATTTGTACGATTTATCGTATACCCAAAATTCATTAGATTTCTTTTAGTACCCATGTGGATGATCTCGCACTTTTGTTAGTGCCAATTGCCACTTTTCGCACCATACAGAAATTCTCTCTAGATAATTTTGTAATTGGAATTGATCGTCTGATTATTTTACTAGATGGGAAATTACAGCGTCATCTGCAAACAATCTAAGGGGGTTGCTCAGATTATCAGGTAGATCATTTATGAAAACCAGGAGCAGCAGAGGGCCTATGGCACTACCTTGCGGAACACCAGATATCACTTCTGTTCTACTCGATGATTTACCGTCTATCACTACGAACTGTGACCTCTCTGAAAGGAAATCACGAATCCAGTCACACAACAGAGACGATACTCCATATGCACGCAATTTGATTAACAGTCGCTTGTGAGAACCAGTATCAAAAGTCTTCTGGAAATCTAGGAATATGGAATCGACCTCAGATCCCTTGTCGACAGCACTCAATACTTCATGGGAATAAAGAGCTAGCTGTGTTGCACAAGAACGATATTTTCTGAATTCGTGTTGGTTATGTATCAATAAGTCATTTTCATCGAGGTGATTCATAATGTTCGAGTACAGTATATGACTTTACTAGTCCAGAAATGACGACGTCGTCTGCAAACAACCTAAGATGGCTGCTCAGATAGTGTCCCAAATCGTTTATATAGATGAACAGCAAGAAGCCTGTAACACTGCCTTGGGGAACGCCAGAAATCACTTCTGTTTTACTCGATAACTTTCCGTCAATTACTACTAACTGTGACCTCTCTGACAGGAAATCACGGACCCAGTCACGTAACTGAGACGATGCTCTATAAGCAAGCGATTTCACAACAAGCCGCTTGTATGGTATAGTGTCAAAGCCTTCTGGAAATCTAGAAATAAGGAATCAAATTTGATATCCCTTGTCAATAGCACTCAACAATTCGTTTGAGTAAAGAGCTAGTTGTGTTTCACATGACCGATGTTTACTAAATCCTTGTTGTCTGCGTGTCTTCAAGATAATCCATAATGTTCGACTAAAATATACACTCCTGGACATGGAAAAAAGAACACATTGACACCGGTGTGTCAGACCCACCATACTTGCTCCGGACACTGCGAGAGGGCTGTACAAGCAATGATCACACGCACGGCACAGCGGACACACCAGGAACCGCGGTGTTGGCCGTCGAATGGCGCTAGCTGCGCAGCATTTGTGCACCGCCGCCGTCAGTGTCAGCCAGTTTGCCATGGCATACGGAGCTCCATCGCAGTCTTTAACACTGGTAGCATGCCGCGACAGCGTGGACGTGAACCATATGTGTAGTCGACAGACTTTGAGCGAGGGCGTATAGTGGGCATGCGGGAGACCGGGTGGACGCACTGCCGAATTGCTCAACACGTGGGGCGTGAGGTCTCCACAGTACATCGATGTTGTCGCCAGTGGTCGGCGGAAGGTGCACGTGCCCGTCGACCTGGGACCGGACCGCAGCGACGCACGGATGCACGCCAAGACCGTAGGATCCTACGCAGTGCCGTAGGGGACCGTACCGCCACTTCCCAGCAAATTAGGGACACTGTTGCTCCTGGGGTATCGGCGAGGACCATTCGCAACCATCTCCATGAAGCTGGGCTACGGTCCCGCACACCGTTAGGCCGTCTTCCGCTCACGCCCCAACATCGTGCAGCCCGCCTCCAGTGGTGTCGCGACAGGCGTGAATGGAGGGACGAATGGAGACGTGTCGTCTTCAGCGATGAGAGTCGCTTCTGCCTTGGTGCCAATGATGGTCGTATGCGTGTTTGACGCCGTGCAGGTGGGCGCCACAATCAGGACTGCATACGACCGAGGCACACAGGGCCAACACCCGGCATCATGGTGTGGGGAGCGATCTCCTACACTGGCCGTACACCACTGGTGATCGTCGAGGGGACACTGAATAGTGCACGGTACATCCAAACCGTCATCGAACCCATCGTTCTACCATTCCTAGACCGGCAAGGGAACTTGCTGTTCCAACAGGACAATGCACGTCCCCATGTATCCGGTGCCACCCAACGTGCTCTAGAAGGTGTAAGTCAACTACCCTGGCCAGCAAGATCTCCGGATCTGTCCCCCATTGAGCATGTTTGGGACTGGATGAAGCGTCGTCTCACGCGGTCTGCACGTCCAGCACGAACGCTGGTCCAACTGAGGCGCCAGGTGGAAATGGCATGGCAAGCCGTTCCACAGGACTACATCCAGCATCTCTACGATCGTCTCCATGGGAGAATAGCAGCCTGCATTGCTGCGAAAGGTGGATATACACTGTACTAGTGCCGACATTGTGCATGCTCTGTTGCCTGTGTCTATGTGCCTGTGGTTCTGTCAGTGTGATCATGTGATGTATCTGACCCCAGGAATGTGTCAATAAAGTTTCCCCTTCCTGGGACAATGAATTCACGGTGTTCTTATTTCAATTTCCAGGAGTGTATGTTCCAACATCCTGCTGCATATCGACGTTAATGAAATGGACCTGTAAATTAGTGGATTACTCCTACTGCCTTTCTTAAATATTGGTGTACGGTTGTATATGATTGTTAGGTATGGAGCTATTGCATCAGCATACTCTGAAAGGAACCTAACTCTGTAATATTTGCGGCATCCATCTATACTCGTTGTCTCAAATGTAATTACGGTAGCGTTTTGTGTAACTTCGCGCGTAGCTCGTTTTTTTTTTTTTTTTTCAAGGGAGCTCGTTGTATCTATATTATTTTCAGTTATCAGCATTCCTTTGCCTTTTTATGAACATTACAACGTTCAGAGTAAAGACCCTTCGACTGTCATAATTTTATCAGTAAACTGTCAAACTATTCATTATAAAGTTCCCAAATTTACTGACCTCCAGAAAAGTTCTCTCGCTCAAATCTTTCTTGGTGCCAAGAGCGAGCTGAAATCCGAAGTGGAAAGCTCTGAGACATTTTGCGAGTCTTGCAACGTATATCAGAAAGACAGATTAGAAGTCATAGGGGGAGGGGGGGGCGGTGGGGGAGTGTTCATTGCAGTTGACAAAAGTATTGTGTCTAGTGAGGTCGAAGTTGAGTGTGATAGTGAAGTTATCTGGTCGCGTATAACAGGTGCAGGTGAAACCATGGTAATCGCCGGGACGTTTTTACCGTCCACCCGATTCCGCAGTGGCAGTTCTAGAGACATTCAAAGACCTGTTACGGTCAGTAGTGGGTAAATACACAGATAATGCAGTACGAGTTGTAGGTGACTTTAACCTGCCGAGTATAGACTGGGATGTCTACGGATTCATTGCGTGGGCTACAGACAGACAGTCATGCGAAATACTTTGGAACACGGTTTCTGAGAACTGTCGTGAGCAGTTAGCTCGGCAGACCAAACGCAATGGAAATATCTTAGAACTTATAGCTACAGATAGGCCGAACGTTATCGACAATGTCAGTGTAGAAACGAGGATTAGAGATAATGATGTCATTATAGCATCTGTGATTACGAAAGTCAGGAAGGTTATGTGAGTGTTTCTTCTGGATAGAGCAGATAAGCAATTATTAGCATCTCACTTAGGCAGTGAATTGACATCAATTAGTTCCAGTAAGATGGATGCAGAGGGATTATGAACAACAGATTGTAAATCGTGTTCTTCAGAGTCATGGATAAAGGATGAAAAGACCCACCATGGCTTAATAACTACATTCGGAGGATTCTGAGGAAGCAGATGCTACGCAAGGTCGGTTCAAAAGGGGACGCACAAATGATGACAAGCGAAGGTTACTAGAGATTCGGGCGTCTGTCAAAAGATCCATGCGCGAAGCATACAACAGCTACCACCTCACGCCTTATCAAAAGTTCTGGCAGAGAACCCGAGAAAATTCTGGTCGTATGTAAAATACAGTAGCTAAGCGGGTCTAAAGGTTGCATTCAGTCCCTTCTTGACCAGTCTGGTATGACAGTTGAAGATAGTGAAACGAAAGCCGAAATTTAAATTTCACGTTCAAGAAATCGTTCACTCAGGAGAATCGAACAAACACACCGTCATTTGAGCATCGAACAGACTCCGTATTGTAAGAAAGTGAAACACCTTCAGCCGTCCTTGTGTTGTCATATGTTGAGTAGCAACCAGTTTCGGTCCTTCATTGCACCATCTTCAAGCCTTAGCTGATGCTGAAGGAGTTTTGACGATCCATATACAGGGTGGTCAATAGATCGTAACCGGGCCAAATACCTCACGAAATAAGCGTCAAACGAAAAACTTCAAAGAACGAAACTCGTCTAGCTTGAAGGGGGAAACCAGATGGCGCTATGGTTGGCCCGCTACATGGCGCTGCCATAGGTCAAACGGATATCAACTGCGTTTTTTTAAATAGAAACCCCCATTTTATATTACATATTCGTGTAGTACGTAAAGAAATATGAATGTTTTAGTTGGACCACTTTTTTCGCTTTGTGATAGATGGCCCTGTAATAGTCACAAACATATGGCTTACAATTTTAGACGAACAGTTGGTAACATGCAGGTTTTTTAAATTAAAATACAGAACGTAGGTACGTTTGAACGTTTTATTTCGGTTGTTCCAATGTGATATATGTACCTTTGTCAACTTGTCATTTCTGAGGACGCATGCTGTTACACCGTGATTACCTGTAAATACCACATTAATGCAATAAATGCTCAAAATGATGTCCATCAACCTCAATGCATTTGGCAATACGTGTAACGACAACCCTCTCAACAGCGAGTAGTTCGCCTTCCGTAATATTCGCATATGCATTGACAATGCGCTGACGCATGTTGTCAGGCGTCGTCGGTGGATCACGATACCAAATATCCTTCAACTTTCCCCACAGAAACAAATACGGGGACGTCAGATCCGGTGAACGAGCGGGCCATGGTATGGTGCTTCGACGACCAATCCACCTGTCATGAAATATGCTATTCAGTACCGCTTCAACCGCACGCGAACTATGTGCCGGATATCCATCATGTTGGAAGTCCATTGCCGTGCTGTCATGCAGTGAAACATCTTGTAGTAACATCGGTAGAACATTACGTAGGAAATCAGCATACATTGCACCATTTAGATTGCCATCGAAAAAGGGGGGCCAATTATCCTTCCTCCCATAACGCCGCACCATACATTAACCCGCCAAGGTCGCTGATGTTCCACCTGTCGCAGCCACCGTGGATTTTCCGTTGCCCAATAGTGCGTATTATGCCGATTTACGTTACCGCTGTTGGTGAATGACGCTTCGTCGCTTAATAGAACGCGTGCAAAAATCTGTCATTGTCCCGTAATTTCTCTTGTGACCAGTGGCAGCACTGTACACGACCTTCAAAGTCGTCGCGATGCAATTCCTGGTGCATAGAAATATGGTACGGGTGCAATCGATGTTGATGTAGCATTCGCAACACCGACGTTTTTGAGATTCCCGATTCTCGCGCAATTTGTCTGCTACTGTTGTGCGGATTAGCGGCGACAGCAGCTAGAACACCTACTTGGGCATCATCATTTGTTGCAGGTCGTGGTTGATGTTTCACATGTGGCTGAACACTTCCTGTTTCCTTAAATAACGAAACTATCCGGCGAACGGTCCGGACACTTGGATGATGTCGTCTAGGATACCGAGCAGCATACATAGCACACGCCTATTGGGCTTTTTGATCACGATAGCCAAACATCAACACGATACCGACCTTTTCCGCAAGTGGTAAACGGTCCATTTTAACACAGGTAATGTATCACGAAGCAAATACCGTCCGCACTGGCGGAATGTTACGTGATACCACTTACTTATACGTTTGTGACTATTACAGCGCCATCTATCTCAAAGCGAAAAAAGTGATCCAACAAAAACATTCATATTGCTTTACGTACTACACGAATATGGAATAAAAAATGGGGGTTCGTATTTAAAAAAACGCAGTTGATATCCGTTTGACCTATGGCAGCGCCATCTAGCGGGCCAACCATAGCGCCAACTGGTTTCCCCCTTCAACCTAGACAAGTTTCGTTCTTTGAAGTTTTTTCGTTTGACTCTTATTTCGTAGTATATTTGGCCCGGTCACGATCAATGGACCACCCTGTATGAGGCAGCCAACAATATCTGGAGAGGAGATGTTTGTGTCGGTGCTTGTGATGTACTGCCACCCGTCCTCCACAGCGCCTCGCTCCATTCCCTACAGCGTGTGTGGGCGTCACTGCTGGAGGAAGCGAAAGCGGTGGGCGCACTCTCTATAACCAGGCCGCTTAGTACACAAAGCGTATCGCTGCGTCCCATCTGGAGGTCTCTCAGGAAGGAGACTATAATGCAAATCGGCCGTTTGTAGCGCAGCGAAGTGCCTTTCCGCTGAAGACTGCCAGTTCATTTCCCGTCGGATGCCCCTGGGCACCACTGTTCGTTGGGGTCTAGGCTGCAGCCAAAACGACTTGTCGACACACTAACGACATTTCAGCATTTCATCTCTTACAGGTTACTAGGTTACGAGCGTGTACATGTCAAAACAACGCTGCCCACAGAAATCGTCAATAGTGTCATAATAATAAAATACAGCGAAATTGTAGGTTCCAATACCGAGCAAGGTGATGTAGCGATTAAGATACGTGGCATGTATTTTGGAGGAGCGAGGTTTAATTTCCCATCCGGTCGTGCGGTCTATGTTTTCGGTGGTTTCCGTTAAACGCTTTTGGTAAATGACGGAATCGTGTCTTTGAAAAGACCACAGACAATCTACCCTTTTATGCGTAGCAGAAACATTGTGGTGTAAATATATTGAATTTTCCGCTGTTTTCATAAGTCTGAGGTCGACATCAAGCACTCATCCTACGTCAAATTAATTGCTTTGTTCACCATAATTTAAATTTGCATATAATAAAACTAACTTCTGATGTAACATAACAAAAAATTGCTGCTTGAAATGATCCATCGCTTTTCATACCAGACACTGCACTTACATGTACTATGCCAGCTTTCAGCGTGCCATTCAAGTTTTGCGTTTGGTTTTCTACTTAGAAATGATACGTAACACTACTAACTTTTACTGAAAGAACCTCCGGTTACTGTCAGTAATGTAATAGGTTTTGTGGGCGGTGGTTCCATTGAACTGACTCTATAAAGCCTGAAAAGGAGACACTGACAATCTTAATTTTTTGACATATTTAAAAAAAAAGTTTTTACAAGCCGAAATTTTTACAAAGGTACAGACGGTGTTTAGAAAGGATAGATTGCATGCAACCGGTGGTGGAGTGTTCATCGCTGTTAGTAGTAGTTTATCCTGTAGTGAAGTAGAAGTGGATAGTTCCTGTGAATTATTATGGGTGGAGGTTACACTAAACAACCGAACTAGGTTAATAATTGGCTCCTTTTACCGATCTCCCGACTCAGCAGCATTAGTGGCAGAACAACTGAGAGAAAATTTGGAATACATTTCACATAAATTTTCTCAGCATGTTATAGTCTTAGGTGGAGATTTCAATTTACCAGATATAGACTGGGACACTCAGATGTTTAGGACGGGTGGTAGGGACAGAGCATCGAGTGACATTATACTGAGTAATAGAAGGCAGATTTCAGACTACCTAACAGATCAAAACGAAAATTTCTGTTCCGACACTGACAATGTTGAGTGTTTATGGAAAAAGTTCAAGGCAATCGTAAAATGCGTTTTAGACAGGTACGTGCCGAGTAAAACTGTGAGGGACGGGAAAAACCCACCGTGGTACAACAACAAAGTTAGGAAACTACTGCAGCCAAAACCTCTCAGACAAACAGAAGCTAAACGATGTCAAAGTTAGCGTAAGGAGGGCTATGCGTGAAGCGTTTAGTGAATTCGAAAGTAAACTTCTATGTACCGACTTGACAGAAAATCCTAGGAAGTTCTGGTCTTACGTTAAATCAGTAAGTGGCTCGAAACAGCATATCCAGACACTCCGGGATGATGATGGCATTGAAACAGAGGATGACACGCGTAAAGCTGAAATACTAAACACCTTTTTCCAAAGCTGTTTCACAGAGGAAGACCGCACTGCAGTTCCTTCTCTAAATCCTCGCACAAACGAAAAAATGGCTGACATCGAAATAAGTGTCCAAGGAATAGAAAAGCAACTGGAATCACTCAATAGAGGAAAGTCCACTGGACCTGACGGGATACCAATTCTACACAGAGTACGCGAAAGAACTTGCCCCCCTTCTAACAGCCGTGTACCGCAAGTCTCTAGAGGAACGGAAGGTTCCAAATGATTGGAAAAGAGCACAGATAGTCCCAGTCTTCAAGAAGGGTCGTCGAGCAGATGCGCAAAACTATAGACCTATATCTCTTACGTCGATCTCTTGTAGAATTTTAGAACATGTTTTTTGCTCGCGTATCATGTCATTTCTGGAAACCCAGAATCTACTATGTAGGAATCAACATGGATTCCGGAAACAGCGATCGTGTGAGACCCAACTTGCCTTATTTGTTCATGAGACCCAGAAAATATTAGATACAGGCTCCCAGGTAGATGCTATTTTTCTTGACTTCCGGAAGGCGTTCGATACAGTTCCGCACTGTCGCCTGATAAGCAAAGTAAGAGCCTACGGAATATCAGACCAGCTGTGTGGCTGGATTGAGGAGTTTTTGGCAAACAGAACACAGCATGTTGTTATCAATGGAGAGACGTCTACAGACGTTAAAGTAACCTCTGGCGTGCCACAGGGGAGTGTTATGGGACCATTGCTTTTCA
Source organism: Schistocerca americana (assembly GCF_021461395.2). NCBI lineage: Eukaryota > Metazoa > Arthropoda > Insecta > Orthoptera > Acrididae > Schistocerca > Schistocerca americana. The sequence goes on along the minus strand of NC_060119.1, from coordinate 274,387,329 downwards.
CAATATATATAAATGACTTAGTAGATAGTGTCGGAAGTTCCATGCGGCTTTTCGCGGATGATGCTGTAGTATACAGAGAAGTTGCTGCATTAGAAAATTGTAGCGAAATACAGGAAGATCTGCAGCGGATAGGCACTTGGTGCAGGGAGTGGCAACTGACCCTTAACATAGACAAATGTAATGTATTGCGAATACATAGAAAGAAGGATCCTTTATTGTATGATTATATGATAGCGGAACAAACACTGGTAGCAGTTACTTCTGTAAAATATCTGGGAGTATGCGTACGGAACGATTTGAAGTGGAATGATCATATAAAACTAATTGTTGGTAAGGCGGGTACCAGGTTGAGATTCATTGGGAGAGTGCTTAGAAAATGTAGTCCATCAACAAAGGAGGTGGCTTACAAAACACTCGTTCGACCTATACTTGAGTATTGCTCATCAATGTGGGATCCGTACCAGGTCGGGTTGACGGAGGAGATAGAGAAGATCCAAAGAAGAGCGGCGCGTTTCGTCACTGGGTTATTTGGTAACCGTGATAGCGTTACGGAGATGTTTAATAAACTCAAGTGGCAGACTCTGCAAGAGAGGCGCTCTGCATCGCGGTGTAGCTTGCTCGCCAGGTTTCGAGAGGGTGCGTTTCTGGATGAGGTATCGAATATATTGCTTCCCCCTACTTATACTTCCCGAGGAGATCACGAATGTAAAATTAGAGAGATTAGAGCGCGCACGGAGGCTTTCAGACAGTCGTTCTTCCCGCGAACCATACGCGACTGGAACAGGAAAGGGAGGTAATGACAGTGGCACGTAAAGTGCCCTCCGCCACACACCGTTGGGTGGCTTGCGGAGTATCAATGTAGATGTAGATGTAGATGTAGACATATCTTAGTCGAAGTGCTAAGCCAAAATACTTCGATTCATATAACAAGGTTCTCTTGAAAGATGGTATTTTTATTAATACTTACTAATTAAAACATCGATAGTAATACATCGGCAAATTTCTAGCCACTTTTCTCTAAAACAGTCCGACATAGATTACCGCTCTTTAATCAGATTAAATACGTACATAACAAACAATATTGTGCTCAGTTTTTGTATTGGTGTTTTTGTAGTGATTTCGATTTTTATGAGTTTTCGGCCTCAAGAGAGCCTGATTATTTGCGACCGAATAGAGCCAGCTAACAACATTGGGATACGCATATTTTCTTTTTAATGCCTTGAATCTTGTATAAAGTTGGCCTTTACAGCCACCTGATAATTTAAATTAAGATATTTTGTAATTATTACGCATAGCTTGATTGTCGCTATAACAGTGACGTCATAAGCCACCTCTACCGAAGAACTGACGAGGACACAGTACTGGGAGAGTGACGGACGGAGATAGTGGTCGATCTGACAGCAACAGCTGTGTATCGTGACAAAAAATAAAAACACCTACAGCCGTCCTTATGATTTTATTTTATTTTGTCACTACCAGTTTCGACGCTTAATTGCGTCATCTTCAGGCTGTTTTGATGCTGTGCAGGTTGATACGATCCCCATGTATAACTCATCAGTTGCCAGCATTACTGGATTCGCAGATGGAGTGGAGTGCTGACACATTATCTGCGAATCCAGTAATGCTGGCAACTGATGGGATATATATGGAGATCGTATCAACCTGTACCGCATCAAAACAGCCTGAAGATGACGCAATGAAGCGTCGAAACTGGTAGCTACAAAATAAAATACAATCATAAGGACGGCTGTAGGTGTTTTTATTTTTTGTCACAATAGTAAACGGCCGCCGTCCCAGAGACGTCCTGCTAAAAGGATGGACATACAGCAACTGTGTATCGTTTCACATGGCGCTCTATTTTCATTTCGAATAACAGTATTGTAGCAAAACACTGGTGGCTGTCATATTGGAGTCACAGAAGTTATTTGTTCTTGATTGTGCTGGAAATAAAGAAAAAACAGACATTCCGTAAAGTTGTTGTTCTTTATTCCAGCCTCCATATTATCCCAGATATCAAATTCAGCCGAGATCCTGTAACTCTGGACGAAACGACCACAACTGAGATAAAAATATGCATGAGAGCTGTGGATTTAATCATCTACTAATCAGGAAGCTCGATTAGATACCAGAAAGTAAACATAGGTAGATCTCAGGATGTAAAAGGTAGTTTTTCCGGAAGAATTCTCTGAAGATTTATATTTGTTGATGTGAGTGCACATACGTAGCTCCAAGCGAGGCGGAACAGCGGTAAGAAACTAGACTTGCATTTGGAAGGACTTTGTTTAAAATCACCGGCTGGTCGCTGAGATTTAGGTACTCCTACACTTGCTGAAATCGCTCAAGATAAACTTAGGGGAGATTTCTTTGAAAATGACGCAATCGATTTCCTTCCCTAATCAGAGCATGTGCTTCTTGTCTGATGAGCTCGTCGTCACTTCAGCGTTAAACCCTAATTTTTCATCCTCCCTTTATCGACAAATGCATAAGCTGTCCGAGAATGCATTTGTCGAACACACAGGTACCAGTGGCCCATGGTATTCTATGTACGCAATATGATGCCTGTCAAAGATAAGTGACGCACGAAGAAGGTGAAGAGGAAAAAGAAATCATCACGGATGAGATGGTATGTCATGTTATTTAAGTGACTGCAGAATCGAGTCTACTTCTCAGTGTGAGTTGCGTCCCATGTGGACTACATCCATGCATTGATTCGCTTGGGAAGGGTGACATAACGTCGTACACATTCTTCTGAGGCGAGATGGCCCATAGCTGTGCAAATGGTCTCATTACCTAGATACTGCCAGGGGGACGGAGTTGCCGCTGAGCTGGTCCCGCACATGTTCTATCGAGGACAGATATGGCCACGGTAGTACCTCGGCATCGTGCAGACAGTTCACAGAGGCACGTGCCATGCATGGACAAGCGTTGGCTTGTTGAAAAATGGTACCACGTTACCCCGGCATGCGAGGTAACTTATGAGGATGCAAGATGTCCGTGACGTAGGGTTGTGCCACCAAAGTTCCCTCGATCACAATCAGCCGTGACTTCCCGCACCATGACGTAACAGCACTGTGCCTCTCCAAAACACTGGAAGAATGGGACACCTCCCTAGGTAGCCGCCGTGCTCGCCAACGGTGGTCAGCCCGGGTATTCCGAAACGACATTTCATCACGGAACGCAAGGCGATGCCCTTCATCAGCAGTCCATTCTTCCCGATCAGAGCACCACCCCAATGTGTTAACGGCAGCCTATGCATAAAACGGTAATTCCCGAGATAGACTGTTACTAGTTGACGACTCGTGCAGGGAATACATTCCTTGTTCTCCGATGGCAGGCGTAGTTGTGAAGAGGTTACATTGTGCTTGGTGCATAATTTGGCGATCGACTTCCGTATTGGTTAGATATGATCGGGCGGAATCTTGACAAGTATAACTGTCCTCACCTTCTAACGCAATGCAACATCGGCCACTGTCACTTCCGAAGGCCCCAGAAATCTAGATGCTGCACGATTCGACCAGCCGGCCAAATGGAGGCCCATAAGAATGCCTCTTTGAAACTTTGCCAGTTGCTGATAAACTGTCTCAAACGAGTGTGTGACATCTCCGTGTCCTTTACAGTCATCCCTTAACATCTGGAGCTGGCCACACCCCTAATGCACCCTACCAGGCGTGGTAACAACATTATTGCACTCCGGTGGTCGTTCTAACTTTCACAAAGAATCGCAGCTCTCAAAATTGTAAACATGGCTGAAGCAGCAACTGTTGAAAATCTTCACGGTAAATGATAGCAGCCGAACAGTTGCAGGATAAAGATTTATTGAAATCCATGACCACGGTTTCGGTATATCTAAATATACCTTCATCAGAAGCAAAATACACTGAAATCACATCCTGCAGTGGAGATACATAAAACAATAGTGCCAAAGACGTCGTCAATGTATATTTATTTATATAAGAATATACAGCCTACAGATGCAGGTTAACTTTATCGTTTACCTAGGTTTCAACGTTAGTAATACCGTCTTCTTCAGAACATAAAATATTATTTAAATTTTTGCCTGAAACAAGCCATGTCCTACGTCAACTTTATAAAACTTGATGCATAACAATAAGGTTTTGTCACTTCTATTAAACAAGTTGTAGCAAATTCACTTTAAGCCCGTTGTATGGGCCTCCTCGTGTGACTAGAGACACTATTGTTTTACGTATCTCCAATGCAGGATGTGTTTTTAGTGTATTTTGCTTCTGGTGAAGGTATATTTAGATATACCGAAACCGTGGTCAAGGATTTCAATAAATCTTTATCATGCAACTGTTTGGCTGCTATCATTTAGCGCGACCTAACGGTCGCAGGTTCGAATCCTGCCTCGGGCATGGATGTGTGTGATGTCCTTAGGTTAGTTAGGTTTAAGTAGTTCTAAGTTCTAGGGGACTGATGACCGCAGATGTTGAGTCCCATAGTGCTCAGAGCCATTTGAACCATTTGAAGCTATCATTTACCGTGAATCGCAGCTCTAATTATTTACATTCCCATCGACGGTGTGTACGTGTACAGAGCTAAATTAACACCCGACAGTGTCTTTTTTGCTTATGTAACGTCCAAGGTTGTTGCATCTTCTGTCACACCCGTTAGTTTCAGTATCATAATTAGTCATTTAGTGTATAGACTGCTGCCCCAGAAGCGAAAAACCACCTGCAGTTCTGAGCTAAACAACTTTCCCATCCACTTTAAGTTGAAGAGACTTGGCATAGTCTGCAGTTTCTTTGCGTTTTCGATTTAATTTTGCACCTTAAATATAGGTGTTTTCAAATTTTTTGCAGAAATCTGTCGTTTGAATAAATGGATGGCCAAGTGAAATCCATGTCTGTTCCACAAGATCCCATAATGGTAAAACGAACTCTTATAATTCTTGATTACTGTGATTCAAAACGTCGCACCAGACGCTGAACCAGACGATCAGTCGACGTATTACCCTGGGCCGTGATTCTATGCTGCTGTTAGCGACTGACATCGATTCTCCACAGTACTGCTACAGCGCACTGTTGACACGCGTGGAATTCCATTGTCTTATTTACATGTAAGTATCATTGACACACCTGGAATTCCATTGTGTTATTTACATGTAAGTTTTTTTCGAAGTGAGGGGAAAAGAATTAGGTCTGCATTTTACTGTCATTCTAATTTAGGAGAAACACGTAATTATTGAGATGCCTCTGTAAAAGAGGATTTTCCTTTGAGTTGGTACTTGATCATGAGACACTGCCGCCAACATAATAACTCCCTGGGGCGGTGTGATTGTAGTATTTGCTTGACGAATAGTGTATCGAGTATCTGGAATGAAGGTAAAACGTATAGTGCCAGAATAATTTCCTGTTGATACAACAGAATGTATTCATCTTTCAAGTCTGTTGATAAGTTCGGACGATATATTATCTTATTCTGTTTAACTGGCATTCACCCAGGAAATTTTCTGGGCAACTGGAGCTAAGCTTCGTTCCACATCGTATACTCAAGAAGTAAAGAGGAAAATAGATCGAAGACATAACTAAAAATCTACTTTTAATAAACTTTAATTGCGCTTCGACTCTTTCGTGAAGGGAGTAGTCGTTATGCATAAACAACATAGCTTTAATTCCAGCTCATAAAGGGGGAGGAAGACCGGGAGCTACCACAAAACATCACGCTTAGGGAACGTACAGCCTGTGCCTAAGGCAAAACAAAGGGGGAGAAAGAACGCTGAGAAGTGTTGCACCTGTGCCAACAGAAGGCGGCTTGAAAGCGCTGGAGCTCAGCTTGTCCGGGAACTGTTCGCTGTAAATAACACTTTGGATGCCAAAAATACGACGTGTTTTTCTATCATGTCGTTAAGTAGATGAGACCGATGAAATACAGTGTAATACTTTTCAGTGGTTGTGGAGAAAAAAGAGATTTATGCACAAGCTAAATGAATTTCTATATTTTTACTGTTATCGTTTTCTTTTTAGGCATGTACTGCAATCACTACAAACAAATGTCTTAGAAACATTATGGATACTCTGCTACATTCAATATTCAGACTTTCTCATTTTTTATTTCCTTCCGTTATCTTCATTTTTTAATTGTCCCTCTTGAACATCCAACAATAATCGGCCATCATACTGTGTTTCCACGTTCCCTGGTAACTCTTGACGAGGGTTCTTCCTGTTTTTAACTATAATCGCTCAGCAGTCAATACGTGACTGTGAAGTGGGCCGTTACTCTCGGTCTACAATACAAGGTCTTGAAATTTTCCAACACAGTGTTGATAATGTTCTTATTATATGGGTTTTTCTATTCCCCAGAATGCTTTCAGTAACAGACCTAAAGCCCTCTATGCATCGTTTTCCCTAGCATTCGCTGTATTCTCAAATTCGTGATCCTCCATCAGTTTGTAAATTTGAGGACAAACATAAAATTTCAGGTTTCAATTTTTTTCACTAATGAAGGTAAATTTCGTAGAAAGATGCTTAAAACGCGATGCATCTCGTGGAGGAACCCTTACAAACTGCTCCATCTATTTCAGTTCGATATGTAATTGTGATAGTAATATTTTTGTAATATATAAGCAGACTGAACTAAGACGCTTTTAGACCCACGTACAAAATGTCTCCAATTTCGACAGAGGTTTACATTCCAATTCTTTTGCTTTATCCAAATACCCTACTCACACAAAAAAGGCATTTTTGTGTACCCAGCTTACTGTCCTAGTAAAATTTCTATGATTAAAAATAAAATATATTTTACTTCATTATAAAACTATACGTGATAGGAAATGATTAAGAACAGTTTTGATATCAGCATAAAAAATATTTAGTAACACGTAATTACTTTCGAACATGGACAATGGGATTACAGAAATGACTGTCGGAAAGCGTAGCACCGTCCTTCGCCATCATTTCGAACGTCTCCAAAGACAACGGCACCATTGGACTCTCCCTCGGGAAGAGCGGAGTACCAATCTCTGTTCAACCAACCAGATTTAAATTGTTCTAAATGCCTTAAAGCGAATGCCGGAACCGTTCCCTTGACCGGAGCGTGGACAATTTCCGCAGACATGATTGTCCTAAGAAGAAAGGAAGGCAAATTGTGTCCCATCAAAGTCGAGGTCATTAACGATGGAGCTCAGCTGGAGAAAACTAGCGAAAAAAACAGCGTTGATACGTTAAAAGAACAGTCCTGGCATTGTCTAAAATTGAGGAAATCACAGGAACCTGCAACTGGATCATATGATGAGAATTTCAACCCCTCCCCTTCCACACGCACCGCTCTGATCGGTAATTAGCAATCGTTTCTCCGTTATAATAAATCATGGTGTGAAAACGCATTCCGCTTTGCAGGCCGGCGTAGCTTAGAAGCAAAGCACCCTATTTTTCGGTGAAAATGATGACAGGATGTTTCGTCATATGAGTGAAAATTTCGATTTTTAATATTTAGCAGCCAGTGGCTTAGCATGTGGGAGGAGGCAAAGGGGACGTGGCCCAGGGCGGTAAAGATGTGGGAGCGACTAGGCTGAATAATCTTTACCTATAATATCAGGCCATGGAAATTACCTCAGATAATTGTACGTCATCGAGGCTACATTGGCACATATGCAGAATTTCAGGGCAATTGGACAAGTGGAAGTGGTTTAGAATATATCTAAATATAACGTAATTTACGGCTACTTGAGGCTGAGAGTTATCTTCTGTCCAAAAAGGAAAAAGAAGTTGTCTGTTGTCAGAGGCATCAGTTACTGATGTGAGAGTATTTTTAGTACGGAGAGAGTTGTTAGTTCATATACTCGCCACAAGAGGCTAGTTTGTCACAGTGAAAAATTATTGTTTCATTTACTACACAAATTTTCGTCTGTACACGCACCTTCACAGGAAACAGATTGTTAATTCGTGTTATTTTTCAAATTTCACATTTTTTACAACTTCGTCCATAGTATTGTAAGTTCAATGTAATTTATGGAGTAAATCATACAAACAGGATGATTTAAAAATTTATCAACATAACACGCTAAAGTGGTCTCATAGGCTCAAATAACCCTGAATCACATGTGTAACCCTCAACTGCGATCTTAATGAGAGCTCAAGTAACCCATAAAATACATTCAGTTGAGTAACCACACTGCTGTTTCTAATTTAGTTTATTTGAGGTTTTCCTGGTAATTGACAAAGAGATGTTAATAACCAGAAAATCTTTTAATAAACTGCGTTTAAGAAACAGCAGTGTAGGTACTCAAATGAAGGCATTTTATGGCTTAATTAGATGGTGCTGAAAATTAGATGGGTAGATCACATAACTAATGACGAGGTACTGAGTTGAATTGAGGAGAAGATAAATTTGTGGCACAGCCTGACTAGAAGAAGGCATCGGTTTGTAGAACACATTCTGAGGCACCAAGGGATCTCCAATTTAGTACTGGAGCATAGCGTGGGGGATAAAAATCGTAGAGGGACACCAAGAGATGGCTACAGTGACTCAGAAGAATGTAGGTTGCAGTTGTTACTGAGGGACGAAGAGACTTGCACAGGATAGAGTAGCATGGAGAGCTGCATCAAACCAATCTTTGCACTGAAGACCACGAGAACGACCAAATAGAGATAAGGGTGCTCTAATCAAATGCTTGGGGGTCACTAACAAAGCCCGAAAATGGTCGACTATAGGATATTTTGTCCCAGAAATGGGAAGACATTGTTGGAAAAAATAACTCCAAAACTTGTAAAGAAAGGTCTTTTTACGGTCATTTTGAAGCGCAACATACAAATGCTTAAAATGTACCTAACTTTTGAAAATTTTATTTCTCAGTCGTTTCCCACAAATTCATGCGCATCGTCCATTTGCTGCTATTGATCAAGCTTAATAATCTTTTAAAGCAAACCATTTTTGTATTTTTTTTTCTTTTATAAGTGCAACACAACCTTTTAACGTGAATTTTCAGTCCTACTTGCTCAATCACTAAGAAAAAGGACTGGGCCCAAGTTAGCCAACTGTAACATGGCACAAAGTAAATTAACTTCTTAGGAAATTAAAGCGTGTAAAATAAGTAAGAAATAAGAGATGTTTCCTTGCAAATATTCTGTACTTTCGGAAAGACTCAACAACTCATACACGTGACGGTGAGGAGGCGACATTTAATTTCCTCAACTTTTTTCTTATTTAGAAGAGCGGTGCAGTGTTGATACGTTTTATTTTATACTTTGATAAAGTTTCATGTCGACCTAAATTTGCCGTTAGTTATTAAAGTCAAGTCTGTTTGTTTTATAGGATTCTTAGAACATATAGGAGTGTTACGTAAATGTATTTTTTTTTAACTTTTCAGTGGTTTTAAGTTTTTATCGACGTTGAACGTTGTTTATTCGTTTAATATACTAAACTACAAGTAATTTAATTTTATAAATGCGTAACCCCTTTCGTGATGTTCTTACTTTACATTTCTATCATGGTTTTGTGTTATTACACCCCACCTAAACATGACTAGCGTAAGAGAAAATGGTGCATCGTATCGAAATAGGAAGTACGCCAAGGAGGAAAGTAACAGAAAAAATGAAAGGGCTATACTAAAGTTTGTGAAAGTTTCTTCAGAGAAACCAGAACCTACGCCAAGGCCATCAGGTGTGGGTTCCAGGAACGCTAGTTCAAAATGTTCAAATGTGTGTGAAATCTTATGGGACTTAACTGCTAAGGTCATCAGTCCCTAAGCTTACACACTATATAACCTAAATTATCCTAAGGACAAACACACACACCTATGCCCGAGGGAGGACTCGGACCTCCGCCGAGACCAGCCGCACAATCCATGACTGCAGCGCCTAAGACCGCTCGGCTAAAAATGCTAGTTCTGCCAAAAACTAAGAAGAAGCTGAGGCATTACAAGTACCCAACAACGATAATTTTCTAGGACCTGAGGCATCATAATAAACTGTAGCGATGTCAATTGGTTCATACTTTGTCGGGAACGATACAGAAAAATGGCCTGAAAATATAATTTCAAACATGCGACCGCTATATGTACGGTGAGGTCCCGAAATCTGTCAGCACGTTAGTAGAGACTCCGGTAATTACCCAACAGTGCCAGGCACTGTTCAATAAGAGTGAGACAATGAACCTGTCATACTAAAAGTATTGTCAAAGAGACAGCTAATGCGAGAAATGGCGAAAAAGTTTCACTGACTAGGATCACTTATTATGCTTTTTGTGTTGTCGTTTGTTTGAGAACGAAACTCACCGAAAATTCCATAATCATAAACCATGAGAGATGAATCAAGTGCTACACACAGCATTTGTTTTTTGTAAATGGTAGGAGAATTCGAAAAGAACAGACAATTGATAAAAAAAAAGAGCATTAAGTCGCGGCAAAAGAAGTAAAAAATGGCATGAAATTCTAACCAGAATGTTTGACATGAGAAGATCCGTGACAAAACAAAATTCGGCGTTACATGGGCACAGGAAAAATAACAAGTGGTGATAGAAGTGAGTTTTTAGAACTCTTGTAGTACCATCCAACTCTCCAACAAAATTTAGTAAGAATAAGAATGGGCTAAAAAATTTCATTTATTTATATGTTACCAGAAATTCAAACTGAGTCTCCTGAAATTTTAGGGAATTAGGTTACCCAGAAAGTTATAGGTCATATACAAAAGGCCAACTATTATTCCATGATATTCGACAGTATCTCGTATATTTCGCACAATATTAAACAAGCCAAGTATTACCATACATGATGATTAAGAATCGGATATCCCAGTAGTCGAATTTCACTTAAACGAAAACAAAACAGCCGAGGGTATTAGTGAGATGATATTTAGCTCGACGCTGATGGACTCTGTGAATTGTAGAGGGCAAGATTAGGATAATGTTTTTGCAGTGGCCGGAAGATAGACAGGTGGGCAGCAACGAATAAAATTTATCAATCCTAATCGCGAATTTGTGCCCTCCTCGAACCGCTCATTGAATCTAGCTTGTATGAATCATACACACATCAAAAAAAGTTTTGCATCACCCCAGTTCCCAGAACTTCTGAAGACAGACGTTGACTGTAGACATTGTATCACAGACACAGTTCGTTTGCTGTTCAGAGATGTCACTAAACCCGCCCAAAGATGTAAACAACCAAGCATGAGCAGCGCCTATTAGACGGAGAGGATCCGACAGACAATCAGTTCCAGTGATGCCACCAGGAAGGAGGTACACGGCTCGTGTTGTCTGTAGTTGAACCATAGATAACGGTCAATACCGCGGTTTGATCACGTCCGCATTGTTACTGTCTGCCAGGAAGGGCTCTCAACAAGGGAAGTATCCAGACGTCCCAGAGTGAACCAAAGCGGTGTTGTTCGGATATGGAGGAGATACAGAGAGACAGGAACTGTCTATGACATGCCTCGATTTGGCCGCCCAAGGTTGACTACTGCAGTGGATGACAGCTTACGGATTATGGCTCGGATAAACCCTGACAGCAACGCCACCGTGATGAATAATTCGTGTAGCCACAGGACCACGTCTTACGACTCAAACTGGGCACAACAGGCTGCATGATACGCAACTTTACTCCCGACGTCCATTCCGAGGTCCATCTTCGCAACCACGACACCATGCAACGCGGTACAGATGGGCCCAACAACATGCCGAATGAAGCGCTCAGGATTTGCATATGCCTTCAATCAGACTATCATCGGAGACCTGTTTGGAGGTAACACAGTCAGGCTGAACGCCTTAGACACACTGTCCAACGAGTGCAGCAAGGTGGAGGTTCCCTGCCATTTTGGGGTGTCATTATATGGGACCGATGTACGCCACTGGTGGTCATGGAGGCGCCGTAATGGCTCTACGATACGTGAATGCCATCCTCTGACCGGTAGTGCAACCATATCGGCAGCATATTGGTGAGGCATTCGTCTTCTTAAACGACAGTTGACGCCCCCATAGTGCACATCTTGTGAATCACTTCCTTCAAGATAACATCGCCCGACTAGAGTAACCAGCAAGTTCTCCAGACATGAATCGTATCGAACATGCCTGGAATAGATTGGAAAGGGCTGTTTATGGACGACGTGACCCACCAACCACTCTGAGGTATCTACACCGTTGAGGAGGGGGGCAATGTGGACCAACAGTGCCTTGATGAGCTTGTGGATAGTATGCCACGACGAATAGAGGCATGCATCAGTGCAAGAGGACGTGCTATTGGGTATTAGAGCTACCGGTGTGTACAGCAGTCTGGACCACCAGCTCGGAAGGTCTCGCTGTATGGTGGTACAAAATGCAGTGTGTGGTTTTCATGAGCAATGAAAAGGGCGAAGTGATGTTTATGTTGATCTCTATTCCAATTTTCTGTACACGTTCCGGAACTCTCGGAACCGAGGTGATGCAAAACTTTTTTTGATGTATGTATAATTGATTGGTCTCGATGGGCAATGAATCCACCAGTTTTATTGCGGATGCACAATTACGTTTGACTCCCGCAGGAATCTCAAAGTAGCGAGTATGAAAGGAGCTGGATGTGGACTGCGGATAGGGGGCACAGGGTGGGAGTGTGGGTTTAAATGGTTCAAATGGCTCTGAGCACTATGGGACTTAACATCTGAGGTCATCAGTCCCCTAGACTTAGAACTAGTGAAACCTAAATAACCTAAGGACATCACACACATCCATGCCCGAGGCAGCATTCGAACATGCGGTCGCAGCAGAAGCGCGGTTCCGGACTGAGCGGCTAGAACCGCTTTCTTCCCCATGTCCACACACCGATGTGAAATTCTGATTGCTCCTAGAGGCATAAGTCTGAAGAGGGCTCAGGATACACGTTGGAGCGCTAGAAGCGATGCAGTAAACATGACACGAAATCACTACAAAGAACTTGTGACGACGATAGAGAAGCGAACAGAAACAGACGAAAGCTTGAACACACGAACGGACGCAGGTAGTTGATAGTCTTGATGAATTGATTTTAGTTTTTATGTTTCTTGGGTCTCTGGCAACTGGTGCTGCCTGAAGTGAATGATGCCCAAAATTATTTGTAGACGGAGTGCTTTAAGGTACACCAGCGGGCTCAGAAAAGAAGCGCCTGACAGAAGTTGTTGGAAGAGAAACTAAAGGAATTTATAGACGAGACTTTAATTTATGCTGAAAAGCTTGCGTGAAGAACTTACCATTTTCATTGATCCTTCAAGACGAATTAGGAGGAGGTACATTTCTTGTGACGGAATTAGAGAAGCCGGATTATAGTACTCAGCCGATTTAAAACGAAAAATGATTTCTTCATTAAATAGCGTGACTGGTCAAATTCGAAGAAGGTTCCAGTAACTTCAGAATTTGGCCGAAAAATATGCCTCCCGAAGGCCTGCAATAATACTAAACGTCGATGATGAAGACTGCAACTTCGACCAAGCTGCTGAAGATATTGACAGAGAAAAATTTGAGTGCTTGCGTCTGTGGGCTTTCGCAGCTACAATAGACTGTAAGAAAGAAATTATTTTTGAGTCAGATCCGTGCTACGGCCTTTTAAAACCATGTTTGCTAGGTCGATATGCAAGAGGGTAGTATGGGGAGTGGGGGTGCTAAAGTTGGGTCGGCTGATGTCATTTGACGTCTATCCTACGCCTCTGACCTCGTTCGAGCTTCATTCTCGTGTGTACGAGTGTTAGAGCAACATGACTGAGTATATATTTACAGAACACACCCACATGAGCGTTCTGATTCGGACGCTCACGGTAGTGGAAGAGCTGCTCGTCGCCTTTGTCAAGATCGTTATCCGCAACGTCCGACTCCATCGTATACCCTTTTCGCCACAATTACGCAACGGCTTCCAGAAAGCGGTGCCTTGGCAGTCAGCAGGCGTGTCTGTGGTGTTCCAAGGAGAGGCTGCACACCCGAATTGGAAGAGGCCGTGCTGCATCACGTTGAAAGCAATCTGTCAATGAGTACACGAGTGATTACACGTCCAGTGGATCTTGTTCCCATCACCGTCTGGTATGTACTGCATTACAAACAACCACATCCATACAACCTCCAAAGACTACAGTCACTAATACCAAGCGATTTTGCACCACGCGTTGAGTTCTGTACGCAGGTTGTGCAACGATGCATCCACGAGTCCCTAACATTTCCACGGCGCATTCTCTTCACAGATGAACGTAAATGTACTAGGCATTGTGTTCTCAATTCTCGAAACAGCCATGTCTAGCCAGACGAAAACCCGCATGCCATGCATGTCTATTCCAAATATGGTATCAATTTGTAGACAGGTATTCTGGATGGTCACTTGATTGGACCATACATGCTTGCACCCAAGCTCGCGGGTTCGGACTACTTGAATTTCCTGCAACAAGTATTGGACGTGTTGTTGGATGGTGTTCCATTAGACGTCCGTCAAGGAATATGGTGTCAGCATGACAGCGCATCCGTTCACTTTTCACGTCATGCTTGGGAACATCTGGACCAATGATTCGGACACAGGTGGATAGGCTGAAGCTGTCCAATCGCATGGTCTCCACGATCGCAGGATTTGACTCCGTTGGACTTTCTCCTATAGGATCGAATGAAGAGTTTGTTTTGTGAGACTCCTGTAGAGACAGAAGGAGGTCTGGTGATACGAGTTGTGGTCGCTTCAGGACATATTCAGAGACACCAGGTGGGATAGAACATGTGTACCGGTTCATCATTCGTAGGTACATTGTGTGCACCGAAATTGGTGGTCGCCACGTCGTGCTTTACTTGTAGTGGATCATATTGCTAACCCTCATTTGAAAAGCACAAAAAGAGTTTAACTGTAAAAATAGTTTTTGTGAAAACTAATTTTTCTTTTTGTTTCTTTGGATATTAATGAGTGGAAGTGTGTCCGCCCCCGCTAGCTGAGTGGTCAGCGTGACAGAATGTCAATCCCAAGGGCCCGGGTTCGATTCCCGGCTGGGTCGGAGATGTTCTCCGCTCAGGTACTGGGTGTTGTGTCGTCCTAATCATGATCATTTCATGCCCATCGAAGCGCAAGTCGCCGAAGTGGCGTCAAATCGAAAGACTTGCACCCGGCGAACGGTTTACCCGACGGGAGGCCCTAGTCACACGACATTTATGTTTTAGTGGAAGTGTAAAGTAAATGATGTAGTTGGGTCATGTCTAACAAACTGGTAGCAAAAGTGATTACGTTGCCAACATATTGTAGCACCGAAACGCTACCTTTCTGGACAGGTGTTCCAATTCAATTTATCTGTGCACCACCCTCTGCAAGTCCTAGAAGTCTGTAAGAGGAATTTTAGAGCACTTTGTATAATTAAAGCGATGATGGCCAGTGATCCATTCAGAGCAGAAGCACACCAGGCTCAAACTCTTGCTGGAATCGGCGAGATGTCGCGAGTAGTAGGGCTAATGAGCAGGAGTACTACAACGCTAATATGTGGTATAAGTTGACAGGAGGCCTGCTAGTATCATTTGTGCCATGGTAGTAACCACTTTGTCCGGGTTGCGCATCTGCCTACTAAGACGAAGACCTGGGTTCGAATCCCAGTCTAGCACAAATTTTCAAGTTGCCCAGCTGGGATAGATCAACGCCCACTGCCAGGTAAAGTCTTTAATTCCTTCGTGCCTTAATAGTTACAATGGTTATTATATATTCCTCACCGCTGCCATAAGTAATGCCAGTTGTGAGAGGAACTTTTATAAACTAAAAATGATTAAAATTAAGCTGTATAAATTCCACGTTGAGATTAACGAATCCAGAGATTTTGGCAATCAAACAAGACGTACACATTAATATTCATGAATGTATTAAAGAGTTTGAGTTGAAAAAGACACACAGAATAAAATTTTAATTCAAGAATCCATTTGAAATATAACAGAGCATCACAGATTTTTTTCTTAATTGGAAAAATAGGAAGGAGTGGCAGATTTAGGGTTCGCACCGAATGGCAGAAATCCACGCTACGCCACTGTTAGTGGGCTACCATTTTAGGCTGTGTGACATAACGCTGGGTGTAAAATCCTACACATACCGACATTACTTTGAACGAACAAACCGTCGTAATACAAATCTAAAATTTCGCTTTCTCTTGTGTACAGAAAAGCTATCGACGAATAGATATTCTGAAAATAATCGAAAAGTTATGAGCCATTTTTCAAGCAACTCAATATTCACGGAGCTGCCACCACCTTTCTGTTGTCACAAACGACATGGCAGAAGAACATAAAACTAACTAATTCATCCAAGCATTGATCACGTAGTAAAGATATCATGCAACTGCTTCATCCAAGCGCCAAAGAGACGTAAAAAGCGCGATTCGAATGCGGCGGTTGTGGCGGCAGAAGCAGCGTGACAGTAGCCGCGCGTCTGGCCAATGGCACTCCTTTAACGTAGATGTATGGTGCCGTTTCGAATGGTGCGCCTGATGTAGTGCCACAGCAGAGGCATCAAAGAAGGGCACGATTGGACTTTTCCAAAAGCACCCTGTCTCAGTGGTGAGAGTAGATGGCCGCTCTGCGGAGGATCCAGATTCGATTCCCGTTGCAGCTAAGGATTTCTTCTCGGTGCGGGGACTGTATCGTGGCGCACTCAGCCTCGTAATGCCAAGTACCAGCCTAATTGAGAGATCTAAGCATTGACAACGGCCGGTAGGGTGATGGGCTAACCCCATGAACCTCCATTTCGCATCCACATGAGGCTGCGTGGCAGAGGATTACACGGCGGACGATCGAGGGCCTGGTCGCGAAGTATCGGTTTTGTTTCTCGTTTCATAGTCGTCAGCATTAACCAGGAAGTGCCCCGTATGGCTGCTTGTTCTTAAATCCGCATGCTGCTGCTTGTTGCAGCCCCATGGATTTCCAGGCCAAGAAATTTCTAAAGGTCGTTCTTTTCTTTAAAAAAAAAAAAGTTTGACGTAAATTATTGACTAAACTGTTGTTCAAGCAAAAGAAATGGAAGAGGAATTTTCGTATTCAAAGAATAATCTATACGTTCTGCAGGCGACGTTTCCAAATGCAACCATGTACAGTTATACCGATGCAGCAAATAAGGCGGAATGCATTGTGCCTGTGGATTTTGGAGGAGCTACGTAATTTTGATGGAGTAGCGAAGAAGATGACGCTGGCATAGGACAGGACAGGTCGAATGAAGGCTTTGTAGATGTAGTAGATGACAGATGAATGAAATTCCACCGTGTAGTCCTTAGTCGTATTTTTATGTGAAATTGCTGTTTCATGGTTATTAGCTGAAGTTGTAATCGATGAGTAGTTCCATGTATCTTCCAAACAACTTCATTGGTTCCCCTTTATTTTACCGTTACTATGTACCTCTGTGCGTACACCGACACACCTTCCCTCCCTCATCCCCCTATATGCAGGTCTTAATGATTTTCGACTCTACTCTTGCACACAGTCCACTTCCTCTCTTAACACTTCTGCCCCAGGCCCCAAATTCCAGACTATGAAGCCTGTCCTGGCATATTCCCTCTTATAAACTCTTTCCAAATCCTTCCAATCCATTAGCAAATGTGAACTATCTTCCCTCCTTTTCCATTATTCTCCTACCCATTTTCCGTCTGTAATGGCGGCGCTTTACTCAGAACGTTAAAGCCTCTCACATAACAAATCAACCTCTCCTCTTGTAACTTCTTTCACTGTGGAGTTCCTTTCCGTTTCGCAAATTGCAGTGCTTTTTCCAACATCGTAGCTTTAAAATAGACGGCAGCTACCCAGCGCATTTCTGACACCATCAATGTAAACAACCGCTTTAATAATTTCAAAACACTTTAAATTTTTCATTTTTCTTAAATTTTTTATCTCAGTTTTTATTTTAAATTTGTGTTGGCTGATGAACTGCACTCATGAGGGGCGAGGGTATGATCTAACAATAACTGAAAATGTGTTAATGTATTAGATTGCTACACAGAGGCATAAAACAACATCAAACGGAAATCACAACTCAGATATGAAACTACTGTGAAGCGTAGCATCTGATGGGTGCTCACCTCAATAGGCAGCTTGCTTATGTATGCTACTCAAGCAGTGCGGCATTCGGTTCACTAGCATCAAGGACACAGCCAAAGGCGTGTGGGGTCCAGGAGTTCCTGACTTCCCCCTCCCCTATCGCCCAAATGAAATTGAAAGATTCTTTACTTAGGGTCCAGGGTCCGAACCGCCTCTGCCAACTAAATGAGATTACTAGAGATTGAATTATATGAATTTGCATGTTGCATATGCATCTGCGTTTTTGGCTCCTTGTCACCGGTTACTGCATATTTTAAGTAAAAACTAGTGACGATGCGTATTTTCGCTCTATGTTTACAATATTTTAAAAATTTAGACGAGCAGTCTCTAGCTCCATCTAGTTTTTTTGATGTCTCACAGATTGATCGCGACCAAGAACTGCGTGCAATCGCTAACTGAGAGACCACTGCCTGGCGAAATCATTACAGAAGAGGAACAGGAACAGGCAGACAGTGAATGCTCCTGCGCCCACGCCCCCGGTTAATCCCCTCCGCTGTCATACTGTACGCGTCGGCAACATTTAAACTACGCAAGCTTATAGTCGCACGCCCATTGTTTCAGTTTAGCTTTCTATTTACTTGTACACAGCGGAACGTGTTTACGACGTGTAGTGTGTAACGTGTTGTGCGTCATGCCGCCCGAAAGAAAAACGTCGTTTCGTGGATAGCTGACCATCCTGGAACATTTACATATGACGGAATTGTTTTATATTGGTGAGTTTGCGAGAAAAACGTTTCGTGCAAAAAAAAGTTTCAAATAGACCAGCTTGTCACACGTCTTCATATCGCAGAGGGGTTGGGTTGGGTTGTTTGGGGGAAGAGACCAGACAGAGAGGTCATCGGTCTCATCGGATTAGGGAAGGATGGGAAGGAAGTCGGCCGTGCCCTTTCAAAGGAACCATTCGGGCATTTTCCTGGGGTGATTTAGGGAAATCACGGAAAATCTAAATCAGGATGGACGCACGCGGGATTGAACCGTCGTCCTCCCGAATACGAGTCCAGTGTGCTAACCACTGCGCCACCTCGCTCGGTCATATCGCAGAAATGCAGAAGAAAGGACCACGAGAACTACTTCCGACAACAGCAAGTCGCAGTAGTAGGGATTTGTCCGAAGGTAACCAAAAAAATCGGTTTAACATGGATCTACGTGAAGCATTAATTGCTAGCAATATTCCTCTTCACAAACTTACAAACCCTATTCTCAAAGGCTTCATCTACAAATATTGTTTAATTCAAAATATACCAGAAGAATCAACATTGCGTAAAAATTACATACCGACAATTTACGTAAATGTTCCGGAAGAAATACACAATGAACTCAAGGCCAGCATTATCTGGACTACAATTGACGAAACTACAGAGACTTGTGGCGGTTACATTGCAAATTTAGTTGTTGGTGCTTTAAAAGAAGAACCTTCTTTTTCCTATTTAGCGGCCTGCAAAGAACTTGAAACAGTAAATCATCCTACGATCGCCAGATTTGTGAATGAGAGTATTAGAAAAATATTTCCAGAAACTTCTCCAGATGAAAGGGTGTTTGTGTTTATTTCAGACGCTGCTCCCTATATGATCAAAGCAAGAAAGGCCCTCCGAGTATTTTATCCCAATTTCATTCATAAGACGCGCTTTGCTCAAGGAGTACATCGCCTTGCTGAAGAAGTACCCTCCACTTTTGTGAATGTAAATAAACTGATTTCATCCACAAAGAAAGTGTTTCTAAAGGCTCCTGCTCGAATCAATACCTACAAAGAAAAACTACCAAATTTGCTTTTACCTCCTTAACCAGTGGTAACTCGTTGGGGTACGTGGGTCGAAGCCGTGGTGTTTTACAATAACCATTTCGAGGCCATTACAGGAGTAGTACACGACTTCAATAGTGCAGAGGCTTTGGCAGTTTCTCAGTGCAAGAAAGCTTTTAATGATTCCGGTATTAAAAAGACATTGCTTTGATTAGCACTCATTTTTCCCACATGCCTGCAAGTATTAAAAAGCTTGAAACTCAAGTTCTGGCTTTAAATGAGTCTATTTAGTTAATGAGTAAAATTATTCTAGTGAACTTCTCATTACAGGAGGTATTCCCAACAAAACTTAAAGAAAAGTTTGAAAACATTTTAAACAATAACCCAGGCTTTGAACCCTTGTGCTATATTAATAGTTCTGTTAATGGCACGGGTGAACTTTTACCAGAAACAGTTAAGTGTCTGCTGGCCGGAGTGGCCGTGCGGTTCTAGGCGTTACAGTCTGGAGTCGAGCGACCGCTACGGTCGCAGGTTCGAATCCTGCCTCGGGCATGGATGTGTGTGATGTCCTTAGGTTAGTTAGGTTTAATTAGTTCTAAGTTCTAGGCGACTGATGACCTCAGAAGTTAAGTCGCATAGTGCTCAGAGCCATTTTTTGAACCAAGTTAAGTGCTTACATAGTATCCAAATTCAGATACCGCCCAGTTACCTCAGTTAATGTAGAACAGTCCTTTTCTGCTTATAAAAATGTTTTGAGTGATCGAAGACAGAATCTTACTACCGAACATTTGGAACAGTACTTGCTCATTTATGTTTACAATAGTAGAAAAATGTAAAATAAATTGTAAATATGCTTTGGTCCAATACTCTTAATTAAAAGTTAAAGTTGTTCAAAAAATTTCATGAGTGTATGTTGTTTTTTTAAATAAAATATTACGGAGTTTTTGAGCGTGCACCTCTGTATGCGATATATCTCGTAGTTGTCCCTCTACATATCGACTGTTTCGCTGCGACTCACTCGCATCGCATCCGCTTGTTATCGACAATAATAGCAAAAAAGGAACAATTCTTGGAAATTTTGCAAACTTTTAGAAAATAATCCCAGAAAGGCCCATTCCTAACCTCTATCAGAAAAGTATTCAGAAAATGATATCACCGTTCTAAATGTACCGATTTTTCGCGTGGCCGGCGCTCTTCCTCGTAATTGATATGCACAGGATAGACTTTTAGATATAAAGCACTACCATGTTTTTTATTGTTTTATAATGCACATTTCGACACTTTTCATGCATTTTAAACATTTTCGTGAAAATTTTCATGCATATTTTAAAGTTTTTATGATGCATATAATACGGTCTTTAGAGATTACCCACGACATAGTTTCCGAGAAATGAAATTGAAAGATATTTTGATCGTCAATCATATGACGAAAAGAGGACATTCAATATCGATACTCAACAAGGCGAAAGATAGATATCGATAGCACTACCGGCCGTTGTCCATCCCAGCCAAGACCAACTACCATTCGTTGTTTGGCCTCAGATGAGCTGAGTTATTGTTATGTTACTCACTTCGGTTCTTACTTGCAGTTGAATTTAATGTAAGTGCCACCGTTTAATGCTGTTCTGCCGTGGGCTGTTGTGATAGTTTCTAACACAGAGGTAAACCGATTCTGATTCGTCCACTAGCGATATGACAAGTTAAAAATATGTGCGTACTACTACTGAGCCTAATTACTTATCTACAGCAGTTTTATGTTAGCACTAGAATCGTTATTTGGAGCATGGTAGAGCTTTGGTGTTGCAGTATTTCAGTACCTCATAAGGCAGCGGAGCATCAAACATCATTACAAATAACGTCAAATTAATATCACTGCATAAAAATGCACTTGGAATTGTCCGAGTCGCCCAAAAGTTTCATTGATCAAGAGAAACAGTGTCTAAACGGCGATAGTTGCATTTCTTTAAAAAGTTTGCTCAGTATTCTATCATTAGTTGCCCAAACGGCAAAATATCACTCAATCTGGTCGCCCTGGCAGTAGTCAGTTATGAAAATCAGTTCGGATATAAAGCGATTGGGAGTGGTTTGTGGAGAGCGGAAGAGGAATGTGATGACAGCACATTCTATAGTTTTCTTCGTTTCTAACAGATTTTTTTCAGCGGACTGCTTGAATTCTTCCGAGCAGACTGCGCCCTGCATCCCTACCCTACAACCCCCTCCCCCCCCCCCCCAAACTTCTTTAAAGTTTGTTTACTCTCATGTGTTAGTATAAAAACTGAAGCCAGAATTTCCACACACAATTAACTCTTAAAATATGCATCCATTCCGTCTTTTGTTGTGACGCATTTTACATGTATTTCATCTTATTTTAAGTTAATTTACAACAACGAGTTTTTCCAAATTCTATACCGACGAGGGAAGCTCTACTCTTTGAGTTGCTGAGCTATCAGTTCCTGGATTCAGGAGGCGAGGTGGTTCGAATCCTCCGCCGGCAGCTTAGAAAATAGTTTTGCGTGCTTTCCCATTTTCAACTGAGGTATATTCCGAGGCTGGTGACTTAGTATAGGCCACAGCCAATTCATTCCGAATATCTTTCTTTCCTGGCGGATTCCAATTCCCTTAAAAATGCAGTCCCACTGCTTAAATGAAAATAGCCGCATTCAAATCAAGCGGAACATCTTTCCGGGTACTCCCGGCACTAAAACCGATGTTGTTGTTGTTGTGGTCTTCAGTCCTGAGACTGGTTTGATGCAGCTCTCCATGCTACTCTATCCTGTGCAAGCTTCTTCATCTCCCAGTACTTACTGCAACCTACATCCTTCTGAATCTGCTTAGTGTATCCATCTCTTGGTCTCCCTCTACGATTTTTACCCCCCCCCCCCCCCCACGCTGCCCTCCAATACTAAATTGGTGATCCCTTGATGTCTCAGAACATGTCCTGCCAACCGATCCCTTCTTCTTGTCAAGTTGTGCCACAAACTCCTCTTCTCCCCAGTTCTATTCAATACCTCCTCATTAGTTATGTGATCTACCCATCTAATCTTCAGCACCACATTTCGAAAGCTTCTATTCTCTTCTTGTCCAAACTATTTATCGTCCATGTTTCACTTCCATACATGGCTACACTCCATAGAAATACTTTCAGGAACGACTTCCTGACACTTAAATCAATTCTCGATGTTAACAAATTTCTCTTCTTCAGAAACGCTTCCCTTGCCATTGCCAGCCTACATTTTATATCTTTTCTACTTCGACCATCATTAGTTATTTTGCTCCCCAAATAACAAAACTCCTTTACTACTTTAAGTGTCTCATTTCCTAATCTAATTCCCTCAGCATCACCAGACTTAATTCGACTACATTCCATTATCCTCGTTTTGCTTTTGTTGATATTCATCTTATATCCTCCTTTCAAGACACTGTCCATTCCGTTCAGCTGCTTTTCCAAGTCCTTTGCTGTCTCTAAAAAAACTATAAAATAAATAAATAAAAATCTCAATTCTCCTCATTTAGGCTAATGCATTTGTCTATTCTCGATCACTTCTTCATCTCACATCCAGATTGTAGGAAGAGGAGTGTGAAATGACCTTGGAGGCTGATGATTGGAACATAACTGCTTCTGAGCGGTTTGTGAAAATACAGCACTCCTGAGCAATGAGGTAATATCTCTGATTAGTGAAAATTCCGAAATCATTGTCGAATGATACGGTTTATAGTTAAGTATGGAAATTTTCAGAATAAATCAAAACCATGATCCTTGTTACTGTTCCCGTTAACAAATCGGACCGCACCCCCCACCACCCCCCCCCTTTTGATAAAATCCCGGCTGCATCCTGGCTAGTAGCAGAACTGTGACAGATTATATCGTGTCAGAAGAATTTCTTGAATCACTTGGAGATATCACCTGTTTCCTTTTGTAGTGCTTCCAGTGTGTTGTGAGTAACCTTCCCTTTACATTCCCTCCTAAATATATTAAAGAGAGTCGGCGAACAGGCCAAAGGGACCATCCAATGCTGATCTGCCGCTGTGGCATCCTCTGCTATATGCCTCGTTTGGATGCCATGTGGAGGGGCATGGTTTCACCACAAGGCTCTCCTGCCCTTTGTCAAATTACTAGACCTCTGAATCGCTACTTCTCATTGAAGCAAGCTCCTTTGGCCTCTCGACGCTAAGTGCATCCTGTTCCAGTCCTCCCACCAAGAAAAATCTCGGGGAGTACCGGGAACTGAACCCGGATCTTCTGCATGGCTATCAGACGCACTGACCACTCAGTTACGGAGGCGAGGCCTTATGTCATTAATTGTTGTTGTTGTTTTTTGGGGGGAGGAGACCAGACAGCGAGGTCATCGGTCTCATCGGGTTATGAAAGGACGGGGAAGGAAGTTGGCCGTGCCCTTTGAAAGGAACCATCCCGGCATATGCCTGGAGCGATTTAGGGAAATCACGGAAAACCTAAATCAGGATGGCCGGACGCGGGATTGAACCGTCGTCCTCCCGAATGCGAGTCCAGTGCGCTAACCACGGCGCCACCTCGCTCGGTGCAATATTTCATTAATTCTACGACCTTCAGAACACGTATTTATTTCTAATCGAGACAATTGTGTCTGATTAAATCTGTCTGACTCACGTCAAGTGATGTAGTTCTGAGTAATGCGGTCTACTATCTACAGTAAGATTAGTTACCAACGGGCGTTAAGGCATCCTGGGTGTGACAGGAAGTCTGTATTGCCCTTTCTGTAATCCTCCCGCGCAAATGTCAGGCAGATGTTTCAAGCGGGTGGGTGACACCACTGCGCCAAAAGTAAGTTTAGTAATGAAAAGTTACCTCATTGTGACGTTCAGTAGCGTTTTGCGTCAGCTGGTTTGAACACGATAAGTACGTGGGACAATGATTGATTCCTCTGTCCATATTAGTTGCCAAGAAATAGACAACTATGTTGCAATCCGGCACAACCTGGTCATATTGTAAATGAAGTAATCAACCAGGAGGCGAAATTTTTATCCAACGGAAACGTATGCAAACAATGCCTTCGTTGTCTACAGCGTTTCGTCGTAGCATCTCCGGCTATCTTGTTATCCTACGACTACATTTACTGTGTTCTGGTCTGATGTACCACGTATCTCTCTTGAACAAGTTTATTTAATTAAAGTGGCTAAATATGACGTCATGTCCTGAAAATTTGCCTGGAATGCGGAACAACCCAGTTATTAAGCCTGTTTTTGTCTTCTAAACAGGAAAGTTAATAAATAATTACACACCTAATAGGAATACGTAGCAAGATGGAGCAGTTGTTAAGACACTGAAAAAGTGTTTAGATCGAGTGGTGGATTTAATCCCTAAGCAGTCAACCTAAGTTAGGTCCTGGAGTCCTTTTGGAAAATATTAAAAATTGCTGCACCAGTGACCGATCTCTACCTGATGGACTTACTTAATGACTCTTTACAGGAAAGGAAAATATCTGCCTGCTTGAAGACGGTCAATGTAGGAATTATTAAGAAATCAAAGGACGAGGCCTCAACAGACCCGAAATCATACAGACCACTCTGTCTACTGAATGTGCTAGGCAATGTCCTGAAGAGGCTAATGGGTGACGGACTGCAGTCACTTACACAGCTTCCGGGCCTCAGTCCACATCAGTATGAGTTTAGGCGGTACAACTATATCGACGATCCAGTAGATAGAACACACAGAACAGGTATGTGGTGATAATATTAATTGACACATCTGGCGCTTTTATCGATCTTCATATACCTGCGCTATTCGCAAAGTTAAGACAAACGCAAATCCCAACACCTTTATAAAACAGCTTTCTCGACTATTGCAGAGACAGAATTGAAGAATGGTGAGCGGGCCACCGAAGGGTTGTCAAGAAAATCACCAACAATACCCACAGGGGTCCGTATGTGGACCCATATTCTGGGACATTGGCTATTGAGCCGCTGATAGACAACCTAGACAGAAACGATAGGGCTTGTAATTGTATCGGGAAACTCAAGAAAATGCTACGCAGCTCTTCGTAGACATCAATGAATGGCGTACCAACAATAAATTAATAATTACAGCTAATAAAACGGTGTACGTACTACTGAAAAACGAACTTAGAAGAAACCCCAGCATCAAGCTAGAAAAAACAACCTTTCCACGCAAAGAAGTGACAAGATATGTAGGTTTACACATTGACGACAAACTGAAGTTCACAGACTGATGACGACAAAGCAATGATAATAACGCATAAATTAGCAAGACTAAATACTACAAAAGACATACTACTCATAAAGGCAATCGGTAAATATCATATCACACTATTTGAATCCATAGTTCGCTTTGCAACGAGCGCTTGGGCGCATCGACTGAGGCTTGCAACACACAAAATTATTGTGAGACGTGGCCAAAGGAGCATGCTCAGGATGTCTAGTGCCTTCGGCACAACATCGATGGAGGCACTACGCGTGGTGATGGGAATGTGCCCCATTGACATCACCATCCGTCAAAGAGCAGAAGCGTGCTGATAGAAGAAAGGCAGACGCGACAAGGCATTAGAAATTATGGGGCAGGACACCACAGAAAGGTGCCAGCTAAACCGCTGGCGAAATTATACCTGGCAGAGAGAATGGGATTTGACAAAAGGGCATCGGCTCTACACCTTTTCCCCAAACATCAAGGAACGAATGAGGCTAAAACATATAGATCGCGCACTTGGCTTGGTCCATGCTCAGAACACTTCCATCGGTTTGATCTCAGACGAAGCGGAGAGCTAGAATCTCCTAAACATGTCACTTTACACCAAGAAAGACTCACACATATGCGACCCCGAACTGAGTGCGACAACATAGGAGAAATTCTACGACGGCCGGACGATTGGTGCATAATGAAGGACACAACAAATAATGCGTCACTCACGTTACACGAATTATCGAAACAAGAACAATCACGTACAGAAGTAAGAGCAAACACACAAACAACGGGGACAGGGTACTTGGAACGACGTACACAGACACAAACTCGGGAGACTCAGATGATGAAACATAAACGAACAGTGAGAACAACATTCGGACCTAGATATAAGACTAAATTAAAGAAAGCAGAAATGGATAAAATATTTTAATATACATAGAAACGTCTTGAATAATAGACGTGATTTAAATGATTACTAAGCTTAGGTGAAGTAATGCGTGTAATGCAAATGATACGATTGGTTATTAAGTTTAGATAAGGTTTTACCTTACAGACAATACAAATATCATGCACACAATAAGTAGAAATAAGAAGGTCAAATAAGAGCAAATAATTTACCGATCATGCCCTGTGTAAAGCACATATTGCCTGTCACAAATGTAGTATAAGAGTAATCCAAATACAGGTCTGTACACACAAATTTATCAGATGAATATTAAAGATATATTTTGTACGCTACCTCGAATGAGAATGGCTCGACGAATTGCCAAGTCTTCAAACCCGAGGAAGCTAGGTGGTGGGATGTCCACTACAAATCTATGTACTTTCTTACCATCTTTCATTTCTCCTTCTTAAATGCAATAATTGTGTTATTTCAGAAAAATTTTCCGAATTTATATGTTACAAAGTTATAATATGCCATAACCCATTTTCTATCTTTCTAAATTCCTATTTTCTGTTCAAAAATCGTTAACTTTAATATTTTCAAATCTTAACTACTTTTAAGTATGTGCTTATTTAAAGCTAAAATATTATTAATCCTTATTACAAATAAGAAATATCAAGTAAGTTTCACATTCTGTACATGTACAATTTAAAATGTGACCTTTCTTTGTTGCAACTACGTGGCGGATGATTTGTAGATGACCGCAAATAAAATAAAAATAATACAGGCGAACTTTTCAACATGTAATATGCCAATGTTTGACTCGCATCCAGTAGAGGACTTTGGGATTAACAGCTTCAGTGCTCTGTGACACGTGTTAGAAACTGAAAGGGGACTGTCGTATTTGCCGTGACGATTTTCAAGTAGTTTTGTCTATAAATGAGAATGAAGTTTCAAATTTGATAAATGTACTCAACCTCTGTAATACGGCGTTCTTTGACCAGAGAGATTACTTCATTTGGAAGAGAGTACTAGTGTGTGTTGGACGGTGGAGCTATGTACTTGTTTTGTTGGAAGCTGATCTGCCTTGTAGTGGAGGCTGCATTATTTAAAAAGGATTTTGTAACAATATGTTTTGAGGGAAAACACTGAGGAAATTAGATGATATGAATGGAAGAACGACAAAAGCCAATTTTTAATAATCCAGTCTTTTTGTATTTGTAACTATGTAGATCTTTATTCTTAGAACACTGCGTATGGTAGGAGTTTGCTGAAGAAATTTTATAATGAGACATATGGTTTTGTCTTATTGTTGAAACAAGTGTCAAGGAAGATAACTGTACACGAGAAAGTTATTGAGGAATGTTTTGTTAAATCGTCTAGATGTGAGAACTTTATGAAAAGGTGTTGTTTTTATGGCTTCATGAAGCATACTGAAACCCGAAGTCTTTGTTCTCTTTTATCAGCCGTTAAGATCAGTCCCGCATTGGCATGTTTTTTCATTAAACCTTGCCGGCCGAAGTGGCCGTGCTGTTCTAGGCGCTGCAGTCTGGAACCGCGAGACCGCTACGGTCGCAGGTTTGAATCCTGCCTCGGGCATGGATGTGTGTGATGTCCTTAGGTTAGTTAGGTTTAACAAGTTCTAAGTTCTAGGGGACTAATGACCTCAGAAGTTGAGTCCCATAGTGCTCAGAGCCATTTGAACCATTTCTTTAATGATTCTTTTTCCACACTCGCATTGCACATCGCGAGTTGTGTTCTGAGAAGCATTTTTACGAAAATTAATAAGATACTGTCTTGCATTGCTTGTCGCAAGTACGCAAATGAAATTTGACTTTTGATTGCCTCATCATTATGCTAATAATGACAGGTTGCAGAGCAGACGAGCGTTCCGTGCGCGCAGGTATTCCAGTACATTTAATTACCACCAAAGTCCATGTCCCTTATAAGGCGCAGTGATTGTCAGAGCGTTTTTTTGAAAATATCAGCGTCAGTTCTGAGTCTTAAAGTTAGTAAAAGATTTCAGTAAAGTGGCTATCTTGTGAATTTTCAAGCAGTTTTATCGGAAAGTCAGATGCTTTAATTTTTATGTTCATTTGCACTGAAATTACAATAACAGTTCTGACATAGTGATTGTTTATAAGACTAAGATAAAGATAAGCTATATTCAGGGCCAATATTTTAATACGAGTAATTTGTTTTACAGTCAGATGACACATGTAAATTTCACTGAAAACGGATTGTTTTTTCGTGGAAGAATTCTTTGATGTACCGGCTAGCCTGGATTTCGCATCAAGTAGCGTGAGCTCCACATATTTCCGTTCAGAATTAAATTTTCACGTATTTCTGTTGCACTGCACCGAAACTTGGCACATTCTGATATCAAAATAAGTTTTATCAATTTTCCACATACCGACTTCAGACTTACAAACACGAGTTTACGTTTGACACATTACTTTCAAAACTAATGACAAATAACACTCTTAGGCACACCAGTTGCTTGTTATAGGCATGCCAGACGTTTATTTATCAAATGCAAGCAAAGTATACAAACTAATTCCACTAGTTTGGCTGGCCACAACGCAAGTGGAACAGTTCCAAATCTTGCAAAGCAAAGTCTATGTCCTCCCAGTCCATTGATAACAGGTGTGGTGTCCTAGCCAGTAAACAATCGAATCGGCGCTGCTAAACAACAAGCAAGTTTGTGCCACGTTTGCTAACGCACGCGGGGCATTACTGTTGGAAACCAGATAGAATGCAAAATTGACCATATTTATCATGGAATAACTACATGCTGTGATCAAGGACGACCAAGTGCCGAAAATTACTATTCCTTTCATCGTCATTGTTGTTAGATTGTCTTTAGTGTATAATTCCTGTGCCAGTGTATGGTTGGAAGAAACACAAACACCATTAAAACAGACGACTGGTGTCAGACACGTGAAATAGTATGTGACTGATATCCCTATCTTCATAAATAATGCTATACCAGTATGTTGCGTAACACGCTAGCAGTCGTCTTCTTTTCGAACGCCGGCTGCTGTGGACGAGCGATTCTAGGCGCTTCAATCCGGAAACCGCACTGCTGCTACGCTCGCAGGTTCGAATCCTGCCTCGGGCATAGATGTGTGTGATGTCCTTAGATTATTTAGGTTTAAGTAGTTCTAAATCTATGGGACTGATGACCTCAGATGTTAAGTCCCATAGTGCTTAGAGCCATCTGAATCATCTTTTCGTGCCTTTCAGGAAGGAGCAAAGACAAGATATAATTTGTTATGTATAGATGTGGTAAACTCAGCTGCTATTTTCGTTTATATTTTGTAAATCAAGAGTTAAATTCAAAATGGTTAAAATGGCTCTGAGCACTTTGGGACTGAACATCTGAGGTCATCATTCCCCTAGACTCAGAACTACTTAAACCTAACTAACCTAAGGACATCACACACATCCATGCCCGAGGCACGATTCGAACCTGCGACCGTAGCAGCAGCGCATTTCCGGACTGAAGCTACTAGAGCCGCTCGGCCAGAGCGGCCGGCAAGAGTTAAGTGTATCACAAAAGTACTCGTTCTTCATAAGTGCTGCACTGAAAATTGGCATACTGCCAATTTTTATTTTTGCAGTTACTGTAATTATTATAGTTATAATACCGACAGTTCTCCTTTATCAGTGAGAATCATTACCATAAGGGATTCACATTGTCCTTACTTTCCCAAAGTGTTTCGGGTTGTAGTGAAATTGCGACTACAGTCTCAAGAGAGAAGTTCTTACATATTTTTGTTCACCTCAGCTAGGGGCTAGAAAGTGTGTGATCTCTGCTTGTGCTCACAAAAGAAGTAAGGAAGTAAGAATTAGCGTAGAAATACTACCAGCCAGGGTGGCCAAGCGGTTCTAGGCGCTGCAGTCTGGAACCGCGCGACCGCTACGGTCGCAGGTTCGAATCCTGCCTCGGGAATGGGTGTGTGTAATGTCCTTAGGTTAGTTAGGTTTAAGTAGTTCTAAGTTCTAGGGGAGTGATGACCTCAGAAGTTAAGTCCCATAGTGCTCAGAGCCATTTGAACCATACTGTCAATCACTGTGCTATCAAAAAGCAGCTGCCTCAAAGTTTGGTAACTACCGTATATTTCCAAACCGTTTGCATAACTATTTCTATGCTACTCCATCATAAGGAACGAGGTTTGTTTTCGTATTACTAACACGCTTTCCTTCTTTAATTTTATGTAAGTAATGTTTACACTAATTTTTTCATTATATCAGAAAGTGCCCAGATTTTATCAATATTATTGGCGCACTGACAGAAATTTGTCATGGATACAGAATGTTTCCTTGGTTTTGTAATGTTGACGGCAAGAATTCAAAAATAATTCGGAAGGGATTATTAAAATTATGTTAGACATGATCTGCGTGTTGTAATATTTCCATGATTATACATTACAAATGTCGTTCAGCATATACAATCAGAAGAAAGGTAACGCTTGTATTTACTTTATGCTGTGATAGGACAGACTGCCTGGTGAGTAATAACGGAGATTTCCTGTGAACTATATCTTGTGGTCTGGCGGAATGTAATGGAGTAGCTTATATCGAACAAGACACAGACTTTGCTCGCAAACACTTGTGCAGGTACCAAGGAAAATATCTTTCTAGACTGGGGCTGTAATGTCCCAGAAAAAAAATTAAATACGTCCAATCTCCCATTCTGTTCAACGTGTATCGAATTTTTTGCTTGTTTGCAAGACAAATGCCGCACTAGAAATACCCTCTCAGATATTCCCGATTGGAAATCTCTTTGGAAAGAAGAGAATACTACAAAGGCTTATCTTGTGACTTTATTCATTGCACAGACGTCAGTTTAAAAACTAATGGTTGTTAGCCACTTACTGAGGCCTACTGAGAGGCCGCAACTGCCAAATAATTCTGTACAATAGCTCTACAGTCACGAAGCATAAGCTTCTCAGATATTCTCGAGCGTATCGTTGCAACGTCTTCGGAAAGGGTTTTCCGTGTATTGCTGTGGCGATAGGTGTTGCAGCTGCAATATTTACTGTTACATGCAGAAAACATTTATTATTCTGCCTAGGTTAAAAATAAGCAATTTTTCGCAATGAACTCACAATAGAAAGTGTTGATCTGCAGCTTCACTAAATTGGTATCTTGAATGGGAAAAAACGGAGTCGGTCCAGAAAAATATGACGCAATGCTGTAAACCTGAACTGTGAGTTGTGAAAAAGAAAAGTAGGGACTGGGGCTGATTTTTGTGTTCCGTTTATGAATTAGTAAGCGGCCTAACTTCCCTCTCATATGCTAACAGTCATTTGAGCACTACGAACAGAGTCTGAAGTATTATGCAAACAATATCGTCTTCTCGGCTGAGCGTGTACCGACAACAGTTTAGATAGATTTTAAACTTCTCATGTGATTTTAGTTTTATGGACGATGGCTGTATAATTTACGTCAGCTCACACTCACTGATTATTTGTTTCATGATAAAGCTTGAAATACACCGTAACACATCGCTCGAATTCTAAAAAGGCCATTTTCACTATGCGCGAGAGTTATTCTTTTCTTCTTTGTTTTCTGTAGCCGCGGCTGTTTGCTACTTCCCACGATGCTATTCACGATTGTCATCAACGCAACAGGGGTGGTTTTCAGAAGGCATTGACCTCGATCGAGGATAGCTGTTCAATATTTTAGCACATCTGTTTGAAATTCTGGCAGGGCGTTCCAGATTCTGTGCACTGGCAAGGAACGCCCATTGCGAAAACGACCACACCCTTCCGCGCAGTTAATGGAGTTATGGGTTCCCGCTGGCAGGAAAATAAACGACGCTTTCTACACGATTGCAATTCTCTCGTCCGATGGCTTCTTTAGAAAATTCACAAATAGTTAAAGTATTGTTTAAAAGGAAACGTTCAACTAAAGAATATGCGACTAATACACTCCTGGAAATTGAAATAAGAACACCGTGAATTCATTGTCCCAGGAAGGGGAAACATTATTGACACATTCCTGGGGTCAGATACATCACATGATCACACTGACAGAACCACAGGCACATAGACACAGGCAACAGAGCATGCACAATGTCGGCAATAGTACAGTGTGTATCCACCTTTCGCAGCAATGCAGGCTGCTATTCTCCCATGGAGACGATCGTAGAGATGCTGGATGTAGTCCTGTGGAACGGCTTGCCATGCCATTTCCACCTGGCGCCTCAGTTGGACCAGCGTTCGTGCTGGACGTGCAGACCGCGTGAGACGACGCTTCATCCAGTCCCAAACATGCTCAATGGGGGACAGATCCGGAGATCTTGCTGGCCAGGGTAGTTGACTTACACCTTCTAGAGCACGTTGGGTGGCACAGGATACATGCGGACGTGCATTGTCCTATTGGAACAGCAAGTTCCCTTGCCGGTCTAGGAATGGTAGAACGATGGGTTCGATGACGGTTTGGATGTACCGTGCACTATTCAGTGTCCCCTCGACGATCACCAGTGGTGTACGGCTAGTGTAGGAGATCGCTCGCCACACCATGATGCCGGGTGTCAACCCTGTGTGCCTCGGTCGTATGCAGTCCTGATTGTGGCGCTCACCTGCACGGCGCCAAACACGCATACGACCATCATTGGCACCAAGGCAGAAGCGACTCTCATCGCTGAAGACGACACGTCTCCATTCGTCCCTCCATTCACGCCTGTCGCGACACCACTGGAGGCGGGCTGCACGATGTTGGGGCGTGAGCGGAAGACGGCCTAACGGTGTGCGGGACCGTAGTCCAGCTTCATGGAGGCGGTTGCGAATGGTCCTCGCCGATACCCCAGGAGCAACAGTGTCCCTAATTTGCTGGGAAGTGGCGGTGCGGTCCCCTACGGCACTGCGTAGGATCCTACGGTCTTGGCGTGCATCCGTGCGTCGCTGCGGTCCGGTCCCAGGTCGACGGGCACGTGCACCTTCCGCCGACCACTGGCGACAACATCGATGTACTGTGGAGACCTCACGCCCCACGTGTTGAGCAATTCGGCGGTACGTCCACCCGGCCTCCCGCATGCCCACTATACGCCCTCGCTCAAAGTCCGTCAACTGCACATACGGTTCACGTCCACGCTGTCGCGGCATGCTACCAGTGTTAAAGACTGCGATGGAGCTCCGTATGCCACGGCAAACTGGCTGACACTGACGGCGGCGGTGCACAAATGCTGCGCAGCTAGCGCCATTCGACGGCCAACACCGCGGTTCCTGGTGTGTCCGCTGTGCCGTGCGTGTGATCATTGCTTGTACAGCCCTCTCGCAGTGTCCGGAGCAAGTATGGTGGGTCTGACATACCGGTGTCAATGTGTTCTTTTTTCCATTTCCAGGAGTGTATTATAACCCAGAATACCGAACTTAAAAGAATAACACCTTTAACTCCGTAAAAAAAAAAAAATCTAGAATAATTTGACAGTAAGTAGCTGATATGCGCCCTCTTATTCCATTTCCTGTTAGCAGTCGCCTAGTTTGTCTTAGCAAGTAAGAAATCTGCAATAGGAAGTGTCATAACAATCTGTAGTGACCGTCCACTGAGAAACGATACGTCTAGTAAAGAATGAGCACACATTTACGAAGCACAATTTTTATAGGACACCGTTCACTTACTTTATACGGGAGCCTCATTAATTGTGGGTAGAGCAAAGCAGGTACGTTCCATGTACTACAATATCCGATGCTGCACTGCCCTGTCGACTCATGAAACCGGACTACCTCCCAAAAATGTTATTCTTTCTAACATGCTCGTATGTCGGCAGACACAATCCAGCCCTTAATCTAGGAGGGAGAGAGTTTACAATAAACAGTTTTATTGTCGATTGTGACAAAAGAGTGTCAGAGTAACATCAACAGTGCAAATACTTACTAAATATCTTACAGAGTTACTAATACTCTCAAATTTTTGACTGATAAAAATTATACATAGAGTACACAATTATAAAGTAAAAAATATTAAAAACTCGATAAAATATTTATTTAAGGTAAAATTTAATTTTAATCAACATTTTAGCCCTTCCACCGGGAATACCAATAAGTAAATAATTGCTGGGTGAATATGGATAGATAACTTTGTGCGTGTTTCTTCCAGCGTAGGACGCCTGGTACAAATAACAGATTACGCCACGCTCTTTCTCGCGATCCTTCCGAAGCCTGAATCCAAAAGTATGTGTATACAGGAAGACGAACGATTTTGCAGACCACAAAGGCCTGAAGAAAGGAGCGGTTCTAGGCGCTACAGTCTGGAACCGCGGGACCGCTACGGTCGCAGATTCGAATCCTGCCTCGGGCATGGATGTGTGTGATGTCCTTAGGCTAGTTAGGTTTAAGTAGTTCTAAGTTCTAGGGGACTGATGACCTCAGAAGTTAAGTCCCATGGTGCTCAGAGCCATTTTGAACCTGGAGAAAGGTTCTACAGTTAGCCAGGTACGTTAACGCGACCCGCTTACGAGACGGGGATTTACACCGGCACGTGTTCGAATCCGCCCAGCGGATTAACGACGAGGGTCGGTGCGACAGCCAGCCAGGATTTGGTTTTGCCCACTAAGTGAATAGCGGGCTGGTTCCCATGTTCGGTCTCAGATACAAACATTTAGAGCACTTGCACACATAATTTACTCTGTATGCAGATAGACTGGGTGCGCTGCTTCTGTCCTGGATGGTGAGGTGGAGACTACCGATCTTCGGCGTTTGCTCTCCTTAAACACTTACTCAGAATCAGCATCACCTAAGTTTCTACAGATTCTGTTAAATGTCATTGCAACTGTCACCAATACGTTTAGCGAGCTCCAGCACTAATATCGTTCGTTATCGATTACGAGTCACTCCGTTTCTACTCCCATTTTACCCTCAGGGAATCTGTCATGTGTTACTCCCACAGTAGTTTTTTTCCAGCTAGTGCGTCACATGTGTTGCAGGTTTGGTGAAATTGGACCAGACATTCTAAAGTTACCCGTTTCTCAGCTTACACGCCATTCCCAATCTCCTGCAGTTTCCCAAGAGTTTCGGGATGTCTTACGCTAAAGTTTTATTTCCGGTAGTGGCTGAATGAAACAGCTCGAGAGCTGTGATGGAACATACTCACCCACTCATATCCATGTATAATACATGGTGAAAAAAAAAAAAAAGATAATAACAGATAATAAGATCAGAACCGGCTGGTCCCGGCGGAGGTTCGTGTCCTCCCTCGGGCATGGGTGTGTGTGTGTGTGTGTGTGTGTGTGTGTGTGTGTGTGTCCGTAGGATAATTTAGGTTAAGTAGTGTGTAAGCTTAGGGACTGATGACCTTAGCAGTTAAGTCCCATAAGATTTCACACACATTGGAACATTTTTAAGATCAGAACAGGTAAGGGGACGTAAACTGAGTAAAATCTACCACATAGCCAAAAGTGTTCAATTTTCCTATTGTGGTACTACGGCAATAGATCGAGCGCGCGGAATTGTCTTCACTTTCGTTGACTCAATAACACTTTTTATGCTAAATAGTGGAGTTACTGGTTAACTAACAGAAGTTATTTGTTTAAGCTGAACACTGAAAGCAAAGGAAAATCTAAATTCATATCCACGATTAATTTCGTTACTTACGCTGTTAAATGTCGTGTGTAGGGCCTCCCGTCGGATAGACCGTTCGCCGGGTGCAATACTTTCTATTTGACGCCACTTCGGCGACTTGCGCGTCGATGGGGATGAAATGATGATGATTAGGACAACACAACACCCAGTCCCTGAGAGGAGAAAATCTCCGACCCAGCCGGATATCGAACCCGGCCCCTTAGGATTGACATTCTGTCGCGCTGATCACTCAGCTACCGGGAGCGGACACGTACTCTGTTATACACTGGTTAATATTTGTCTTACTACCTTTCCTGTAAAGGGGTCAGACAGTAACTTATTTCGGTCTCTTAGAAAATATTTCCTGTGATGATTAAAAACAGGAAACATGAACAGTACAGGTAGCGAAAATAACTCAGTATTCAAACCAACGTGTTGGAATACACCCTGCCTGACCAAAAAAAGTGAAGGACCCAGAAAGGGGGGCTGAACGAAATAAAAAACTTCATTCATTGATGGAGTCAATTTGAGAAAGAACTTGTCAGTAGGAGCGCATTTATCAGTGTTACGTCGCACCCCGTCTGTCCCTGATGTATGCACTGATTTGGCAGCCGCTGTGTGCTCTCCTGAAACAAACTGGTCCACAACGTCCGGATTTGGTTCCACATATTTTCTATTGGGAACAGGTGACGACCTTGCTGGTGGTGGGAGTAACTCAGAACCTCGCAGACAGTGGCTTGTGAACACGTTCAGTGTCCTGTACATATGAGATCACGTTATTGTCATGTGAGACGCAGGATGCCTGTGACATACCGCTGAGACGTTAGAGTTACATTACTACAACCAGCCGCTACCACATATAGTACATTGTGGCTCCCAACACCTTGCTGCCAGGTTCCTAATGACCGCCTCTGACCAATACGACGGAGCATCGCCTTATTGTGCCTTCATGTCTACGCCTATCACACGAGAATGATTGATGGACACTCTGGAGTATTTTTTGTCATCTCACAGCATTGATAGGAGACTATGACCAGGCGGACTAGGGAATTACCGCCACGCTTAGGCTGGTGTTAATATCATAACACGAACGGCTGCGTTTTTGAAGTGGTACTGTGACTGGGAAGTATGGTCTGCTGATGAATGCTAACGTATTCTGTTTAGCGATGAAAAGCGGTTCTGCACTTCCCTGGATGAACATTGTCGGTGTGTATGGCAGCGATCTTTGGAGAGATCCCACTCTTCCAATACACTACTGGCCATTAAAATTGCTACACCAAGAAGAAATGCAGATGATAAACGGGTATTCATTGGACAAATATATTATACTAGAACTAGATCCTGAGAAATCAGTACTCAGAACAACCACCTCTGGCCGTAAAAACGGCCTTGATACGCCTGGGCATTGAGTCAAACAAAGCTTGGATGGCGTGTACAGGTACAGCTGCCCGTGCAGCTACAACACGATACCACAGTCCATCAAGAGTAAAAAAAAATGGCTCTGAGCACTATGGGACTTAACTTCTGAGGTCATCAGTCCCCTAGAACTTAGAACTACTTAAACCTAACTAACCTAAGGACATCACACACGTCCATGCCCGAGGCAGGATTCGAACCTGCGACCGTAGCGGTCTTGCGGTTCCAGACTGCAGCGCCTTTAACCGCACGGCCACTTCGGCCGGCCCATCAAGAGTAGTGACTGGCGTATTGTGACGAGCCAGTTGCTCGCCCACCATTAACCAGACGTTTTCAATTGGTGAGAGATCTGGAGAATGTGCTACCCAGGACAGCAGTCGAACATTTTCTGTATCCAGAAAGGCCCGTACAGGACCTGCAACACGCGGTCGTGCATTATCCTGCTGAAATGTAGGGTTTCGGAGGGATCGAATGAAGGGTAGAGCCACGGGTGGTAACACATCTGAAATGTAGCGTCCACTGTTCAAAGTGCTGTCAATGCGAACAAGAGGTGACAGAGAGGTGTAATCAATGGCACACCATACCATCACGCAGGGTGATACGCCAGTATCGCGATGACGAATACACGCTTCGAATGTGCGTTCACCGCGATGTCGTCAAACACGGATGCGACGATCATGATTCTGTAAACATAACCTGGATTTATCCGAAAAAAAAGTTTTACCATTCGTGCACCCAAGTTCGTCGTTGAGTGTACCATCGCAGGCGCTCCCGTCTGTGATGCAGCGTCAAGGGTAACCACAGCCATGGTCTCCGAGCTGATAGCCCATGCTGCTGCAAACGTCGTCGAACTGTTCGCGCAGGTGGTTGTTGTCTTGTAAACGTCCCCATCTGTTGACTCAGGGATCGAGACGTGGCTGCACGATCCGTTACAGCCATGCGTATAAGATGCCGGTCATCTCGACTGCTAGTGATACGAGGCCGTTGAGATCCAGCACGGCGTTCCGTATTATCCTCCTGAACCGACCGATTCCATATTCTGCAAACCGTCATTGTATCTCGACCAATGACAGTAGCAATGTCGCGATACGATAAACCGCAATCGCGAGAGGCTACAATCTGACCTTTATCAAAGTCGGAAACGTGATGGTACGCATTTCTCCTCCTTACACGAGGCATCAAAACAACGTTTCACCAGGCAACGCCGGTCAACTGCTGTTTGTGTATGCGAAATCGTTTGGAAACATTCCTCATGTCAGCACGTTGTAGGTGTCGCCACCGGCGCCAACCTTGTGTGAATGCTCTGAAAAGCGTATCATTTGCATATCACAACATCTTCTTCCTGTCGGTTAAATTTCGCGTCTGTAGCACGTAATCTTCGTGGTGTAGAAATTTTAATGGCCACTAGTGTATTTTGCAAGCAATGCTACTTCTGTCATCATGGTGCCGGAAGCCATCGGGTATGATTTCAGGTCATGCCTGGTAGTGATGGAGGTAACTCTGCACGGACATCCTGCGTACTCATTTAGTAACTCTTCTCTGATAGAAGCGGGATGCCACTTGTGTCTGCTTGTGTCTATTAACTGTCAGCGTAATGTTGAGGTACTCGCGTGACCACGAAGATCCCCAGATCTGTGCCCAATAGAACATATGTGGAACCGACTCAGACATCAACTACGTGCCAGCCCCCTTATCCAGGACATGAAGGACCGATACACAACTGTGGGCAGTTTGCCTCAGGAAAGGGTACAACGTTTTAATGACACCTTTCCCAACAATCTCACGAACCCTCCCCACAGTTTCCCTTCTCCCAATACCTGTTCTCCTAATCTTCCAAGCTTCACAGAAGTTCTCCAGCACAGCCTGCGAGGCTAGCACTCCTGGAAGAAAGAATATTGCAGAGAAATGGATAAGTCACTGCCATTGTTTTCAGGATGAATTTGCGGCTACCCCGCGCGGTCTTGGGCGCCTGGCCACGGTTCGCGCGGCTCCCTCCGTCGGAGGTTCGAGTCCTCCCTCGGGCATGGGTGTTGTCCTTAGCTTAAGTTAGTTTAGATTAAGTAGTGTGTAAGCGTAGGGACCGATGACCTCAGCAGGTTGGTCCCATAGGAACTTACCATAAATTTCAAAATTTCCAGAATGAATTTTCCAGCGGAGTGCGCGCTAATTCTAAACTTCCTGACAGACTAAAACCATGTGTCTTACCGAGTGTCGCACCTGGTACCGACTGAGATAACCTAAGCACAACTCACACCAGACACCACCCTCTTTTTCCCTTTCTCGCAGCTTCACTTCCCTCACTGTTTCTTCTCCTTCCTTCCAAACCATATATTCTCTTCCGTAGGCGACAGTGGGAAACTTCGGGAACTCAAGGAACACGACGTCTAGTGGGACGCAGTGATCAACCGTACCCAAGCTTTCATATACGAACTGAGCTAGGATATGCACAACTGGCCATTAAAATTGCTACACCACGAAGACGGCGTGCTACAGACGTGAAATTTAACCGACAGGAAGAAGATGTTGTGATATGAAAATGATAAGCCTTTCAGAACATTCACACAAGGTTGGCGCCGGTGGCGACACCTACAACGTGCTGACATGAGGAAAGTTTCCAACCGATTTCTCATACACGAACAGCAGTTGAACGGCGTTGCCTGGTGAAACGTTGTTGTGATGCCTCGTGTAAGGAGGAGAAATGCGTACCATCACGTTTCCGACTTTGATAAAGGTCGGATTGTAGCCTATCGCGATTGCGGTTTATCGTATCGCGATATTGCTTCTCGTGTTGGTCGAGACCCAATGACTGTTAGCAGAATATGGAATTGGTCGGTTCAGGAGAGTAATACGGAACGCCGTGCTGGATCCCAACGGCCTCGTATCACTAGCAGTCGAGATGACAGACGTCTTATCGGCATGGCTGTAACGGATCGTGCAGCCACGTCTCGATTCCTGAGTCAAAAGATGGGGACGTTTGCAAGACAACAACCATCTGCACGAACAGTTCGACGACGTCTGCATCAGCATGGACTATCATCTCGGAGACCACGGCTGCGATTACCCTTGACGCTGCATCACAGACAGGAGCGCCTGCGATGGTGTACTCAACGACGGACATGTGTGCACGAATGGCAAAACGTCATTTTTTCGGATGAATCCAGGTTCTGTTTACAGCATCATGATGATCGCATCCATGTTTGGCGACATCGAGGTGAACGCACATTGGAAGCGTGTATTAGTCATCGCCATACTAGCGTATCAACCGGCGTAATGGTATGGGGTGCCATTGCTTACACGTCTCGGTCACCTCTTGTTCGCATTGACAGCACTTTGAACAGTGGACGCCACATTTCAGATGTGTTACGACCTGTGGCTCTATGGTTCTACCATTTATTCGATCCCTGCGAAACCCTACATTTCAGCAGGATAATGCACGACCGCATGTTGCAGGTCCTGTACGGGCCTTTCTGGCTACAGAAAATGTTCGACTGCTGCCATGGCCAGCACATTCTCCAGATCTCTCACCAGCTGAAAACGTCTCGTCAACGGAGCAACTGGCTCGTCACAAAACGCCAGTCACTACTCTTGATGAACTGTGGTATCGTGTTGAAGTTGCACGGGCAGCTGTACCTGTACCCGCCATCCAAGCTCTGTTTGACTCAATGCCAGGCGTATCAAGGCCGTTATTACGGCCGGAGTTGGTTGTTCTGGGTACTGGTTTCTCAGGATCTATGCACCCAAATTGCGTGAAAATGTAATCACATGTCAGTTCTAGTATAATATATTTGTCCAATGAATACCCGTTTATCATCTGCATTTCTTCTTGGCGTAGCAATTTCAATGGCCAGTAGTGTAAAAGAGAAATACGAAGCAGGACACTGAGGGACAAAGTAACGAGTCAGTTGCTGCAGCAGAGTCCTCAGAGAAATGTGCGGCTCCCCCTCTGCGTAGCTTTTGCGGCAGATCTGCAGCAACAGCCTGCAGAAGCGGCGACGCAGAAGTGAGGACCGACGCCAGCCCCCGCGCCCCTCAGCGTCAATATCAGGGCCGCGGCGCGTCACACACTGCGGGGGGCGCCTCGATTAAATTCCCGCTCCGTCGACTCGGAGCCACCGTCTCTTCGCGCCTTTCCCTCATCCCCTGCCCAGTGTGCGCTAGCGATCACACCAGTGTCAGGAAACAGTTCCCGTTGCTTGATAAACACAAAGTATAGTTTCAGGTGCACGTCACGAGGTGCAGCTGCGTTCGACCGCATTACGACACTCGTGATTGTTTTCCAGTCTTTTGTAGTCATCATGCTTTTGTTTCCAACCCGCAGGGTTGTGTGAGGTGGTTTCAAACTCCCTGGCTGATTAAGACTTACTTCTTCATTATTTTGGCTGGTTTGATGCGGCCCGCTATTTTTCCCTAGTTTTCATCTCTACGTAACTATGACATGTCCCTTCCTCCCAGCGGGATGTTTACTACTTCCTCGTTTCTTACTTTACCTTCCCAGTTAGGTCTAACTTCTAACATTTTTCAACAGCACCGTATTTACATCTACGTCCATACTCTCCAAACCACAGTGAAGTGCATGGCAGAGGACAGTGTCATTATTATTATAATTATTATTGTCTTCATTTTTATTATCACCCGATTAGCTACGGTCGCAGGTTCGAATCCTGCCTCGGGCATGGGTGTGTGTGATGTCCTTAGGTTAGTTAGGTTTAAGTAGTTCTAAGTTCTAGGGGACTTATGACCTAAGATGTTGAGTCCCATAGTGCTCAGAGCCATTTGAACCATTTTTTTTCACCCGATTAGTAATATCGGCACCAGCAGTAATATGAGTATTGTCACTAATAACATTATTAGGTCTCAGTCATTATTATTTACTCACATTGTCGCTATGGATACTCACCATTTTATTGCTAATAAATAGTAATAAAATTATTATTACTATTCTGATTATTGCTCCTAAAAAGTAATAAAATGATTTGAGTATCCATAGAGACGATGTGGGTAAATAATACCGACTATGAACTACTTTAATATAACAAATTGTCTTTTAATAAATCATATAGAAAATGTACTGTATATGTGAAACTCTGGTCCGATGTAAGAGGGCCTGATGGTCATACTCAGTTCAGGTAAAATAAATAAATAAATAAATAAAAAATAAATAATACTTAACACTTCCCATTGTACCAATTTACTTACGAATCTATCTCAGCTGAAAATTATGTACAGAATCTGATACGGATTATGTCGGGCTCTGAAGCTTCGTACAATATTTATTATTTTAGCTATTTCTCGATGCTGCTGACAGTAATAATACTCACCTTTGCAGTGGTGCGAGAAATGACGTTTGAAAATGGAGTTCACCATTTCTGTTTTTACTTTGTTGCCTTAATCCTGTGTCAATCGTGAGTATGTGGATCACAAATTGCCGCGCCACTGACTGCACAGTCTAAGAGGATATATGAAGTCATTTCAGTGAGTACAAAATCAGTCAGATGTACAAAGAAATTGGCAGATTTTGTCCACTTATCCGTATAACATTGTACCCTCTCTGGCCTGGATCCCAGTATTGATTCGGTTGAAAATGATTTCATAAGGCTGTTGTATCCTCTCCTGATGCCATCTGGG
The DNA here is from genome assembly GCF_021461395.2 of Schistocerca americana. Lineage (NCBI taxonomy): Eukaryota > Metazoa > Arthropoda > Insecta > Orthoptera > Acrididae > Schistocerca > Schistocerca americana. Next base: position 274,343,947 of record NC_060119.1, on the reverse strand, counting down.
CCACAACTGTTGTATCACACCTTGATATCCTGGAGCTGGCTTTGCACATGCTCTACCGGAGACAGATCTCGAGATATTGATGGCTAGGGCAGTACCTCAATTATTTCAGCTAGACAGTTCATTGAGGCGCGTGGTATGTGTGGATGAGCGTTATCCTACTGAAAAGTGGCATCAAGATACTGTTGCATGAGAAGTAAAGCATGAATACATAGTGTGGTATCGATAGCTACGATGCCACAGCGTAGGTGCGCGTTCTTAGGTTGGCACTACGAGAGCGGAAGACCTTCGCCGACGATAGCGGCCTCTAGCCGGCGCTGTGCAGCTCTACGAGCGCCGCTCCAGATTCAGCCCAGTTGATCACGAGCAGACGACCGACCAACATTGTTTCATTTTTATAGGGGGCGAGCCTGTGTAACTTTTGTGGACTTTGATACATCCGGCTTCGCACTTTCGTGCTCCTCAGTGCAAAGTTATGTATTCACGTATATGATTGTGATGAGATACAGTAAAACCACTTTTACTTTAATTACAGTACCGAGAGCTCTACTTCACCTGCTCCTCCTAGCTTCCTACATTCGGCCTACCCTTCAGTTTTCAGGAGCAGACCCACGCACCGCCTTCCAGGCGGGATACAAAACATAGGATTTCCATAACGTTTCTTTACTAAAAGCCATGATCTGAAGATATAGTTGATTGGTCCCCACACCCGTCGCCGAGAGTAACATTGTCGTACTCCAAAACACTTGAAGAATGGGGCCTCTCCCCAGCTCACAGCCAAACTCAACGACAATAGCCATTCAGGGTACTGCAGAATGGCAATTCATGGCTGAATACAATGCGAGGGCATTCATCAGCATTACATGCTTCCCATTCACCATTGCAAACGCAGCCACTTCTGTGCGGTGTCAACGGCAGCCAACGTATGCGACTACAATTCCTTGTAGTCCGATTAAAATTACTTCATAGCTGACGTCTATCACTTGCTGCTAAAGTGTTGCCACATCGGCTACCGGCTGCCACTGCGGTATAGGTGACACGCAGACACGAACGGTTACTTCACAAATGATGTAAACATGTAACGCGGAGCAATGTTGGAAGAACAGATACCATTGGTAATCTTGCAGCTCTCGAAGAATGTAATTACAATGAAATCCAGACCATTAGCTGCTGACAGGCGTTGATAACTATCAGCGGGGACAATTGAAAATGTGTGCCCCGACCGGGACTCGAACCAGTTATCTCCTGCTTACGTGGCAGACGCTCTATCCGTCTTTTTTTTCATTTTGTTCGGTATTTTTCGTTGCGTTTGGTCTGGGCGGACGCCACAAGACATCCGTTTAAGTTGATCGTTGATTCCTATACTCAGTTTTCTTATTACAGAGGGCGGGCAGCTCTCTGACCGAACACGCTGAGCTACCGTGCCGGCAGCTTTTTTTTACTCTGTATTGTTCGTTGAATTTGTTCATGGCGGACGTCCGATGACACTCGTTCAGGTGGTTCGTTGATCCGTTTACTCAGTTTTTTTATTACAGAGGGTAGCTAAACCCTCTGACCGAACACTCTGAGGGCTACCTTGCCGGCTCCATGTGAGTCACCGAGCACACAGGGGATAGTGCGACTGCAGGGATCCATCTCTGGCACACTCCCCGTGAGACCCGTCCACACACTACACTTGTAGTGCCACTACCCACTTCACTCATTACTCGCGGCAGTCAATCTACCGATTCCCGTAAGAGTTCGGGCAATGGGAGTGCATCCGCACTGAAGGAGATCATTGGCCAGCAAGCCATATTTATATGAAGATGGTATTTGTTCTTTTGGACATGGTGATATTGCATCTCTGGAAGAATGAAATTACCATGAAATCCAGACTTTTAGCATGGCACAACTTGACTAAAAGATGGGGATTGATATCTGGTATCAGTTTGGTCGTAGAGGAAGGTTTGTGTGTGTGTGTGTGTGTGTGTGTGTGTGTGTGTGTGTGTGTGTGTGTGCGTGTGCGCGTGTGTGTATGTGGTGTGGGTGGATGGGTTGGTGTGGGGAGGGTTAAAACTGCAGATGGAGACCAGGGTTTGTCTAATCAAGCTCGATTGGATGTAGGTCGCAGTAATCATGTAGACATGAACAGTTTCTACAGGATTTTCAAGTGTGGAGAACTGCACAAAACTAGTCTTCGAACTGAAGACCACAGTAACAATAAATATAATTTATTCTGGTCATCTATAACACAGAGCCATCATATATGTACTGAGTGGTGCTGAAAGTCTGAGGTCCCTGGGAAGGTGATACTTAAGGAATGCAGTGAGCATGACGTATTTCATCCTGAAACTCTACTTCAGTAATTTGAATTAAATAATTGTGGATGTTAGGACGCACCATTACAAAATGCGAAATGAATTTTGCAAATTTTTTAAGTCCCGACCTAACAGTTCAAAATAACTTGTTCAAATTCACAATGGTCGTGGAATCATACAAACTGATTTTCTTAAATACTTTAGAACGCATATGAGAGTGCCAATTTTTTGTTGCAGGTGAGTGGTTGCCATCCAGAGCTGAAGAATGAACTGCTGTCCCAAGAGTGGCGGTATGCTACAAACATTGTTCTCACAGGTACGTTAACTACTGTGTACCGGCAACATCCCTCTAGGGATAAGGTCACGATAGTACCATTCCACTTATATCATATTTTACTGGATTGAAAGTGATCCTTGTATAATCAAGCCTTCATAAAATCTTGCTCCGGTGAGCAGCTAGCCATACTAGACCTCAGACGGAATTGCTACCAGCAGGCGACTGAGTAATTCCACAACAACTAAGCTTGGCATTTAGGTGCCCGTCAGACTACATACTCTTACATTAGCCAGCCTAGATTATCACGCTAACAAAGGACGAACGCATTGGATCATCGCAACCTCATGGCGCTTAGCTAACAGGTTAACTGGGAGATCACCTGTAACTAGCAGCAAAACCAGATCGGTCTGACGGAGGAGATAGAGGAGATCCAAAGAAGAGCGGCGCGTTTCGTCACAGGGTTATTTGGTAACCGTGATAGCGTTACGGATATGTTTAATAAACTCAAGTGGCAGACTCTGCAAGAGAGGCGCTCTGCATCACGGTGTAGCTTGCTCGCCAGGTTTCGAGAGGGTGCGTTTCTGGATGAGGTATCGAATATATTGCTTCCCCCTACTTATACCTCCCGAGGAGATCACGAATGTAAAATTAGAGAGATTAGAGCGCGCACGGAGGCTTTCAGACAGTCGTTCTTCCCGCGAACCATACGCGACTGGAACAGGAAAGGGAGGTAATGACAGTGGCACGTAAAGTGCCCTCCGCCACACACCGTTGGGTGGCTTGCGGAGTATCAATGTAGATGTAGATGAACTGAATTGCTGCAGCTGAATTTTATGCAGATGACAGGACTCCGGAGTTGTCTGATGCTAAAGTAGAAAAAAAGATATAAGACGGAAAACAACGCGTGACATAATACAGGGTGGCCTCTCCCCAAGTACACTATCTGATAAAACGTATCCAGACACCTATTAGAGGACTTTAACATAGGGTTTGTTCACCTTTCGCCTTAGTGACGGCTTGAATCCTGCTGGAGACACTTCCAGTGAAGTGTAATGGCACTCACTCTGTGATGTCGTCAGTCATACGACCACACCGCCACCTGAGTGATCGATCCGCCGGACGCGATTCTCTCGATAAACGGAACAGAAGAACGGCTGTGTTAGCCAAAGAGTACACAGCCAGTCGCAGCACTTATGCTCGCCGCGAGGCGCCGCTGGGCCACTTCATGTGCAGCAGGAGAGTAGTGCAGTTGTGCCAGTCTACAGTTCGTAGCCGCGCTCAGTGGTCAGCCAGCGCCGATGTTAGTCATCGTCTGCAGCTCAGTCACTGCTGCCATCAAGTCTTTGTAGCTCCGTTCCAAGTTAGTCTTCAAATTCACCGGATTCGACATTCACGATTACTAGAGATTACTTCGTCACTGCAAGATTTGTGACTTGTAAAATATGTCATTCTACAGACGCTTAGTCCAGTCGCGTCGTCTATGATTGTCAACCAACTGATCATGGATTACAGCAAAGTTAAGTAATAAATACTTTCTTATTTCGTACACCTGCTAATTAATTGTGTTTTCCTGTTGTAGCTACCAAGCCGTCTTGGCATAGTAGAACCCACGTTTCCACCTCCTTGGATACCTCATATTTGCCACCTCATGTTGATGGACTCGATTATGGTGGAAGATCGAGAGCCATCACATTCACCCTCAATATCCGAAACCAGAGAACATATTGATGTTGCACGCTGGGGACAAGAGTGGAATTAGAGTTATAATTCATACCAAAGCGTTCCACTGGGTTCACGTAGCGTGTCTTGGTAGGACTGTACATTTCAGGAACGTCATTGCAACTTCCCGGCAGATTAAAACTGTGTGTCTGACCAAGACCTCATACTCTTAGCAGCACACAAAATCCAGTTTAGTGGTCGAATTTCTGTATGCGCCCAGAACAGTCAGATAGTGGACTTACTGACTTTAGAAGTAATGAGATCCTTAACCCTGCCTCATGCGCAAAACGAGACTGGCGATCCTTATTTCAAGTGATTTCAACACTGTAGCAGTGTAGAAACTTAGTCAAGATCCGCCAATAAACGCTTCCGAGGGAGATGTTAAATTGTATAATTCGTCTCGCGCGCCACACGTAGCTAAAGGCGCGTACACACTAGGACAACGAACAGCAGAGACTGGATTCAGCCGAACGTTGGTCGCCAATGCATTGACGTTCCGCTTCTCGTCCACCCAAACGAAGGGCTTGGGACCAACGGATATGGTCATGTGAATCGCTGTTGGCTCTGTTTACTTATCGACGTTTTTTTTTTGTTAGAAAGCAGCGTTTTAATGACAATTTCACCAGCAGATATTATGAGGGAAGAAGAGGATTTAGTAGTCGTTGCATTTATTTTACTGCAAGAAGCTTATCGTCAGAAAAAGAAAAAGGAGAAACGACGCTGGTGGACGACGTCTCTTTTAAAAAGTAGGAAAAAGTAAGATGGGACAAAATTAATGTCTACGTTAAAGATGAAATGGAATATATTCTATTTCACAATTTTTCCCTAATGAAAGCTACAGATTTCGAATTGTTAGAAAATTGTGTAGGCCCTAAATTTCCCGAAGATAATACCTCTTTTGGAAAACCGTACCAGCAGCAGAAAGTTAATACAGTGTCACAAATTTCCAGACAACCGGTTGCAAATAGAATTTAAAATTCTTTAACTAGTTTTCAACGCCAACTATGGGCGCCTTCTTCATAAGAAACTGTTACCTTACGTGTTAATCACTCTTGTACTATACCACTGTCGTGTCCTTAATGGCATACTTATATATTGTTTTAAAATATTGACTTTACCTATTAATGTCGCTCAAATTTCCTTTTAACCACATGTAAGGTAACAGTTTCTTCTGAAGAAGGCGCCCCTAGTTGGCGTTGAAAACTAGTTAAAGAATTTTAAATTCCATTTGCAACCGGTTGGCTAGAAATTTGTGACATTGTAATTAATTACTGTTTCTGATCACAGCGATGTTCAAAACATTAGAAAGTTAATAGTCACTCGAAGTTTTGTTTGTTAGTTTTAGTCATTCACTGCGAATAGATGTCAATAAAGATAACATTTTCTTTTTCACATCTTGCATATCACTTCCCAATAGCTCTTCTTTTCATGTTGTTTTTACAATCCCAGTTCCTGGGGGTCCATAAACATTACCCGTTCACGATGATACTATCAGTTTAAATGCTCTATCCACATTCAATCTTACACTCGAGTATTTTTAAACGCAATAAATATGCACCATTATGGGAGCAGACATTGGATGCAGGACAAACAGGGATTGTTGAAATAAACAACCAGCTATAAATTCCATTGTTTTTGATGGTGCTTTTGTTAAATTAAAGAGCAAAACCGATTAATAAAACATACTGAGTGCGACTTGTGTGGCCGAGTGGTTCTAGGCGCTACAGTCTGGAACCACGCGACCGCTACGGTCGCAGGTTCGAATCCTGCCTCGGGCATGGATGTGTGTGATGTCCTTAGGTTATCTAGGTTTAAGTAGTTCTAAGTTCTAGGGGAATTATGACCTCAGATGTTAAGTCCCATAGTGCTCAGAGCCATTTGAGCTTCTCAATCAAGTAACTCCTTAGTTTGCCTCACAAGGGCTGAGTGCATCCCGCTTGCCAACAGCAATCGGCAGACCGGATGGTCACCCGTCCAAGTGCTAGCCCAGCCCGACAGCGCTTAACTTTGGTGATCTGCACTGAACCAATGAACATTTGACCTGGCGTTCACACTAGAAGAGGGGTACAAACGCCAACCAACCGCCAACGCTTTTATGTTAGCGTCAGCAGACCGAACCACAACCAAGGCGAGCTGCTTCATTGGCTCCCATTTGCCGCCGTACACACTAAGCAAGTCTCGGCCAACGAAGCGGTTGGCAGTCATCCGTTGGCCTGGTCTGTGCGCGCGCCCAAAGAAAATGCGACGTCTAGCCACGGCAACAAGTGGGAGTTGGCGCGTCGGACAGAAGCTTCGAGGACGAAAGGAGCGTTTCTAAGTACGTTACGACTTCCCGCTCTCGGATAATAAAAGCAACAGCAGACAACACGCGGTCAGGATGCAGCTGGTAGAGTGCGCCCGCAGGCGTGGCGGGCAGAGAAGGTGCTTTCACTGCCTGCCAGCGGCCCGGTCTGACATCCGCCCGCCCGCCCCGGAGAAAGTCCGCCGCCGCCGCGTTTAAACCGGTGGCCCTAGAGGAGTGACTTTTACGGCAGTAGCGGCCCGCCGCCTGGCTGCTGCCGACACTGACAGTGAGACAAGCTTCCATCACGCCGTCTCGCCATCCCGTCGCGTTTCTTGTGCCCCGGGGGAACGGAAGCGTGCGCCGGCGCAACAGGACGAGTCGCGGCGAAAATTACAAGCGACCGAAGTAGGAAGTAAAAGCCGTATATCTGCTTCAGGAGGTGACTCGTCATACCAACAACCACAGAACTCGATTCGCTAATTTGATTGCTACTGATATAGAACCCTAACGAAATGTAATGATGTGTGAGCACTTCTTTATGGAAGCGACAGATGCCTAATGATAATGAAGGATGGTAGATGCTGACAGGTTCAAAAGTGGTTCAAACGGCTATGAGCACTGTGTGACTTAACATCTGAGCTGGTCAGGCCCCTAGAACTTAGGACTACACTCCTGGAAATGGAAAAAAGAACACATTGACACCGGTGTGTCAGACCCACCATACTTGCTCCGGACACTGCGAGAGGGCTGTACAAGCAATGATCACACGCACGGCACAGCGGACACACCAGGAACCGCGGTGTTGGCCGTCGAATGGCGCTAGCTGCGCAGCATTTGTGCACCGCCGCCGTCAGTGTCAGCCAGTTTGCCGTGGCATACGGAGCTCCATCGCAGTCTTTAACACTGGTAGCATGCCGCGACAGCGTGGACGTGAACCGTATGTGCAGTTGACGGACTTTGAGCGAGGGCGTATAGTGGGCATGCGGGAGGCCGGGTGGACTTACCGCCGAATTGCTCAACACGTGGGGCGTGAGGTCTCCACAGTACATCGATGTTGTCGCCAGTGGTCGGCGGAAGGTGCACGTGCCCGTCGACCTGGGACCGGACCGCAGCGACGCACGGATGCACGCCAAGACCGTAGGATCCTACGCAGTGCCGTAGGGGACCGCACCGCCACTTCCCAGCAAATTAGGGACACTGTTGCTCCTGGGGTATCGGCGAGGACCATTCGCAACCGTCTCCATGAAGCTGGGCTACGGTCCTGCACACCGTTAGGCCGTCTTCCGCTCACGCCCCAACATCGTGCAGCCCGCCTCCAGTGGTGTCGCGACAGGCGTGAATGGAGGGACGAATGGAGACGTGTCGTCTTCAGCGATGAGAGTCGCTTCTGCCTTGGTGCCAATGATGGTCGTATGCGTGTTTGGCGCCGTGCAGGTGAGCGCCACAATCAGGACTGCATACGACCGACGCACACAGGGCCAACACCCGGCACCATGGTGTGGGGAGCGATCTCCTACACTGGCCGTACACCACTGGTGATCGTCGAGGGGACACTGAATAGTGCACGGTACATCCAAACCGTCATCGAACCCATCGTTCTACCATTCCTAGACCGGCAAGGGAACTTGCTGTTCCAACAGGACAATGCACGTCCGCATGTATCCCGTGCCACCCAACGTGCTCTAGAAGGTGTAAGTCAACTACCCTGGCCAGCAAGATCTCCGGATCTGTCCCCCATTGAGCATGTTTGGGACTGGATGAAGCGTCGTCTCACGCGGTCTGCACGTCCAGCACGAACGCTGGTCCAACTGAGGCGCCACGTGGAAATGACATGGCAAGCCGTTCCACAGGACTACATCCAGCATCTCTACGATCGTCTCCATGGGAGACTAGCAGCCTGCATTGCTGCGAAAGGTGGATATACACTGTACTAGTGCCGACATTGTGCATGCTCTGTTGCCTGTGTCTATGTGCCTGTGGTTCTGTCAGTGTGATCATGTGATGTATCTGACCCCAGGAATGTGTCAATAAAGTTTCCCCTTCCTGGGACAATGAATTCACGGTGTTCTTATTTCAATTTCCAGGAGTGTAGTTAATCCTAACTAACCTAACGACATACACTAATATAATGAATTTCCTTGAGACAGAGAAGTTGCTGTCCATGCATCAGCACGGCTTTAGAAAGCATCGCTCCTGCGAAACGCATCTCGCCCTTTTTTCTCATGATATCTTGCGAACCATGGATGAAGTGTATCAGACGGATGCCATATTCCTTGACTTCCGAAAAGCGTTTCACTCGGTGCTCCACTGCAGACTCGTAACTACGGTACGAGCATATGGGATTGGTTCCCATATATGTGAGTGGCTCGAAGACTTCTTAAGTAATAGAACCCAGTACGTTGTCCTCGGTGGTGAGTGTTCATCGGAGGTGAGGGTATCATCTGGAGTGCCCCAGGGAAGTGTGGTAGGTCCGCTGTTGTTTTCTATCTACGTAAATGATCTTTTGGATAGGGTGGAGAGCAATGTGCGGCTGTTTGCTGATGATGCTGTGGTGTACGGGAAGGTATCGTCGTTGAGTGACTGTAGGAGGATACAAGATGACTTGGACAGGATTTGCGATTGGTGTAAAGAATGGCAGCTAACTCTAAATATAAAAAATGTAAATTAATGCAGATGAATAAGGAAAAGAATCCTGTAATGTTTGAATACTCCATTAGTAGTGTAGCGCTTGACACAGTCACGTTGATTAAATATTTGGGCGTAACATTGCAGAGCGATATGAAGTGGGATAAGCATTCAATGGCAGTTGTGGGGAAGGCGGATAGTCGTCTTCGGTTCATTGGCAGAATTTTGGGAAGATGTGGGTCATCTGTAAAGGAGACCGTTTATAAAACACTAATGCGACCTATTCTTGAGTGCTGCTCGAGCGTTTGGGATACCTATCAGGTCGGATTGAGGGAGGACATAGAAGCAATTCAGAGGCGGGCTGCTAGATTTGTTACTGGTAGATTTGATCATCACGGGAGTGTTACGGAAATGCTTCAGGAACTCGGGTGGGAGTCTCTAGAGGAAAGGAGGCGTTCTTTTCGTGAATCGCTACTGAGGAAATTTAGAGAACCAGCATTTGAGGCTGACTGCAGTACAATTTTATTGCAGCCAACTTACATTTCGCGGGAAGACCACAAAGATAAGATAAGAGAGATTAGGGCTCGTACAGAGGCATATAGGCAGTCATTTTTCCCTCGTTCTGTTTGGGAGTGGAACAGGAGAGAAGATGCTAGTTGTGGTACGAGGTACCCTCCGCCACGCACCATATGGTGGATTGCGGAATGTGTATGTAGATGTAGATGTAGATCACACACATCCATGCTCGAGGCAGGATTCGCACCTGCGCACCTGCATAACTGCGGCCGGCTTGCTGAGAGGAAACAGATTACATTACACTGCTGTGCAAAACTTAAGGAGGAAGGTGACTTTCGCATGATGTGTCACTAGCAAGTAACATAGCTCGATGAAACTTGGACCATACATAGAGAACTGCTACAGTATAGTACAAAGGTAACTAAATAAAAAGGCAATCAGACGAACAGAAATTACGCTTTTATTCAAAGACAATAAATAAACTGAACTTAGCGCGATGTGTGATGGCTCCCTGGGCATTAAAAAAGGCGGGACATGGATTTAATAGCGTGTATGATCACCACAGACGGCAGTGGATGCTTTGCAAAGCGCTCCCATGCCATCCACTAGGTTCGTGAGAAGTGCTTCTAGTAGAGCGTTCCATTAGTCCAACTGCTGGATCCTCGCTAGTGCTTGTGGACGTGCTGCAATACGCTAGCCCCACGCTTATCACAAGTGCTCTATGGTGAAGAGGAGTCCAGTCCATTCGCCGAATATCCTCTCGTTCCGAGAGCTCCAATTGCGCTGCTGAATCTGGTTGCACATAGTCGTCCTAAAAATAAAGTCAGAGCCGAATACATTCCTGAAAAGATGTACATGGGAAGGGAGAACAGTGTGACAATAATTCTTATAGGTGAGTGTACCGAGTTCAATGATTTGGAGGCCAATGCGCCCACGAATAATTATGCCTCCCCATAACATAACACCTGGACGACCAAAGCGATAGGCGATAGTCCTAGGTGCATTTTCCCACCTCTCACCATGTGAGGCTACGTCCAACATTGTTTTCGTGGTACAGGAGTTGTCGTGTAGGGAGGCATAATATTGCACTAACGTATGTGTATGCGCGTGTGGTCATCAGTCCGAATACGGCTTTGATGCAGCTCCCCGTGCTACACTATCCTGTGCAAGCCTCTTGATGTCCAAATAACTACGGCAACGTACATCCTTCTGAATCTGCTTACTGCGTTTATCTCGTGGTCTTCCTCTGAGATTTTTATCCCCACAGTTCCCTCTAATACTAAATTGGTGATTCCTTGTGTCCAATCAACCGATCCCTTCTTTTGGTCAAGTTGTGCCACAAATATCTTATCTCCCCAGTTATGTCCAGAACTTCCATATTAGTTTATGTGATTGACGCATCTAATCTTCAGCATTCTTCTGTATCAGTCCAAAAGCTTCTATTCTCTTTTTATCTAAACTGTTTATCATCCGTGTTTCATTTCCGTACACGGTTACAATCCAAACAAATATATCCAGAAAGGACTGCCTAACATAAATCTGTATTCGATGTTAACAAATTTCTCTTCTTCAGAAATGCTTTGCTTGCCATTGCCAGTCTACATTTTATATCCTCTCTGGTCAAAGGTGGCCGAGCAACTGGCTCGTCACAATACGGCAGTCACTACTCTTGATGAACTGTGGTATCGTGTTGAAGTGGCACGAGCAGTTGTAGCTGTACACGCCATCCAAGCTCTGTTTGAGTCAATGCCCAGACGTATCAAGGCCGTTATTACGGGCAGAGATGGTTGTTCTGGGTACTGATTTCTCAGGACCTATGCACCCAAATTGCGTGAAAACGTAATCACATGTCAGTTCTACTATAATATATTTGTCCAATGAATACCCGTTTATCATCTGCATCTCTTCTTGCTGTAGAAATTTTAATGGCCAGTAGTGTATAATGTTGTGGATACATTTAGCGATAGATGTGGATATTATCTGCGAAATTTATTGCGAATAGAATTGGTCCAGGGGTTTAGGAGGCGATGTGGAATACACACACACACACACACACACACACACACATATATATATATATATCCGCAATTGCGATTATGGACAACCATCAGCTGTATAATGGAATGGCAGCACTGAAAATTTGTGCTGCGCTGGGACGCGAACCTAGAGTTACCACTTATCGCGAGCAGACGGTTAGCATTTGGCTGTCTGACCATGATTCACTGCCCGACCCAGACTTGCATATGTCGTCAACAACCTGCCTCATGGTGAAGCGACCACTCGCGATGATCGGGAAATCCGGATCGAGTCCCGATCCGGCACAAGTTTTCATTGTCGTCATTCCACTATATAGCTGATGGTTGTCCATATTCGCAATTGCGAATACATTTCATGTATTTCATAACGGCTGTAGTGCCTGTCCCTTTGGAAACGCATGAATGTCCAATGGATCATTGCAACGTAATTCGGAATAACACAAGCAATGCAGTATCACTTTTTTATAAGGGTATGTGTCTGTGTAGGAAGAATATGAATGCGTGCAGCCGAAAACCGTAGCGCATGGACGCTTTTATCTAGCTTTGGATACCAAATGGCAGATGATGCTCCTGCTGCAGCAGAGCATGGTGACGTACGAAGACGGCACGAAGGGGACAGCAGGTCCAGCGAGAGCCGGTGCAAGTAATGAGGTGCGAGCCCCGTGAGAACTGCGGCGACAGGGCTGCAGCTGCGTGTAACGCGATGCGTGCTGCGTCGCCGGCGTGCGTGCGTGCGTGCGTGCGTGGGCCGGCAGGCGCCTGCGCGGCTTGTCCGGCGACCACCAACTGGGCGCTGAGCACGCGCTTTATTTCGGCTGCAGGGCAGCTCACTAGCGCCGCGTCTGCACGTGCGCCTGGCACGCTATCTCGCCGAAAAACTGACAGCGCTGCGTACTTAGCAACCGCTCACGTGATCATGATATGGCTGATGTATCACAACATGAAATGTGCGAGGGCTATTACACCCCCCCCCACCCCCCCACCCCACCCCCCCACCACGCCCCCAATGTCCGATCGGTCGCAAAATGAAAACCACAGTACGTTTTTTCTCTGCCAATTTCCGCTGAAAAACTGCAGAATTAGTTGTGGAACATCGTGGAATATTCCCGCAGCACCTCCTATACTTTCATGAAGCCCCGATAGTTATTTTCAGCCGTAATGGCTATGTTTATGAACCGTGACTGTGTGGGACAATTATTTATTTAAAGTTTCTGCTACCAGTCACTTTTTATTTCATGCTTAATCCAACATAGTGCAACGCGTTTCGAACATGTTTTGTTCATCTTCAAGCGTTTGTACATACATACATACGTCGAGAAATGTTACTTAAAAATAAACAGTCTTAAACTAGATTTTAAAAAATGGCTCTGAGCACTATGGGGCTTAACAACTGAGGTCATCAGTCCCCTAGACTTAGAACTACTTAAACCTAACCAACCTAAGGACATCACACACATTCATGCACGAGCCAGGATTCGAACCTGCGACCGTAGCGGTTGCGCGGTTCCAGACTGAAGCGACTAGAACCGCTCGACCACGCCGGCCGGTCGGCAAACTAGATTAATCTAGAACACATTGTTTTATACTGTTGCTGCAGGTGTGGCATTTGGGGGGAAGGAGGGTGGCAGTGTATATCTAGAAATCGGCGATGTCTTCTGCTGGTTTTCTTCTTTGTTGTTGACTATGTATATCACAGCCTGTATCGGATGCAGATAGATTTGCATCAGTTATGTGTTACGAAAATAGTGTGAAAGGCTGCCACCCTCCTTCCCCCCAAATGCCACACCAGCAACTACAGTAAAAAACAAAGTGTTCTAGATTAATCTAGTTTAAGACTGTTTATTTTTAAGTAACGTTTCTCGGCGTATGTATGTATGTACAAACGCTTGAAGACGAACAAAACATGTTCGAAACGGGTTGCATTATGTTTGATTAAGCATAAAATAGAAAGTGTCTGGCAGCAGAAACTTGAAATAAATAATAAGTTCCGATAGGTTTCGGCTCTATACGTAACCTTCAAAATAGCGTCTTACTGTAAGGTAGGGGCGTTCCAAACAGATAGCTGTCACTGAGTTTCCATTGGCGGAAAAACAGAGCATCACCGAATTCATAGGCTCTTGCAGAATGTCTATGGGTAATCTGGCAGTGAACAAAAGCACTTTGAGTCGTTGGGGAAACGCCTGTCATCATCGCAACGATGTCGCCTAAAACGATCCGATTCCCAGCGTGGTGTCCTGCAGGCCGCACACAGTTGTGACTCCTGCAATGTTGAAACGTGCGGACACTCTCATTCGACGTGATCGACGGATCACAATCAAACACCCCACCGCACGACTGGTCGTTTGTGTTGGTAGTGATGAACACTCGACCACTAGTCGGGGTACTCAAAGGTGTGTGCACGCTGGGTTCAAAAATGGCTCTGAGCACTGTGGGACTTGACATCTGAGGTCATCAGTCCCCTAGAACTTAGAACTACTTAAACCTAACTAACCTAAGGACATCACACACATCCATGCCCGAGTCAGGATTCGAACCTGCGACCGTAGCGGCCGCGCGATTCCAGACTGAAGCGCCTAGAACCGCTCGGCCACACCGGCCGGCCACGCTGGATTCCTCGCCGCCTAACAGAAGACCATGAAGAGTAATGAAGGAACAGCTGTGCCGAATTGCTTCCATGTTACGAGGCTGATCGTGACAGGTTTTTGTCAAACATCGTCACAGGCGATGAAACACGGGTTCATCACTTGGAAACAGAAATAAAACGACAATCCATGGAGTGGCGCCATACCACATCTTCTCTGAAGAAAAAATTCAGTGCCGAACCCTCAGTCTTAGCGGAGGTATTCTGGAACTCTGTAGGGGTTATTCTGTTTGATGTTCTCCCTCATGGTGCAATGTTCAGCTCTGAAGTGTTTTGTGCTACCCTTAGGAAATCGAAAAAACGGCTTCACCTTGTTCGTCCCTACAAAAAAGTAAACGAACTATTCCTTCTCCATGACAACGCAAGGGCTTACACAAGTCTGTGCACCCGAGAGGAGCACCAAAACGTTTTTGGACTGTTCCTCGTCATCCACCCTACAACCCGTATCTAACACGTTCGGGTTTCTGTCTATTTGGCCGAATTAAGGATGCACTCCGCGGGAAGCAATATGTGGATGATGGGAAGGTTATTGATGCTGCAAGACATTGGCCCCGACGCCGACCACTAACATGGTACCATAGGGCAATACAGGCCCTCCTAGTAAGATGGCGTAAGGCTGTCACATTGATGGGACATTACGTCGAAAAACACGGTTTTGTAGCCAAAAGAGACTGGAATAATGTGGTGTACTTGAATCGTGAATAAACCAATCCGCTTTTGGGGAAAAAAATGTGTTGCATTATTTACTGAACGACCATCGTATTTTAATTGCAACATTTAGCCACTTCTTCTAGATACTTCTCTACACAGTCGCCGTTTCGACATACAATTTGTTGTACCGTGGCACCAGCTTTCAATAGAAGTCAGCCGCCTGTGCTTCCGGTCAATTTCCTACTCTGGTCTGCTGCTCTTTGCCCGTACCAAAATGCTGTCCCCCAAGCCAGCGTTTCATGTGAGCAAAGAGATGAAAATATGAGAGAGCCAAGTCCGGGCTGTATAGTAGATGATAAAACACTTTCCATCGAAAACGCTGTAGGGGCGTCTTCGTTGCAGCTGCAGTGTGCGGCCGAGCATTGTCATGAAGAAGGACGATGTCTGATGACAACATTTCCCTTCGCTTGTTCTGAATTGCTCTTCGTAGACGTTGAAGAGTCATCTTGCATCAGGCTGCAACGATGGTCGTGTCACGTTCCATGAATTCAATCAACAAAACTTCTTTTCGGCTCTTGCACATGTTAACCATACACTTACTGTTGGAGAAGGTTCGCTTGTACTTCTTTCATTTACTGAAAGAATCAGAATGCTCCACTGTCTGGACTCCTCTTTTGCTCCTTCATTTCCGGAATGGACCCATGTCTCGTCCTCCTTGTTCAAAAAATCTCCTTTATCGTAGTAGCGCTGGAGAAACTGCTCATTCGCTGTGTTTTGTAACGGTCCGACAGTATCTCGGGAGACCATGTCACACGGGGTTTGTCTCTGATTCACAATAGTGTAGAGAGAGGAGTTTGAAATTTCGGGAAACAAATCACTCAATATAAAACTGTGAAGCCGCGATTTTCTCGAATCGCCTAATCCATTCGCTGAACAATACCATCGGTTGAGACTCGCTTTCTTCCCTGACCGCCTGCTCCACGTACGTCTATCCCTCCTGCTTCAAAGTTTCTGCACGATCGCCGCACTTTGTTGTCACGCATTGAAGTTTCGCCATACACAGTACTTATCTGTAGATACATTTCGGCTGCACTGCACCCTTCATTGTGAAGAACACGAATGACAGCACGCGCTTCACACTTGGAAGGAGACACTACGGTTCTAGTCATCTTTACGTGCTCACTCTGTGCTGAGAATTAAAAAAAGGACGTGGTGCGATCGACCGGCATACTAGAAATACTACGCAACTCAGCTGTGCAAAGCTTCATCGGATTTTTACTGTGGTTTTAACTTTGCGACGTATCAGACTTTGAAAAAAAAATGAGCCCTCCTGTAACTCTTTGTAGTAGCCACTACTGTTTTTAACGTGAGTGTATGTACACTCAGAAATTGACCTCTGACGATACAAAGCAAATTCTGAAAATACAATATCGCTGATGTGAGTGCGTTTGTCTTTTACGGATGCGAGACCGCTATGCGTCCAGAACTCACATTTTTAGGCCTTAATCTTCGTGAGACACGGACACAGAACTCTACTACTCCCATAGCACCACACCTTAAGTTGTAAATAGAAATATTTTGTGCTGACGTATTCATTGAGGAACGAGTCTTTAATGTGTCATTGTCACTCTTGACAAGAATGATTAAACATGGTAAATTACTAGTGCATCGAATATTCACTTTAGAATACCTATGCTCACTCATTGTCATTAATATTTTTTATATTTTTATGTGATATGCACGAAATGTGTATTTAGAATCAGATGTGCCGTGAAAGCACGCTGTTAAGCTGCTGCGAGAGAAATTAGTAATTAGTGCACAGTACCTGTGGTAGTTAAAGATACTGCGAATTCGCGGTTAGAAATACAAAGGCTTTCATCACTATTATTTATTCATTGAAACAAGGATGTGAATCTATATCACTGTACTGATCATCACCATGTGTTATATTAAATCTATTTTATTTTTCTTGGACGCAACATCGTCAAAGCCAAGCCCGGCGTCTGAAGTAACTAAACTTCCAGTAGGGAATATATTTCCTCTTTGAGTCTGAAAACTAATCTGTTAGATGACAATCACTCTGGCCTTCGGAAAGGTAATGGCACCAGCGAGGCAATTACGACGTTGCGATTGATAACTGAAGCAAGACTTTGTTGTTGTTGTTGTGTGGTCTTCAGTCCTGAGACTGGTTTGATGCACCTCTCCATGCTACTGTATCCCGTGCAAGCTTCTTCATCTACCAGTACTTGCTGCAACCTACATCCTTCTGAATCTGCTTAGTTTCTTCATCTCTTGGTCTCCCTCTACGATTTTTACCCTCCACGCTGCCCTCCAATGCTAAATTGGTGATCCCTCGATGCCTCAGAACATGTCCTATCAACCGATCCCTTCCTCTAGTCAAGTTGTGCCACAAACTTCTCTTCTCCCCAATCCTATTCAGTACCTCCTCATTAGTTATGTGATCTACCCATCTAATCTTCAGCATTCTTCTGTAGCACCACATTTCGAAAGCTTCTCTTCTTGTCCAAACTATTTATCGTCCATGTTTCACTTCCATACATGGCTACAGTCCATACAAATACTTTCAGAAATGACTTCCTGACACTTAAATCAATACTCGATGATAACAAATTTCTCTTCTTCAGAAACGCTTTCCTTGCCATTGCCAGTCTACATTTTGTATCCTCTCTACTTCGACCATCATCAGTTATTTTGATCCCCCAATAGCAAAACTCCTTTAATACTTTAAGTGTCTCATTTACTAATCTAATTCCCTCAGAATCACCCGACTTCATTCGACTACATTCCATTATCCTCGTTTTGTTTTTGTTGATGTTCATCTTATATCCTCCTTTGAAGACACAGTCCATTCCGTTCAACTGCTCTTCCATGTCCTTTGCTGTCTCTGACAGAATTACAATGTCATCGGCGAACCTCAAAGTTTTTATTTCTTCTCCATGGATTTTAATATAGACTCCGAATTTTTCTTTTGTTTCCTTTACTGCTTGCTCAATATACAGATTGAACAACATCGGGGAGAGGCTACAACCCTGTCTCACTCCCTTCGCTACCCCTGCTTCCCTTTCATGTCCCTCGACTCTTATAACTGCCATCTGGTTTCTGTACAAATTGTAAATAGCCTTTCGCTCCCTGTATTTTCCCCGTGCCACCTTCAGAATTTGAAAGAGAGTATTCCAGTCAACATTGTCAAAAGCTTTCTCTAAGTCTACAAATGATAGAAACGTAGGTTTTCCTTTTCTTAATCTAGCTTCTAAAATAAGTCGTCGGGGCAGCATTGCATCACGTGTACCCATGTTTCTACGGAATCCAAACTGATCTTCCCCGAGGTCGGCTTCTACCAGTTTTTCAATTCGTCTGTAAAGAATTCACGTTAGTATTTTGCAGTCGTAACTTATTAAACTAATAGTTCGGTAATTTTCACATATGTCAACGCCTGCTATTAGATGTCTATAACGCTAAAATTTGTAAGATCTTGACCCACTGATTGAGAAACTGTCATACTGAACACACTTCATTTATGTTGTGCCCCAAACATGCGTTTCAACATTGTAAACTACACTTTACGCAATGGACAGTACTAATCACAATAATTAGAATACACAATATTAAGATATTATACGTACAGGGTTATGATTCCATAGTTTGTGGGGTCGTGACATCGGTTGAGAACTGTCTAACTGAGCACTAGTCACTGAAATTGTGCAACAAATATATTTCACATTGCGGGATTACAAAATGGTTCAAATGGCTCTGAGCACTATGGGACTTAACAGCCTAGGTCATCAGTCCCCTAGAACGTAGAACTACTTAAACCTAACTAACCTAAGGACATCACACACATCCATGCCCGAGGCAGGATTCGAACCTGCGACCGTAGCGGTGGCGCGGTTCCAGACTGAAGCGCCTAGAACCGCTCGGCAACACCGGCCGGCTGTGGGATTACAGTTTACGCAATCGCCAATATTAAGCACAGTACGATTAAAATATACAATATTACAAGTTATGTTGTTGTAACGTTAAAGTTTATGACGTAAGCAAGGTAAGGAATATAAAATTCTATCGTGTCTTCATTTTGTGTAACAGTATGTCAGTGTGACGTTTTCGATATGTGTCTAACGCTATCGTGGTCTTCTGCTCTTCGTAACTTCTTGTAAAACCAATTTGTTGTGTCAACTTGTGAATCAGAAAAATAAAAGCATTTAATAAATTTTAGCTATTTTAAATACAAACTACGTGAATTGTGTACATTATTTAAAGTGATCACCATTTACAATATTGCCTGGGTTTATTTTAACTATGTTGTCAGCACGTCGATCTGTTGGTTTATGGGCCGGCCGCGGTGGTCTCGCGGTTCTAGGCGCTCAGTCCGGAACCGCGCAACTGCTACGGTCGCAGGTTCGAATCCTGCCTCGGGCATGGATGTGTGTGATGTCCTTAGGTTAGTTAGGTTTAAGTAGTTCTAAGTTCTAGGGGACTGATGACCATAGATGTTAAGTCCCATAGTGCTCAGAGCCATTTGTTGGTTTATGCGACGAGCGTTCCCCTCTAGACGAGACTCGCAAAGCCAAATAACTTTTTTTAAAACTCCATCCACATATCTAGTACCCATAACTTTCCATCAGGATACTTCGTTTTATGTAGTACAGATACAGGCAAGTACCCCACACCAAAAATATAGAAGCAACAAAGGAATGACAGAAAACACAAAAAAGCTGGCATGAGTTGCCCTCCACTCTGGCTCAAGTCCTTACTCATGAGTTCTCTCTTGACATGCACTACCGTCTCATCTCTGAGAGTGGTCGGCACAAAAAATTATCACCCTGCAGTCTTCTGAGTTATACCATTTTGGAAATAAAGATCCCAACAATAAACAGAAAGCTTTCTGACTGCACATAAAATATATATTGATGCAAGCAGCGAGGGAATTGTAGTAAGTGAAAGAACTAATAGAGAAACTGTTCTGAATGAACAGAAAAACTTATTTTATATACAATGTTTTTAGACGAGTATCCTACGTTTACTAAATAAAGCGGATTACATGTTACGAGTGGCTATGGAAAATTTTACTATACATGTAAATGTAAAGTCAAATAAATTGATGTCAAAATGTGTGTAAGAAGATAAAGACAGCAATTAAATAAAACAGCAATAAATCAAGTATAAACACAGCTGGAAGTTCCTTCTGTGATTAGCTTGTCAATGTCTTGCTCTGGAATTGATACTTTCAAAGGGAGCTTTCTTCATACACATACTTTGACTATTAAAATGAAGTCACTCCTTGCATCATGAGCTGCACGAGAACCTCGCCATGATAAACACGCCTCGGACAGGGTGCCCAGCTTAGTAGAGATGCTAAAGTTTCTGGCAGTTTAACGGGTCAAGTGGCAGAACTGCTATCGTAAAAGTGACGGCGCCCAAGGACTTCCTAAGTGACTCTGCGTTCATTGGGTGAACTAGTGCTGGCTGCATCTCTGTATGTAGATAACGCGCAACAAAAAAAAGAACGCATTTCAGCCCGAAGACTACTGTGAGTATTGTGTGTCTGTGGGAGTCGATGTCGAGAGTCTTGGCACAAGTTTCTTTTTATCGCTTAATTTTTATATTTCACAGTTTTACAAGGTTTCGAGAAAGAGAAGCCACACTTCAGGGCTGTAATAAGTTTGTCATCAGAAAAGAAAAGAAACTGAAGAAGACAAACTCTGGCTCAATAACGAATTCATTTGTTATATTGGTATGGTGTGTGAACAAGTCTTTCGAATGTTCCGTTGGAACTATGTTGCAGTCAAATATTAGAGTTGCAGGCAATGGTTTGAAACCGAACGCAAGCGTTCGAAACTGGTCACCATTAAAGATTATGAGAAATTGTGACGAAAAACTAAATGTTGCAGATTCACAAAAGATGCTGACTTTTATGGAGCAAACAAAATGTAGTCCAAAACTTTATTAAATGTGAAAACAGTAAAGCAAGTAACAAACTTCAGATACTTAGAATGCAATATATCACATGGAGACGACATTGATTTTCGATATAAGATAGAGAATTTGAACTTAATGAATGGTAATAGTAGATGAACCCGACAAAAGAAAGTAAGAAGAGAAGTACTTCTGAAATTTTATAAAACACTGTCGTTTCTGTTGTACTGTATGGAAGCGAAACATGAATAGGCAACAACAAAAGGCGTCTAACTAAGAATCCAGAGTGCCGAAAAAAAATTTCTTGGACGTGAACCAGAATACACAACACAAGATCGAAGGGAAAATACAGAAAGAAGAGCAGAGGTTTGATTACTATCCACATCTAAAAAAGAGAAGACCATACGAAGGAAATGGAAAGATTACGCCAGTGTGATGGAGGATGACAGACTGCAACAATACCATGCAAATATAAACCAGCTGGAAAATTATACACAGGGAGAGACAAAGGACTAAGACTATTCTCAGTAGGTAGTCGTAATACGTAAAGCAAAATAAGTGCAGAAGATGCGAAACCAGGCAGAGAGTTAAATCCCAATTCCTACACGTAGGGTATTCCTTCTAAAAGCATAAACGAGATCTATTTCCAACAGACGGATCACAAAGGACAATGTAACCTATTCTCCGTTCATGACACACCTCAGAGAGATCCGGACTTCACTCCTTAATGTAGACGCACCATATACTGATCAGGAACTGCACTTCATCATCTCATTTGCCTTGACGTGTGAATATGGGAGAAATTTGGTTTTCATAATCCAATCAAAACAACGAAGCTTTTTCTCTCTTTAATGACACATAAATTTTGGCACTTGCATGCTGTAGAATGAACCGCAGCAAGGTGAAGAACTACAGCTGAGATAGACACTAAAGAAAATTGTGGGCCTACAACTATAATATTCGAAACCATTCAAATTGAGTAGTGACTTTCCAGAAATTGAGACCCACAGAAGACGGAATATAGTTCCCAGAAAAATACTTGGACATTAAAAAGAGAGAAACTCTTTGCGTTATGCGGAAGGTGTAGATATAAAAACTTTTTTTTAATTTTTTGAATAAAACAACCGACACAGTGTTTTCGTATTTCACTGTAGTTTTGAGTTTCGTCAGAGTTGTCCCACCTTCATACACTACTGGCCATTAAAATTGCTACGGCAAGAAGAAATGCAGATGTTAAACGGGTAGTCATTGGACAAATATATTATACTAGAACTGATACGTGATTACATTTTCACGCAAATTGGGTGCATAGATCCTGAGAAAACAGTACCCAGAACAACCACATCTGGCCGTAATAACGGCCTTGATACGCCTGGGCATTGAGTCAAACAGAGCTTGGATGGCGTGGACAGGTACAGCTGCCCATGCAGCGTCAACACGATACCACAGTTCATCAAGAGTAGTGACTGGCGTTTTGTGACGAGCCAGTTGCTCGGCCACCATTGACCAGACGTTTTCAGTTGGTGAGAGATCTGAAGAATGTGCTGGCCAGGGCAGCAGTCGAACATTTTCTGTATCCAGAAAGGTCCGTACAGGACCTGCAACATGCCGTCGTGCATTATCCTGCTGAAATGTAGGGTTTCGCAGGGATCGAATCAAGGGTAAAACCACGGGTCGTAATACATCTGAAATGTAACGTCCACTGTTCAAAGTGCCATCAATGCGAACAAGAAGTGACCGAGACGTGTAACCAATGGTACCCCACACCATCACGCCGGGTGATATGCCAGTATAGCGACGACGAATACACGCTTCCAATGTGCGTTCACCGCGATGGCGCCAAACACGGATGCGACCGTCATGATGCTGTAAACAGAACCTGGATTCATCCGAAAAAATGATTTTTTGCCATTCGTGCACCCAAGTTCATCGTTGAGTACACCAGCAACGCCGGTCAACTGTTGTTTGTGTATGAGAAATCTACAAACTTTCCTCATGTCAGCACGTTGTAGGTGTCGCCACCGGTGCCAACGTTGTGTGAATGCTCTGAAAAGCTAATCATTTGCATATCACAGCATCTTCTATCTGTCGGTTAAATTTCGCGCCTGTAGCACGTCATCTTCGTGGTGTAGCAATTTTAATGGCCAGTAGTGTATCTTAAATGCATGAAGACGGTAACTACCCCTTAGCGTTGGCTGGTGTGCACATGACGTCATCGTGACGATGTTGCTCACAAAATAATAAAACACAATCTCTGTTTCCTCATGCTCAGTCTGAGAAAGGAGTGGCAACGTCAATCAAGATGGACGGCAGAAAAATGTAAAGAGTGTTACTGCTGAGTTTGAGAAGTTTTTGTCCTTTGTCCTCGCCTTTTTCAACTACGCAGAGTCGGCTTTTGCTATTCAAGCGGCGCAATCTATCACTTTGATAGGCGGCTTGGATTAGCTTCTACATACGAGGGTTGGACCTTATTCACAACCGATACAAAAGAGTTACTTGTTTCCACCTGTTACTGTCCTTCAAAGAAGTCAGCAGCGTTGTGCAGAACCCGTTGCCAGCGATGTGGAAGGCGTAGTGTACCGTTAGCAGAGCCTGTTCTGTTGATGATACGAATGGAGCGGTTTACTGCCTGTCGAATCTCTGGAACAATTCTGAAGCGGATGATACGAAGCCAAAACTTGAACGCCAATTCAACGAATGGCGTCATTATGGGTCGCCGCGAAAGTCGAAAGTGCGTTAGAGCCCCAGTATGGTGAGAGTTATGGTGATTCTCGTGTACGTCTGTGATGGTATTATCCGTTCTCCCATGGAAGACAGTCAATGCACACTATTACTGTTCGTTTTTGGAGCATCACCTGCGACCAGTCTTGCGAAAGAAGAGGCGACACTTTCTGCGTAACCCACCCATCATTTTGCACGACAATGTGCGAGCGCATAGAGCTCACGCTGTGGCTGCTCTGTTCGGTCGATGGGACGGGGAAGTACTGTACCATACACTATAGTCCCTGGACTTAAGTCCTTGTGACTTTGATTTGATTCCGAAGATGAAGGAACTACTTGGTGGCATTCGCTTCAGAACTGTTCCAGAGATTCGACAGGCAGTAGACCGCTCCATTGGCACCATCAACAGAACGGTCTCTGCTAACGGTATACTACGCCTTCCATATCACTGGAAATAAGTTCTACACAACACTGGTGACTACTTTGAAGGACAGTAACCGGCGGAAACATGTAACTCTTTTGTATCGATTGTGCATAAGTAGTTGCCACTATTTAAGTTCCAACCCTCGTATCACTTTACGTATTCATCAGACAGCTACTTTGAGGTCTCCTTCCCTCTCTCTCTTCTTAGTACCCATGGAAGGGCACTTTTCCGCGGCACGGTATTCAGGTCATAGTGTTATGTGGCCGTATTGTCTCACCCTGGGTTCTGGGAGATTTTCATTTATGCCTTATGAGAACGATTTTAAAACTGCGGGTCAAAGCATTCTGGAGAAGTGATTGCATAAATCAGTAACTGAAAACGAAAAAAAAGAGTGTATGGGAATGAAATTTTAAATAGAGTTTATTTTTCATGAAACTCGATCCAAGATGGTGAACATAGCCAAAAAAAAAAAATCCGAAAAGTTGCTAAAAACGGTTCATCTTAAATAAGTAAGCATCTAAAGCTCCGATCGAAAATGTTGAGCGAGAAACTTGAAGGGCTGAAAAAGATCTATCGATTTCTTTTTTATAAGTATGGATTGCTTTCTTACGCATTGTGATGTTTCGAAAAAAAGTTAAGGGTCGGGTTCTCTTTAACACATTAACATCCACGTTCCCATACTTTCTATTTACTGTAAGTATAGCCTACGGTAATTCAAGAAAGTACTTTTTCAAAACGTAAAAACCTTAGTTATTTTTCGAGATGTATCTATTTTTTTAAAAAAATGCGTTCCTGATAATTGGCTACTTATTCTCTGCGGATAGCCCTACACTAACTGTTATAGGTTTATTTTCTTCGCAAAGAGTTGTGTTACCGCGCTATTAAATAGTTTTTACGATATTTTTAATTGTAAGGATCGCAAACGACTTCGAAAAACTTGCACAGTTGGTGGGTGACTTTTTAACTAACTATATCAATTTTTATTTTATGAAAACAAGTGTCGAAGAAACAAATTGCTGATATTTTATCACGAATTTTAAAAAAAGAAATTTTAAGATAACTTATAAAAAATAAATAAATAAAATAAACACTAGTCGATACAGTTAAATTTTACAGCGATGCTCTTGATGGAGGTTTATGTTGAATAGAAATACATTCAAGAAATAAATATAATATGTGTAATCGATGTTCACTATTAGTAACTGAATGATAAAGTGAGGCGTGCAAACACAGAGTGCGTCAGCTCGAGCGGGCGGCGGAGTGGGGGGAACCGGCGCGCGGTCGCCCTGAAAAGTGTAAGTTTTTCGTAGTCGTTTCTCGATCCCTACAACTAATAAAATCGTACGAATTATTTAATAGTATGATCGCACAACTCTCTTCCAGGAAAATAAGCCTAAAACCATTGCTATAGGGGCTATCCTCTGATAAGATCTAGCAAATTCGCGAGAGCGCCTGTTTTTTGTAATCGATATATCTCGAAAAATAATTAATGTTTTTTTTTTTATTTTTCAAACAAGTTTCGTTTTCAACTTCCCGCGGATCTAATTACAGTAAATAGCAAGTATGGGAACGTGAATGTTAACGAGGTAAAGAGAATCCGATGTTTAACTTTTTTTTCGATATATCACGCAGCGTAAGAAAGCAATCCATACTTATAAAAAAGGAATTAATAGATCTTTTTAAGCCCTAATACTTTCTTGTTTAACATTTCTCGCTCGGGGCTATAGATTTTTATTTATTTAAGAAAAACAGTTTTTTTGCAACTTTTCGGAATTTTTAGGCCAAGTTGGCCAACTTGGACTGAGTATCATGAAACTATTTGAAATTTAATTCCCTTTACGCTCATATTTTATGTGTTGAGATGACAATTTTTACAAATTTAACTATGCCGTCACAGAATGCTTGGACTATACCTCCGAATTCATCGCACTATTTGTATTTCAGTGTTACTCCTCGGGCCCTTGATGCTTAGACTTCACTGTCAGACAATAGCACTGGCCTTACAGCTATTTTATAAATTTTGTCTTTGGTTTTTATGGTTTTTTTTGAATTACACAGAATCTCTGAAAGCATATGCGACTTTCTTCAACCAGATATTATTCTTCGAGACGTATGCTTCAACTGTTCCGTTCTCTGATATTACTAATCCCAGATAATTGAAATTTTTACCTCTTGCAAGTGTGACGTTACGAAGCTTCATACGCTGACTAGGGTAAGTAAGAGCAATTTATAACAGGCATCATGGGCGAGAGCGAAAAAAGAATCAGTAATCACAGAGCAGCAAAAGAAAGTGAATCATGAATAATCTTAAAGGTCGTACTGACTGCAAACAAGCCAGACATAGAAAGAGAGCACAACGCAGTCTCCTGCTGCTCCGTACTCAGCCGTAGGCTGTGAAAGGTATCGCAGGGCGGAAGGAGAGGGGAGGGTGTGTTGGGAAGCCTGACCGAGCCAACCCCGGGGGTTCCCCAAACGGTATCGACTGTTTGGGTCATCCCGGGGGCTTCCAGCGTCGGCAGCGGATGGCGCGCTGGACTGGCTGGCTGGCTGTGAGTGTGCTTAATTGTGTCCAGTGGTTCGGTAGCGCTGTGTAGGAGGGGACGCGGACAGCCGCTTTGTACGCCAGTAGCAGGGACGGGCGAACAGCAGCCGTCGCTCCGTCTGCAGACGGCGACCACTTGACTCATAACAGGTATGTGAAAGAGCGTCACTGTTACCTTCTTTCCTTCGTTAGGATGGCGACCTGACTGGGTGACCTGGGAAACCGGGATTCCTCAGGGAAATTAAATTCACTGAAATAATGCGGTAAATATCTGGGAATTCTAAAAGATTCAAGAGAGTTCTGAGAGACTGCTTAAGGAGTAATATTCGTTGACAAAAAGAAATAAGCTGAATCATTTTGCTTCAAATCACTCCGAGATTCTGCTTCCGAAACAGTCGGTTCTGAGGTCGAGTAAAGAAAGGTGAAGAAGTTCACTGAATTAATGTAATCAAATCACACGTTAATTTTATCTAATGATAGTCTTCTTTGTTGCGAGAAGTAACAGTTTACTATAAAGCAAATGTACCTAGGTGATTCAGAAAAAGACAGACATCAAAAGTAAATTGGGAGTATATATTTCATATTTCAATAAGAGGGAGTTGTCTTTTACCAAAATCAAGGTAATTTCAAAGAATGATTGCCTATTGAAGTCGCGGAGTCCAAACGATACATATCGATCATGCGACTCTAGTGCGGGCGTTATGATCAATTGTTTGTGATCGTAATTCTTATCTGTTTTCCGTCGTTCCCTTAAGTTACATACCTCCGCGAATTAAGAGCAAAAAGAGAATTGTTCCCATAGCGTACACATCACATGACCTTTCACATGACGACAACACTGACGACGAGTAAGGTAAGTCATCTCCTTTGTAATGACAAGTATTTTTGTAACGGTCTTCTTTTGTCATTGCTGCAATGACCACCGTAAACATACTCGTAACGCCCGCCACCAGAGTCACATGATCGATTTAGGATCGCACGTTCGATATGTATCGTTTGGACCCCGAAACATCGATAGGCAGTCATTCTTGGAAATTACCAAAATCAATTTTTGGGTTTATGACCTAGTAACCTCCACAAAGCATATGACCAGTGATACACACTGTAATTATTTGGGGACTATTTGAAATTTTTTCTGTCATTGTACCCTTTGGGGACTGTAATGTCAATAAATGGTCAGTGTGTAGTTAGAGGTCATCTGTCATTCAACTATCACTGATTGTATTTTACAATCTGGATCTGGATGTGTAATAGACTCGGCGAAAGTAGTTCCCTGACAGTCGCAGTGAACTTGCAGCTGCTTCGCGCGCCCACGTCGACCAATCACTTAACGCGATTTCGTGTACGTCCCTATGGCAACGCCTCACTGTTGTCATGGTTCTACAGAAGACAATTATTTTGTTTCTTCGGCTGCCGTTCGCGCTTCGCAGTTGAAAGCTGGTCACAGGGCGGCCATCTGCCAGGGAATTTCTTTTGTTGACTCTACTGTAGGACATAAATGTTTTACATGTTTCTTCCACCGAACAAAATGTAACGGAGTACTTAGTGAAGTAGGTCATTCTTTGTGCTTAGTGGAGAACAGGGTGACACTCGTAACTTTGAAATTACGAAACAGCTTATTTCTCACAGGAAGTTACGGTTCAGATTTACTCTGTACATGAATAATTCTTGAATACATGGTTCATTGAGGGTAATATCCATAAACCTGTTGAGTTACTTAGTTTGAAGGTGTATGACAATGAACCGAGCGAGGACAAAGTTGAATATAGTCAGTGTACTAGACTACGCCAAAGTTGCCGATGAGATTACGTCGATAATTATTCTAGGCTTTGTTAGCAGCGTGCAGTGAATATAAGATACATAGGCGAGTGTAATATTTTCTGAGTGTAATATTTTAGTTCTGTGTAAGTACGAGATGGCAATAGAAACAAATTTGTGGTTTAGGCTATTTTATAGCGATCATTGTTGTCGACAAACTACAGGGAATTCATCTGTCGTTATCACCTAGATCCTTAAAACATCTTCGTTCCAGAAATGGTACGTAATTCCTGCTATACACGCTTAAGTTTCTACAGTGTTGGAATTCTTGTGATCCTTATTATGATCTCGATTTATTTAAAAAGAAAACACATTTCAGCGTGCCGGTAGTCCTACCCCACTGCTCTAAAATTCCACAATACACTTCTCTCTTATAAAATGCATCCTTTCGATGTGATGCAAGGTTTTCTTCCCACTTAGCATTCTTGTTACAATCTTGCAGCACTTATTTCATCTGTAAGGGTTAACGCCACTCGCAGTGCACTAACAGGAACGTATATTTTCCTTTTCCCTGCACGATTCTCCAGCAAATTAACATGATTTATTGTACGTACTGCATTTCCGATCCTGCTGTCTCTCTCTCCAGACGTCTCTGCATGTCACTACTTCAAGTACAGAAGAAACCGGAAGCTAGCAAAATCAGTCGCCTGAGCTTGGAATATGAGAAGTCTCAGCCATCACCCTACTCATAACATCTGTTTTGTAACATAAACCGTGTTGATATTCGTCAAAAATATTTTCTTCGATCTTCTAATGACTCGAAAATTTCTAAGCCCATCAAAAGCAACTTTTGTCGAACGTAGCACAATAGTTTTGTTCTCCCAATTTCCGTGAATTCACGTCGGTAATTAATTTAGTCGCAGTGTGAAACAATTACAATTTTAATGTGTAAAGTATAGGGAAGTAAATGAAAGGACTGCTAAGAATCCCTTTAATAATGGTCATCTACTTAGATCAACCGCTGTAGCAAACAGACCGCTCCTCAGACGTGTATTCTGAACTATCTTCAAGTAATAAAAAACCAGCGAAAACGTGCTCCTACGGGAGCACAAAAAAGGCTAATATTCCCCTGTTTTAAAAGACCCTGACTGAAACGTGGGCACCAGCTGCCTCAGTCTATCTTCCTCAGCACCCAGAAACTGATAACGGATAAAAACTTTTGAGATAGGAAGATGGCACTTCTAGATAAATACCTGTAGAATATACTGTTGAAATTTGTGCAATTTGCTGCGGTTATTTAGATTTCACCTCACAACGGATTCTACGTTTTAACGTGAGTATTTCGCGTATAGAAGTAGGATAACTTTGAACCTCTGTATCTCGGAAACAGATAAATATACCAAGAAAAACGTTCAAGATTTTTTTAGATAGGAATCTTAGGAATGTATCGTAAGTAATTCAGCCATTCATTTTCTGCGCGTAGCCGTCTTGGAATCCGCGGCTCTATTTTGGTACCGAGAGACCATATTTTTTGGGTTTTCTCAGGAACCAACCATGAACTAAATGATGCCTCCATAAGCCCGTTAAAGCGCACCATAAAGTACATATAATGCAAAAATAACCAACGTATTTACTGCATTTGCCAAATCTGGAGGAAGTGTGTTATATTCAAACTTTGACCCTGTACAGTATACAAATGGTCTCTAGCCCAAGGGCTATCCAAAACACTTGAACCAACCTGTTACCAATAGAATCCGAGGTATAAGCTCCGGAAAAATCCCATTTTTATGCGCGGTGTTTTTGAACGTGCACACCGATGTTGCATACCCGAGATATTATGTTTACTACACTACTGGCCATTAAAATTGCTACACCAAGAAGAAATGCAGATGATAAACGGGTATTCATTGGACAAATATATTATACTAGAATTGACATGTGATTACATTTTCAATCAATTTGGGTGCATAGATCCTGAGAAATCAGTACCCAGAACAACCACCTCTGGCCGTAGTAACGGCCTTGATACGCCTGGGCATTGAGTCACACAGAGCTTGGATGGCGCGTACAGGTACAGCTGCCCATGCAGCTTCAACACGATACCAAAGTTCATCAAGAGTAGTTGCTCGGCCACCATTGACCAGACGTATTCAGATGGTGAGAGATCTGGAGAATGTGCTGGCCGGGGCAGCAGTCGAACATTTTCTGTATCCAGAAAGGCCCATACAGCACCTGCAACATGCGGTCGTGCATTATCCTGCTTTCGCAGGGATCGAATGAAGGGTAGAGCCACGGGTCGTAACACATCTGAAATGTAACGTCCACTGTTCAATGCGAACAAGAGGTGACCGAGACGTGTAAGCAATGGCACCCCATACCTTCACGCCGGGTGATACGCCAGTATGGCGATGAAGAATACACGTTTCCAATGTGCGTTCACCGCGATGTAGCCAAACACGGATGCGACCATCATCATGCTGTAAAAAGAACCTGGATTCATCCGAAAAAAATGACTTTTTGCCATTCGTGCACCCATTTTCGTCTTTGAGTGCACCATCGCAGGCGCTGCTGTCTGTGATGCAGCGTCAAGGGTACCCGCAGTCATGGTCTCCGAGCTGATAGTCCAGGCTGCTCCAAACGTCGTCGAACTGTTCGTGCAGATGCTTGTTGTGTTGCAAACGTCCCCATCTGTTGACTCAGGGATCGAGACGTGGCTACACGATCCGTTACAGTCATGCGGATAAGATGCCTGTCATCTCGACTGCTAGTGATATGAGGCCGTTGGGATCCAGCACGGCGTTTCGTGTTACCTTCCTGAACCCACCGATTCCATATTCTGCTAACAGTTATTGGATTTCGACCAACGCGAGCAGCAATGTCGCGATACGATAAACCGCAATCGCGATAGGCTACAATCCGACCTCTATCAAAAGTCGGAAACGTGATAGTACGCATTTCTCCTCCTTACACGAGGCATCACAACGTTTCACCAGGCAACGCCGGTCAACTGCTGTTTGTGTATGAGAAATCGGTTGGAAACTTTCCTCATGTCAGCGCGTTGTAGGTGTCGCCACCGGCGCCAACCTAGTGTGAATGCTCTGAAAACCTATTCATTTGCATATCACAGCATCATCTTCCTGTCTGTTAAATTTCGCGTCTGTAGTACGTCATCTTCGTGGTGTAGCAATTTTAGTGGCCAGTAGTGTATTTTACAACTGAATGCAGTATTGAAGTTACGTATGTTGTCAGGTTCCACCCGATGCGACGATTCCATTCTTGAGCGCAATGCTCGTACTTCTGCAGCCTCCACCTTCGGTCTTAGCATATGCTTAAGATATCGAAATATTGTTTAGAAAAATATCATTAAATCTGTTGCAATTCGAAAACATACCATCAGTTAATCACGCCGAGAAAAACATACGAATATTAGGCACATTGTAAATAACAACCTACATTCAGAGACTTTTCTTTTGCTAGTTTAAATGTATCCTACCAATACCGCTTGGATAACAGTTACAGGTACATCATTGCAAGCTGCTTCATCTCGGTGTAAGAGTTCGTCAGTGACGGTGGCTGGCGAGTGACGGAATGCCATTCTCGCGGAACCTATAACCAGATGTCTTCACTGGGTAAGAGACCTGGAGAACATGCGTGCCAAGGCAACAGTCAGTCGAACACTCTGTGTACTGAGATAGGTCAAGACAGCAAGGAACTCATACGGTCTCATACGATCTTGTTCAAGAATAACGTCATGGGGATCTCGAAGATAGGGCACAGCCAGTGAACATAAAACATCGGAAGTGTAGCCACTGTTATCAGAACTGTCGGCTACGCGAAGCAGAGGTGATCAGAGGTGATCGTGTTGCTAAGACGACGACAGCCCATACAGTCATGCATGCAACTGGGCCAATAGGACGAAGGCGAATCAGTCCTGGCAACGCTTGTTACCTTCGAGACCTACACACATACGGAGACGTCTATTCTGCTCTTCTGCAGAGAACTGGGACTCGTCTGGAAAGACGACGTGGTACAACAGCTGTCGCTGGGCGCACCACGGTTGAGGTGCCTGGGTCTTCTGAAGTGTGAAGGAAAGCCGCAACTAAAGTCGTCGTACTGACAGTTCGTGGTGCTCCTTACGTCGTCGCACTTTCCGTGTGGATACTTGGTTGGTTGGTTGTTTTGGGGAAGGAGACCAGACAGCGTGGTCATCGGTCTCATCGGATTAGGGAAGGATGGGGAAGGAAGTCGGCCGTGCCCTTTCAGAGGAACCATCCCGGCATTTGCCTGGAAAGATTTAGGGAAATCACGGAAAACCTAAATCAGGATGGCCGGACGCGGGATGTGGATACTTGTTCCGCAAAGAAGCCGATTAACTGATTCAAGGCATTTCATATAGCTACACCCTCTCGCACGATCGAAGGAACAAAATGTCTTCTTGGCCGCTAGTTCGGTAAGACTTGGGATCTTCCATAGCATTTAGTGTAGCTCTTCTGAACCGACAGATTCCGTATTCTCTAGGTAGTAATTGAATCCCGACGAACGTCAACATCAATATCGCGGATCGAAAAGCACGTTCTAGTAGAAGTATCTCCTTCTCACACAAGACAATGCCACCACTGAAACGGGAGGGACAAAAAGCGGAACATTTGTGGAGAAAGCTATACGGGTGACGACAGTTTGTGCTGTCGAGACGAACCTAACACAAAAACGACAAAGTGCAGAAATTTGCCTGAAGGGTCAGCGACCTGGTTACTTAATCGACATCCAATCGAATGCGCCGTGCGAGTTGGATAACATCTAAGACGGCTTTTTCTGATCTCTCGTGTTGTTGTATGAGCGTCCTAGTGTGTTGTACTCGAGCGGAGCAAGACTATGTAGAACACCTGAAGCATTATGAATACCGTCTTAACTCTCCTCTAATTTTTAGTAATCGCCTAGAAACTTTTCGGACTGCCGGAGTATGATTACTTGCTAGTAAAACACCAGTTGTTGTTGCGGTTTTCAGTCCGAAGATTGGTTTGATGCAGCTCTCTATGCTGTTCTATTCTGTGCGAGTGTCTCCACCTGCGAATAATTACTGCAACCTACATCCTTCTGAATCTGCTAACTGTATTCGCCTCTTGGTCTCCGTCTACAATTTTTACTTCCCCACTTATAACATTATTTGCTTATGGTTCATTTAAAATTTTATAAATTTTTTGCTTTATAATTTTCACGTATTGGTACTATAATTTCTGAAGATGTAAAGTGTGTTATACTATAGTTTTGAAGTTCTGTACATTGTACGTGAGTAATGTATGTAAAATACTATGTTAAATGTTTATTACCTTAAATAATTTTCTGATGACATTTTGTATTTATAATATTTGTGTGTATAAATTGTTCATGGTGATGCAAATTTGACGGTTTAAGAAATGGTCACGCTTAGGAACAGTGTAAGAAATAGCTATTATGTAAAAGCCAGTGTGATTTCGTTTGAAACGAAAGTGGCTTTGGAGAGTGGAAAAGGCGGCAAGGGCGTACTGGCGTGCTACCTAGAGCACGCGCAGGAAGTAAGTGACACAGTCTGTAGGCAGCAGTGATCGAGGTAACACCTTTGTGGAGCAGGACAAGCTTTGCCTGCAAATTTGCACAAAAATGCTTCGGATGAAGACTGCAAACGGCTTATGGGGATAGCTGCGAGTTGTTGGGCTTGTAAAACTGAACGACGCCAAGAAGAGAAGTTGAGCCCATACAGCAAGATACTTGCAGGCCGTACTGTGGTTAGTGTAACCGTCATAATTGTTCGCTATACCCAAGCCTACAGCCACCAGACATGATTTTTTTTTTTATATTTTTACTTTTGTACAGCGTGAAGCATTAATTTAATCCTCCGTGCTGCCACGTTGATGTGTATGTGATAAGTGATAGTGAAGGTTTTGAATCATCTAGGGACATACAGTACCTGCAGTCGGCTATACTGTCAGCACAGTCTATGAGCCAGATGTTTTCCTTCCTTGTAGCAGCCACCAGCCAAGGTCGGAAGCGAGTACCCCACTTCGGCAGCATCCGTGCTTCATGCGCCCGTTCATGTACGTAAATTTGCTTTTCGAATATTGGTGAGGCCGGCCGGTGTGGCCGTGCGGTTAAAGGCGTTTCAGTCTGGAACCGCGTGACCGCTACGGTCGCAGGTTCGAATCCTGCCTCGGGCATGGATGTGTGTGATGTCCTTAGGTTAGTTAGGTTTAATTAGTTCTAAGTTCTAGGCGACTGATGACCTCAGAAGTTGAGTCGCATAGTGCTCAGAGCCATTTTGAATATTGGTGAGGGGTTATTGTTTTGTGACAGGCTTTGGCTCTCATTGTTTTTTATTGTTGTACAACATTTTTACCATGAATTATTTAGTAGAAGTATGCATATAGATCAATGTTTTTCATGCAATCAACATACAATATGATAGGTTACCTATTTCATCTACTCGTATATTGTTACATTCATATCAGCAGTGTAATGCAAATAATTATATCTACTACCTACCTATTTTATGATAACTGCACCTACTATTTATATTTACTTATCTATGTCTATTAGTCTTCACCGTCGTATGTTGTACCTAGGGCGAAACGTGACACTTCCGATGAAGAGATCAGGAGACTTATAGAGAAGTTGGACGCTGACGAGAAGAGGCGGGTTCAAGAAGGGACACTGAGTAGTGAAGAAGCCAATGACGGCTCAGATGTTGAGGATGAAGAACAGTTCGTGGAAGTAAATGAGCGTGACAGCGGTTCAGAGGTTTCTGAAGAGGAAGCACTGAAATGGAGATTGATGAAATGGAGGATTTCTTTTTTTACATCGGAAAAGACAAGGAAACTATTTGGTGCAGCAAATCCCCAGTAAAAGCTGCTTCACGAATATCATCAAAATTTTTCCCCATCCAACGCGGATTTCCAGGCATACTCCATTGATGCATTTCTCAAATTTATAGGCTTGATATTATTAATACAATTATAGACTGTACCAACGCTTTTATTGCGAACAGAAGGGACGAAGTAAAATACTCCAGATATCGGAACTGTAAGGACACTACACGGGATGAGATGATGGGTATTTTGGGTCTTTCATTCCAAGTTGGAGTGAAGCATGGGAATCGTGCGAACTGCAGAGAGCAATGGAAAGATGATGGAACAGGTATGAGGATCACAAGGACGACATTCAGTTACAAGCGCTTCCTGTTCTTACTTCGATCAATGAGGTTTGATTACCAGTGCACGAGAGTGGAGAGAGAAAAGACTGACAGGCTCGCAGCCGTCTGCAATATTTATGACAGGGTTTTGGCCAGCTGTAGGAATAATTACAGTCATGGTGCAGTCACAATTGACGAGATGCTGTCCGCATTTAGAGGGTAGATATGGTTCTGTCCAATATATGCCTAGCAAACCGGCCAATTATGGACTGAAATATTATGCAATATGTGACAGTAAAACATGTTATACATCGAATTTCGAGGTGTAGTGTGGAAAGCAGAGGCCAGGCCCTAGGGATATATCAAATAAACCATACGATATAGTTCAAAGACTTTCTCAAGATATTCAACGTTCCAACAGAAACATTACAATGGACAGCTACTTCACTATTGTGCCATTACGTCAAATCCTTCTTGAGAAAGGATTGACTGTCATTGGTACCCTCAAAGCCAACGAAAGAGAAATCCCTCCTGAATTTATCTCAAAATCATGGGAAATCGGTTCATGTATTTATGGGTATCAGTAAGATAAAACACTTGTTTCCATCCATACCAAGTGTAGGAAATGTGTACTCCTTCTATCGACTATTCATGACCGCAAAGTTACCGATGAAATGACGGGTAAACCACTGATCAACACCGATTATAATTCCACCAAGGAAGGTGTCGATACAGTCAATAAAATGTGCGCTGCTTACTCAAATGCACGGCAAACAAGGAGATGGCCTCTGAGGATTTTTTTCAGTTTTTTGGACCTGGCTGGCATAAATTCACAAGTGCTGTTTCTCCAAAATAATCCCGAATTCACAATACGCTGTCGCGACTTTCTCAGTGAATTAGCGCTCGAACTTTAAGAGGCTCATTTCAAAATAAGGGCTCAGATAGGCACACTTCCAAACTATCTGTTTCTTGTAACATACCGCGAGCCGTCCCAACCAATTGCAGCCCCAGACGCTGCAAAAGGAAATGAACCATGTCATCAGTGTTTACAACTATCACATGTAATGATTGTAAACAATTTGTTCGTAAGAAGCACTCGCGGCATATTGCAACGTGTAAAGATTGTGATACGTTTGAAAATCCTGCATACTAATGTTTTCTATTTAGCTCGATTTTCAAGAGAGAAACTTACGAACGTATAAATTATGTTCAGACGGGTAGTGGTCTATTCAGTTACTGTACTCTTGCTCAACGTTGTTTATTCTGATAATGTTCTCAGCGTAAGCAGCTACCTACTATTTTTCCTGTCAAATTCTGGTTGTATTTTATTATAAGTTTGATTTGTAATCTTGTGAAATTGGCTGTATTCAAAAGGTGTACGTTCTTTCTTTCAAAAGGTTATGTTACCACCGATAACGAAATATATTGTTTTAGTTACTTGCGTTTGATATTTTATAGTTTACTGAGGAACGATTTCTAGTTTACATTGAAGAAATACATTATACTGAAAGGCTGTAATATGCTCAAGAGCCAAATATATAATTCAGTTCGATATCGCGATTTGTTTCTAATGATTTTACCTACCTTACATCGAGAACAGGACTGCTACAAGAGCGAAAAAACCGATTTTCTGGAGGTAGCAGTCAGTGCTACATGCGCCCGCTCTTGCTAGTTTCACAGGTTCGTCCACCGGAGGGTTAAACCGTGTTTTAATAATCATTTTTGAACTTTAAAAAGGCTGGTTCACCCTGTTATTTCATCCTACTCATGCACCTATAAGGGTTCCTTCCTGGTGATTGATTAATCCGAGTATCCTGTTTTACAGACTTATGAAGTGCCAAGTTAATATAAAGAGGCATCATTTAAATTGTTTACGTGTATTCTTAACTATTGCAAAGTATTATAGTAAAAGTTTGCTTACGTAAAATTCAGTCAGAGTGTAGCCAAGTACTAGAATCTGTTAAATGACTATACAGAGTTACTAAACTGGCGATCCCTTGATGTCTCAGAATGTGTCATATCAACCAGTCCCTTCTTTTGGTCCAGTTGTGCCACAAATTTCTTGTCTCCCCAATACTATTCGGCACCTGCATATTAGTTATGTGATCTACCCATCTAATCTTCAACATTCTTCTGTAGCACCAGATTTCTATTATCTTCTTGTCTAAACCGTTTATCGTCCATGTTTCACTTCCATTGGCTACACTACAGACAAATACTTTCAGAAAAGACTCCCTAACAATTAAATGTGTATTGGATATTAATAAATTTCTTTTCTTCAAAAATTCTTTTCTTGCCATTGCCAATATACATTTTATATCCTCTCTAGTTCGACCAACACCAGTTACCTTGCTGCCCAAATAGCAAAAATCATCGACCACTTTAAGTGTCTCGTTTCCTAATCTTGTTTTGCTTTTGTTGACTTTCATCTTATACCCTCCTTTCAAAACAATCACCAGTGGTACAAGGACGACCCATTACGTCCAATATCGGAGAGCCATGGCAGTAGTGTCAATATATAAGGGAAAAATGAATTGAAGTTTGTGTTATGGGAGCACTCAGCTTAGGTAGTTCGTGCAGCAATGTTGACTATTGTGCTGTGGTGTAATGGTTAGCATTACTCCCTAGCAATGAAAAAAGACCCGGACTCGAGGCCCGGCCGCACTACAAATTTTAATTCATTTCGTCTGCTTCGATCATAAACTCCATTCCGTTCAACAGCTCTTCCAAGTCCTTTCTTGTCTCAGACAGAATTACATTGTCACTGTCAAACCCCAAGGTTTTTATTTCTTTTCCCTGAACTTTAATCCCTACTCCAAACTTTCTTTGGTTTCTTTTACTGTTTGTTCAATGTACAGCTTGAATAAGACCCGGGAGAGGCTACAATCCTTCTCAACTACTGATTCCCTTTCATGCCCCTTGACTCTTATAACTGCCGTCTGGTTTATGTGCAAATAGCAAATGGCATCTCACTCCTCTGCTGTCTTCGGGATTTCAAAGAGAGTATTCCAGTCAACATTGTCAAAAGCGTTCTCCAAGTCTACAAACTATAAGCGTAGGTTCCCCTTTCCGTAACCTATCTTCTAAGATAAGTCTTAGGGTCAGTATTGCCTCGCGTATTCCTACACTTCTCCGCGATCCAAACTGATCTTCCCCGAGGTCGGCTTCTAGCAGTTTTTCCATTCTTCTATATACAATTCGTTTTAGTATTTTCCAACCATGACTTATTAAACTCATTGTTTGGTGATTTTCATACCTGTCAGCGACTGCTTTCTTTGGAATTGGAGTTACTACAGTCTTCTTGAAGTTTCAGGGTAGCTCGCTTATCTCATACATTTTGCACACCAAATAGAAGAGTTTTGTCATGGCTGTCTCTGCCAAGGTTTTCAGTAGTTCTGATAGAATACCGTCTACTCCTGGGGCCTTATTTACACTTAGATCTTTCAGGGCTCAGTCAAGTTCTTCTCTTAGTATCATGTCTCCCATCTCATTTTATCTACGTCCACTTCATAATATTGCCTTCAGCAACATTTCCCTTGTATAGACCCTCTATATACTCCTTCCACGTTTCAGCTTTGCTTTTCTTTTCTCCAAACGCCTATTTAATTTCCCTGTAGGTAGTATGTACCTTCCACCTAGTGAAATATGCTTCTAAATCCTTGCATTTGTCCTCTAGCCTTTACTGCTTAGCCATTTTGCACTTCTTGTCAATCCCATTTTTTAAACGTTTGCATTTCCTTTCGCCTGCTTCATTTGCTGTACTTTTATATTTTCTCCTTTTCTCAATTAAATAAAATATCTCTTGTCTTATCCAAGGATTTCTACTAGTCTTTGTCGTTTTACCTATTTAATCCTCTGCTGCCTTCACTATTTCATCTCTTAAAGCTGCCCATTTGTCTTCTGCTGTATTCTTTTCTTTCCCCTCTTCTCTACAACCGGTACCTAATGCTATATCTGAAACTCTCAGCAGATGCTTCGTACATTATACAGTTATAACTAAGTTCTAATATGAGTTGTTTTTTTTCTAGCTTATTGTACAAAGGAAATGCGCAAACAACTCAGGTAGCAACCAATGACCATCACTACGTCATTAAGAGACTGTTTAACAATGAACGTCATTAAGAAGAAAGGAACAAACAAAATTGAGAATACCAAACAAACTAGGATGATGATTGCAGTGATGCCCTGTTGCTGTGATTTCCCTTCAAAGATCCTTCGAGTAACATCCATTGCCGACACGGGAGCTGGTGTCGAGAAACATCTTGTCGAGCAGTGATGTATTGTGGCTATAAGTGCACTTGAAAATGCAGCCGCTAGTACTGGAACGCAACTTAAAACCGGTCATAAGGCTGGCGTGACTGGGCGTACATTAAATGGCTCCCACAAACGTACTGACTTCCGTACACAAGCGAGTGCGGCAGCGCTCTCGCTAACTTCAGCAGCTAAGAAACAGCAGCCACAGTAAGAGAGCAGCGGGTGCGGTTTCGTCTTATACAGTATACCGAGTCACTGCTCACAGAGGCTACGCGAATGAGGATAACTACGGAAGCGCAACCCTACGGCTGCTAAGAGGACAGTCGTTGACTAGCAGTGGTTCACTTCTCACAAACAACCAACATTCAGATGTGGTTTCTTAGTGGGAAACTCGCTGCGTAATTTTTCTTTCTATACAGACTGTGGGCGGTGTTGCACTTACCTACTTTTGGCGGTTGCGCTGAAACGATAATAATCTGCATATCCAAGCTTATCTACTGCATGCCAGTTTGACGTTTTTTGCGTATTCAAAAAATGCCTCTGAGCACTATGGGACTTAACATCTGAGGTCATCAGTCCCCTAGAACTTAGAACTACTTAAACCTAATTAACCTAAGGACATCACACACATCCATGCCCGAGGCGGGATTCGAACCTGCGACCGTAGCTGTCGCGCGGTTCCCGACTGAAGCGCCTAGAAACGCTCGGCCACCGCGGCCTACTTTTGCGTATTGTCTTCATGATGTGTCAGGTTTAATGCCTATATAGCAGAAGATGGATAAAAATTGTTGGAATGGGCACAAGTCACTGTGGTTGACTTATTCGTTAAGGCTTTGAATTATACTCTGGGAAAAGGGACGTAATATACCATTCAGTTTGCTGCTACAACCAACAAAACACCAAAATCAATCTTTCAGTATGCTACGTAGCGCGCCGCTGGTTTGAAACTTCTCCTGACAGGTTAAATCTGTGTACAGCTCGAAATCTTGTCTCTCGTGAGGATTGCTCTTATCAATTGAGCTGTTATCACGCAACACTAACGACTCCCCCTCACAAGTGTAATTCCTGATTTACAGTTTTTTAGCTGTGAGGATGTATGGTGAGTCGTTCTTGTCTAGCTCAGTCGGTAGGATGGTTTGATTATTGTAGATGTGATATTATTGAAATATTATTTCTTTCGTGTCATTAACTAAAGTAAAAAATAAAGATTACCTGCTGTCACAATATTTATCGTGCAGTATGATTTACAAGCAACCACAAAATCCTGACTTGTACCGAACGAAATAATACTCGTCGGCACAGTGCTGGGTAGAAGGAAGAGGCTGAGTTGATACCACAACACATACAAAACAGCAGATCACTTTATTATAACTTTAACAACTGAAATCTTAACTTTAAAACAATTCATGTCCACATTTTATTCCAATTGACAAAAATGTTACATTTTTACAGTTTAAGTTTATTTCTTGTGATTATTTCAATTTGACAAGAGCTTTTTTGCTCAGATGTTTTTTACCTATGGTGTGATTACATGCAAGTACACTGCTTGTACAGTGTTGTTGTTGTGGTCTTCAGTCCTGAGACTGGTTTGATGCAGCTCTCCATGCCACTCTATCCTGTGCAAGCCTCTTCATCTCCCAGTACCTACTGCAACCTACATTCTTCTGAATCTGCTTAGTGTATTCATCTCTTGGTCTCCCTCTACGATTTTTACCCTCCACGTTGCCCTCCAATACTAAATTGGTGATCCCTTGATGCCTCAGAACATGTCCTACCAACCGATCCCTTCTTCTGGTCAAGTTGTGCCACAAACTTCTCTTCTCCCCAATCCTATTCAATACTTCCTCATTAGTTATGTGATCTACCCATCTAATCTTCAGCATTCTTCTGTAGCACCACATTTCGAAAGCTTCTATTCTCTTCTTGTCCAAACTATTTATCGTCCATGTTTCACTTCCATGCATGGCTACACTCCATACAAATACTTTCAGAAATGACTTCCTGATACTTAAATCAATACTCGATGTTAACAAATTTCTCTTCTTCAGAAACGCTTTCGTTGCCATTGCCAGTCTACATTTTATATCCTCTCTACTTCGACCATCATCAGTTATTTTGCTCCCCAAATAGCAAAACTCCTTTACTACTTTAAGTGTCTCATTTCCTAATCTAATTCCCTCAGCATCACCCGACTTAATTTGACTACATTCAATTATCCTCGTGTTGCTTTTGTTGATGTTCATCTTATATCCTCCTTTCAAGACACTGTCCATTCCATTCAACTGCTCTTCCAAGTCCTTTGCTGTCTCTGACAGAATTACAATGTCATCGGCGAACCTCAAACTTTTTATTTCTTCTCCATGAATTTTAATACCTACTCCGAATTTTTCTTTTGTTTCCTTTACTGTTTGCTCAATATACAGATTGAATAACATCGGGGAGAGGCTACAACCCTGTCTTACTCCCTTCCCAACCACTGCTTCCCTTTCATGTCCCTCGACTCTTATAACTGCCATCTGGTTTCTGTACAAATTGTAAATAGCCTTTCGCTCCCAGTATTTTACCCCTGCCACCTTTAGAGTTTGAAAGAGAGCATTCCAGTCAACATTGTCAAAAGCTTTCTCTAAGTCTACAAATGCTAGAAACGTAGGTTTAGGTTTGCCTTTCCTTAATCTTTCTTCTAAGATAAGTCGTAAGGTCAGTATTGCCTCACGTGTTCCAGTGTTTCTGCGGCATCGAAACTGATCTTCCCCGAGGTCGGCTTTTACTAGTTTTTCCATTCGTCTGTAAAGAATTCGTGTTAGTATTTTGCAGCTGTGGCTTGTTACACTGATTGTTCGGTAATTTTCACATCTGTCGACACCTGCTTTCTTTGGGATTGGAATTATTATATTCTTCTTGAAGTCTGAGGGTATTTCGCCTGTTTCACACATCTTGCTCACCAGATGGTAGAGTTTTGTCAGGACTGGTTCTCCCAAGGCCATCAGTAGTTGCAATGGAATGTTGTCTGCTCTCGGGACCTTGTTTCGACTCGTGTCTTTCAGAGCTCTGTCAAACTCTTCACGCAGTATCGTATCTCCCATTTCATCTTCATCTACATCCTCTTTCATTTCCATAATATTGTCCTCAAGTACATCGCCCTTGTATAGACCCTCTATATACTCCTTCCACCTTTCTGCTTTCCCTTCTTTGCTTAGAACTGGGTTTCCATCTGAGCTCTTTATGTTCATGCAAGTGGTTCTCTTATCTCCAAAGGTCTCTTTAATTTTCCTGTAGGCAGTATCCATCTTACCCCTAGTGAGATAAGCCTCTACATCTTTACATTTGTCCTCTAGCCATCCCTGCTTAGCCATTTTGCACTTCCTGTCGACCTCATTTTTGAGACGTTTGTATTCCTTTTTGCCTGCTTCATTTACTGCATTTTTATATTTTCTCCTTTCATCAGTTAAATTCAATATTTCTTCTGTTACCCAAGGATTTCTACTAGTCCTCGTCTTTTTACCTACTTGATCCTCTGCTGCCTTCACTACTTCATCCCTCAAAGCTACCCATTCTTCTTCTACTGTATTTCTTTCCCCCCATTCCTGTCAATTGTTCCCTTATGCTCTCCCTGAAACTCTGTACAACCTCTGGTTCTTTCAGTTTATCCAGGTCCCATCTCCTTAAATTGCCACCTTT
This sequence comes from Schistocerca americana, assembly GCF_021461395.2. Lineage (NCBI taxonomy): Eukaryota > Metazoa > Arthropoda > Insecta > Orthoptera > Acrididae > Schistocerca > Schistocerca americana. The sequence continues at coordinate 274,300,431 of NC_060119.1, read as the reverse complement.
TTGCAGTTTCTTCAGTTTTAATCTACAGGTCATAACCAATAGATTGTGGTCAGAGTCCACATCTGCCCCTGGAAATGTCATACAATTTAAAACCTGGTTCCTAAATCTCTGTCTTACCATTATATAATCTATCTGATACCTTTTAGTATCTCCAGGGTTCTTCCATGTATACAACCTTCTTTCATGGTTCTTAAACCATGTGTTAGCTATGATTATGTTGTGCTCTGTGCAAAATTCTACCAGGCGGCTTTCTCTTTCATTTCTTAGCCCCAATCCATATTCACCTACTACGTTTCCTTCTCTCCCTTTTCCTACACTCGAATTCCAGTCACCCATGACTATTAAATTTTCGTCTCCCTTCACTATCTGAATAATTTCTTTTATTTCATCATACATTTCTTCAATTTCTTCGTCATCTGCAGAGCTAGTTGACATATAAACTTGTACTACTGTAGTAGGTGTGGGCTTCGTATCTATCTTGGCCACAATAATGCGTTCACTATGCTGTTTGTAGTAGCTTACCCGCATTCCTATTTTCCTATTCATTATTAAACCTACTCCTGCATTACTCCTATTTGATTTTGTGTTTATAACCCTGTAGTCACCTGACCAGAAGTCTTGTTCCTCCTGCAACCAAACTTCACTAATTCCCACTATATCTAACTTTAACTTATCCATTTCCCTTTTTAAATTTTCTAACCTTCCTGCCCGATTAAGAGATCTGACATTCCACGCTCCGATCCGTAGAACGCCAGTTTTCTTTCTCCTGATAACGACATCCTCTTGAGTAGTTCCCGCCCGGAGATCCGAATGGGGGACTATTTTACCTCCGGAATATTTTACCCAAGAGGACGCCATCATCATTTAATCATACAGTAAAGCTGCATGCCCTCGGGAAAAATTACGGCTGTAGTTTCCCCTTGCTTTTAGCCGTTCGCAGTACCAGCACAGCAAGGCCGTTTTGGTTAGTGTTACAAGGCCAGATCAGTCAATCATCCAGACTGTTGCCCTTGCAACTACTGAAAAGGCTGCTGCCCCTCTTCAGGAACCACACGTTTGTCTGGCCTCTCAACAGATACCCCTCCGTTGTGGTTGCACCTACGGTACGGCTATCTGTATCGCTGAGGCACGCAAGCCTCCCCACCAACGGCAAGGTCCATGGTTCATGGGGGTGGGGGTGGGGGGGGGGCTTGTACAGTATATGGAAGTAATGTACAGTATATGGAAGTAATACTATTAATTATATTGTATTATTGAGCCATGTCATTATATTTTCTAGGTAATCCTATGTAATTTTTATTCTGATGAAGACCGTCTTAGAGCTGTCGAAACCATGGCCAGTTTGACAACAATTTTATGCAGCCGAGGTGACTATGTAAGTGGGCTGCTTCTGTGTTGGCAGCGGTGTGTAGCGCTTTGCATTGGATCTCTTACTACGCTTTCTCTGTAAGAGACTGTGGCTGGTTGGACTCGTTGTTGGAAGTTAATCGTCAGTAGTGTTGGGCAGTTGGAAGTTAGTCGCCAGCAGTGATGGAAGTACTGTTGTGTAGTTGGAGGTGAACATCCAACAGTGATGTATACTAAATGTGAGAAGTTAGCATTGATGGAGGGTAGAGGTCTGAAGCGTTAGCGCAGGCTAACGATCTGTACACGCTCGACTTGGAGATTGAATATTATTCATGATTATATACCTTTGTGCTAGATTTCAATGACGATTTACATTCGTGTCTGAACTGGATGTCACATTATTAAGGTAAAAGAAATACATTATTTGGTTTGCAACAAAATCTTTCCTTTGCTTACCATATCCCTATTAGTAGTTAGTGACTTCAGTAGTTGGAATATTTTATTTAGCTGGCAGTACTGCAGTAGTTCGCGTAATGAAGATTTTTGTGAGGTAAGTGCTTAATGAAATGTATAGGTTATTGTCAAGATTGCTTCTTATTCAGGACCATTCTTTTGTATTAATTATTTGAAGTTAGGTCGTAATTTTCTGAGCAGTCAGATTGCGTTGCGCTAGAATATTATGGGTCAGTGTTGACATGATAAGAAAAACCAAAGAGAAAGTAGGCTCAGTACGTTCAGTTTTACTGAGCTGTTCTAAACAACGTAGAAGTTTCATCTTATCAGTCATTCAGCAATTTAAGTACAGTTTCACACATTTAAATAAAGAAGTTTCAACTATACGTACAATATGTAATTAGGTTAAAGCACGATTGCTGGACTTCAACCTATAACAATGTTTAAAATTTCAACATAACGTATCACCTTGCACTGTATAAGATAGTAGTTTCTGCTCTCAGTGTACAGAACGATGGTTCAAATGGGTCTGAGCACAATGGGACTTAACATCTGAGGTCATTAGTCCCCTAGGCCTTAGAACCACTTAAACCTAACTAACCTAAGGACATCACACACATCCATGCCCGAGGCAGGATTCGAACCTGCGGGCGTAGCAGTCGCGCGGTTCCGGACTGAAGCGCCTAGAACCGCTCGGCCACCGCGGCCGGCTCTCAGTATACATTTGACCATAATTTTTACTATGTAGTTACTGTCTAACATAGCTGTCGCACTGCTGGCTATAGTGAGACGATGCTCTCGTCTTCGCCAATGATTGCAGATTGGTGTGAGCGGCACCCTGTTCTGACGTAACCAAGGATGTTGCAGCGGTAGCGTATGGAAACTCTTGAGGACGTGTCTACGCCGATGTCCCTCATTCATCGTTGCGTTGTTAACATGCCTAAGAAAATTAAGTACCTACAGTCGTCGGCTGAGTGCATAAATACAACACAATTTGCGCGAACTTGTTACAGGCTACTAAGCGATTTCAACACCAGTTCGTAAGGAACGTACATCCATTAGCAACCGCGATGAGCACATTTTCGCGAAATATCTGACAGCAGTTATTTTCATTCAGCAGTGAATAATGAGCGTCCCGAAGTCTCCCGCTGTTGTGTGTGGAAACCGGCGGCGTTTGCGTTAATGCTGAGAGAAGGGCCGGAGATGAGCGCAGGAAACAATTTCCGACAGCGCAGGTTGCGAATGCGCAGGCGTAATGACAACTTAAATGGCTTTAAGGAGTTATTTTCCGCTGAACACAGAGAGGATTGCAATGCAACGCGACGGTAGGATCTACGCTCTTCTGCATGTAGTTGCTAGTTAGACGAGCTCCATAGGAAACCATCAACTTATCGGGAGAACAAACCTATTTCCGTATGTCACTAGGACACGTCTAAATTTAGCTTCTTTGAAGTTCTTGTCGCTCCTAAGCTAATACCTCGCGATGTTCTGTTATGAAATCTGCACCTTCTGTAATGTTAAGGTCACAAATATGTCGAAAGTAGCGATAATATTGAAATCTCGTTTTTATTTACAGCTGTGCTAATTTCAAACAAACACAAAACCGCCCACTTTCCGGAAACCTGGAACAGCTATCGGAGATACCTTCGTTAACTGCAGATTGAAGTCAAGATTGTTGTTGTTGTCGTTGTCAGTTCAGAGATTGAAGTGATGCAGTTCTCCAGGCTAGTCTATCATGTGTAAGACTCATCTTTGCATAAATACTGCAACCTACATTCATTTGAGCCTACATACTGTATTCAAGTCTTGGTCTCTCTCCAGAATTTTTACCCTCACACTTCTTTCAATCACCAGACTGACGATTCCTTGATACCTCAGACTGTGTGTCTATAAATTGTTCTGTCTTTAGTTAAGTTCGCCAAATCTTGCTTTCTCAACCAGTCCGACTCAGGAAATCCTCGTTAATTATTCGAGCTATCCATCTGTTTTCAACGTTCTTCCATAACACATTTCTAAAGCTATCCTCTTATCGTCTGAACTGTTTATCGTACACATTTCATTTCCGTACAATTCCACACTCTAGACAAATGTTTTCAGAAAACATTTTGTAACATTTAAATTTATAGAGGATCTTAAAATATTTCTCTTTTTCAGGAATACTACTTCGGCCATTGCCACTTAATTTGCTACCCAATTAGCGAAATTCATCGACTGCTTTTGGAGCCTCATTTCCTAATCGAATGTCCTCAGCATCATCTGATTTAATTCGACTACATTCCATTACCCTTTTTTTTACTTTTCTTGATGCCATCTTGTAACCTCATTTTCAAGAGACTATCCGTTCCGTTCAACTACTCTTCCGTCCTTTGCCATCTCTGACAGAATTACAATGTTACTGGTAAAACCTCAAAGTGGGAGTAGGTGACAACCATTTCTCACTGGCTTCTCAACTACTGCTTCTCTTTCTTGCTCTTCGACTCGTTTTGAGCCGGCCGAAGTGGCCGTGTGGCTAAAGGCGCTGCAGCCTGGAACCGCAAGACCACTAAGGTCGCAGGTTCGAATCCTGCCTCGGGCATGAAAGTTTGTGATGTCCTTAGGTTAGTTAGGTTCAACTAGTTCTAAGTTCTAGGGGACTAATGTCCTCAGCAGTTGAGTCCCATAGTGCTCAGAGCCATTTGAACCATTTTTGACTCGTTTTGCTACGTCTTGTATTTTTCCCTCTCGCCTTCAGAATATCAAAGAATGTATTCCAGTCAGCTTTGTCAAAAGCTTTCTCTATTGGTTCAAATGGCTCTGAGCACTATGGGACTTAACATCTGAGGTCATCAGTCCCCTAGAACTTAGAACTATTTAAACCTAACTAACCTAAGGACATACACACATCCATGAACGAGGCAGGATTCGAACCTGCGACCGTAGCAGTCGCGCGGTTCCTGACTGTAGCGCCTATAACCGCACGGCCACAAAAATCTTCCTCTAAGCCTACAAATTCAATAAATGAAGGCTAGCCTTTTAGTAGAAGTTGTAGAGTCAATATGGACTAGAGAGTTCCCGCATTTCTCCGGAATCCAAACTGATCTTTCCCAAGGTCGTATTCGAATAGTGTCTTCATTCATCTGTAAATAATTCGTGTCTGTTTTTTGAACCATGACTTATGAAGCTGGTGGTTCGGTAATAATCAGACCTGTCTTCACGGGACTTATCTGGAACGGGGATTATTAAAAAAATGGCTCAAATGGCTCTGAGCACTATGGGACTTAACATCTGTGGTCATCAGTCCCCTAGAACTTAGAACTACTTAAACCTAACTAACCTAAGGACATCACACACATCCATGCCCGAGGCAGGATTCGAACCTGCGACCGTAGCAGTCGCGCGGTTCCGGACTGAGCGCCTAGAACCGCTAGACCACCGCGGCCGGCTCTGGATCAGAAGAAAGAACAGGAATATTTTAGTGGCAGGATTGTTGAAGAACTGTTCTGGAATGTGCATGCAGTGACTTGAAGAAATCACAGGAAAGAATGAGTAGCCGGGCGGGGATTTGTACCCTGCGATTCCAGTGTCGTAACCAGTACGCAACCTCGCTAGATGTTTAAACTCAACTCATAACTTATATTAAAGGCCACCCCATCGATTACAAATACAAGTTACCAAGATTTAGCAAAATCCTCCAAGGTGGGAAGCGATATAAGAATTTTCTTCCAACTCATACGTGATGATGACCTGGTGGATTAGGTATTTCTATATCAAAAAGCTCTTGATTCAATAGGGCACTGATAGGTACTAAAGAAAGTAACGATCATATAGTAAACACAGTCAGATTTGCGATATCACTGAGTACTTCTTAGAAATAACCATGAAGCACGTTACTATGGACGGACAGATGCCCATAAATACAAGAGTAATTTGGGAAGTTTCCCAAAGATCATCAGTGTTCACTGATTGTGTTAACCGCCATCTCAGACTAAAACGTAATAAATTAATCGCATCTGTTATAACTGCTCAACCTTGTGCTGCATCTTTGCTGTTATAATGTAGATACTCGCACTTAAACAGTTTCTCATTAGCAAACTGTTATGCTCGATAACATTTCTTCTCCAGCAAGGTCTGTTTAAACTGCCTAAACTATATACATTCATACGCTCACTCATTCATTGACATATATCACAGGCACGTACGCTATGTGATCAAAAGTATCCGGACACTCACAAAAACATACGTTTTTCGTATTAGGTGCATTGTGCTGCCACCTACTGCCAGGTACTCCATATCAGCGACCTCAGAAGTCATTAGACAACGTGAGTGAGCAGAAGGGGGCGCTCCGCGGAACTCACGGACTTCGAGCGTGGTCAGGTGATTGGGTGTCACTTGTGTCAGACGTCTGTACGCGGGACTTACACACTCCTAAACATCACTAGGTCCACTGTTTCCCGTGCGTTAGTGAAGTGAAAACGTGAAGGGACACGTACAGCACAAAAGCTACTGGCCGACCTCGTCGGTTGACTGACAGAGACCGCCGACAGTTGAAGAAGATCGTAATGTGTAATAGGCAGACATCTATCCAGACCACCACACAGGACTTCCAAACTGCATCAGGATCCACTGCAGTTAGGCGGGAGGTGAGAAAACTTGGATTTCGTGGTCGAGCGGCTGCTCATAAGCCACACATCACGCCGGTAAATGCCAAACGACGCCTCGCTCGGTGAAAGGAGCGTAATCATTTCGGTGGTGTTATGGTGTGGCCGTGTTTTTCATGTAGGGGACTTCCACCCCTTGTTGTTTTGCGTGGTAATATCACAGCACAGGCCTACATTGATGTTTTAAGCACCTTGCTTCCCACTGTTGAAGAGCAATTTGGGGATGGCGATTGCATATTTGAACATGTTCATAATGCAAGTCCTGTGGCGGAGTGGTTACACGACAGTAACATCCCTGTAATGGGCTGGCCTGCACAGAGTCCTGATTTGAATCCTATAGAACAGCTTTGGGATGTTTTGGAACGCCGACTTCGTGCCAGGCCTTAGCGATCTACGACGATACGGCTCCTCAGTGCAGCACTCTGTGAAGAATGGGCTGCCATTCCCCAAGAAACCTTCCAGCACCTGGTTCAACGTATGCCTGCGAGAGGGAAACCTGTCATCAAGGCTAAGGGTGGGCCAACACCACACTGAATTGCATTGTTACCGATGGGTGGGGGGCGTCACGAACTTGTAAGTCATTTTAGGCAGGTGTCCGGGTACGTTTGATCACATAGTGTATGTAGGATAAACTTATAGTATAATTGAAGTATATGGTATGGAGAATCAAAACGATTGTGCCTGGAGTCGACGTACTTGAAAGATTCTGAAATAGTTTATAATTTTGATTTAGTCGGCCACACTCAGTATAGCAAACTTAAGCAACGAAACATTCAATATTTACTGTTAGACATCACATTGCAAAATTCAGATCAATAAAGTAAATGCATTGTTACAATATCTATTTCAAAATTTTCTTATCAAACGAGTGCTTTTTTAAAAATCTTTTCGTTCTCCACTCCTAGGAGGGGAGCAGGTAGTTCGATATTCGACCCTTTAAAAGTCTCGGTTTTGGTCAGTCAGTTACTGATAGTAGGGCAAATAGGGGATCCTAATTGAGAATAAATGGAAAGGGCTAAGCATTTGTGGCATTCGCCTTACAACAAAGGGAAATCTCTTGGTCGGAACCTGCGCGATTTGAGCCATAATGGTGCATTTATGGTGCATCGTCCTTCGTTCAGAACATTAACCTAGCCAAGTATTAAAATGTTGTGTGTGTGTGTGTGTGTGTGTGTGTGTGTGTGTGTGTGTGTGTGTGTAATATGGCTTAACCTAGTTTCGCCTGCGAGAAAGCATTCTGTTCTCTCGATTTCTAACCAAACGCTTTAGCTTGTACCTTGCACCACAATAAACTCTATTTATAATTTTGCTTATTACTTTTCGAAATTTCTACAGCACAAGCTACTTCTGAATTTTTTAAAATTTAAATAGCCCGCCGCTGTGACCGAGCGGTTCTAGGCGCTTCAGTCCGAGACTGCACTGCTGCCAGGGTCTCAGGTTCGAATCCTGTCTCGGGCAATGATATATGTGTTGTCCTTAGGGTAGTTAGGTTTAAGTAGTTACAAGTCGACGGGACTGGTGACCTCAGTTGTTAAGTCCCATAGTGCTTAGAGCCATTTGAACTATTTTTTATTTATTTTTTTCATTTAAACAGTAATTTTCACAACGACAGTCAGTAGTAATGTCGGAGTTCGTACTGTGCAAATCCACAACGTTTATGTTATTGTTTTGATTCTGTGACCAGCTATGTATCTTCTTACCTCGCCGATGCCGCCAGCTGCTGCGATAAAACATCACGTTTTCTCTTCTCCTCTTTCGCCACCGTAGGTGGATGTGGTTGTTAATGCAGATTGCAGTCTTCGGCAACAATTTTGGAACACATTACATCGAAAATTCTGAGTTACCAATGTCTTGTTCTTGAAGTCCATCCAAAAATTTGGTACAAAATAAAATTGTAAACAATGCCTGAGAACTGCTGTATGAGATTTTAATCGAGCTCCTCGCCAGATCATGAGGGCCCAAGGGATGTCTACCGGCCGCCGTGTCATTCTCTGACATGCGGTGTCATGCGGATGCGTACGGAGGTGCACGTGATCAGCAGATCGCTTTCCGGCCGTTTCGGAGACTTTCAAGACCGTGGAGCTGCTACTGCTCGGTCAAGTAGCTCATCAATTGGTATCACAAGTTTGCGTGCACACCGTAACAATCAAGGGCAAATCCGAGGGAGTGCCGGGAATCGAACCCGGGTGCTCCACTAGGCAGCCATCTATGCTGATCACTCAGCTATGGAGTCATGCTGCTGGAGAAAATTTGCTGTGGAATTTTAAAGAAGACTCAGTATTATGGTAGCAAATATCAGATGCATGACCGTGTATTTGTTTCATAACATGGACATTTAAGAGCGAAGTCGCATCACGCAAAACCTCGTATTATCTGAGTTTCCTAATTAAGCTGTTATCTCGATTGTTCATGTGGTATAGTAAATAATCATATACACAGTTCATCCACCAGCTACAAGTCCGTTCACACACAACCTCTCTCTCCAACAAGATTAATAATACTTAATGCTAACCGAGCGAGGTGGCGCAGTGGTTAGCACACTGGACTCGCATTCGGGAGGACGACGGTTCAATCCCGCGTCCGGCCATCCTGATTTAGGTTTTCCGTGATTTCCCTAAATCGCTTCGGCAAATGCCGGGATGGTTCCTTAGAAAGGGCACGGCCGATTTCCTTCCCCATCCTTCCCTAATCCGAGCTTGTGCTCCGTCTCTAATGACCTCGTTGTCGACGGGACATTAAACAGTAATATCCTCCTCCTCCTTAATGCTAACCGTTTCTTCATCATTTCTCCAACTACAATTTGCTACAATGTCCATCACCTGCAAAATTTCGCCAGCTGGGGTGGCCGAGCGGTTCTAGGCGCTACAGTCTGGAATCGCGCGACCGCTACGTTCGCAGGTTCGAATCCTGCCTCGGGCATGGATGTGTGTGATGTCCTTAGATTAGTTAGGTTTAAGTAGTTTTAAGTTCTAGGGGACTGATGACCTCAGAAGTTACGTCCCATAGTGCTCAGAGCCATTTGAACCATCTGAATTTTGCAAAACTTCTAGTATTTCACCCGGATGCTGTTCGCCATTACAGTAATCCTGAATGTCTTCTATTCATTCTTGTCAGCAAATAATCACCAGTAAAATGCCTCTGTCCACTGATCAGGTGTCGTCCATCTAGCCCAGCTTCCTATAACACAGGGGTGGCTAAGAACTCGGCTCACAAACCCTGCCCTGCCACGAGTTCCATAGAGCTCAACCTGGCTGGTACATTCTCCACTCACGCTGTATCGACAGTGAAAGAAGGGAAACTGCAAACGCTCCACATTTACAGTGAGGTGATAAAAGTCTTGGAATACCTTCTAATATTGTGTCGGACCTCCTTTTGCGCAGCGCAGTGCAACAACTCGGAGTTGCATGGACTCAACAAGTCGTTGGCACCCACCTGCAGAAATATTGAGCCTTGCTGCCTGCATAGTCAATTGCTAAAGTGTTGCCGTTGCGGGATTTTGTGCAAGTACTGACCTCCCGATTATGTCCCATAAATTCTCGATGGGATTCATGTCGGACGATCTGATTTTGCGAAATCGCTCGCTCAAAATGTTTCAGAATGCTCTTCAAATGAACCGCAAACAATTGCGGCAGAGCACATCGTTGTTTGTCAAAATGAAGTGCATGCACAGCTACATACAGTCTCCAAGTCGCTAAACATAACCATTTACTGTCAATGGTCGATTCAGTTGGACCAAAGGACCCGGTCCATTACATGAAACACACAGCGCACACCGTTTTGGAGAGACACCAGCTTGTACAGTGCCTTGTTGACAAATTGGGTACATGACTTCTCGGGGTCTGAGGCACATTCGAACCCTACCACGAGTCGGGACTCATCTGACCAGGCCAAGTCGTCTACGGTCCAACCGGTTTGATGACGAGCCCAGGAGAGGAGCTGCAGCCGAAGTCGTGCTGTTAGCAAAGGCACTCACGCCGGCCATCTGCTGCCACAGCGCATTAACGCCAAATTTCACAGCACTCTCCTAACGGATACTTTCGTGGTACGTCCCACATTTATTTCTGCGGTTATTTCACACAGCGTTGCTTGTCTGTTAGCACTGATAACTCTAAGCAAACCACACTGGACTCGCATTCGGGAGGACGACGGTTCAATCCCGTCTCCAGCCATCCTGATTTAGGTTTTCCGTGATTTCCCTAAATCGTTTCAGGCAAATGCCGGGATGGTTCCTTTGAAAGGGCACGGCCGATTTCCTTCCCAATCCTTCCCTAACCTGAGCTGGCGCTCCGTCTCTAATGACCTCGTTGTCGACGGGACGTTAAACACTAACCTAACCTAACCTAATCTAAGCAAACGCCGCTATTCTCGGTCGTCGGCCACTGCGAGGACCGTCGTGAAAGGTAATGCCTGAAATCTGGTATTCCCGGCACACCCTTGACCATGCCGATCGCGGAATACTGAACTCCATAACGATTTCCGAAGTGGAATGTCCCATGCGTCTAGCTTCCCCTTCTATTCTGTCTGTTAATTACCGTCGTGCGGTCGTGATCACGTCGGAAAACTTTTCACATAAATCGCCTGAGTACAAATGACAGCTCCATCAATGCAATACCCTTCTTCACCTTATGTACGCGACGCTACTGCCATTCATATACACTGAAGAGTCAAAGAAACTGGTACACCTGCCTAATATCGTGTAGGGCCCCCGCGAGCACGCAGAAGCGCCGCAGCATGACATGGCATGGACTCGACTAATCTCTGAAGTAGTGCTGGAGGGAACTGACACCATAAATTCTAGAGGGTTGTCCATAAATCTCTAAGAGTACAAAGGGGTGGAGATCTCCTCTGAACAGCATGTTGCAAGGCATCCCAGATATGCTCAACAAGGTTCATGTCTGGGGAATTTGGTGGCCAGTAGAAGTGTTTAAACTCAGAATAGTGTTCCTGGAGCCACTCTGTAGCCATTCTGGACATGTAGCGTGTCGCATTGTCTTGCTGGAATTGCCCGAGTTCGTCGGAATGCACATTGGAGATGAATGGATGCAGGTGATCAGACAGGATGCTTACGTATGTGTCACCTGTCAAGAGTCGTATCTAGACGTATAAAGCGTCCCATATCATTCCAACTGCACATGGCCCACACCATTACAGAGCCTCCACCAGCTTGAACAGTCCCCTACTAACATACAGGATCCATGGATTCATAAGGTTGTCTCCATACGCGTACACGTCCATCTGCTCGATACACTTTGAAACGAGATTCGTCCGACCAGGCAACACGTTTCCAGTCGTCAACAGACCAATGTCGATGTTGACAGGACCAGGCGAGGCGTAAAGTTTCGTGTCGTGCAGTCATCAAGGGTACACGAATGGGCCTTCGGCTCCGAAAGCCCATATCGATGATGTTTCGTTGAATGGTTCGGACGCTGACACTTGCTGATGACCCAGCATTGAAATCCGCAGCAATTTGCGGAAGGGTTGCACTTCCGTCACACTGAACGATTCTTTTCAGTCGGCGTTGATCCCGTTCTTGCAGAATCTTTTTCCGGCCGCAGCGATTTCGGAGATTTGATGTTTTACCGGATTATTCCTGGTACTCACGGTACACTCGTGAAATGATCGCACGGATAAATTCACGCTTCATCACTACTTCAGAGATGCTCTGCCCAGTCGGTCGTGCACCGACTATAGCAGACTCACTTAAATCTTGATAACCTAACATTGTAGCAACAGTAGCCGATCTAAAAACTGCGCTAGACAGACACTTGTCTTACATAGGCGTAGCCGACCGCAGCGCCGTATTCTGCCGGTTTACATATCTCTGTATTTGAATACGCACGCCTATACCAGTTTCTTTGGCGCGTCAGTGTGCGTACATATCACTATCCCCTTACTTTCGTCACTTCAGTGTAAATGGCAGGGCAGTCGCACTGCATAGGACTTGGTTCTATATTTCACATCTTTCAGAAACATAGATCGCAAGCTAAACAAATTTTCAGTATTAATTAATTATTTATGGTGCGCTGAATACATAATATAATTTTTGTCTGGCATAAACTGTCGACAAACGGACAGACGACAGACGCAGACAATTTTACAAATGTTCGTCCTCACGTTGCCACGTAATCGTGACTTATTTAGTTTCGTAAACACAAAAACGTCTTTCACACACACGTTTTGGTCAAGCTTAGCGAACTGGACTGTGTTTGTCACAGTGTGTCCCTTGTAAGATAAGATTTTGTTTTAAAGTGCATCCCCATCAAATCAGAAAAAAAGTTTTTCTCGCCTTGCAATAAATTACTGTGGGCATTGTGCAAACAAGTCCACTTAAAACGTGAGGTCTGTAATCTGCTCCGGATGTTCCAATTCTCGATCCTGCACTCCGTTTCCTTCATAAATTTAACAATAGCGAGTTTAAAAGCGATAAATCGTTCTACGCATGCCCCTTGACTTAACCAACGTACTTTACAGTAATGTGTAAAGTCTCCAACTCGAAACAACACCAAAAATTTATCAATCACTGCATTATGAGGACACTGTAGCTCAATACACAACAGCAACCCCCGTCATCGGTGGCTAATAGCGGCAGTTTGACAGCGAAGTGTAGCTAACAATGTAATAAGAAATTTTTGATCATATTTTTCTGTGCAGTCCGTTATTATGGGCCACCATGAATTACAAACTAATCGCCATAAAACGAGAGATAATTAGAAGCCGAAGTACCAAACAATTTTTTTTCATTTTTTGTACACTCGTGAATTCATTAAACCAAAAATTCTGTATTAGAAGCTATGTACCGTTAAATAATAAACCTTAAATGCTGCATTATGGCCGCAACAAACCACTTGAAAGACTGACGACTCCATAAAAAAGTTTAAGAAGCGAGAACAGCTTACTTGTGGAAATTATAGATTCTGATGTTTACTGAATACAACCTAAAAGATATTTTCAGGGGCGCTGACCAAAATGGTAAAAAAGTGTGCTTATAATGTCCTCGGAGAATACCGTTGTGATCTCTGGTCAAGTAGAGGCACTTTGTACCAGTTGTTTGTTTCACAGACAAATAATGGAAAACAATTTATGATTATGACGTAGTTCTCTATCTCCTCTTTGCTGATTCTGCGCAACCTTTTGACAAAGTGAACACAGCAGCTTTGTAGAAAGCACTAAAAGACTTGCACATCTGTGAGACAGTAAGAAGGGTAGTTGCTTTAACAACGAAGGACACAAAGGCAAAACTGAAGATGAACAAGCCGGCCGAAGTGGCCGTGCGGTTAAAGGCGCTGCAGTCTGGAACCGCAAGACCGCTACGGTCGCAGGTTCGAATCCTGCCTCGGGCATGGATGTTTGTGATGTCCTTAGGTTAGTTAGGTTTAACTAGTTCTAAGTTCTAGGGGACTAATGACCTCAGCAGTTGAGTCCCATAGTGTTCAGAGCCATTTGAACCATTTTTGAAGATGAACAACAAAATGACCAAGTATTTCAAGATTACAGCTGACGTGAAATAGCGTGGCTGTCTCTCGCTGCAGTCCTGATTAACCTAGCACTGCATAGTCTGATGCAATATGTCGACAGGGAGATATATATGCTCATGTGGAGATGATACTGCAGTTGCGACAAGAGAGATAATCGCCCTTAAAGAAACATACGAAATATTGTATGCATAAGGTACAAATACTGCACTTACTGTAAACGAAATCAAGACACAATACACTGCCCCAAAAATGCAGTACCCTTAAGGACGGAATGGAGCCGGCCGGAGTGGCCGTGCGGTTCTAGGCGCTACAGTCTGGATCCGCGAGACCGCTAGGTCGCAGGTTCGAATCCTGCCTCGGGCATGGTTGTGTGTGATGTCCTTAGGTTAGTTAGGTTTAAGTAGTTCTAAGTTCTAGGGGACTGATGACCTCAGAAGTTGAGTCCCATAGTGCTCAGAGCCATTTTTTTTTTTGACCGAATGGAGTGTAACCAGGGCATACTACACTCCTGGAGATGGAAAAAAGAACACATTGACACCGGTGTGTCAGACCCACCATACTTGCTCCGGACACTGCGAGAGGGCTGTACAAGCAATGATCACACGCACGGCACGGCGGACACACCAGGAACCGCGGTGTTGGCCGTCGAATGGCGCTAGCTGCGCAGCATTTGTGCACCGCCGCCGTCAGTGTCAGCCAGTTTGCCGTGGCATACGGAGCTCCATCGCAGTCTTTAACACTGGTAGCATGCCGCGACAGCGTGGACGTGAACCGTATGTGCAGTTGACGGACTTTGAGCGAGGGCGTATAGTTGGCATGCGGGAGGCCGGGTGGACGTACCGCCGAATTGCTCAACACGTGGGGCGTGAGGTCTCCACAGTACATCGATGTTGTCGCCAGTGGTCGGCGGAAGGTGCACGTGCCCGTCGACCTGGGACCGGACCGCAGCGACGCACGGATGCACGCCAAGACCGTAGGATCCTACGCAGTGCCGTAGGGGACCGCACCGCCACTTCCCAGCAAATTAGGGACACTGTTGCTCCTGGGGTATCGGCGAGGACCATTCGCAACCGTCTCCATGAAGCTGGGCTACGGTCCCGCACACCGTTAGGCCGTCTTCCGCTCACCCCCCAACATCGTGCAGCCCGCCTCCAGTGGTGTCGCGACAGGCGTGAATGGAGGGACGAATGGAGACGTGTCGTCTTCAGCGATGAGAGTCGCTTCTGCCTTGGTGCCAATGATGGTCGTATGCGTGTTTGGCGCCGTGCAGGTGAGCGCCACAATCAGGACTGCATACGACCGAGGCACACAGGGCCAACACCCGCCATCATGGTGTGGGGAGCGATCTCCTACACTGGCCGTACACCACTGGTGATCGTCGAGGGGACACTGAATAGTGCACGGTACATCCAAACCGTCATCGAACCCATCGTTCTACCATTCCTAGACCGGCAAGGAACTTGCTGTTCCAACAGAACAATGCACGTCCGCATGTATCCCGTGCCACCCAACGTGCTCTAGAAGGTGTAAGTCAACTACCCTGGCCAGCAAGATCTCCGGATCTGTCCCCCATTGAGCATGTTTGGGACTGGGTGAAGCGTCGTCTCACGCGGTCTGCACGTCCAGCACGAACGCTGGTCCAAATGAGGCGCCAGGTGGAAATGGCATGGCAAGCCGTTCCACAGGACTACATCCAGCATCTCTACGATCGTCTCCATGGGAGAATAGCAGCCTGCATTGCTGCGAAAGGTGAATATACACTGTACTAGTGCCGACATTGTGCATGCTCTGTTGCCTGTGTCTATGTGCCTGTGGTTCTGTCAGTGTGATCATGTGATGTATCTGACCCCAGGAATGTGTCAATAAAGTTTCCCCTTCCTGGGACAATGAATTCACGGTGTTCTTATTTCAATTTCCAGGAGTGTATATGCGTACTGATGGGCTATATGGTTAATGATTCATCTGTCACGGTCATTGGCGATCATATGGTGCTCAAGCGGTCTGTCTTTGCGCGCTGTGTTTTGGCTCTGGGTCAGTAAATTTGCTGAATTTAGAGGTGAACAGTGTTTGCAACATTCATTCTAGGAAACTACCATGCTCCGCAGACGAGTACGTTGTCCTGTTTAACACCTTCAGGCATTTGAATTGGATCGCATTGTGGGCCTTTGGGAAGCGGAATGGACTGATTGCTGTACATGTTGGGCACAATGTATCAGTGTTGTGTCGCTGCTTTCAGCACACTCTTTGACCAGGCTCTGAACTCGTGCTTAGTACAGAGGTCAAGATCGACACGTTGTGCGAGCAGCTGTGGCCGACCGAACATTATCCAGGGAAGAAATCAGGCACACGTTACACCAGCTGTGTCTCCAGTGACCACAGGGAAGCGTCTGCTCGCAGAAGGACTAAGATCACGTGTGTCTCTCCCTAGGCTACCACTCACACTACGACATCTCCAAGCACGGGTACTATGTATCGTGAAAGAGTCAACTGTAGTGTTGAATCTTTCTCCATTCTGTTCAGTAATGGCAGTAGACTCTGTAGGTACGCGAGAGATGGAGGTCCCCGTGTGCGGCGTAGACTTCATGAGCTGCCTATTCCAGAGCGCGCTCGCCAACGACACACAGGTTCCACCCCAGGCTTCCTGATGTGCTGGGCCATCAGTTACAGAGCGCGTTCACGTCTGGTGTTTCTGCACAGTGAAGTGACCAGTGCCCCAAACATAGCACGTCTTGCGTTTCTGCAAGGTGAAGTAAGTGTTTTATGAAGATTTGAGAGCAGTTTCTAGTTTACTTAGCTTATATTGAGTTGGCTCCAGTTATTCTGGTGTAGGGCTCTGATTCTTGAAGATTTTAATGTCACATCTGTTCCTCACGGTTGGTTTGAACTATATAAATCTGAAGTTTGTTGTTGCAGCATTTTTTTTCTCACATTTTAGTACATCATACAGTATTTTGAAGTTTCACATTAACAAAGCCGAAATTACATTGTTCGTACAAAAATACGTCCGGTCATATCAGAAGCATTCTTACGACCATCCCATTCTGCGGAAATAACAATATTCCAAAGGTTTACAATTTTTCTTAACAAAGAATTCCTACTATTTACTTACGTTATTAATTTCGATTATTATTTCATAAATGAATTCAGAAATAAACATAATAAACATTACAGGATTGCGTAATTAATAAATTTTAAGTGTGCCAATAATTCGTAATTACAAATGTTTCTAAAAAATAATTGTAACTGTACATTCAGAAATAGTACTTATCGATTATAACATCGAGACTAAAATATTTTATAAAGTAATTCCTTTTTATAAATTTTAGCTTGAAATATAACATACTGTGTATAAAATTACATGAATGTTTCCAGAAAAGCAGCTGAGATAGTATTGACCTCTCCAAAACTCGAAAAATAATACTGATATCGACAGCTATTGTTGAGGAAAAGTAATGCTAGAGGAAGATGTCCCGTTACAAGCCTCCTTTAGATATTTAATCAGCAATAAGGATCAATATCACTCCTGCATTTCTTCTAATATTAGCTACCTATCTTCCATGAGCTTTTCTTCGCAGTCTTCTCTTATTTTTTGAAATCCGAAAAAGAACTTTCTTCGGCCATCTACTATTCAACTTCCTGGCTTCTATCCAGCCCACATTCACTTTTTGCCATCACTTTCATAGTTACGTCTCCCATTGTAATATTCTGATATTTATTTGCTTTCCTCTCTTTCCCAGTAATTCGCAAAGTACATATCTCTATTCGTCGATGGGCCACCTTTAAGTTTTGAATGGTTTTCGTGTTCAAAGGTGACGTCTAACTCTCATGAGTAGAAACTTTAGTATGAACGTTTTGCTAACGTTGAGTTTGATACACATGTAAAGCTTCACTTTAAAAATGTATTTATCTTATTAATGCCGTAGTACTCAAGGTCAGGTTTACTCTTCTATTTATTGCAACTGCTGGTATCCAGTGGTGATAATCACTTGCCACCAGTAATGCATTCTAATAGTAAAAAATTTTCCAGATTTGGATTACTGATCTGAGTTCCACGACCAGTTTCAGTGGCTAAATAAATATTTTCAGGAAGTGTAATTTGAACAAAAAAGAATTATTTCTTAGGCCTTGCAAAGGCAACAAACTATAAACTGATTTTCATACGATAGAGCCGCGTGGGGTAGCCGCGCGCTCTCAGGCGTCTTGCCACGGTCCGCGCGGCTCCTCCCAGGTTCGAGTCTGCATGGGTGTGTGTGTTGTCCATAGCGTAAGTTATTTTAGGTTAGATTCAGTAGTGTGTAAGTTTAGGGACCCATGACCTAAGCAGTTTGGACCCATAAGATCTTACCACAAATTTATTTCATACGACAGAACCGGCCCTGTTTTAGCGAACCGTCTGTCGTTAGCAGCAATTATTACTGAAATAACTCTTTCGAATGTCGATTCCATTCGCCGCAACTGACAGGTGTGATGGTACACTTTCAATTGCGGGAACAACGAAACCAAAAGTGAATTACTAAATGAACTTGATACATGTCTTCCGATGTGTAGTGGCGGACCTCAGAGAAAATATTAAAAGGTATTTAGAAATGAGCAGAACCGAACACACTATTTTTTGTTTAGTCAAAAACTTAGCAAACATGTAGGTTTCAGTTGTTCGAAAATTAACTAAGTATTATTAGTAATTTGCCACTTTCAAAACATTTTTTAAAATCTCAGACTTTGTCTAGGGTATTCGACGACATACGATCTCACGCATGGGTAAGGATCTCAGAAAGATCAGCACCCGCAGCTGCTAACGCATCTCCTGTACGTTGCTGCGCGCGTATAATAAAAAACAGATTTCGGGATGAATGAGAAACCCGACAGTAAATCATAAGGAGTTGTTTACGACAGCTTGTTTACATAAAATCAGCGTCATACGCGTGGCGCCATAACGCAGACAGTGGCGCAGGCGGCAGACGAACTCTTGTGTTTGGTGTTCCTCGCGCAGTGCGAACGCACAAGGCCGCGAGACCGCATTGTTCATTGTTCATTTGCCTTTCACGCCACAGTGCCACGTCGTCATCGTAATGGCTCCGTTCCGGTACTTCTTAGACCACGCCGTCGTAAAGTAGTTTTAGAGATCCCCTGTGTTACCACTAGAGCTGAAAGTTCTCTGCTTCCCTTTCCAAGAGACCATTGTTCCAGTGGGAAGTTGTGCCAGTTCCCTCAGAAAAAAACATTTCACTGGCCTATGATAATGAAAGTTTAGTATAGGGCCGGAGTTCGCTTTTCGCTGGCTCCCAGAAGTTTGTGTTTCGCAGTCAGGAACGTAGCAGATTGCCCTTGATACGATAAAAGTTCATTGTGTTTCAAAAAAGTCAAATGGTTACTATCATTAATTGTTATTAAATGGCTATGTCATGTGTGTGTGACATCTTATGGGACTTAACTGCTAAGGTCATCAGTCCCTAAGCTTACACACTACTTAACCTAAATTATCCTAAGGACACACACACACACACACACACACACACACACACACACACACCCATGCCCGAGGGAGGACTCCGCCGGGACCAGCCGCACACTGGCTATCTCATGCTATGACGAGTGAAACTGCTCGGCTCTTCCTGCGAGCTGGGTAGAAAAATAGACTCTAATCGACTTAAATAAATACAGCTACAGCAGACTATTGGACTTTTCACTCACTTTTAGTTTTTGATAGTTTTAACACCTCTACTTAAACACCTGTTATACTGTAGGAATTTGTCAAGCAATTATGTATATCTAACTAAAATGAGTACATGATGTATTTAAGCATATATTAACATTGAGGAGGCGTATGTATCGAGTCATGTGGTGCATGGAGCGTAAGGGTAGGCGACTGCGTGACACACGGAAGTTTGTGTCGATCCTGGAGGCGTACTCAGATACCCGAAGTGGTTAAAGCGACGTCTCGCAGTAATCGGGAATTCCGGGTTCGAGAATCGGTCTGGCACAAATTTTCATCTGTCACAAACTGCAGATTTCAATCCTCATTAGCAAAATGTGAATCAATTTCGTAACGAAAGGAAATGACTGATAGTGGTACAAGGCCCCCCTCCACCATGCACCATAGCGCGGCTGGCGGAGTATGTACGAGTGTATAGAAGTAGATTCAGATGGCGGTCGGACGTGGTCGACCAGAACAGTAACTTAAGTGTATGTCTGCCCCCACGTTCTCAAACAGCCCATCACTGGAGGCTGTCACATCCCAATGACCTACAAATCTGAATATTGCATGATTCGACCAGCTAGCCAACTGGAAACCTAAAATGAGCCTCCTTTCAAACTCTTTTAGGAGCTGAAAACACTGTCTCACTCAAGTATACGGCCGGCTGCAGTGGCCGAGTGGTTCTAGGCGCTTCGGTCTGGAACCGCACAACCGCTACGGTCGCAGGTTCGAATCCTGCCTCGGGCATGGATGTGTGTGATGTCCTTAGCTTAGTTAGGTTTAAGTAGTTCTTAGTTCGAGAGGACTGATAACCTCAGATGTGCTTAGAGCCATCTGAACCATTTTTGAACAAGTATACTACGTCCTCGTGTAATTCAGTGATCAGTTAACATCTTATGGTGTTCACATCCCATATACACCCTAGCAGGCTTGGAAACAACATTCAGCATGAACAATACTAATTCACTCTGGTGGCAATTCTCCCTGTCACAGAGAATTGCGACTGTAATGATTTACATGATTGTTAGAGTAAGAATCCTCTTCAACTACCTATAATTTATTATTTATTGCACCACTGATTTCGAAGCCTAAAACTTCATCTTCAGGTGCCCCAAAATAATAATGGAAATATAAATGTGTGTCAGTCCTGTCAGTCAGTCATGAAGGGCCACACCAACGCCGAATGAATGCAAGTACCGTAAGTCCAGCAGCCGGTGCGTGTTCCACGAGAATCGACAGGGAAGTCTTATTTACATATGGTACTTTTATGTCGGTTGTGTGTACGTTGCAGCTGGGTCATCATGGTCGGAGAGTTATACACATCGTAGGTCAGAACGATACTGCAAAGTGGTAAATTTGGAAGTGAGCATGGAGAACCAGCTCCTCGACCGTCATGTAATCATTCAGGCAAAAGAAATAGCAATAGGTTTATTTAATAGACTTCGTATAGCGGCTGAAGACGTTATGCCGTTGGCAAGTGATGCCTTCAGGCAGTCAAGCCCGCGCGAGTACAAAGCCGGTGGTTTGCTGGGTGTGTACAGATGCCAGCAGTCGGAGTTGCTTGTGCCTGAGGCCTTGCACCCAAAGCATCACCAGCAGTTTGCCGGTAGAAAATGCAAGTGCTGCTCAACACCAACAGCCGGCGACAGTAGGTCAGGAACAAGGCGTCCTAGGGTGCAGTCTGTGAACCAAGAACCCCTGGGTGACATCCTAGAGTCAGTTGAAGTCAGCCAACAGTAGGCCCCCACCTGGAAGGTACCATTCCAGCATCAGGTCTATGTACAGCCCTTAGACTCGTGGCTGGTGGAGGCAGTACCAAGTAGTAGATGATTCACATGGGATCGACGACTGGCATGAAGTACTGCTCAGGATAGGCTGTTGTCGATGACAGATACTGCACGGCTGGAGAACGCGATCGTTCGACTTGGCCTTGTTGTGAAGGTCGTCACTTTTTCTCAAGTAGACCACAAAATATACCTATCGCCATGCAAAGGTATGGTGTAATCCAGGTCACCACTGTGGCAGCCTGGTGATCAGTCCCTGGTGTGCCAACAATTTTCTAGCCCCAGCAGCAGATGCAAGGCTAGACATGTGGTAAACAACTCACTTCCGTGCTCAAGTGCAGACTTCAGTCATGTCAGATCAGCGTCTTTCCAGTTTTTGTCGCTGGAATGTGGTGGCAGTGTTCTGGTTTGCCTGTCTGCAAGTTAGTCTCGAAATGTAATGACTTTCTTTATTCCCCTTTTTAGAAGATCCGGTTCTGTGATGAACGTGTGGGTGCTATTCTGTCACTCTGCTCAACGGATTAATCTGAGATGTACCCTTTACCCTGTGGCTCCTGCAAGATGCAATTTCCACCCCCACACTACTACAGAAGTCAGACAGACGCTCCTAACGTTCTAAAGAGAAATGCCTGAAAAACTTTCAGCAATAAATATCTTCTGGAGTCGTCCGCTGTAAGGAAATGACACATAAATTCACAAAATTTCTTACGTTACTAGTGGGATACTTGGGTACTGGAGTAGTGCTAGTTAGTGTAAGAAAAACATGAAACTAACGAAAAATATTATTTATTTTGCTAAAATTCTGAGAAATCACAATGGCACCTTTAGTTATGAACTGAACAAGTTATTTCCGGGTTCTTTTTGGAATGTGAAGTTACCTCTCAAGGATAGGATACGCTAATGAAATTTCTATACAAAGTTTAAGACTGTTATTGCCTTGGCAGAATGGCTGAGAGCCGCGCCTACTCAACGTGAATAATTATCCGTTAGAATTTTGCTAGGTACGGTCGAGGCTGTCGCATGAGAAATGCAGTGAAGTGTACTGTTGTGGAGGAAATATGGGGCTCGCAAGAGCTATAGCGCACAATACCGTAAGCTGCGATGACTGCTGTCTGCGCCGCTTGCTGATGACAAATAATATAACTCTCATTCTATTTGGATTGACCTTCGCCAATCAAACTCTCCCTACACCTCGATGAAGTCAAGGATTCCTATTCGCCCCTAGTCTAACTATTGGCGTGGTACACCGGTCAGATAACCAGTCCATCGCAATGCCACTCAAAAATTCGCTCGCAAGAGTTTAGCTATAACTCTGTCCGTTCACACTGCACAATAAGTGTGGCGGCCAACACAGTGAACAACGCTTAGTCAGAAGGACTCAATATAGAGTCGCACTCTGATTCACTCTTGACAGAGGTGCTCTCCCAGTGAAGTACTGAGGAGAGACTTGTTCCTCGCTCTTTGAGTACACGTACGAGCGCGCACGCTCTCGTTACATGTTCTCGCTCCAAGAGCGACAACAGAACGGCCCCTCTCCACGCCAGACGTGAAGGGGTATATCTTTCGGTCTCTTCCATTACTCCTTCAGCTCAAGGCGTCAGAAATATCGTCTGACAATCAGCATTGCTCTTCTAAAATGGGAGAATGACGTTTCGTTTAAGGCGACCAATCCGGAAATCTGTAGCATCGGCGTTTGGCATTTGCTGTCTCCCTGTGAAAATCTCTGAAACTGCATTCTATGTGTAAAGAATGCATAGGTTGGATGCTCCCACACAATGTAGCGGAATTTGCTTTTAAGCTGAACACGGGGTCGTTCTTTCTTTCACTCGGGCAAATGCTGTCCGCTCCATGGGTGGTCGAGGTTGACTTGTCCTCTGAAGTGACCAGCGTCCCGTTGTGCAGTTTGCGTCCCCTGAACTAAAAGCTCCTGTGACCGTCGTGTCTGGAATGTATGTGTGTACGCCAGCCTCCAGTATTTCAACCATGGTGCGCTTACTTGTTATTTGCATATCGTTTACATGAATTCATACAACATTGACTTTATCTTATCGAGTTTGGGTTCGAATGAAGCGTCTTGATGTGTGCGGAATATGATTGTGAGGGCGTAATATGTAAGCAATGAAGGTCAGGAGACCACGACGTCTTACAGGGTCCACCAGATCACAGACTAATATTACTTCTGAAAATTACTTAGCAATACATCTTACATTTATGTACACTTCCCATTCTATTTTTTATTATGCTAACCCATCCAGTTCACAATGTTCGATCAATGGCGTACTTAATGACTAATTATTTGGTAAAGATGACACACTCAATTGTTATATGTTTTACAGAGAATTAAGGAGGGAGAGGGGATTATCTGCCATAAATAAATATAAGCTGCAGAGATGAGAGTCCCAGAGAAGATGGTACGTGAAGTTGAAAATCCTATTCCACGACTTTGTGGTGGTAATTTCGCGATATTGTTGCACATGCTGCAACATTGGCTCCACACTTACATGGCCCTTCTGTGCTGCTATCAGCTAGTCAAGAGAGTTAAAGCAGGTTGGATTCTTAGGTACTGTTCAGAAAAGTCAGGTTTTGAGTAGATACTATGTCTACAGGTTTGACAGGCCAGTATAGTAATGGATATGTTATGTTTAGCATCGTAGCCCCTGAATTGTTGCAACAGCATCACAGATTAATTAATGACCTATATAAACTACTATGAACTCAAAATAATCAGTGATACATTAACAGTTATTTTCTGTACACATTATCACTCAAAATACCGCAGTCACTTTCTTCATCATTTGTACAACATCTCATACTTTTATTCCTATGGTACATGACAATAAATACATGCACAAAAAGTAACTCTACTACTTTAATGACCTCAGCAGATACAGCAGTGTGCATGTAGCCTACGCAGGTGCAGCTGGTTTCTCCTTCTTCTTTCTGTAGCCTTCTCTCTATCTTTGAGAGTGCTGCTGGTACTAGTGGCAATGCATCTGGTGCACACCTAAAAGGATCTAAGCGTCCGACATGCAAAATGGGCATGTGTGTCGCCGACTGCAATTTGACATTCCCAGGTGCAGTCATCTCAATACCGGATGATAAATTTCTTCATTCCCCCTTTCGTCCTTTTGTGTTCTATGGGTTTATCAGTGCTACCTGCCGACCTACATGATATTCCTGTAGCTTAGCATTCCACTTCCTTATCCTCTTTGGACTTTTAACAGCACTAACGTACCACAGTTCAATTTCTCCGCGTTATCATTAAGTTTCTCTTCACTGACCCCACAGCGCTGATGGCGTTGTATGCCGGTTCACTACATTGCTCGATGTCAGTTATAGGGGGACAGCATGGTCTGAATGAGTGTTTCAGACGCCTTAGTAGACCGTTATGCCGTTTCAAGATTGCAGACAGGGCAGTAAGCACAGAGACCCAGCTCCTCAGCCGTCGTGGAATCACACAGGCAGTGGGAATAACAAAAGGTTTACGTAACTGAAGTCATATAGATGGCATGCGAAGCGTTCAGTTAGCCGACCTCATGTCAGAGCAACACCTGTTGCCACCTGACTGTGCACAGACGCCAGCAATCGGTATCACTTGCGTCAGTGGCATTGTAGCTGAAGCAGTTCCAGCAGCTCACCATTAGCAAAGGCTTGCACACACCAGACGCTTACAGCTGGCGGCAGTTAGTCACAAAATATGTGCTCTCAGATGTGGTCTGTGAACCAAGGAGCATGGAGTGGTGACCTGGAGCGGGCTGAAGTCAGCCAGCAGTAAACTGCCAGCTGGAAGGCACTAGTTGAGCACCCAGTACCATCAGGGCAGCTCGTAGACCGGTGGGTAGTGCAGACAGTGTCTGGTAGTGGTCGAGACTGGAGACCCACATCGGGTCGATAACAGGCATGGAGTATTCTCAGGATAATCTGCGGCTGCCAACAGGTACCGCTTGGTGATAGCGGGCCATAATTATGGCGACTCGTTCTGGTCCAGTAGTGACAGGACAGCACTTTTGATCACGTAGAACACGGAAGCGGTACAGCGCCAGGCCTAATGATGTAATCCAGGTCAACATTGGAGTGGCCCGACCCTCGTGTTTATAATTAAACTGATGGTGCTCCGACTGCTGAAGTGCGAGTTGCATACATCGCACGATGCTGGAACATTCATTAGTGGGTGTGCTCGAAGATTATACTGAAGAAGAATGATAGTTCCACTTCCTGCCACCAGGTGAAAGTACGACATTGCAAGTAGTCACTGCGTGTTATGGGTGCAGGAAAGAGGAGGAACGAACAAACACAAGATACGATGGTTCTGCCACATTTATTGCGATATAGTTACAAGATACATGTTTTTAGATTGCTTTCCCGATTCAGCAAAGTGCTGCATCCGTGACACAGCACAGTCGCCAGTTGCTTCCAGCATATCCAGTGTAATCAGAGCGATGTGTCTTGATACGCAATCCTTCGGATCAAGAAAAGTCCAGGTATGTCCCTGATAGACACGATCTTTTAGATACCCCTCATAACCAGAAGTCACATAGGTTAGGATCTGGAAGGCCATACATTTGGAAATTGCTTAGAGATGATGCGATAGTTAGCGAAGGTTTTTAGAAGCAAATCTTTCATCTGTCAAGTGACGTGTGACGCATTCTTACAAAGCTGGAATCCCATGTTGCACGTGGAAGCCCTTATAAAGTTCAAATGTCACCGTACACCTAACAGACCTGAAAGCTGTCATCTCCTCGAAGAAAATCGAACCGAAAATGAAGGAGCTTGTGCAACCACACCACACAGTGCAGTGGATGTTCCTGCAGAACACGTGGCCGAGTAGAACCTCATATGCGACAGTTCTTTGCATTCACGGAACCGTGCAGAACAAAATGTGCCTGGTCCTCCCAAAGAATATTCCGGGTCACATATCATCCACTTCCATTCATTGCAAAAAACGAAGGGCATAGTCATTGCGTTGTAGCCTATCTTGTCGCTTCATTTGGTGCACTTGCTGAATCTTGTAGGGACGCCAGTATAACATCCGAGGCAAAATTTTCTGAACTGTTGACCAGGGGAAAGACAGTTTCCGTATCACAACTCGAAAAGTGGCTGCAGAATTTGAAGCATTTGCTGCACGATCAACCATAGCTACATCAACTTCATCAACAACAGCGTTGGGAATGAGCCATCTCCTTTTCCCTGCTGCACTACCTAAGGTACCTGTTTCTTCAAATTTCTGATCGTAATTTTTAGCCCATTTATTGATATGGTGGCTCTTCTCTTCTGTTTCTGTTGGCGATATTCCCACAATGCAGCACTGCAATTGCTCGCGTCCTGATAACACAACTTTACCAATTGTGCATTATCCTCCTTCTCAATGGTTATTGTGTACCGTACGGAGAACTTCACCCTTCTTAATCCTTACAAAATTACTCACTCCACAAAATAAATCAACACATGTCGCCAAGCGACAGCCGGTTGCTGTGACCGAGCGGTTCTAGGCGCTTCAGTCTGGAACCGCCCTGCTGCTACGGTCGCAGGTTCGAATCCTTTCTCGGGCATGGATGTGTGTGATGTCCCTAGGTTAGATAGGTTTAAGTAGTTCTAAGCCTAGGGGGCTTATGACCTCAGATGTTAAGTCCCATAGTGCTTAGAGCCATTTGAATCATTTTAGCCAAGCGACAAACAGCATGCTGTCGTCAAAAAAGGAAACATTTCACATTTTGACTGCTTACAGCGCCATATACTCCCCTGTGGGCTGAAAGTGAAACTGTTATTTTTTTAGCATACTCAGCGAGCACACCGATTAATGAACATACCTTATAATTTTTCAGCATATTGGGATGAATACAGGCCGCACTGAAGTACTCGGAGCACCGTCAGTTTAATTATAACCCGTATCGTGATGTGCCTCCCATATTCTTGTCCCGGCAGTACTGGTAGGGCGCGCTTCAGTAACTTACTTCATGGCAGGCCTTTGTCTCGTCACCTCAGCACGCTTCCGGCGAAAGGCGGTGGTAGCTCTCTCTCTCTCGCCTGGCCGCAAGATACTGATGCCAGTTCGGTCAGGGTGGCATAACAACATGAACTTAGTCCCCTCACGTCTCCAGGATGCGTCACTTGTTTTGTCAGGCAGTGCTTTTGTTTTTAGATATGTCAAAACAGAGATCGGATGTCCGGCAGTTTTTTGAATTGTAGTGTATCACCAAAACCATGCTGTATCGTATTCAGTCCCTGGGTACATATACGCGGACTTTAAAAATACACGTCGCAAAATTAATAACTAATTTTTAGCGCTAAATCGCATCACACTCCACTTGCAGTGACACTTACGATGGTTTGAAGATATAACTCAGCAGAAACACAAAGAATGTCTCTAAATGTAGCTACGAAGATTGTACATCACGTACAAGAACCATGTATAAGAAGGGAAGTATACATCTGTGTGTTCTTAAAACAACTGCTTTTTAAAAATTGCATGAACAAGAACCTTAATATGTGTTATCAAATATTGTTTCTTCTAGTGATTAAGACCTCGACTGATATGTGTAACTTCAAAATTTTAAAGAAAATAAAAATTAAAGCACTCCGTCTTCAGGCCACAAGTGGCCCATCGGGACCATCCGACCGCCGTGTCATCCTTAGTTGAGGATGCGGATAGGAGGGGCGTGTGGTTAGCACACCGCTCTCCCAATCGTTATGATGGTTTTCTTTGACCGGAGCCGCTACTATTCGGTCGAGTAGCTCCTCAATTGGCATCACGAAGCTGAGTGCACACCGAAAAATGGCAACAGCGCATGGCGCCTGGATGTTTACCCACCCATCCAAGTGCCAACCACGCCCGACAGCGCGTAACTTCGGTGATCTCACGGGAACCGGTGTATCCACTGCGGCAAGGCCGTTGCCAACAAAATAAAAATTAAAACAATATAATTTAGAACGTAGTTATGTGTAACAACAATAAAACAAATGATGAAAACATTTTTCTTTGTTTATTTTATATTACGTACATGTAGCTTCTGCAGGCAGTCCGATGCTGCATGTGGAGGAAAGTGTGATGTTCACAGTGATTTAAAAAAATTTTGTCAGATGTTATTTTAAAGGTGAGGGGCAAAAAAAATAAGAGCATCGGAATTCATGTAGAACTATTATTTTGGTACAAGAAAAAGTGCTTTGCTTCATTGGACGAAACCCATTTATTACCTACATTTCGGCAGTTAATGAGTTTTCGATAACATGCTATTCGCTGTTTTTAAGCCCATAGAGACTTTTCATCAACATTAAAACAGATCATTAGTATTTACAGCTTATGAATACTATGAAAAGCAAAGATGCTGTACTCTGTATGGGGGATTCGAAGAAGTGACATGACCTGCGAAACCACGGAGACTGGCTGTTTGAAATTCCCTCGTTCTCAATCAGACAGAGCTATTCGGAAGCTCCGATTAAAATGGCGTAAAAGCTGGAAGAAACTGCTCGGATTCCAATAGCGATGAAGGTGTTTGGCTTGAAGATTAATGCATGGAAAAGTGAATGCTACTGTTTAAATTTAAAAAAATAGTTCAAATGGCTGTAAGCACTATATGACTTAACATCTGAGGTCATCAGTCCCCTAGACTTAGAACTACTTAAACCTAACTAACCTAAGGACATCACACACATCCATGCCCGAGGCAGGATTCGAACCTGCGACCGTAGCAGCCGCGGGGTTCCAGACTGAAGCGCCTAGAACCTCTCGGCCACAGCAGCCGTCCATGGAAACGTTCGGAGGTGCAAATTACCCAGCAGTGGCTGTAAAACGGCTGGTAATAACACTCAGCTAACCAATTTCGAATTCACTGCAGAATTTTTAAATAAGAATTTGCTCACAATTGCGTACACTACCACGACCAGACAGTTGACATGAAAGTTTTATAGATGCGGTGCTCCGTCAAACTATAAAATATCTACTATGATAAAACCGATTCTACGGACACAGTTACAGTGACCTTCTTCTGGGTCTACTGGTGTATTTCGTTGTCTACTGTCCGTTATATTTCGTCACGACTACTCCACTAAACACAGCATTACGTCACAATTTTAAAACCTTTGATATTATTGGTCTCCTATGACGTACCACTATACCTGATGTCCCCTGAGGAAAACAAGAACCAACACACCACTGACTGCACACAAACCGATAGTTGTATGTGGCGATAAACAACAGATCCCCTCTCCCTCCAGTACAGGAAACTAGTAGCAATAAAATTTTCCCATTTCTTCCGTCAGCGGAGACAAATAATATCGACCATGGACAACAAGTACACCATTAGACTCAAAGAAAAGGCACTGTAAGCGTTGACGAAACGTCGGATTTATCCAGTGTTAATTATTTCAGAATATTACACGGCAGCTTGCGCAGAAGACTTTCATGTTATCCATTTTGTTTATTTGCAAACAGTCGTCCATTAGACACATACATTGTAGAAACCGTCGTAACACGTGCTAACGCCACACAACAACGTGTGTAATACAATATCCAAACTTTGATGAAACAGCGTTGACTGTTTACATCACAATACAGCTCTTAATGTCGTGCGTAAGGCCTCTTAATGCTGCAGAGAAGTGGTGTTGTTGCGTAAAATACACATACAATGACGAGGAACGCGATGAAATATAAGCGTGTCGACGAGCAATAAACAACACACTACACAAGAAAAGCCCAAGAAATAAACTACGTAGTGCACATTACATATGATTGATTGCGTAAAAAATAGAGAATGCATCACTGACGGTAATACACAAGTAGACTTGAAACATAAATGGTGAGTAACTTACAGTAGTCGGTTTTTAATAAAACTAGTTACTCAGTCACTGGGAAGAGACTGCCAAGGCACTAACATAGTACAGTACAACAAAATTATAAATAAAGGTTTTACTTTTGAGTGTGAAATGAACATTTTAATGAAAAATGGGTGCATTCATCGGTAAATGTGTGGTAAGGTAATAGATGTTTCTTGTTGAATATCACAGTGGAGAACAAACATTTTACTGCGCTGTGGACCTGGGCATCACATTTTTGTATAACCTAACATGTTACAGAATTTCAGCGATCTCCGAGTTGCGATGTCTCGCGTCAGGTAATAGGAGCGTCCATGAATCAGTCGCAATAAGACTGGAGGTGTCTGTGTCGGCATGTTTTCTCCAGTTCTGCAACATCAGTCACCCATCAGCTCAACAGAGCATATACGAAAGGGTGATCCCTTCTTTTGAAAGAATGCCGTTGTCGTCCTCCAATCAAGTATGTTGTTACATTGCGTCTGAGATGAACTAATATAATGAGGAGACCACTCTTCGGATTCACGCCGCCATCTACCCTGTTTTTAATTTCGGAGACGAAAGAGACCGAGGGATACAGCTCCTGAATGGTTTGATTCAGCCTGCCTCCACGACTTCGTATATTGCACCCATCTCTTCTTCTAAGAGAAGTACTTACAGTTAACGTCTCCAGTTATTTTTTGTATTTTCCAATCTCTGTCTTCCCTTACAGTTTTCTCTTGTGTAGCGACCTCTGGAATCATGAAAGTGATTCTCCAGCGTCTTAAACATATGTACTAGCATCATGTCCTGTCCTAAGTGTAGCGTTTTCAACAAATTCCTTTCCCCTTTATTTCTTTCCTTAGCAATCTGCCTAATTTTGAGCATTCCTCTGCAAAATAACATATCAGATAGTTTGATTCTCTTCTCTTTCTTACTTCCTCACAAACTATTATACATTCCATACAATATTGCACTGCAGATTTGCATTCTCAGACATTTCTTTCCCAACAGCTGAGTTATGTGTGCTACACTTTCGGCGAGGTATAATATTTTGTCTGCGTTGGTCTTTTATATGTGCTCCTTGCCTCCAAGGTAGCAGATTGCCCTAATCGACTTCTTCCGGGTGGATACCACATTCACAATAAATTTAAAGTGTGGTACCGTTGCCAACAGGTTGTTGTTCTAATGTAGGACATTACTAAGCGCTACTGGTTAGAATCAAGCGTAGCACTTAGTTAAATGCAAGATAGATGTAGATACATCAGTCTCTTAAGTTTTATAAGTCAGATTCACACGCCATAGGCACTTCATACATAGCATTGTCGTAAATATATACGACCTCGGAACAAGCATCCACAAATTAGACACACACACATAGCGAAAGAAACAAACACCGTCTGGACAACCGCATTTATTACCGACTACCGGTTTCAGTTTGCGCTGCAGATAAAAAAAAATGGATCTGAGCACTATGAGACTTAACTTTTGAGGTCATCAGTCCCACAGAACTTAGAACTACTTAAACCTAACTAACCTAAGGACATCACACACATCCATGCCCGAGGCAGGATTCGAACCTGCGACCGTAGCGGTCACGCGGTTCCAGACTGTAGCGCCTAGTACTGCTCGGTCACAACGGCCGGCGCTATAGATCATCTTCAGGTGTAACGTCGCGAAGTGCACTTTTTCAACAACATGCACGTGTCTGACATGGGATCCTGACCAACACTAGCAGCAATACCGCAGAACGTTAATACACACGTCTGATAGACCACTACCCTGATGCCGAATTCCGACGCGAGCTGGTAGATGATTATCATTCTTGGATGAGCCACAACACGATCTTCTCACGCAAAACAAACATTCATAAACAATTACGGAATAAGAAACCTGCATAACCTTTCATTACATTCAGAATGTAGATTTGATTACTCCTACCTATGAAACAGTAGTGCCCTGATCTATGTGAAAACTCTTAAAGCATTTCAAATAAAACGAAGGTAGGAGACGAGGTACTGGCAGAATTGAAGCTTTGAGGGCGGGTCATGAGTCGTGCTTGGGTAACTCAGATGGAAGAGCACTTGCCCGCGAAAGGCAAAGGTCCCAAATTTGAGTTTCGGTCCGGCACACAGTTTTAATCTGCCAGGAAGTTTCATATCACCGCACACTTCGCAGCAGAGTGAAAATCTCATTCTGAAAACGAACTTTACTATCATTGTACACCTTTATTCTTCACGTCTGCATATTTCCAGCCTTCTTCGCTAGAGGCTCCGAATTGCAGCGTGTAACATGTAACGTAACCTGGTCGGTGCATGAGAAACAGCTTGCTGTAATCGAGCTTCTAATTCGAAGAGTTCATCCACATATCGTCTCTTTAGCATGATAATAGCAGACCATACACGAGCGCTGCGGTATCTGCAACAATACAACGCCTTGGATCCACTATCACCTATCATGCTCCGTACAGTCCCGACATGGCCCCATCCGATTTTCATCTGTTTCCAAAACTTATGGAACACTTTCGAGGACTTCACTGTCATAGTGATGAAGCGGTGCAAGCAGAGGTGAAGTTGTAGCTCCATCAACAAAGTCAGACATTCTACAATCACGATATCAGGAAACTCGATTTTTGCTTTGAGAAAACTGCTCATCGCTATGGTTAATATGTTGACAAATAAATATAAAGACCTGAAGAATAGGGACGCAGAATGTTAATAACGTCTGTTTTATTTAAAAAGCTTTTTATTTTTGTGATGCATTATCAGTCTTCTGTCATTAATTACAGGTATTTGATGGGAAACTGTGATTTCATGACATCACTACAGTGAGTTCGCTATGTATCGCATCCTGTTTGGTTTATTTACGTACATGTTGCCAACGTAATGAAGTATATGATGAAAGCGAACTATTTAACTGTTATGTTTACATCTGTCTGTCTGTCTGTCTGTGTGTGTGTGTGTGTGTGTGAGAGAGAGAGAGAGAGAGAGAGAGAGAGAGAGAGAGACAGGAGAGTCTATATGCATGGATTTTTTGTGGGGTGGCGGTGTTTTTGGTTCTTTAGTGTGAATTGTAGATTGTTGAATATTAATGTAATACCTGTTAGAGAACGGTTGACAGTTTTAGTGTTTAGCTGATTTGAGTTTTGGTTTAAATGTTTTGTGGAGAGGTTCATGGACAAATGAGTGGATAGAGGTTTCGTTCTATTATTGTAATTATAACAACTGTTTTCTGTTGTATTGTTGCTCTGTTATTTTGTCTGTTAGTATAAACAATGAGTTGTTTGGAATGTGTACTTGATCATTCAACAGAGATTTCTTTTCTGCTTCGGTATTCTATATGTGCTAATATTCATGCAAGGCTAGGAAGTGTTTCTTATTATTGATTCTAATTCTTTTTATGTCTTCCTCTCTAGTTGTTGGTTTGTGACTGTG
The DNA here is from genome assembly GCF_021461395.2 of Schistocerca americana. Lineage (NCBI taxonomy): Eukaryota > Metazoa > Arthropoda > Insecta > Orthoptera > Acrididae > Schistocerca > Schistocerca americana. The sequence goes on along the minus strand of NC_060119.1, from coordinate 274,266,822 downwards.
TTCCCTTATTTGTTCTGTAAATGTGTCCCATACTTTCTATGTGTTCTGTAAATGTGTAGTGGCTTGTCCTGTACTCTCAGGCTCTCATATGTTCTTTGTATGTGACATCAAATGTTCTGCCTGTTTGTCTTGTGTATCTGCTACCACAAGTCCTACACTGTATTGATAAATACCTACTTTCTGGTACATCTATATGTTTTTGTTCAGTTTTGGGTTGCAGTTTTGGACAGAATTGTCTGTTGTGTAGCCTATGTTTATTCCTTGTCTTCTGAAAACGTTGGTGATTTTATGTGTGAGCTTGTGTTTGTATGTCATTGTTCACTGTCTTGTGTTTCCTCTTATATTTTCCTGATTATTCTGTGTAGTTGTTATGCTAGTGAGTGTTTGTGCTTGTGTGTGGTTCTATTGTGAGATTGTCAGTGGTTTTGTGCTTTCTGCTCTTATTTCACTTAAAATTTTGTTGTTTGGCTTTGTGACTATGTTACTACAATAACCATCGTTTTGGCTGTCTGTATTATTATGCCAAATTCTTTTTGGCAGTTTTCTTTGTTGAGTGGCGCTGAGTTGAGTCTAGGGAGCATGTGTCAGAGTGCTGCTTTTTTGTGAGTGTGGGTGGCTTAAGGATTAGGGAATGATAATGTCAGTTGTTGCTAGTTTATGGTAAATTTCAAACACATGGTTATTGTTCTATTTTTGATTGTTATATCCAGCAAATTAATTTTGTTATTCTGTTGTCTTTCCATTGAGAACTGTATATTTTTATGTACCTTGTAGATGTCTGTATGTAATGTTTTCATTTTTGTTTGCATTTCTACTATTAAATGGATATCATCCTTATACCTGAACCAATATAATATGTTGTATACTCTTGCTACAATATTTTTGAAAATGATCTGTTCAGTCTTGTTTACAAAAATATTTGCTGAAATTCCTGACACTGGGGACCCCATTGGTAACCAATCTTCTTGTAAATAAAATTCATTATTAAACTGGAATAATTTTGTTCTGTTTGAGCTTTATTAATGAAATTCATTAGTCTGTAGTCTATGTGTTTTCAGGTTCTTATCTATGATTTCTGTTGCTTCTGATATTGATTTGCTGGAATACATGCTTTCTATGTCAAGAAGAGTGTTCCTGTGTCTGGGACTTTTTGAATCTTTTATTTGTTGTATTAGCGTTGTAGAATTTTTAATGGTTCTGTCTTCTTGTACTTTGAAATTACCAGGCAGTAATTTTAACCTGTATCCTACAAGCTTGTAGGTGGCCGATTTTCCTACATCAACCATTGGCCTCATGCTTCATGGGAAGATTCGGGTTGTAAGTCTTTTGTTGACTTCAGAGGACAGGTGCAGCGAGATTTCTCTGTATCAGCTTTCTTTTATCTGTTATTCAGTTTGATGTGTGTATTTTTCAGAGAGTTTTCTACTTTTTTCTGTACTCTGTTTCTTGGTTCTAATTTTAATTTTATAATGTTATTTTTTGAGATGAATTCATGTGCTTTCTCAGTGTGTTGCTCTTTGTCTATAAGTACTACTGTGTTCCACTTGTCTCTGCTTTTGAAATGATACTTTCCATTTTGATATTTTTCCCTACATTTTCAAGTATCCCAGACCCTGTGTTTGCATTGTTTTTGTGTTGTTGTTTTTTCATATTGTTTATTATATTATGGATTTCTTTTCTTACTAGTTTTCTTGTTAATCCAATGTTGAGAATGCCATTTACTGCTTCTATAATTAGATTTTCTATGTAATCTTCATCTATTTATGAATTTAGGTTCTATTTTAATCCTTTCTCCAATGGTTGTATTTCTTTACTTTTTATTTGTGTGTCTGTAAGGTTCAATAATCTTGGATAGAATTTGTGTTTGTTTTTGTTGATTGTGTATAGAGTTATTGTGTTGTGATTTGAGTGTTTTGAATTGATTAATATTTCTTCTATGAGCTGTTCTTCATACAGCAGTTTCGAATAATTCGTAATTTAGCTTTTACTTTGTAGGGTACAGGGATTTGTTTCCAAATTTTAATCATATTTTCTGATCAGCATGGATTCCTTTTTCAGCTCTGGGTGAACTGTTTTCAATCTATACAGTGGTTACAGTAGAAAGATAGTCACAAACCTAAACAACAAAATTTAAAGCAAAACAAAAGCAGAAAGCACAAACCACTGACAATATTACAACAGACCCAAACATAATCACAGACATTCACTGGCATTGCGACTACACAGAATAATCAGGAAAATATAAGAGAAAACAGGAGATGATATACAATGACATACAACCATAGCCTCACACATAAAATCACCAACATTTTCAAAAATGGGGAATAAACATAGCATATAAAACAAATATTTCTATCCAAAAGTATACACCAAAAATACAAAAAGCAGATATGTATACCAGAGATGAGGTATATATCAATTAAAGTGTAACATTTGTGATGGCAGATACAAAGACAAAAAGGCAGAATATTTGATGTCAGATACAAAGAACACATGAGTGCCTGGAGGTCTGGGGCAACCACACCACATCTGCAGAACGCCTAGTAGAACATAATCACATTTCAATCACTAGAGCAGAACAACATGAAAATAATTACAATCAACTATAAAAATCACTCCTTAACTCTGCAAGAAAATTACCACATACAGAATACCAAAGCAGAAATCAACACCTATGGAATACCAATGCAGAAAAGAAAACCCTGTTGAATGATCAAGTACACATGCCAAACAACTAATTGTTTATACTAAGAGATAAAGTAACAGAGTAAACTACAACAGAGGACTGTTATTATATTTAGAATAATACCACAAAACTCTTTTCCATGAACCTCTCCACAAAACCCTTAAACCAAAACCCAAAGCAGCTGAACACCAAAACTTTCAAGCATTCCCTGACAGTTATTTCATTCATATTCAACATTCTGCATCTTATACTGAATAACCAAAAACACCGCCACCCCACAGAAAATCCATGCATATGTACTCTCTCTCTCTCTCTCTCTCTCTCTCTCTCCCCCCCTCCCTCCCTCCCTCACACACACACACACACACACACACACACACACACACACACACACACACACACACACACAATGGTATAAATGTAACGGAAATGAATAGATGTTACTTTTAAACAGACACTTCGTTAGGTTGGCAACAAGTGCGTAAATAAACCAAACAGGATGAGATACATAGTGCACTCACAGTAGTTACCTCTTTAAATCACAGTTTCCGATCAAATATCTATAATTAATGACAAAAGACAGACGGTGTATCACAACAATAAGGACAATCAAGATGAAAAGTGTGAAGAAAAAAGTTCTGAACATAAAAATATACTTACGTTTCATAAATAGGACTGTAGTGCGATCTCCAGCATGTGAGCACATGAAAGGAAACGCAGTTGTCAACCAAAAACGTTAAGAACTATAAGTAATCAGCTATTTACATAAAAAAACGAGACGTGAACTGTTCTAAAATTTACAAATAACACACATCAAAGCAAAATTGTATCATTCTAGATTCCACTGATTATGCCTTAAAGTAAAAAAGGCGAAAGATGTCTGGGAGAAATAAAATACAATGCAGCAAGAAAAGGGTGTTTTAGTTACAAAAAGAAAAAAGAAAAAAAACATATATCTGTGCATGCTGCGAAGGAGGACCACGCAAACAAACTCGTTAATAAAGTTAAATTTTGTACTGGGATACATTTTCGCTGGAGGCCACGGTTTTCGAATTATTCAAGAAAAACGCATTTGACGGTCACTTTTCAGCATTTTTCTTGAATGATTCGAAAAATATGGCCTCTAGCGAAACCGCATACCAGTTCAAAATTTAACTACAATTTTGTACATGGCTATTATTCGGCAACTACTTACTACTCTCAGCATAGGATTAAACAGCCAAACGGTTGCACATAAACGGTAGTTACATTGACATTGGCTTCGACACACACTAGGGGTGTCCTCATCAGAACGAATGTTGCTAAATCAACAATGTACCTTCCGTTTATGTGCAGCCGGTTGGCTGTTTAACCCTATGTTGAAATTTAAGTACATTACATTTCCTAAAAAAATATTTTGTTTATTTTTTCGATAGGACTAATAGTTTTCTTGTAGCAGGTAAGAGAATATGAAATGCATGCATGTGGTATTTGAAGGCGATGCGGGTTGCATAAAACCCAGCGGTAGGGGCAGCTGAATCATCCTGTATAAGTCATCTGGTGTCCCCTGTCCATTTTATGTAATAAATTAAGATCATTCACAATATCCTGGAACGGCTGACCAATGTACTTATTGTGTGTGACGATTATTGATTTAGTATAATTGTTTGTATGGTAGGTACTTTTTTTGTTCATTGTATGTATTTTGGAAGTTCCTCCCAGTTTGACGTACATACAGGCCTTTGCATGAACGACACACTATTTTGGAAACGCGCGATCGTGTTTATTTCTCTATCCCTCCATTTGTTTGTGACTTGGTGTGTGTGGCTGTGTGTTATGTGTTGTAAAAGTGATATTAATGTTACGTTGTCTGAGATATCTGTTTTATCCGAAGCTAAGTACCACTGCTCTCTGACTATGTTCTATAATTTACATGTAACTTAACGGCCCGCCAAGAAAGCTGCGTTGAACCGATATTTTCTTCTCGTCAGCGAGCGCAGATCTGCACAAGGACGGCCACATCAACACCCACGCACAGCGTAGATACTATTCGCGCAAACCACGTTGATACTAGGTACGGTGGCTGATGGGAGCGCTCTGTGCGTTTAGTACGACGCGAAATGCTTTTGTGGGATTAAAGGGACCAGACTGCTACGGTCATCGGTCTGAAATGCTTTTACGGTTGATCTGGCTTATTTCAGTTTTGTCTGTGCAACAGTAAATATACAAATTTTCAACTTTAGTGGATCCATGAACGTTCCGAAAAAAGTAAAATCAGTTATGAATGCCGTGTGTTTAATGAAGAATGAACAAACACGTATTTCTTTCTTGAAACGGGTAATAAAGTAGTGTGTTTATTGTGTTGACGATAGCGGTGTGTAAGGGTAAAATCTGATGAGATTGCGAAATAAAACATAGAGAATTTGGCTGCAAGCTTTTCAAGGAAAAGGAAGAACGCACAATAAAAAAATCTGCAAGGTGTGTGAAAAGCCTGAAGAAGCAACAAAATCATTTACAAAGCGATCAGCGCTTCAATGTGGAGCTACAGAAGCAATTTGCAGTGTAGCACGTAAGCTTGCTAAACGCAACAAACCCTTTTCGAATGGTGAATTTATTAAGCAGTGTATACTAGTGTCTGTAAGCGTACTGTGGCCTGGAATTACTCAACTTTATCCGTGGAATTAAAGAAAATTTTGGCATCACAGAGAAGTTACTTGGCCTGGTATCAATTACAGATAAAACAACTGGTCGCAACTGCTGTGCTGTGACTTGTGTGGAGAAAAGTGGCTTGTCCTGGAACGAAATTGTAAGCGTTATAACAGATGGCTCTGAGCTATCAGTGGGAAAAATGTAGATATGGTAAAGCTTTTAAAATACTAATTACGAGCACAAGACACAGAAATTGATATCTTTTCATTGCATTTTGCATCAGCAGAGCGTCTATAAAGTTGCACTGGTCTTAAAGTTTTTGGTAGATCCTGTTCTTGGTTATGTGAAGACAATCAGAGTAAGGGCACCCCACCATCGACAGTTCAGATCTCTCTTTGAGAATATGAGAGAAGAGTATGACGCTCTAATTCACCACAACAGTGTTATGTAGTCGAGCCTGGGCAAAGTTTTAACAAGACTGTGGGTGTTGCAGAATAGTCATTTTATTTCTGGGCACGAAGATATTATCTCATGAATGTATTACAGAAGTAGGGTGTGAGGAGTGGAGATATGAAATGATGCTTGCAGCTGATATATTTGAAAAAATTGTATGAACTGGATGCGACATTACAGAGAAAGAGGCTATTTTCACATGAAAAGCAGACGCGTGTGAAGCAGATAAAGCAGAATCAGGTCTATTTGTAAGGCAAGCAGGCGAAGGTAGTTTCTTTTATTTCCCTCTACTAGCAAAGCAAACAGTGCCTGAAACTGTGCTTGAAACTGTGTCTACTAAGATTAGGGGCCACCTGCAGAGTCTGAAGATGATTTCAGTAGAAGATTTCAGGACTTCATGAAAACTAGCCTCAATTCAGTTTACTGTCTTGTCCCATCACTGTTGATATTGACACTGTACCTGTGGAGGGGCAGCTTGAATTTAATGACAGGTTGTCAGATCACACTGTGAAAGAAAGAAATGTTTAATGCTGTGACATTAGTTGACTTTTACAAATATTTGTCAACTGAAAAATTGTCCTTTATGAAGAATTTTGCCGGGAATATGTTCTTCATATTTGGGCCTATATGTGTCCGTGAGCGAAGTTTTGTTTTTTGTTTTTTTTTTTTTTTTTTTTAATCTTGAAGTTCAACAATAATAGATATCGATGCTCTTTGACAGACACAAACTTTGCAGACTGTGATGACAATTCCGACCGAAAACGCACTGGTAATTACAAAAAAAATTGTAGAAAAGTGTGACTGGATGCATCCGTCTCATTAAACTGGTTCTAAAATTAAATAGGCTTGCAGATGTAGATTATATGAAATTAGCAAAATAAGTAAACTGAATAAAACTACGATTATTTAATTTATGTCTATTGATTTTCATCGTACAGTTTATACTTTCTCCGAAATGCAAAGTTAACTAAAGAATGCAATAATTTTAAAAGGTGAGACCTTCCGTTAACCTCCTCTTGCCACTCCTCGTGCCACCCGAGACAAAACAACTGCCCACCCCTGCCTTAGACACAATCCCGCCAGGAGGTCAAGAGCCACATTAACAGCTGGCCTCGGGTCGTAGTAGTTTTCCTGATCACGCCGTTGTAATAGGAGGTGACTTCAACTAGCCAGGTATAGATTGGGAGTGTTATGCCATCAAAATTGGTGCCAGTGACAGGGAATCGTGTGGCATTGTTCTGGATGTTCTGTCCGAAAATTACCTTGAGCAGATAGTTAGAGAACCAACTCGTGAGGGTAACGTCGTAGACCTCGTGGTAACAAACAGACGTGAACATATCGAATCAGTTAACGTAGAGGAAGGTATCAGTGATCGTACGGCTATGACAGCATCTATGACGACGGGTCCTACAAGGAATGTTAAGAAAGGTAGGAAAGGTGAAAGGATACAAATTTCAGAATATCTCAGCAGTCAGCATCAAATATTCGATGATGAGGACGAAGATGTGGAGAACCAATGGAAAGAGTTCAAAGGCATCGTTCAATATGCCCTAGACAAGTATGTTCAGATAAGGTTTCGAGGGATGGGAAAGATCCGCCATGGTTTAATAGCCGTGTTATAAAAGCGCTACGTAAACAAAGAGCACTTTATCCTAGATTTAAGAGAAGTAAAATCTTAGCTGACAAACAAAAGCTGAACGAAGCGAAAATGAGCGTAAGGAGAGCAATGAGAGAATCGTTCATTGATTTTGTAAGTAATACGTTGTGAACCGACCTGAGTAAAAACCCTAAGATATTTTGGTCGTGCGTAAAATCAGTAAGTGGGTCAAAAATCACCTGTTCATTCTCTCAGCGACCACACCGGCACAGAAACGGAAGATAGCAGAGAGAAGGCCGAAATACTGAATTCGGTCTTCCGAAGTTGTTTCACCGTGGAAGATCGTAACACTGTCCCTCCCTCCAATCGTCGCACGAACGTCGAAATGGCAGGTGTTGAGATAACCGATCGCGAAATTGAAAAGCCGCAACAATCGTTTAGTAGTGGAAAGGCTTCAGGACCAGGTGAGATACCTATAAGATTCTGTAAAGATTGTGCGAAAGAACTTGCTTCCCTTCCAGCAGTAATTTATCGTAGATCGCTTGAGCAACGAAAGGTACCTAACGACTGGAAAAAAGCGCAGGTCATTCCCGTTTTTAAGAAATACCGTAAGACAGATCCACACAATTATAGACCTATATCGTTGACGTCAATCTGTTGTAAAATTATTGAACATGTTTTATGCTGAAGAATTATGACGTTCTTGGAAAATGAACAGCTGCTCTATAAAACTCAACAAGGATTCCGCAAACAGAGATCCTGCGAAACTCAGCTCGCTCCGAGACCCACAGCGCAGCGGACAACGGCGCTCAGGCTGATGCCGTGTTCCTAGATTTCAGTAAGGCATTTGATTCCGTCCCGCATTGCCATCTAAAGAAAAAAATACGAGCTTACGGAGTATGGGAGCAGACCTGCAATTGGATTCAAGACTTTCCTGCGGATAGAACTCAACACGTCGCTCTTAACGGAACTAAATCGACAGATGTAAAGGTAATATCCAGAGTACCACAGTGAAGTGTGATAGGATCGTTGCTGCTTACAATATATATAAATGATCAAGTAGAAAGCGTCGGATGCTCTTTAAGGCTATTCGCAGATGATGCAGTAGGTTATGCCAAAGTAGCAACGCCAGAAGATAGGAAGAATTTTCAGAACGACCTGCAGGGAATTGATGAAGGGTGCAGACACTGGTAGTTGACCCTGAACGCAAATAAATGTAACATATTGCGCATAGATAGGAAAAGAAATTCACTACTGTACAGCTACACTATTGATGACAAACAGCTGGAGACAGCGTCTGCCGTAAAATATCTAGGCCAGCTAACCAGAGCGACTTTATGTGGAATGACCATATAAAACAGATAGTGGGAAAAGCAGACACCAGACTCAGATTCATCGGAAGAATCTTAAGGAAATGTAACTCATCCACGAAAGAAGTGGCTTATAAGGCGCTTGTTCGCCCGTCTCTAGAATATTGTTCATCTAGCTGGGATCCTCATCAGGTAGGACTGATAGAGAAGATCCAACGAAGAGCGGCGCGTTTCGTCACGGGATCGTTTAGCTGACGAGAGAGCGTTACAGAGATACTGAACAAACTCCACTGGCAGACGTTACAGGAGAGACGTTGTGCATCACGGAGAGATTTACTATTGAAATTACGGGATAGTTCTTTTCAGCAGGAGTCAGACAACGTATTACACTACTGGCCATTAAAATTGCTACACCAAGAAGAAATGCAGATCATAAACGGGTATTCGTTGGACAAATATACTGTACTAGAACTGACATGTGATTACATTTTCACGCAATTTGGGTGCACAGATACTGAGAAATCAGTACCCAGAACAATCACCTCTGGCCATAATAACGCCCTTGATACGCCTGGGCATTGACTCAAACACAGCTTGGATGGCGTGTACAGGTACAGCTGCCCATGCAGCTTCAACACGATACCACAGTTCATCAAGAGTAGTGACTGGCGTATTGTGACGAACCAGTTTCTCCGGCACCATTGACCAGACATTTTCAATTGGTGAGAGATCTGGAGAATGTGCTGGCCAGGGCAGCAGTCGAACGTTTTCTGTATCCAGAAAGGCCGTACAGGACATGCAACATGCAGTCGTGTATTATCCTAATGAAATGTAGGGTTGCGCAGGGATCGAATGAAGGATAGAGCCACGGGTCGTAACACCTGAAATGTAACGTCCGCTATTCAAAGTGCCGTCAATGAAAACAAGAGGTGACCGAGACGTGTGACCAATGGCACCCCATACAATCACGCCGGGTGATACGCCAGTATGGCGATGACGAATACATGCTTCCAATGTGCGTTCACCGCGATGCCGCCAAACACGGATGCGACCATCATGCTGCTGTAAACAGAACCTGGATTCATCCGAAAAAATGACGTTTTACCATTCGTGCATCCAGGTTCGTCGTTGAGTACACCATCGCAGGCGCTCCTGTCTGTGTTGCAGCATCAAGGGTAACCGCAACCGTCGTCTCCGAGCTGATAGTCCATGCTGCTGCAAACGTCATCGAACTGTTCGTGCAGATGGTTGCTGTCCTGAAAACGTCCCCATCTGTTGACTCAAGGATCGAGACGTGGCTGCACGATTCGTTACAGCCATGCGGATAAGATGCCTGTCATCTCGACTGATAGTGATACGAGGCCGTTGGGATCCAGCACAGCGTTCCGTATTACCCTCCTCAACCCACCGATTCCATATTCTTCTAACAGTCATTGGATCTCGGCGAAGGCAAGCAGCAATGTCACGATACGATAAACCGCACTCGCGATAGGCTACAATCCGACGTTTATCAAAGTCGGAAACGTGATGGTACGCATTTCTCCTCCTTACACGAGGCATCACAACAACGTTTCACCAGGCAACGCCGGTCACCTGCTGTTTGTGTATGAGAAATCGGTTGGAAACTTTCCTCATGTCAGCACGTTGTGGTGTCGCCACCGGCGCCAACCTAGTGTGAATGCTCTGAAAAGCTAATCATTTGCATATCACAGCATCTTCTTCTTGTCGGTTACATTTCGCATCTGTAGCACCTTATCTTCGTTGTGTAGCAATTGTAATGGCCAGTAGTGTACTTCCCTCGACATACATCTCGCGTATTGACCACGAGGAGAAAATTCGATAAATTAGAGCCAATACAGAGGCTTACCGACAATCATTCTTCCCACTCACTATTCGCGAGTGGAACAGGGTTGGAGGAATCAGATAGTGGGACCGAAAGTACCCTCCGCCACACACCATTAGGTGGCTTGCGGAGTATGATGTAGATGTAGGCCGGACGGTTGAGGGAGGGCTGTACGCTCTCCTGAGCAGCGTGCCGGCGAGGCGACGGCGGTGAGCGTGCCCGTGACCTGTTGGGGCGCTGCAGACAAGTGCCGGCGGCACGCACAGCCACGCTGCGCCGTGGTGTGTGCTGTGGGTGTGGGTGAGGGGAATGCCGAGCAGGCCGAGGTGTGGGAGGAGGTGCCGAGCAGGTGGCCAAGGCCGCAGCTGGCGGCTCTGACGCAACGCCACGCAACGTACGACACGAACGTGCAGCGTACGTGCCGCGGCACACACTGGGCACCGAGCAGCTATACGCGCCAATGACGCCCCTTTCATGTCTGAGTTCGTCACCTATTAGTTTACCGCGGAAGCACGCATTCCGACCCACGTTCGCTGCCCAGGTCTCACGAGGTGACCCTACACTCCGGCCATCACCACTTTTTTTATTTACGCAGCAGTCGAAGGTCAGTGTCCGGACATAAATTTCCTGAACACGAAAAAAATACTCGAAAAAATCGATTCTGAAAATTTCCGAGTGCTGTTAAGTATAAAAAAATTTCGAGCCATTAACGGAGCCGACAAAAGAAGCATTTAAGCGGTGTGTTCAAATTATTCTCCGGGCAGCTCTGTTATAGCTCGAAATTTGATAAGGGTTGATCACAATAAGAGAATTTCAATTTAAAAAAGTCGTTAATTAACCTGCAGGTAGCTGACGCCATCTTCTTCTTTATTATTATTATTTGAATTCTATATTTATTTTCACATGAAAATTAATAAATACTGAATCCAAATTTCTTGCTAATCCGATAATAAATTAAAAGTTTGATATACAAATTTGAAACGTGTTATTGACTTTCAGTATCACGTTTCCGTTTCTTGTAACCTCTGGAAACAAGAGAGTATTTTATTCTCTATTCGATGTTTCGCATTTTTATGCCAAATTCCAATTTCCTGTGGTTACTTTTTATTCTCATCCCAGTAGTGACTTAAAACAAACGCATTATTTTTATTAGAAAATTACAATTCAGTGTAAATAGCATTTCATTTTCATAATAAATCTTGTTCTTCCGGTCTTTAGTCCAGCGGCTGGTTTGATGCAGCTCTCAAGTAATCCTGTGTAAGCCCTCTCACATCTGATTAACTACTACAACCATCATACACACATCAAAAAAAGTTTTGCATCATCTCGGTTCCGAGAGTTCCGGAACCTGTACAGAGAATTGGAGTAGAGATCATCAAAACATCATTTCCAACCTTTTTATTGCTCATGGTTCAAATGGCTCTGAGCACTCTGGCACTTATCATCTGAGGTCATCAGCCCCCTAGACTTAGAACTACTTAAACCTAACTAACCTAAGGACATCACACACATCCATGCCCGAGGCAGGATTCGAACCTGCGACCGTAGTAGTCGCGCGGTTCCGGACTGAGCGCCTGAACCGCTAGACCACCGCGGCCCATAAACAGCTCTACCCCAGGCAGGTCCGATAGGATTCATGTCTGGAAAACATGCTGACCACCCTAGTCCAGCGATGTTGTTATCCTGAAGGAAGTCATTCACAAGATGCGAATGATGGAGGCGCGAATTGTCGTCCATGAAGACGAATGCCTCGCCAATATGCTGCCGATATGGTTGCACCATCTGTCGAAGGATGGCTTCCACGTATCGTACAGCCGTTACGGCGCCTTCCATGACCACCAGCGGCGTACGTCGGTCCCACATAATCCCTTCCCAAAACAGCAGGGAACCTCCACCTTGATGTACTCGATGGATACTGTGTCTAAGGAGTTCAGCCTGACCGCGTTGCCTTTAAACAAGTCTCCGACGATTGTCTGGTTAAAGGCATATGTGACACTCATCGGTGAAGAGAACGTGATGCCAATCCTGAACGGTCCATTCGGCATGTTGTTGGGCCCATCTGTACCGCGCTGCATGGTGTCGTGGTTGCAAAGATGGACCTCGCCATGGACGTCGGGAGTGAATTTGTGCACCATGCAGCCTATTGCGCACAGTTTGAGTCGTAACACGACGTTCTGTGGCTGCACTAAAAGCATTATTTAACATGGTGGCGTTGCTGTCAGGGTTCTTCCGAGCCATAATCCGTAGGTAGCGGTCATCCACTGCAGTAGTAGCCCTTGGGCTGCTTCAGCGAGGCATGTCATCGACAGTTCCTGCCTCTCTCTCTCTATCTCCTCTGTGACCGAACAACATCGCTTTTGTTCACTCTGAGACGCCTGGACAATTCCCTTGTTGAGAGGCCTTGCTGGCACAATGTAACAATGCGGACGCGATCGAACCGCGGTATTGACCATCTAGGAGTGGTTGAACTACAGACAACACGAGCCGTGCACCTCCTTCATGGTGGAATGACTGGAACTGATTGGCTGTGGGACACCCTCTGTCTAATAGGCGCTACTTATGCATGGTTGTTTACATGTTTGGGCGTGTTTAGTGACATCTCTGAACAGTGAAAGGGACTGTCTTTGTGATACAATATCCAAAGTCAACGTCTATCTTCAGGAGTTCTGGGAACTGGGGTATACATAACATTCTTTGATGTATGTAATAAAAATGGTACGAGCCCCACCATATCATTGTCCTTAAATCGTCTAAATTTGTTACCTTCGATTGTAATTTCTTGAAATAATTTCCATTGTTGCCAACAACGATTAACTTTTATTATATGGTTAAATTTATGTGATTTGAGCACTGACTTAGCTCACAAAGGAACTAAAATTTTTCGCATTAACTTATATTTCACAATTTTGTTGCCATTACTGCTTCGAGCCCACGATACGGAATACTCTGAAGTCCTCCTTAGTACTTTGTACGGCGCTGGCAGCCCTATGCAGCACCTGCTGAGACGTGGAGATACCTGCTGACGAACTGCGTCCGCTGCACGCCACCCAAGGAGGAACACGAGCAAATAATGTAACACAAAATAAATATCTGAATATGTACAGGATATCATCTAAACATAATTAACATATCTCTGTACTAATTAATTATAATAAAATTAGTTATAGACATGCTTCCTCATATAACGTGGGTACAGAAAATTTCGCATCTCTGATGCTTATGGGAAACTTTCTAAATTTAATACCACCATATTCTTTGCCAGCACAACATCCATTTCAATCTTCTTTTAATAAAGTTGTGCCACAAATTTATATTCCTCTCAATTCGGTACCTTCTCATCTACCCGTCTAACGCTCAGCATTCTTCTATTGAACCACATTCCCAAAGCTTCTGTTCTCTTCTTCCTTGGACTGTTTAAATAATCGAAACTAATGTTAAAAATGCATCAAGCGAAAATCGAATCAGCGACCTCACGATAACGTTACGCAGTTTACCACATACAGCTCTTTTCAACAGTTCAGAATTTTTCGCCCTCAACAGTGCTCGAATTTTCAAACCTTCAAACTCGATTTTTTCGGGTGATTTTGAGAAGTGCACTCTACTGATTTTGGAAATCAACGTCGCGGTATTGACCATCAAATTCTACGATTATGAAGAAGATCTACGAGAACAGATACTTAACGTCTCGTTATCAGATACGAGGAGTTGTATCTGCCTTGTTTTCGAGAAATCTGAAGGACGTTCGTTCCTGTCACCCACGTGGTTCAGGTGATTTGCGAAGCGAATTGACCCATGAAGCCACCGAAGCTTAGGTACACGTTTTTCATGCTGAACAGCGACATTGGAGGGGCACTTCACGCAAGAAGTTATCCACCCTCCTAAGTAGCTGATCACTGCCAGCCGCTGTTACGAATGAATATTTGGTGTAGCAGTTATTAATATTTAGCAGTGTGTGGATAACAACACATTTGATTATGGAGTACAAAACAAATTAATTAAATGCCTTCGTAATTGCCTTCGTCTTCTTCTGTTGCGACAGCCCTTATTTACCGGCACTGAATTCTCAACATAAATTGTAATCGTAATCATAATAATAATAATAGTAATAGTAATAATAGCAACACTAATAATTTAGTCAGCCTGTGATCATTTTGTACAATTAATGGAGCAACCAGTTCTTAAATACGTATACTATAGTAGAACTAAACAATATAACACGAAAGGAGTTGTGTACAAAACCAGAGAAAATCTTATGTTCTCATATCACTTCTATATTCATACATTTGTTCCTCTCTCACCATTTCATCAAATAATTTCACTCACAGGATTATTGTTATCTTTCTAGGTACCCAGTTGTATTGACTGTCAGAGGAGCAGCGGCAACGTTCTTTACACGAAAGTGACTGGGTGTTGTGTGCTGTCCTTAGGTTAGTTAGGCTTAAGTAGTTCTAAGTTCTAGGGGACTGATGACCATAGCTGTTAAGTCCCATAGTGCTCAGAGCCATTTATACGAAAGACGTGTAACAAATCACACTTTTTCTTGAATAAAATGGCAGACTTGTTTTCATGAGAATAATTTATGATTTCCTCAATGTTACGGAAATTGTTGGATATTAGCATCTTTTCGAATTATTTCTTAAATGTACCTGTTGTTTTTATATTATTTATTTCTGCAGTCAGTGCAGTGAAGTTTATTTTATTTACATGCATAGTGTTTGTTTTTTTGGGCTGTCCGAAAGAACACACTACGCATATAAATAAATGCACCTTGACGACAAATAATGGTACACTCAGTGCGTATGCTCTCTTCGTTCGACCTCTTGCGGGATTCACGTCATGCTGCGAGCAGTGAGGATAATGGATAGGGGATACTACGTATGTAGGTATGTAGTGTGCGACATATGGGAATTAGATTGGACACGAAACGCCCTCAAACAGGCGAAGTTGTTAAGGCGACCTGTCGCGATTAGCGGGAATTCCAGGTTCAAGTCCCGATTCGGCATAAATTTCCACTTGTAGCCACTGGATTTATCTTAATACCGTATTGCAGCTGATGTCGAAATTTCCTTTTGGTCAAGTTTGTTTTAGGTTAGCAATACATACTTTCCTCGTATGGACCCTTGCTAAGTAATTATATCTGGAAATCAGTATTACTTCTAGTTTCATAATTGTGAAACTGCCCGTTTCATGCTGAAAATTGCCTGTGTGATTAGACACAAAACACATATTCTTATATACATCCAGAGATCGGAGGAAGTCAGTGGAAGAGCAACTCCAATAGGGCCGTGCCAGATCCGTGGAAGGAAATGGCAAACAAGGCGCTTGCTTGACGTATTCTTGACTATTGTTCATCACTCTGGGACGCTTACCAGGTAGCACTGATAGGAAAGACGAAAAAATCCGCGCGTTTCGTGACGGAATCATTTAGTTAGCACGAGAGCTTTACAGAGATTCTCAAGAAACTCCAATAGCAAACAGGCGTTCAGCATCACGGAGAGGTTTATTGCTGAAATTTGGATAGAGTACTTTCCGTGAAGGCCAACGGCCTTGCCGCTGTGGTAACACCGGTTCCCATCAGATCACCGAAGTTAAGCGCTGTCGGGCTGGGCTAGCACTCGGGGGTGACCATCCAGTCTGTCGAGCGCTGTTGGCAAGCGGGGTGCACTCAGCCCTTGTAAGGCAAACTGAGGAGCTACTTGATTGTGAAGTAGCGACTCCGGTCTCGAAAACTGACACAGGGCCGTAAGAGCGGTGTGCTGGCCACATGCCCCTCCATATCCGCATCCAGTGACGCCTGTGGGCTGAGGATGACACAGCGGCCGCTCGGTACCATTGGGCCTTCATGGCCTGTACGGGAGGAGTTTAGTTTTAGTTTTTTGTTTTCGGGAAGAGTCGGTCAAAGCATTACTTCCTCCCACATACATGTCGCGAAAAGACAAGGATGAAAAAATTCGAGAAAATAGAGCTAATACAGAGGTTTACAGACAATTAATCCTCCCACGCGCCATTCGCGAGTGGAACACGTAAGGGGGATCAGTTAGTGTTACACTGTGAGGTGACTCGCGGAGTATTGATGTAGATGTGGGTGTAAGGGACTGTAGTGCTCAAACCAGTCATCAGGTTAATTACAGCAGCATAAACGCAAGAATTAATGACTTCTGTTTAAATCTTCTTTACACCATTTCCCCGTGAATGTTTTTCTTTCTGCTGTAGTTACTTCATTTTCCCTTTCGTTACTTACCTTGATGTAATCTAGAGGAGCTGAGCTTGATACTCAAAAGGTTTTCACAGTTTACATATTTTTAGTTTCTTCATTTTTCGCAGTACTACATTTTGCCTGAAGACTTGTTATGTGGACAATACCTGATTTTTCTTTTTACCATTCAGCATCTTAGAACCACTAATTATTTAAAAAAATCAATAATAACGTGTTAAATTGATGAAAAGTAGATAAAACATTTAAAACTGTAGGAGAAATATTCATGTTTCTCAAACTGACATAGGAAATATTAGGCACATGTTGGTGGAAGACATTAAACACACAGATTAATTGATAAATAAATAAAGCTGTAATTAACCCAAACATTGGCCTGGACCCCCAGTCCTTTACTAAGTACTGTCCTGTTCAATATGGTATCCCTTTCGCTTGTTCTGATCTCTGAGCTTGCTTACCCAGCCTGTTAAAGGGACTAAGCTTAATGTGTACTCCGAACCACGGCGAAACTCGGCGTTTTTCACATACGCAAGTTATTGTCAGAGTTCAAGAAGCGCCCTGTTTTGGTCATCAGTCACGAAATTGGTTTGATACAGCCCGACACGACTTCCTTTCTTGTGTCTACTTCTTCATCTGAGACTAGCACTTACGCCTGACTTCCTCATTTATTTGCCGCATATACACTGGTGTACAAAATTAAAACAACAAACGGAAATTCTGCAATGTTGCGTTCATTTTGCCAGAGAACAGTATAAACAGGTGATAACAAAGTATAAGCAATGTAAATAATACAGAACCTAAACAATTGCAACATGCAAACTGGTTAATGTGCTCACTGTGGGGCGTGACCATCTCTGGCACCAATACAGGAATGACAACGACGGAGCATGCTGTGAACAGCGTCGTCAATGTCATGTTGAGACAATAACGCCCATTATTCCTGCAGAACCTCTCGCAAGTCTCGTAGAGTGGTTGGTAGGTGTTGTAATCCGTCTCCCTAGTGCATCCCAGACATGCTCTATTGTATTCAAATCGGGAGAACGAGGCAGACCACGCCATGCGTGCAGTATCTTTCGTTTCGAAGAAAGCATCAACCATTTGTGCTCTATGAGGTTGAGCACTGTCGTCCATCAATACGACGGTTGGGTGCACAGCAACTCACAACAACCGTACATGAGGTCCCAACACCTCGTCACGGTGTCTAACAGCAGTTACGAGTAAACCTTTCCGATTCATCCGTACAATTTCGTGAAGAGGTGTTCGTGTGGTCAACATAATCGCCGCGCGGGATTAGCTGAGCGGTCTATGGTGCTGCAGTAATGGACTGTGCGGCTGGTCCCGGCGGAGATTCGAGTCCTCCCTCGGGCATGGGTGTGTGTGTTTGTCCATAGGATAATTTAGGTTAAGTAGTGTGTAAGCTTAGGGATTGATGACCTTAGCAGTTAAGTCCCATAAGAATTCACACACATTTGAACATTTTCAACATAATCCCTGCCCACACCATTAGGGATCCTCCTCGATTCTTCTCTCTTTCAACAGTGTTTGGGTCCCGAAATCGCGTCCCACGTTCTCTCCAGATGCGAATCCGTCAAGAATCACTCCCCAAACCTAATGGGGACTCATCTCTGATAAGAACATTGGCCCACTGCTCGGCCGTCGAGATGGCACGTTGACGACTCCTCTCTGGAAGTTCCCTTCTGTGAAAATGTGTTAGCGGTACAGCTGCAGCAGGTCTCCGACAATAAAAGTCTCTGCTGCCGAAGCCTTCCGTACGCCGTTTGCTTCAATACAACACGTCCAGTGGACGCCAGTTGCCCTGCAGTACTAAGGCGGTACCGCCGTACCCTCACAGCAAATAACGGTCCTCTCTTTCTGAAGTCACACGTGGTCGGTCGTACTCTGGTCTTCGGGACACAGTTTCGGTCTCTATAAATCGTCGCCTTATCCGAGAAACAAAGAACGATTCACGTTAAGCCATCGAACCACATGAGTTTCCTATTGTCCTGCTATTATTCTTCCTATGGCCCCCACCATAGCGAGTTTGGTAGACGCGTTCTCTGTGTCCTACTTCATCGTCTGTGACTGCGTTCACAGCGGTAGTGGTCGTGGAACTACGCGGCGAAAACTACTCCGTTTGATAGGTGCACTGACGTCATCGTTGCCATGGTTTTCCGTTGACTGAAATGCGATCTTCCTTGTAGAACACGATAGTACGGACATCTGTTGACAGTTCGTATGATTATATCAAGAATTAGACACAGGACGGGGAAGAAGCTGTTTGTTGTTTTGATTTTGGACACCAGTGCATTTCAGTCTCTGTCTTACCCTAAAATTTTTCCTCTACAGCTCCCTCTAGTACCATGGAAGTTATTCCCAGATTTCTTAACACGTGTCCTTTCGTCCTGTCCCTTTTCTTGTCAGTATTTTTCTCATATTTGTTTTCCTCACCTACTCATCCGAGGAGAACTTCCTCTTTCCTCGTCTTATCAGTCTGCCTCATTTCCAACATCCTTCTACACAGTCAAATATCAAAAGTTTCGAGTCTCATCATTCCCGGTTTTCCCACAGTTGACGCACGTTCTCAGAAATTTCTTCCGCGAATAAAGGTCTAAAGATAATACTAGTAGAGTACTTTTAACCAGGAATGCCCTCTTTGCCCGTGCTAGTCTGGTTTTTTTGTCATCCTCCCTCCAAGCTACCAGAATTCCTTCGCTTCGTCTACTTCTTGGTCCCCTATTTTGATGTTAAGTTTCTCATTAATCTCATTACTGCTAATCCTCATTACTTTTGTATATCTTCAGTTTACTCTTAATCCACATTTTATGCTCAGTAGTCAGTTCATTCGTTCAGTATGTCCCGTGATCCTTGCTAGCTTCCATTGAGGACAGCAATGTTATCAGGCAATCTTATCACTGATAACCTTTCGCCCTGAATTTTGATCACACTCTTGAACATTTTTTTTATTTCCGTCATTGCTTCTTCGATGTATAGTTTGAACAGTAGCGGAGAAAGACTATATCCCAGTCCTACACCATTTTTAATCTGAACACTTCGTTCTTCGTCCTCTACTCTTATTGTTCCTCCTTGGTTGTTATGTAGGGCAACGACCTTGCCGCAGTGGATACGCCGGTTCCCGTGAGATCACGGAAGTTAAGCGCTGTCGGGCGTGGCCGGCACTTGGACGGGTGACCATCCAGTTGCCATGGCGCTGTTGCCATTTTTCGGGGTGCACTCAGCCTCGTGATGCCAACTGAGGAGCTACTCGACCGAGTAGTAGCGGGTCCGGTCAAAGAAAACCATCATAACGACCGGGAGAGCGGTGTGCTGACCACACGCCCCTCCTATCCGCATCCTCAACTGAGGATGACACGGCGATCGGATTATCCCGGTGGGTCACTTGTGGCCTGAAGACGAAGTGCTTTTGGTTGTTATATATATTTCATATTCCGTTTTTAGCTGTAGCTTACACAAATTTTTCTGAGAATTTCTAACTTCTTTTTATATTGTCAAACGCTTTTCCTAGATCGACAAATCCTATGAATGCGTTACCTTTAAATGCGAACATTTTAGGTTAGGCTTTATCGTGACTGTTATTGACATTAAATGAAACAACAAGTTTACTGTTACCAGTCACCGTTATTATTAAGTGTGACGTCAAAACTGTCTCTGGTTGCCTTTTCGATGTATGAAGTCTAACTGATCGTCACCTGGCAGATTCAGAATTTTTCCATTGAGCTGTATACACTGAACTGAAACAAGCCAAGGGATACCTCCTAATATCATGTCGGATCTCCTTTCCCCCGTCGTAGTGCAACAAATCGACGCTGCATGATCTAAACAAGTCGTTGGAAGTCCCCTGCAGAAAAATTGACCCATCTTTATTGTTGTTACCGGTGTGATATTTTGTGCACGAACTGACCTCTCGATAATGTCCCATAAATGTACAATAGGATTCATGTCAGGCGATCAGGGTGGCCAAATTATTCGCTCGAACAGTCAGTTAGACCTGAGACGACCGGAAAATCGTGGCCTGGTCGGTTGAGTCCCGATTCCAGCTGGTAAGAGTTAATGATAGAGTTCGAGTGTGACTCAGATCCTCTGTAGCCACAAACCGAAGTTGTCAACAAGGCACTGCGCAATCTGGTGGTGGCTCCAGAGAGGTGTGGGCTGTGTTTACATAGACTGGGCAGGGTTCTCTGGCCGATCTTTGACTATAAATGGTTATGTTCAGCTACTTAGAGACCATTTTCAGCCATTCATGGACTTCATGTTCCCAAAAAACGATGATATAGTTGTTTGCTATTGGATGTACCTTCTTTAAATCAACACTTGTCGTTGTGCTTCATGTGATGATCTTTTACTAATTAAAGTCTTTTCTGGATAAAAATCTGACGTCAACGTGATACACTACAGTGTGTCAAAATGACGTTTCGTCATTTGCTCTTTATTAATTTGTTGTTAAGAGAAGCGGCGGTAATATTCAAAGTTTTCCGTGGTAATGTTTCATGCACATCATAAAGCGCGTCTACCTATTAAGCTGAGATTTGCTAAGCGCCGATGGAGTACCATTTGTCAAACGAATTGAAACGTCCCTTAGAAAAATTAATTAAGACTGTCCTTAAACTGACACTGACACACAATATTTTTGGCGCAACGCAATCTGACTTTCAAAATTCCCTACAAAAGAATGGCCCTGACTAACATTAACCTATACCTTTCACAAATCACTTACCTCACCAAAAATCTTCGTTACTCGAACTACTGCAATACAGCGAGCGCCACTACTGCCAGCTAAATAAAAGATTCAAACTACTAAAGGCACTAACTACTGATAGGTATAGTTAGCAAATGAAAAATTTAATAGAGAACAAACAATGTATTTACCTTAATAATCATAATTGACATCCAATCTTACAAATTTCAAAACTCCGCCATCTCTCTCCCCACATCCACCACTACTGGCGGCTCACCTCCAACTGCGCAACGCTACGCGCTGTTCGCATCCAGCTGCCGCTGCCCAACACTACAATGGCAGACAACAATGCAAACTAGCCACAGACTGCACACAGCACAGCCAGTGATTTTCATACAGAGCGCTACGTAACATTGCCAATAAGAAAACATAAACAGCCTACTTACATAGGCCCCATGCTCCCCACAAAAAATTTTACAAATTGTTTTGGGTAGTGGCCAATAATGATTTGAAAAAAATTTTCATAATTACAATAACAAAGAAATCAAATGCACACACTTATTGATACAATGTTGGTCAAAAGCTAAAACCTTCTCACAGTCGATAAAGACAGTCCTGATCGTTCATCACAGTAAAATAGCAGTGTTTTTCTCAAAGTCTGAGCAGTAAAAGAAAATGCACACGGAAGTAGTGCATTTCCATGCAGTCTTGAAGAAGTAGTGTTGTCCTTCCGACGGAAAGACAGTGCTGACTCTTGACATGCAAGCAGGTAATGGGCCACAACAGAGCAAACCCGCCGCAGAGTCAGTCGAAGTTTTGAAGAATACTGGTAGGTAGGTCATCACAGAGTAGACCCACTGTAGTCCTGGTAGAGATTACGGTATTGGTGGGCCACCAGAGGTGCAGACCCACTGCAGTCCTTGTAGAAATAATGTTATTGGTGGGTCATCAAAGATGCAGACCCACTGTAGTCCTTGTAGAGATGGCCAGCAGCCATCTGTTGCGACTGTGCAGGTGCACAATCACCATCGAAGAGTCTTGCGGAGAGTATAGCAAGTTCATAAACCACCACTTGTGCACTCACAAAGTTTTTTTTTTCTAATTGTCCCTAGAAGCAGCAATGCTGTTAACCAGTCCCTTGCTGAATTATTAACACACGTCCAAACACTAACAGTCCCTACTTCTCACATATTGTCCATATACTATGACCAACAGAAACGTGTGCAGTGAAATGTAACTTACAAGTTACTTAATTTGATGAACTGGTGACAATTACAATTTTATAACATGAGAATACAATAACAAAGGTACAAAATACACCATTAAAGAACATAACAATACAGATAACATTTGTAGTAACACAGGGTTTACAAAAGAATAGAAATAAACATATATATCAGTGTTACAAAAATAATGACATAAGTACATACATGAAAGATCAGAATAACTTTTGAAACATCAACTTCACACATGAGCAACAAAACAGAACAGATAAATAATGTCTAAACATCTTTACAAAGTAAATAACATAGTATTAGAAAAATTCTACAACATAAGTCTTATCAGATAAACACATAAAGACAGGAAGTACACAAATACACAAGGGTACACAAACACATAGCATAATAATACAAAAGGAAATGACAGGGTTTGTTTTATTGCAGTATTTTGCAAACAAAACTTTCTTTACTTCTTGGAGATCTCCCTTCATTCATCATTATTCCCAAAAAGTCCTATCTATACCTGCTTTCTGTATTCTATTCATATTTCTTTCAAAATAATTGCCAAATCTGTTTCTTATAGCTTCTCAATGCATTTCTTCCAATTCATCATAGTTTATTATATAGTCTACCCCCTCTTAAGCTAACTTAAATCTACTGAGCTCAGATATACATACCAAGGGACGAGGCAACGCAGCAGCACATAAAACAATTAATACAACAGCAATGAAAAAAAAATGGAAATTGTCAAAGCAAGCTGCAGTAAATCTAAATTACCAAGCAATGCAACATTACAACTAATATAAGGCAATGCGCAGCAAACAAGAAAAATGAATCAGTAGTAAAACTAGCTTTATACAATGTAAAATTCAGAGGGACTATGCCTGGCAAACAGCAGCAGTAAATGCTATAACTTATATCTAAACATGACATAGCTCAAGCAGAAAAAATATTACACTAAAAATGTCCATGTCTAATACCTATGTCACATCTTAACACTAGAGTGATGCATCACGAGAACTTACACTAGCAGATAAGTTACCAAATCGTAAAGAAATTATTTATGCAATTCCTGTGAAGGGAAATGTCTATTTATGTGCCCTCGTTTTCTTGGAAGTAGATCATAAATTTCTTATTGACTGGATCTGTAGGCATAAAATAACTATATTAGTACATATATTAAATTTTATTTTAACCAATGCTGCAGTGCAGCTAGAAACTAGATATTAAAGAAAATGAGCAAATATGTACAAAGGACGGCATGAAACATCATTCATTAGCCATATGGCATTTCATAAGGCAGTAAAAATTCTCTCAATTCTCGAGAAAGACGCTTGTCATAATCAGGTTTGCAGATGTAAGTATCTTTCCAAGTAATGAGCGTGTCGTATTTGCGGTGCTTTCTACAAAGGAATGTCAATAGCGAGGATAATGGCCTCCCTTTTTTTTTTCTTTTCTACCTGTGCCTTTGAAAAGGCACGCACTAATGGCTTTTCTCCAGGCATCTGACACAGCTAGGTGCCCACGACGCATTACGTGCAGGTGGTCACTTAACTTTTTTACGGAAATATTTACGACAGCAGTTTCTGCTACAGTGGCAGTCTCATATAAAAAATTTCAGAGGTCCAGAATTTGCGTTGCAAATGTGTAGAAACAAAATCTTATGAATATAACAGTGTCCAAAAAATTTTCGCCGGCATTGTGATACATTCATGCATTTACACACATTTCATAACTCTTAAAGTACGATTCTTGGTTTCCAACATCCTTTTTCACAAGTCAGAGTCCCTAACCACTATTCATTACTCCTTACCTTATTACACATATAAATATTCGTCGACACTTCTTCAATATTTCATCATAACAGATACATAGCATAATCAAATAACTCATATAGCATCAGCTTATTGATCATAAACATACCACAGCAGCATAATACACATCATCATCGTAATAATAACATCATAAAACCTCAGCCAAATCTCAAAAGCGTCGTAGCTTCCTCCAATAGTTTCAAAAGCTAAAAAAAAATTCTCTGCTCATGTCAGTAGTGTCATTTACCTCAAACTTACTTTAAAAATCATGCTCCCTTACCAAATACATCATTCAAAGCTCTCATGGTATCACAATGGTTCCGGAAAAATATGAGCATTTCACAAAGTACAGACAAAATACAATTTCATAAGTGTGAAGTTATCCAACTGTGTAATTACGTAAACATCTGTCACTGATGTAGTAAAAAAAAAGTTTCTTTCTCTGTTAAATGATCAGATAGCTATGTAATTCTGTGTCAGAGAAATATGGTACCGATGTGTAAAGTTGTATAAGCAAATACCATATTAGCTAGGGCTCCTTGTGCTTGCCACACACATGGTACACAAAGTAAGCGTGTACCCCCCTGAGGATTAATGTAATTATACCCTCAAGTGTTACAGATTACAAGAATGGAATGAAATGTATTACGGAAAACCTTTGTATCATTGTACTTCAAATATCTTTAAAAATAAATGATTTAAGTACAAAATTAATCACTCAAATACGTGTCCTGTAGCGCTAAATGTGCGTCTTGCTGTAAGGTAATCTCTGTGGAAGTGTCGTAGTTATTGTCCTCCGAAAGCTAAGTTCTGCAGAAGTCAATGTACTTACCTCATGATAAACAAAAGTGAAATGCTTTGCGTATAGATATCTTAGTTATTACGCTTATTGTTGTGATGAAGAAATTACTGTGCTGTAATGTATTGTTGTGCTACAGAAAAGGCTGTGACATTGTAGCTATACCACAAAAGTTACTACTAAAACATGTTTTACTTTCCAGCATAATACAGAAAAACTGTGCAGATATGAAACAGAAACACCGCAAAAGCAACATTGTAAATTGTCACTCATTAGTAGCGTCGTGATAAAATCGTGTAGCTGTCACATAAACTAACCACTGTCTCATCTGGTATCTCACAGAAAGTACCTTAAATCCAGAATGTATTTTCAAGTAAACCAAAATGTTGCATTAGAATCTCATTAGCAGTACCAGTATATGTTCTAAGTATGTGAGCCTTATAGTCGTTACGTAATCGTGCAACTAACAAGCAAGAATGTACACACACAATAACACTGTGTCGTCTGTTCGCAATAACAATGCATTCGTAATTTCTGTTTAAATAAGTTCTCTTGGTTCTTGACTGGATATTTAACTTCATACTAGTAACGTGAAGTGAAACGTTTTATGGCAAAGACAAAGTTAAAAAGCAGATGATCTTTCAATAAACGGTTTTACATGTGAAATGTGGTGTAAACCTTTACTCTTCCTAGTATGCAGAGTTTCAACTTCAACGCAATTATCATGTGGTATACGTCGGATTCTGTAAGGTCCATTGTAAACTAGAAAGAATTTGTGACTCAAGTGTTTCTTCTTATGTGACAATGAATGAGCTTTAATGAGAACTTTCTGACCAATATATAATTTCTTTGCATTTGCTTTACCGTGTAGTTTTCTGCTTTTGTTTGCTGCAGATTTTATATTTTTAAGAGCCAAATCAATTATGTCTTTGTGTCGAAGTTTACGTGTATTCGGGAAAGGTACAAGCTCTCTGATTCTGTTCGGTGGTTCTTCATTCTTTAGTACAAGAGTAGGTGGTAAAGCAGTGGAATCATGAGGCATTTCATTCAGCACATTTTGAAATAAGTGTAAATATCTGTCCCAATGCTGATGCTTTCTGTGACAATAAAGTCTGCAAAGCTTATTGATTTCTTTCATAATCCGTTCAGACGGGTTACAATGTGGTGAGTACAATGAAATAAAAACAGGTTTGATTTTATGATTCCGAAGCATGCGTGACCAAACAGCAGATCTGAATTGCGGTCCGTTATCTGAAATGACTTTACTAACATGTCCAACTTCACGTAAGAAATTTTTAACAAAGGCGTTGGATACAGACCGTCCAGTGGCTTTACGTAACGGAGTGAAAGAAACAAATTTTGAAGTAAGTTCAACAGCGACTAGAACGTACGAAAATCCATTCGATGTTCTGACAAGGGGTCCCAAGAGATCAACAGCAGCAAATTCTTTTAATTTAGAAGGAATAATAGGAAACAACGGAGCACGATGTGAGATAGTAGATGGTTTCGCCTTTTGACAAAGTTTACAAATAGACAAGACTCTTCGAATTCGCTTTTCCATATTGTTAAAATAACAAGTCGTTCGAAGAATATGATAACATTTTCGTGGGCCAAAATGTGCGTAGCTGAAATGAATGTACAAAATGAGCTTATTAACAAAATCGTCTGGAATGCAAAGTACCCATAACTTGTCATCAACAGTGCAGCGTTTGAAGAGTATGTTGTTTCTAACCAGGTAATAATGCCGAATCTGAGTGTGTGTCTTTTCATGCCATTTACTTTTGATGTCTTTCCAAATCGGATCTTTATCTTGTTCATGAGCAATGTCCTTTAAAGATGTGGTGATGAAGTTTTCAAAGGCGACTTTCTGAATGTAAAGAATACTGAAATTTTTCTCAATGTTGCCTTCTGTGTTACTTTTCTCAAGCCCAGCCGGTGCGCGGGACAGCGCGTCCGAAACAATGTTCTCCTTGCTGGGAATGTAGACTATTGTGAAGCGGAATTCTTGCAGAAACAATGCCCAACGTTTTAACCTGTCGTGATTTAATTTTGAAGACATAAGAAATTGTAATGCACGATGATCACTGTATACTTTTACGTGCTTACCAGAAAGAAAGAAATGGAATTTGTTAAATGCCCAAACGATAGCTAAAGCTTCTAATTCAGTAACGGAATAATTTTTTTCAGATTTTGTTAGCACTCGGCTAGCAAAAGCAATGGTTTTCGGAACAGTAATGTCATTTTCTATGGCTTCTTGAAATAAATGGGCACCAAGACCGACTTTAGAAGAACCCGTGCTAAGGCAGAAATCTTGTGACAGATCTGGATGAGCTAGTATTGGCGCGTGAAGTAACGCTTCTTTCAAAGAATTGAATTCCAACTGTGCTTGTTCGTCCCAGTTCCAAATAGTATTTTTTCCAGTGAGAGAACAAAGTTTTGGTGTAACTAGAATTTGCATATTCAGAAAACGACGGTAAAAATTTACGAGACCTAGAAAACTGCGGACTTGTCTTTTTGTGGATGGAACTGGAATGGCTCTGATTGCTTCTAACTTTTCAGGATCCGGCTGAATGCCTTCAGAAGAAATAATATGTCCCAAAAACCTACCGAATTCAGACTTTTCCAAGTTAACTGTAATTCCAGATTCTGCAAAAATATGTAACACGCTGTTGAGGATGCGATTGTGTTGTTCCCATGAGGCTTCTGCTATCAGAATATCGTCCACATATAAGGTGATGTGACGTTTTAAGAACTCAGGTAATATGGAATTTAGCCCGCGAATGAATGCTGCCTAAGAAATGTTCAAACCAAAAGGAAGTTTCCGAAACTGATAACAAACGCCGAAACAAAGAAAAGCTGTGTATTTTCTACATTCTGGATGAAGTTCGATGTGATAAAAGTTGGATCTGAGATCAATGGAAGACAACACTTTTACACCATTAAAAGTTTGAAGAAGTTCTTCCATCGTCTGCGGCCTGTCTGTTTCAGGAATAATGATAGTATTGATTTGTCTCGAATCTAAGACAAGCCTGATCGATCCATTTTTCTTCTCAACAACATGTAACGGATTGTTGTATGAGCTTATGGCAGGCTCAATAATGCCCTCGTCAAGCATAGATTGTATTTCTGTTCTAACACGGTCCCTATAATGTGCTGGAATTACGTATGGTCTAACACAAAACTTAGTATGCTCACGAACACGAAATTGGTATTGAAATCCCATGATTGTTCCTGTTTTGTGAGTAAAAACTGTGGAATGTGCTTGTAAAATCTCAAAAAGGTCCTGCCTGTCAGTGTCATTACAATTCTCAATTGTTTGAATTTTATTCTGAATTAACTCATTAGTTTCAAATATGCCGTCAATATCATCCCTGTCAGTACTTGCAGAGTGATTGTTAGTGTCTAGTTCCGTAGAAAATTCCGAACTGTTGTCTAACAGAAGGTAAAGCCGATTAATTTCCTCGTCATGGTTTGAGAGCCAGTCTTCAAATTTCAAAGCTATTGACTTACCTTCTTTCTCTAAACTTATTTCAGCATCGTGAATGCTTAAGATTGCTTTGTATTCATTCAAAAAGTCTACTCCCAGTATAATTTCCGTCGACAATAATGGAACAATAAGAAAGTTCATAGAAAAGCTGTGGCTTTGACAAAAGAATTCTAAGTTAGTATGTTGGCGTACATCTACACTTTTTCCAAAGATTGCACCCTGTAATTTAATCTTACGTAACGGAAGTGTGGAACAATTGTTCGATTTGTTGCATTTGCTAAAGGTTGTTTCACTAATTACTGAAATGGGACTGCCAGAGTCAAGTACTGCAGTAAATTTTACGTCATTTACTGTAATGTGAATCACAGGATATACAATGTTGTTATGTTTTACGTCGTGTTCTTGGAGTAAGATGTCCCTAACGTCTTCCATTTTTACGTAATTACTAGCTACAGCAGCTGCGTCGTTAGTGTCATACGTACGTTTTGTGGCTGCCAGCGGTATGAGTCATTGCCTATTGTCTCTTTGTTGGCGCGCGTCGTTATTGGGGTTTGGCGACCTAAATTCTACAAATTCACCTTGCCGAGAGGGCCCTGCCCTGTTTAAATCCCGCCAGTTCTGATGCAATTCAGGTCTGTCTTCACGATCACATCGTCTGTCGTCATGTCGGTAGTTCCTGTAGTTTCTTTCTTGTCGGTTAAGTGGTGGAGAATTTCCCCCTGAATCATAAGTGCGCGCTGGACCGTTGCGCCTAAAGTTATTCTGTCTCCCGTAATAATAATTGTTTTGGTTCCCATATTGTCTGTTTCTCTGATTGTCTCTGTGATAGCCATTACCGCGGAGAGGTGATCTTTCCCTATAATTATTACTACTCTGTCAACGGTTGTCATACGGATGGTGTCTGTTTTGGTCACGATTTGTGTTGTGAGAATAGCCTTGTCGCGTCCAGTTATTATTTCTGTCATCGCGGAATTCTGACGGATATGATCTGTAATTGTTGTGCTCCTGTTTTCGCGTTCCACGATTGTCAGTGTCAATTTCCAGTTCTTGTAAGAGCCCCTAAAAAGCTTCAATGTCGTCTTTGCAACGTCCTGCCAAAATAATATGCCGTAAATGTTCAGGTAATTTGATTAAGCAAATGCGGATGAGTTCTGAGGGGCTGTATGGGTTTGACAGGTACTGATTCTTGTGCAACATGTCTTCAAAATATTTCACAAGACTGGAAAATTCAGATTGTTCGAAATGTTTCATCATTATGATGCCATGTTTTACTCGGTCTTGTGTGGCTTGAGACCAATATGCTGAGAGGAAGGCATGGTAAAATTGTCCTTCACTGTGGCAATCATGAATGACCGATTGCATTCTTACAGCTGGTTCATTCTCTAAGTAGCCACACATAAATTCTAAACTGTGTTCTAATGACCAGTTGGGAGGAAAACAATGAGAGAATTGATGGAGCCATGCATGTGGATGAATGTCGTTGCCAGAATTCTTAAATGTTTTGAATTTACGTGTAGTAATGAACAGCTTATAGTCAAAATCATCATGTCGGCGAGTCACATGTCGGTCATTGTTACGTCGTTTTGGCGGTTCCATCTCAAAATCCAATGCGCCTTGCCAATTTCTTTCATCATTTCCGAAGTGTCCTGTGTTCTTATTTTGTGGTTGTTCCGTATTTCTATGTCCCTCTTCCCGTACTGGAGCGCGAGTGTCCTCTGAAATATGTAATTCTTGTATTACCTGCGTCAACTGATCTTGTGCTTCCCGGATTTCTCTTTTGTATTGTGTATTGATTTTATTTTGATTTTGTTTGAATTTTCTAATTTGTTCATACTCTTCTGTGTCAGTGAAGGCCACGGGTCTTGTGTCATTCAGATCACCATCTACCTTTGTAGATAAGTTAGTGACCTGATTCGAAAGTTCAGCTACTTTCTCCGATAGTGAACACATTTCCTCAGTGTGTTTTTCTGAACCAAGTTTAAGAGTGTCCATTTGTGTTGAAATCGAATCTACTGTGTCCTTTAAGTTTTCCTTAGTTTTTGCAAGTTGCGTAACCAAATTGGTAGATGCAACTGAGTCAATTTTAGCCCACAAGGTCTCATGATTTTCATGAACAATGGTTTGCAGTTCTTTTATGGCTGCTTCGTGATTCTGTAATGCATTTTCATGCCGCGAAAAAATAGGTTGAAAATGCTCACAAATTTGTGTTTTTACGTCATTACAGACTTTTTGACATTTCGATTCAATGTTATGTAACTCAGTAGTTAAATCTTCACGTGTTTGTTCAAGTGTGGTGTCTAACTTTTCAAGCTTTTGCTGTGTTTGTCTCTGATTTTGTTCCATTGTGTCTAACTTTTGAAGATTCTGTTCCATTGTGTCTAACTTTTGAAGATTTTGTCCCATTTGTTGCACTAATTGTAATAACAATGCATTGGTGTCTGGAATCTGTTCCTCTACGCTTTTTGGCAGTGCATTTGCACCAGCAACATTCACATTTTGACAAGCAGAAAATGTGTCTTGACTTATTTGAGAAATCGGTGAGGACGCAAAACCTGAATCTACAGTATTTGCAAGATTGTGTCCTGTCATTTCGGATTTCTGAGGCGAGCTGTTGCCGACCGATCGATCGATAATGCTTCCCTGTTCACTAATTGTTTCACTGCCTACGCCATTGTTTGCCGCCCGCTCCATTTCCTTATGAACAATTACCAAATTACTACTTTGAACATTAGTTAATTCATTACACGGCGGCGCTAACACACTACTTTCGTCTTCAGTGTCATTTCTCAGTTTACTTTGGAGCCTAGTATTACGTTTTTCACACGACATTTTTGTCACAATATTTCACACGACGACGCAGAAAAACACAATTTGAAGAGCAAAAATAGGGGAACACATTAACATAGCACTGAAAATAATATCTAGTTAATTGCAAGCGCAGCTGCGAAATACTTGGTGCAAATCTACATGCATGCCACAACTGTTTTACTGTACAAGAATGAAAAACTACAACTACAAAGGAAATTCTCTCTACAATTACGCGCTAGCAATAAACAAAGGATGCACTAATTGCACAAACTACAAGAAGAAATCAGAAGATTCCAGTGAGGTATCCTCGGCTAAGGGTCGACATATGAAACGCCCCCTTAGAAAAATTAATTAAGACTGTCCTTAAACTGACACTGACACACAATATTTTTGGCGCAACGCAATCTGACTTTCAAAATTCCCTACAAAAGAATGGCCCTGACTAACATTAACCTATACCTTTCACAAATCACTTACCTCACCAAAAATCTTCGTTACTTGAACTACTGCAATACAGCGAGCGCCACTACTGCCAGCTAAATAAAAGATTCAAACTACTGAAGGCACTATCTACTGATAGGTATAGTTAGCAAATGAAAGATTTTAATAGAGAACAAACAATGTATTTACCTTAATAATCATAATTGACATCCAGTCTTACAAATTTCAAAACTCCGCCATCTCTCTCCCCACATCCACCACTACTGGCGGCTCACCTCCAACTGCGCAACGCTACGCGCTGTTCGCATCCAGCTGCCGCTGCCCAACACTACAATGGCATACAACAATGCAAACTAGCCACAGACTGCACACAGCACAGCCAGTGATTTTCATACAGAGCGCTACGTAACATTGCCAATAAGAAAACATAAACAGCCTACTTACAGAATTTTCCAACGGAAGGTATGCCGCCCGAATAAATAATTCAGCACTGCCATCCACGGTAACGAATGAAGATTGGGTTAGCAGTTAACGGTAAACCCCCGGTGAGCGCTGAGAGTGGATTTCAAAACAGTCCAGTGGAAAGCTCCTATCATTCCTGCTCCGGCCTTTCGCTGCGCATCCCCTACTTGCAAGCAACATATTCTCTGCACCCCCTGTTGCGGGAGGATTACAGATTCAGCTTCGTTGACCTCTGGCCAGACTAAACGCAGCGTATCCTCTTTTCCCAGATAATTCGTAGCCTAGGAATGCACCCATTCACCAGTTGTGTGTAAGCGTATTTGTTTTTCAGTAGTCGCGCGGGATTAGCCTAGCGGTCTAAGGGCGCTGCAGTCATGGACTGTGCGGAGGTTCGAGTCCTCCCTCGGGCATGGGTGTGTGTGTGTGTGTCTGTCCTTAGGATAATTTAGGTTAAGTAGTGTGTAAGCTTAGGGACTGATGACCTTAGCAGTTAAGGCCCATAAGATTTCACACACATTTTTTTCATTAGGTAACAGAAGTGACTGGAGTCTTTACTTTTATAATACCTAGTCTTACCAGTTCCATCCATACACACCAGGCTATTATCTGTGGAAGTGCTTGCCGTTTTGCATCCTAGAAAACTTACCAGCTTCTCCGAACCACAGGTTATTCTATCGACGCACCAGTATATGAAGTTCCGAAGAAAAAGAGATGGAAAACCCATGTTAGCATACTTCATGAAACAAACCATTCTGAAATATTTTCACATAGTGGTTCTCTTTCCCGACTTTACGGTTCATTGCAATGTATTTTAATTACCATGAAACATTGAACCAAACTTGTATATTCCTACTTAAACTAGGTATTCTTATTTTTAAATAATTTTAGTGAATCACAACTACAACAACACGTTAAAGTGGACCTTAGTTATTCGGATATGAACTGTATTTGCGCGAGTATAAGGCACTACAATTTTAAGGAAAAATCAGAATTGTAAGAAAGCTAAGCTATAAAGTCAAATGATGAGGAAAACAATAAAAATAATAACAAGAGAAGGTGGCCTCAGCTGGTTTGAGAACCACAGTATTTTATGAGGCATGGTTGATGACCAAATGTGCCCTAAGACAGTTGATCCTTTTGAAGGTTGTAAGGAATTACCTCCCCTTGACTCACCGAGCTACTGAACACGGACTACAGTGATATTCATAATCCTACGCACAAAACATTGCCAGAAATAAAAGTAGTTATAATTGACATAGAAATCGTAGAACTGAGCATCAGGATTTCATGTTTCAAAGCCTTATAATGAGCAAGAAATCGTAGAAATGAGCCTCAGGATTTCATCTTACAAAGCTTTATAATGTGCAAGCATCTGATACGGAGTCCGACATGAGCTATCAATATGAAGATCTGAAGAAAAAAAGATGGAAAACCCATATTAATATACCTCACGAAACAAGCCATTCTGAAATCTTTTCACATAGTGTTGCTCTTTCCCTACTTGAATGTTCATTGCAATATATTTTAATTACCATAAAACTCTGAAACAAACCTATATATTCCTACTTAAAACTAGACTATGTATAAACAAATTCAGTAAATCACAACTACAATAACACATTAAAGTGGACCTTAGTAATTCGGATATGAATTGTATTTACTACTTTTGCGTTCATTTCAGTGAGCTGATTATAAATCGGTTAAATGGAGCTAAGTAACTCATTCAGGAATGGAAGGAATTAGGAGATAAGCATTCCACTAACAGCAAATATACTATCCGAACGGTATCTGAAGTAAGTGACAGTTAGACATGAAAAGTAGTCTACATCGCTTCTTTTAATTCGCTTATGACGTATGGTATTATAATTTGTGGTAACCCCATTCCCAATGGATATTTTTGGCTCAGAAACGGGCGGTTCGGCCAATAAGTGGTGTAAGTTCGCGAACCTCTTGTCGACCTCTGTTCATTAGTCTGGGTATTGTGACACTGACCTCGCAAAAATGTACAGTCTTTGCTGTAGTTTCTTGTTAACAATATCAGCTTATTCCCAATAATTAGTAGCTTTCACTCAGTTAATACCAGGCAGAAATCCAATCTGCATTTGGATCACACTTCCTTGACTCTTGCGCAGAAATGTGTGCAGTATAATGCTGCATCCATTTTCAATACGGTACCACAAGAATTTAAAAATGTTAGCAGTAATACACGCGCTTTCAAATCGAAACTGAAGAGTTTGCTCATGGGTCGCGTCTTATTCTGTCGAGTTCCTTGAAAAATTAAGTGGATTCCTGTGTTACATTGTTGATTGCGTTTACACAAACTTACGGCTTGTCTTTTTTTTTGTTTCATAATCATTTTATTTTATCTGTTATCACTTTAATACTGCAGTTCCATGTACTGGCACGTTCCATGACGGAGATTTGCTCCTGAATTTGGTTCTACGGCACTAGACGTGAAAATAAAAAATAAATAAATAAATAACGTGTCAGTTTGTCAGCGCACCTGACGACGGCGACATCTCTGATCGCCGAAATATTGTGCCCGTTGGACACTAAGAACTGGCAATACACCCGTGGGCTGTTCGACCAAGGAATCTACAGTTTATCGCTAACAGCGTCCAGCCGTTGCGAAGGACTGTTGTACACGTGTATTGTAGACTGTTGAACACCTTTTGAATAGTACTTGGAGAAACACTCACTATTAAACCATTGCTCCCCCGTCTCGTTTTCACTGCAAGGATGCAGCTTTTCATTTTGAGCACAATTCTTCATTGAAAAATTAAATACACATCCTACCGGAACAGAGGGTGCATCAAGCATAGAAGAAGAAGCAACTCCTTTAAGTTTATTTTTAGCGACTCCGACTCCCGTGTCATTTTGCCCTGTTGATGTTCTCATTAGTCTTGAATACTGGCAGTGCCCCTCATCGTCTACGTCGTAATAAAAAAACAAAAACACAGAAACCAAAACCTTCTGTCCTCGTATTGTTCAACTTTGCCATACTCATTACTGTTTGAAATTGTTGCTGCCCACCGACTTCTTCGGTAGCTTAAACGGCAGGTCACTGACCGTCCTTTCAGTACTGCGTTGTATGCAGACGAGATAAACTACGCAGTAGTCGTAACTGATACAGACATGCGCGTCGCATTACCTTGCGATTTCACCAGAAAAAGGTTTCGTGCTTGTATAACATGACTACAGCTTCAATAACACAACACTAAAACAGATCTATTTAGTGGAGAATCTGCGTTTCAGGCAAGACTTCTCCAAGCCTTCACAGAAAAAGGAGCTAGTAAATCGTGACTTTGTTACCACAGCATTATGTCTCACTCAGTGATCGCTGCCAAAATTCGAGGCAATATAATCTCGTGTGGGCCAAGTGGCAGCGTAGAGCTTTGCTGCGGTTTCTTAAGCTGACAGCTGACTGACGCAAGACGCATAGCCAATGCTTCCGAATCTACGTTATGGAACGCAATATCCCGTTGAAAGCAAGAGAGTCTTAGAAGCCGTATTAAGCACAGTGGCCGGCCTACTTATTAAGGAATTTGCCTTAACGACAAAGAAAAGAAAGATGAAAGTAATTAGGAGCAGTAGAAAGAGAAAAGTAACATGCAATAAATCTGTAGCAGGGATAGCGTTAGCTGTGTTTTTTAACTGTCGAAGGGGACCAACTACAGTTGCAGTGAGTGAGCTGTTGGAACAGCTATAGATCCCGTATCAGTCTCCGGTTCCGCCCTACCAGAGACATGGAGAAGTCGCTGAATAACGAAACGATTTAAAGGACAGCCGAATCCGTGTGCGCGCTGTCCGCACGTACAGCTGTTTGCCTTGTGTTAGCTGGTGCACGCTGCAAATTGCCCGCTCCGTTACGTAAATGCCTCGCGCCGGATGTGAGCAGGCGGACCCAATTCTGCAGGCTGTCCCACAAAGCAGTCCGCACGGCAGTGATCGGCCGCAGTCCCAGCAGCTGGGATAACCGCGTGTCAAAGACTCACTTCCAGGAATTGGAAACTGCACAGTTACAGCCTTTCAAATCCGCTGCCTTCCGTGACACTAACGGAATCGACTGATTGCCAGAAGTATTGTGTGTACAACGTAAAGTGGCCACCCCAAAATACTTCACAAACTTTTTTTATCCTTTAGGAAAGGTTTGTGAAACGCTGCGACTATAAAATTACTGAGTTTGTTTATAAAATAAATTCTGCTCCCGTTGGTCGCAATTCTCTCTTATTTATTTGCTGCGCGATTTTGTTGTACGATTTTTTGCACGATACGTTTCGCTAAATCGTTCCCATTTTCAAGGCTAATTTTTCCGTGTGTTATGGCATTTAGACTTGGTGTTTACGATGTGTGAGGAGCTGCAGTATTCTGTTGCCTTAATGTAATATTTACAAACAGGCGCAGCTTCGTGGTTAATGATGGATCTTCATGGAGACGTTGCAAAAAAGTTTACTTGCAGTTTTTCCATTAGTCGACTTACGCAGAAACGCACGTCCAGGATGCGGCAAAAAGACCTGTATTTCAAAAAGTAGTTGCAAATAAACAAAAAAGAAACAGAGCAAATACTTTTATTTGTGAACAACATATATTGTGGCATTTTTATTAGTTTGTTTTAAAATTTATGTCCGGTAAATGAAGTAGTCCATTATTAACACATTGACGAAGTCTTTTCCTGAAGTTGTCCGTAGTTCTTCATGTCATTATCTGTGGAATGACAGCGACTTCCTGGGTGATTGCCTTCTTACGCGCTTGCACAGTTACGGGGTGATGTTTGTACACTTGAGCCTCTATGTTTCCCCAAAGAAAAAAACCACAAGCAAATAATTCGCGTCAACTTGGGGGCGAGCCGATGTCTCCTCACGAAGAGAGAAAACATCCAAGAAACAACGCTCTCAAAATTCATAGAGAACGCCGGGAAGTGTGACTTGTGGCTCTGTATTGTTGCAAACACACTTCTGCCTCTTCATGGTCTCTAACAAACTGATTTGGCTTAGGTCTTTATCATGCGACAGAAGCAATCAGAATTAACCGTTGCAGTTACGATACCGTCACCGAAAAAGGAGGGACTCCACACACGTAATTTGGCAACGACGCACCTAACTGTCACACGATGGCTGTGAAGTGGTCGTTGGTGAAGTTCCTAAGGGTTTTCTGCTGTCAGGTAGCGGAAATTTTGTTTATTTACAGTATATGACACGTGGAAGTGGGTATCATTAGAAGAAATTAGAACAGAGCCTGGAGGAATGCATTGAAGAATTTCTTCCCACCATAGCTCTGCGAGTTTAAAAAACTCTCTTCTCTGACTTCATTCTTGGGTAACCATCACTTTGTAGGGTTTTATGTGAACATCTCCGTGCAAATGGTGCCATCAGACAATACCTAGTCAACAGCATATTTAAGTGCTGAACACTTTAGAGACTGCTATCATACGCGTCACATTTTTCGGCATTGTTACAGTTCGAGGTCGGCCAATTGATTTTCTTTTCTGTAGATAATGTGATGCTCTAAAGCTTGCTACCCAAATTCGAATAATTTTTCTATCAGGAACACAATCACGTCCTCCAAGTTTGAACAGAATGCGAAATGTTTGCTAAATAGTAATGACAGAACGACCAATATGAATATACTCCTCCACAAAAAAGACACGATGCTCACCTAGCGAAGCCATTGCGCCTGTTGAAAATTGCACGTACACAGCTATCGATTGATACCTCAACCACATCGGTATCCCCACCACATATCACATGGCGACCTCTCCAACTTCGATGGGTCTTTTTGTCGGACTCTGATGTTCAACATAAGTCACAAAACTTACAGTGCACGTTGCACTGAGTACACCAAACGTTCAGTAACAAAGTCACAAATATATTTTACATATAGCCAACAGAGGAAACGCTATACATCGTCCACAGGCTCTGAGCACTAAGGGACTTAACACATGAGGTCATCAGTCCCATAGAACTTAGAACTACTTAAACCTAACTAAGCTATGGACACCACACACATCCATGCCCGAGGCAGGATTCGAACCTGCGACCGTAGCGGTCTCGTGGTTCCAGACTGAAGCGCTTAGAACCGCTCGGCCACAAGGGCCGGCGAATATAGATCAACTCCAGTTGAGGTTACTGGGTGAAAAGCGGGATAAATGAAAGGACGAAATACTCTTCATTCCACGAGGAACTCTTCAGAGGAAATACTGAAGAGTATACTTCTAATGCAACCAGGTTTCATAAAATTACAGTAACAGAATTTTAACAATACCGGGTTAACGCCTGCTCTAGACTTCTCGAAGCGCAACGATCTTAAACTATACCCATCCATGTTGCCACTGTGTAGCGCTCCATTACTTAACAATGAAACTCAGAATCTCTCTGTGAAACGACGCAGAAGCGAGTAGAAGTCACTTACGTAACTAATTTCCTAGTACTGTGGTGCAGGGCTTCCAATGTGTACTGGGACTTGTAATCTATGCCCTCCTTCCTACTTCCATCTGCTGTCCACATTAAAGCCTTTTATGAAGATCTGAGAGGAACGAAGATTACAATAAACTTTCTAGTTTACTTAGCTTGTCATGTCGAGCTGGCTCCAGTTCTTCTTGTCTACGCGTCTTATTCTCGAACCTTAAATTGTCACATCAGGTCCTCACGGTTGGTTTGAACTAAATAAATCTGAAGATTGTTATTAGCAGCATTTTTTTCACGTAAATATATTTTCTCACATTTTAGTATATCGTACACTCCGTCTTCAGTCCACGAGTGGCCTACCGGGACCATCCGACCGCCGAGTCATCATCAGTTGAGGATGCGGATAGGAGGGGCATGGGGTCAGCACACCACTCTCCTGTTTGTTATGATGGTATTCTTGACCGAAGCCGCTACTATTCGGTCGAGTAGCTCCCCAATTGGCATCACGAGGCTGAGAGCACCCCAAAAAATGGCAACAGCGCAAGGCGGCCTGGATGGTCAACCATCCAAGTGCCGACCACGCCCGACAGCGCTTAACTTCGGTGATCTCACGGGAACCAGTGTATCCACTGCGGCAAGGCCGTTGCCAGTATATCATACAGTATTTTGATTTTTCAGATTAACAAAGCCGAAATGACTTTGTTCGCATATCAGAGGCATGCCTACGTCTCTCACATTCTGCGTAAATAACAATATTCCAGAGGTTTTACAATTTTTCTTAATAAATAAATTTCTGCTACCTTTAATTTTCATTATTATTTCATAAATGAATCCAGAAATAAACATAGTAAACAATGCAGGATTGCGTAATTAATAATAGAAATTTTAAGTGGGCCAATGACTCGTAATTTCAAATGTTTCTAAAAAAAATTGACTGTACAATCAGAACTGATTCTGTCTCGGTGCCAGTGATGGCCGTGTTGTTTAGAAGGAAGCCAGCCAGGGCCTGCAACCAACCTCTCCGCGGCAAAGACACAGTGGATCTACACCGTTGAGTTACGGCCTCGGGTGAGATTTCGTACGACAGCACGAGCACTCTTATGGTTATTCCACGCAGCCTGACTGCAAATTTGTATGCTAATGGAGTAGTCGACCAACTAGATAACGCTCGCCCACATACCACTTCTGTAACCCAAAACGCTCGGCAAAGTGTCGACGTGTTGCGTTGCCCCCCTCGGTCACTATATCTGTCTCCAATCGTGCACATATGGGACATCATAGGATGACAACTCCAGCGTCATCCACAACCAGTATTAACCACCAAGTATTGACCGGACAGATGCAACATTCGTGGAACCCCGTGGCACAAACTGACATCCGGCACCTGTACAACACAACGCATGCACGTTTGCATTCAACATTTTGGCGGTTACACAGGTTATTAATGTACCAGCATTTCACATTTTGCAGTGACTTATCTGGAGCTTACTCTAACTTTTCGTTTTGCAATATTAATCACTCAAATACATTACCTGGACAGTCCGCGCCCGGTAGCTGAATGGTCAGCGTGACTGATTGTCAATCCTCTGGGCCCGGCTGGCTGCCCGCCTGGAAAACACGTGTGCCGCAGGCTATTGTGCGTCGCAGGTAGAAGAGGATTTCCCGGCCGCCCCGCCATCGCCGGCCGGCCACGAGAACAACCCCGCACCGCGCCCGCCCCCTGAGGTGGACGCCGAGCTGCAGCTTCTTCGCCTTGGCAACCATAAAACTTTCTACCTTTAACGTTTAAAAATCGGAAAATCATGCGCTCAGTCGTGAAGACACGATCCAGTGCACATTTGATAGGAATTTGGAGAAGCCGACTGCTTTAGACATCCACAATTGGAAAATTGATGACGTAAAAGTGCCGATAGTGGACATTCTCGGAATGCAGTTGGACTGCCGGCCGAAGTGGCCGTGCGGTTAAAGGCGTTGCAGTCTGGAACCGCAAGACCGCTACGGTCGCAGGTTCGAATCCTGCCTCGGGCATGGATGTTTGTGATGTCCTTAGGTTAGTTAGGTTTAACTAGTTCTAAGTTCTAGGGGACTAATGACCTCAGCAGTTGAGTCCCATAGTGCTCAGAGCCATTTGAACCATTTTTTGCAGTTGGACTTTATTCTGTACGATCTGTTTATAAAAATAGGAAATCCCGCAGAAATTGACAGATTGTTGAATACCAATGGGGGAACCTGGAAATTTAAACACAGGGATGGGTCAGTAAGCAACGTTCATATGCAGCCTTCTGGCTACGGGATCCGTAAAGTCAAAATCTACAATTTACCGTTTGAAGTACCGGACGAGGAAATCATTAAGAGCTGTAGGCTTTATGGGAATGTTTTTGGACTAACAAGAGAAAAATGGGGGAGTGCTTACCGAATACCGGTGGACTCGGGCGTCCGAACGGTAAAAATGGACCTCAGAAAACATATCCCGTCTTTCATTAACGTTTGTTCAAATGGTTCAAATGGCTCTGAGCACTATGGGACTTAACATCTG
Organism: Schistocerca americana; assembly: GCF_021461395.2. Classification (NCBI taxonomy): domain Eukaryota; kingdom Metazoa; phylum Arthropoda; class Insecta; order Orthoptera; family Acrididae; genus Schistocerca; species Schistocerca americana. The sequence continues at coordinate 274,225,427 of NC_060119.1, read as the reverse complement.
AGGTCATCAGTCCCCTAGAACTTAGAACTACTTAAACCTAACTAACCTAAGGACAGAAAATTGTTAAGGCTTTCGTGGCCACTTGTTGACAAACTGCCTATTGGCTTTTGTCTCTGGTTCTTCGGCCGACGTTCATCTAATGATTTTTCTGACGTTTCGCCACCACGAGTGGCTGGCATTGTCAAAGTTTCACCCCCCATTGCCGATGGTGAACTGGAGCCGAGCTCGCGGCCGCAGACTATATGTACCTGGCGCGCCAACGTCCGAGGGCTTCTCCGCGGTCATTTCCGGTGCGGTTCTCCTCTTGCTGCCTGCGACGGTCGTTCGCTGCAGTACGGGAAGCCAGGATCCGTTTACCTTAAGGCTTTCCTCTTTCTTGTTGAAACTGTTCGCGTGTTTTTGGATTTCTACAGCTTCTCTGAACGAGCGCGTGTGATAGTGCTTCTCTACAGCCAGAAATTCCGTGTCGGCGAATTTTATTACGTGGTCGGTCTCATTCAGTGCGTGCTCTACCACGGCCGATTTCTCCACCTGCCCCAACCTGCAATGTCGCTTATGCTCTTTGATCCTGGTGTTAATTGATCGTCCAGTCATTCCGATATAAACTTTTCCGCATGTGCATGATATACGGTATATTCCCGACATTGCAAGTGGGTCTCTTTTCTCCTTCGCCGTTCTAAGACACTCTTCGATCTTCCTTGTCGGTTTGAAAATCGTCTTTACGCCATGTTTGCGCAATATACGGCCGATTCTGTACATCACTCTATCGGGTACGGCCTTTCTGCCATACATTCCCAGAGCACACCTATAAAAATTCGAGCCCTCGCGGACTTCCTACGCCACAGAAGAACGGACGTTGCACTATCGCAAGAAGTGGTTACGACTAAAATAAACCAGATACCAGGATATCCGACAATCACAAATATAGACCCAGAATCCCAATGCGGTACGGCAATAATGGTACGGAACGGGATCGACTTTGGCGGCACTAAAATGTTGTCAAGCGGCGCTAAACATAGAAGAGACGCTCTTTATCAACATATACGCACCGTCTGGCACAGACAACAAGCGAGCAAGAAGCACCTTCTATAATGAAGAACTAGCCGAACTGCTGATACAGAACAATAACAACATCATTATTGGAGGAGACTTTAACTGTGTCGCCGCAGCTGAAGACCAAATACCCGTACCAAACATATGCCCAGAACTGCAAGAACTGATCCGACGACTGAAAATAGAAGATTCGTGGCGCCTTCTCCATCCAACACACACTGAATTTACATACCACCACAAAAATGGTAAAAGCAGACTGGACCGTATACATGTCAGCAGAGCAGCAACTAAAAATGTAGCGCACGTCGAAGTCTATCCTGTCATCTTTTCGGACCACTGCAGCTACGAATGCAGGCTGCATCTCTAGTAAGGAAAGACCGTGGGCACAAGAAGCACGTGGAAGCTAAATACGGAACACCTGCAGGACGCGGAACTGCGCAAGCAAATAGCGGAATCGTGGCAAGAATGCCTGGCGCAGCGCGCACGCTACCGCAGCACGTCCAAGTGGTGGCTGGCAAGAGCGAAGCCAACAATGCTCAGCCTGTTGATAAAATAACAGCACGGAGAAGTCATTCTGGAGGCGAACCACGGCCGAGTCCTACCATCGGTGCCTGAAAGACGCACTCGACGCACCAGCAGACGACCAGCAATACCTGCCGAGAGTAAGGAGAATCAAGGCAAAACTCCTTCAAATAAAGAAACAGCAAATAAGAGGCGTCCTCACCAGAAGCAAAACATATGGCGAGGTGGATGAAGAGCCACTCACTATGCACCACCTAAATAGCGAAAGGGAGAGAGCCGCAGGAAAGTGCGTAAGTGAGCTTCAGGACAGGCAGGGAAAGACGCTCACGACGGAAACGGAACTAACAAAACACATCGAGGACTATTTCCGAGACATGTTCCGTCGAGAAGCGACAGGCGACCGCGGCGACTGCTGAAATTCTCCAGCAGACGAGGAGCGTGCTCACAGATGCAGACAGAGCGTTGGTGACAGAAAATGTCGACGTGCATGACATCAAAGAAACGATGAAGACCAGCGCCAGAGAAAGAGCACCCGGCGCCGACGGCATACCGCTCGAGTTCTACTACGCATATTGGGACGTGCTAGGAGTGCAATTCACGGAGATGGTGAACGAGATACTCGATGGGGCAGAAATTCCACCTGGGCTGACCGAAGGGACCATAACCCTCATCCCTAAGAAGAGAGTCGCCCGCCGCATTGAAGAGTTTCGTCCGATTACGCTCCACAACGCCGACTATAAAATAATAGCGAAATGCATCGCAAACAACCTGAAATCGGCGATGAGGATAGTCATCAGTCCGTGGAAAACATGTGCGGTACCAGGGTAAAATATATTTGACGCCACATGCACCTACAGGGACATAATAGCACAGGCAGCCACCACCAGAAGCGCAGGTGCCACAATTTCGGTGGACTTCAACAAAGCCTTCGACAGGATCGATCACAAATATCTCGTATAGACACTAAACAGACTCGGGTTTGGGCAAAAATTCATCACAATCATCCAGAAGATACTAAGTACTGCGAGATCGACAGTAATAATTAATAGTTGGAAAACAAAACAGATAAAACTGGACAGATCAGTGAGGCAAGGCTGTCCATTGTCAATGGCTCTATCCGCTATAGCACTGGACCCACTGCTGCGGAAACTCACTAATAACATCAGAGGATTATCCGTAGAAGACAAAGCAAGAGCATGTATAGCCTACGCTGACGACCTAGGCATCTTTATTGAAGATCAGGTAGATATTGGGAGTAGAAACCATCATGAACACATTTCAAAAAGCGTCAGGCGCCCAAACCAACCCCAGAAAAACAGTGCTACTGCCGATAGGGAATCAACAACTCAAACCAGACACCCAGTGGTACAAAATAGCAGAAAGCCATAAAGTTCTTGGAATATTTATACAGTTTTGTCCACTTAGAATGGCCGCATACAACTGGAAGGACGTGCTACACACCATAAGAGGTCTCTCGAGACAGCACGCGAACCGGCAACTAACAATCCACCAGAATACAGACCTGATAAACACGACGATCCTGTCGAAAGCATGGTACCTGGCGCAAATCTTAAGCATCCCGACAGAAATTGCGCGAGCACTAACGAGCGCAGTGTACTACCTGTTGTGGCGTCGAAATATATTCAAAATAGTGCAAGCAACGTGCTCGCTGCCAACGAAAGAAGGGGGATTAGATCTAGTTGAAATAAGATCATATGTGCAACCCTTCTACTAAAACGAACGATCGCCATCCAGGACAAAAACCCTGACAGTGTCACAGCCAAGATAATTGGGAGATACAAGCCCGCATCAGAAGAAGCGCCGGTCGACACGAGGCACTTTCCCTTCAGAATGCGACACGTCAGGCTGCACTACGCCAACAAAACTTACGTTCTGGACACCGTGGCGAACCCCAGCCACAGAACACCCAAGAGAATATACTGGGCCCTCAGGGGGAAGCCGGCAAAAAACAAAATTGAACACAAACTCCGCAATACAGTTGGAAACAAATATGGGGATACGTCTCGGAAAACGTGTTGCCTAAACATGCGAAGGAGACATGGTACAAAATAGTTAACAGAATGGTACCAACCAACCAAAGACTGGCGGAGATAAAACTCGTCGCAAGTGACAAGTGCGACGTATGTGCCATGACCGACACACTCGAGCACCGATTCACCTGCGGGAATGCCATCAACATATGGAAAGCGTGCCAGCAAATGGTTGCCCGCATCAACAGAACGGCGCCGGGAAGCATCACAGTGGAAGCAATCACCGCCCCAGACTGCAATTCATTTCCACGACCCAAGCGACTGGCGACTCTCTGGATCCTCGCCATGACGGCACACGCCATCGTAGCGCGGAAGCAGACCGACCAGCTGGCCTTCCTGATGGACCTCTGGGAGGAGAACAAGACAGCCCAGCAGCACAGGCGCTACCGCAAGAACTTCAGAAACTTCCTGCAGATTCCACTGCAGACAGCGATCACCAGAGTCCTCCCCAGCCTGTGACCCTCAGCACCGCCACCAGCCACCTCACCACACTCACCACAAGAATGACGTGTGCAGTGATAGTGAATAAGTGCAACAGAAAACATAAAGTGCTTTCTCCTCTCGCCTCAAATAGTGAAGTATAGGAATATAAGGTATTTCTTCTTAGTGAAATCATTGATACAAAATGCTTCTCACCATGCGAGGTGCCGGGGCTAGCAGTGTATTTAACACTAAATTCTTCTAGAATCTACATATGTAAATGATGCTCTAAGCCCCCCCTCCCCCCCCCCCCTATTCTAACTCAGACTTTTGCTGTTGCACATGGATTAAAAAGAAACGCGAACTGACTGTAATGACCCTGCAAGTGGTGTAGAAAAGAGTTTGGCACCTGCAATAATTTAATTTGACAAATAAGTTAAATAAAGGAAAGTTCCATTAACGTAGTGAGAAATGATAGTGTTGTTCTACCGATTAACAGAATGAAAGTTCTGTCCAAAATAACAATATGATTTATTATGACTAAACTCAAAATAATAAACAAAACACATGAAACATTTACAATACATCAAATTGGCTCAAATTGGATACTCAAATAAATGCTGTGAAGATGAAGTTGTCCCTAAACTAAATTTTGACATTTATGACGAAGTGGTATGTGGAGCCAATTCCTTGCAACTCAAATCTTAAGAGAAACACACAGCCAACCCAACATTAATTGCTGGTACAGTAGTGAGAACTCAGACAATGAACACCCAAGACAGAACAAAGTTAGAAAAGACGAATAGGCGCGCTCTGCTGAGCTCTGATTATCACCTAGCAAAATTGCCTGCTTTGCTGGTGCTGCAGACGTACATTACCAAGCTGCCTTCTTAACTGCAAGGACACGATCTGGCGTACCGGAGGCGATGGCTGGTTGCTTCAACGTCCCGTCATGGTGATGATAATGTCGCGAGTATAGCCCGAAACAAATTATCCTGGTCTGGTTGTTCCAGACTAAACACTTCCTAGCAATGCAAATGCGCCTCTGAGGCAGACGAATAAGGCTCGCCACACAATCACTGACGGTACAGTGATTGATTTTAACAATCGAAGTCACACAGTAACTCCAATACAGTCAACTTTAGCCAAAACTGCTCAAGACAGACAACATAGGCCGCTTGTACGCAGAACGCTCAATTGCCAACTGTACTCGAAAAGATACGTTGAAGTCGATACTTCAGCAACTTTGTCAAACAGTTACAATTAAATAAAAGTATATTAGACAACCACCGGAAGGCAGGGTGTCCAGAGCAGTGAGAGCTCACTCTTGTAACCTACTCTGACCGAAAGGCGAGAGCCGACCTACAAGAGCACCCATACAAAACCGAACATAGAACATTCCCGCCCCCACAACAGTGGCCGTGGTTAAACGTTCCAATCAGCAACCAAAAACCGGCGGAAAATTCCACTCTATTGCCAAAGCACTACCATGTCACCAATGGAGATTCTTGGCGCCAATTTCTGCACCGATTTTGCTACGTCACGGAGCTATGCCCTGAGCAAGCCAATCACAGTTACGATTTTGCAGAAAACGCGGGAATTTGCCCGCCAAGACTGCCTGGGAACACAAGTCATTCCCACGCCTCACTGGTAGCCGGCCAGAAAGTGTTTTCGCTAAGTTTCTGCGAAGTAACGGAATCTCTAGCCCAGACGCTCCTTCAGGCCCCTGCAGGCGTGTCTCCGCCGCTCTTATGACAATGTCGGCGTCTGGAAAGCATTCACTCGACTCCCTCACACCCGTCGGGTTAACCCTTTCAAGATCATCAGAGCCCGCCTGTCACCGGACCACCCGGGCGACGAGAGACGCTGCATGGGAAGTCCGCGTGTGAAGGAATAGCGACTTTTCAGCACATGCAATTAGAGAGGAAGATCGAATTACTCAGACTAAGATAGAAATATGAGAGGGGGCTCATGTCACCTCTCAACCAAACATCTGTCATGCTCACAGCCAAAACAGTGTCAAAAGTATGCCCAGTAGTACTACCAGTTTTTTTTAAATTTTTTTTTTCATTATTTGTACTATATGGTCTAGGAGACAAGCATTACTTAGTGGAAAGTGCCAACTACTCATATTTTTTCAAATGATTTCCTTTACTATGTGCCCTATAAAATTATATTGTTTACTCACACTCTCCTTTCTGCTTCTCTTATATAATATGACAAAATTTTCTCTCTTCTTCAATTTATGTATAATCTGTGGTATATGTAAAAAAAATTTCTTCCACTTCTGCTCCATCTATCATGGTGATGTTTCTCTCATACTGTCCCACCTAACAGTGCAAACTAGAGGAAGAGATCAAACCAGAATGCACAATGTGCCTGTGGCATCACAAGTGCATGACATACAGAAACATAAACTCAAAAACAATGTGTCGATGCTACATATAAATTATTATGCCTGTCCTGCAATGTCTACCCAAAAAAAAGATGACAAATGCCTATGTAAAAGGGTTCAATTAACAACAATAAGAGAACAACAAAAAAGGAAAAATATAAAAACGAAAACCTATAAAATGACAGTAATATTAACCAACATTAGGAATATAAAAGGTTAATAGAATAAAATGTCTTTTTTTATATGTATCGTTGTTAATATATTTAAATAAATATATATGGTTACAAAAAAAAGGTTCGATTCCCGGCTGAGTTGCGGAATTTTCTCCGCCCAGGGACTGGGTGTTGTGCTGTCCTCATCATCATCCTCATAGACTGCAGGTCGCCGAAGTGGCGTCATACGAATAAATAAATAAATAAATTACCTAGACAGATGTATTCCCGCAATTTCATTACTCTACATTAAATATGTATATCAAATATAATATATCAAATATAATAAATATATTAAATATCAAAAGAAAAATTCGGAGTAGGTATTAAAGTCCGTGGAGAAGAAATAAAAACATTGAGGTTCGCCGATGACATTGTAATTCTGTCAGAGACAGCAAAGGACTTGGAAGAGCAGTTGAAAGGAATAGACAGTGTCTTGAAAGGAAGATATAAGATGAAAATCACCAAAAGCAAAACGAGGATAATGGAATGTAGTCAAATTAAGTCGGGTGATGCTGAGGGAATTAGAGTAGGAAATGAGACACTTAAAGTAGTAAAGGAGTTTTGCTATTTGGGGAGCAGAATAACTGATGATGGTCGAAGTAGAGAGGATATAAAATGTAGACTGGCAAAGGCAAGGAAAGCGTTTCTGAAGAAGAGAAATTTGTTAACATCGAGTATAGATTTAAGTGTCAGGAAGTTGTTTCTGAAAGTATTTGTACGGAGCGTAGCTATATATGGAAGTGAAACATGGACGATAAATAGTTTGAACAAGAAGAGAATAGAAGTTTTCGAAATGTGGTGCTATAGAAGAATGCTGAAGATTAGATGGGTAGATCACATAACTAATGAGGAGATATTGAATAGAATTGGGGAGAAGAGGAGTTTGTGGCACAACTTGACAAGAAGAAGGGACCGGTTGGTAGGACATGTTCTGAGGCATCAAGGGATCACAAATTTAGCATTGGAGGGCAGCGTGGAGGGTAAAAATCGTAGAGGGAGACCAAGAGGTGAATACACTAAGCAGATTCAGAAGGATGTAGGTTCCAGTAAGTACTGGGAGATGAAAAAGCTTGCACAGGATAGAGTAGCATGGACAGCTGCATCAAACCAGTCTCAGGACTGAAGACAACAACAACAACAACATTAAATATTTTTTTGGAGTTACGACTTTTTTCGGTTAGTGAATCTGACATAAATAGTCGTATCTTTTGACTGCATTGATTTAAAAGCTTCAATTTCTTACACAGCCAAGGGAGCAAATATCGTATTATAAAACATAAATTTTAACATTTCACTTGTACCTGTTCCTGAGAAAAAGGGCTTTTAGCAGTCAGAGAGACAAACAGGCAGACGGACAGCAAAATGATCCCATAATGGCCCCGTTGATTCTACTACTTCGTTGTCAATTTGCTAGTTGTACATTATTGTAGTGCTATTGTAACTTAAGTAGAAGCATACTTTCAAGAGTACTGAGCTTTTCCAATCTTTGTTGCAGTAGAGGCAGACAGCACACTCCCTCTTCTTTTCCTTTTTGCCTTTTCTTGTTTCTCTGTAGTCGGCATTGGTTTTGGAAGTGGTCGCATGTGGTGGCGGGATGTCCTTTCTTACGCCATCACTCCCCTCCTTCAGGAAATCTACACCATGTGATCAAAAGTATCCGGACACCTGGGTGAAATTGAGTTAAAAGTTCGGGGCGGCCTCCATCGGTAATGTTAGAATTCAGTATGGGTTGGCCCATCCTCAGCCTTGATGACACCTTCCACTCTTGCAGGTATACGTTCAATCAGGTGCTGGAAGGCTTCTTGGGGAATGGCAGCCAATTCTTCACGGAATGCTCCACTGGGGAGAGGTATTGATATCGGTCGGTTGAGGCCTGGCACGAAGTCGGCGTACCAAAACATCCTAGAGGTGTTCTGTAGGATTCAGGTCAGGACTCTGTGCAGGCCAGCCCATTACAAATAGTTATTGTCGTGTTGTTACTCCGCCACGGGCCGTACATTATGAACCGATGCTCGATCGTGTGGAAAGATTCAATCGCCATCCCCGAATTGCTCTTCAACAGTGGAAAGCAAGAAGGTGCTTAAAACATCAATGTAGGCCTGTGCTGTGATAGTGCCACGCAAAACAACAAGGGGTGCAATCCCCCTCCATGAAAAACACGACCACACCGTAACACCACCGCCTCCAAATTTTACTGTTGGTCTTACACACGCTGGCAGATGACGTTCACCGGGCATTTGCCACAGCCACACCCTGCCATCTGATCGTCACTTTGTGTACCGTGATTCGTCACTCCACAAAACGTTTCCCCACTGTTCAGTCGTCCAGTGTTTACGCCCGTTACACCAAGCGAGGCGTCGTTTGAGATTTACCGGCGTGATGTGTGGCTTATGAGCAGCCGCTCGATCATGAAATCCAAGTTTTCTCGCTTCCTATATAACTGTCATAGTTCTTGTAGTGGACCCCGATGCATCTTGGAATTCCTGTGTGATGGTCTGCATAGAAATCTGCCTATTACACATTACGATCCTCCTCAACTGTCGGCAGTCTCTGTCAGTTAACAGACTAGGTCGGCCTGTTCGATTTTGTGCTGTACGTGTCCCTTGACGTTTCCACTTTACTTTTTTTTTTGTCATCAATCTACTGACTGGTTTGATGCGGTCCGCCACGAATTCCTTTCCTGTGCTAACCTCTTCATCTCAGAGTAGCACTTGCAACCTACGTCCTCAATTATTTGCTTCACGTATTCCAATCTCTGTCTTCCTCTACAGTTTTTGCCCTCTACAGCTCCCTCTAGTACCATGGAAGTCATTCCCTCATGTCTTAGCAGATGTCCTATCATCCTGTTCCTTCTCCTTATCAGTGTTTTCCTCATATTCCTTTCCTCTCCGATTCTGCGTAGAACCTCCTCATTCCTTACCTTATCAGTCCACCTAATTTTCAACATTCGTCTATAGCACCACATCTCAAATGCTTCGATTCTCTTCTGTTCCGGTTTTCCCACAGTCCATGTTTCACTACCATACAATGCTGTACTCCAGACGTACATCCTCAGAAAATTCTTCCTCAAATTAAGGCCGGTATTTGATATTAGTAGACCTCTCTTGGCCAGAAATGCCTTTTTTGCCATACGAGTCTGCTTTTGATGTCCTCCTTGCTCCGTCCGTCATTGTTTATTTTACTGCCTAGGTAGCAGAATTCCTTAACTTCATTGACTTCGTGATCATCAATCCTGATGTTAAGTTTATCGCTGTTCTCATTTCTACTACTTCTCATTACCGTCGTCTTTCTCCGATTTACTCTCAAACCATACTGTGTACTCATTAGACTGTTCATTCCGTTCAGCAGATCATTTAATTCTTCTTCACTTTCACTCAGGATAGCAATGTCATCAGCGAATCGTATCATTGATATCCTTTCACCTTGTATTTTAATTCCACTCCTGAACCTTTCTTTTATTTCCATCATTGCTTCCTCGATGTACAGATTGAAGAGTAGGGTCGAAAGGCTACAGCCTTGTCTTACACCCTTCTTAATACGAGCACTTCGTTCTTGATCGCCCACTCTTATTATTCCCTCTTGGTTGTTGTACATATTGTATATGACCCGTCTCTGCCTATAGCTTACCCCTACTTTTTTCAGAATCTCGAACAGCTTGCAACATTTTATATTGTTGAACGCTTTTTCCAGGTCGACAAATCCTATGAAAGTGTCTTGATTTTTCTTTAGCCTTGCTTCCATTATTAGCCGTAACGCCAGAATTGCCTCTCTCTTCCCTTTACTTTTCCTAAAGCCAAACTGATCTTCACCTAGCGCATTCTCAATTTTCTTTTCCATTCTTCTGTATAATTATTCTTGTAAGCAGCTTCGATGCATGAGCTGTTAAGCTGATTGTGCGATAATTCTCGCACTTGTCAGTTCTTGCCGTCTTCGGAATTGTGCGGATGATGCTTTTCCGAAAGTCAGATGGTACATCGCCAGACTCATACATTCTACACACCAACGTGAATAGTCGTTTTGTTGCACCTTCCCCCAATGATTTTAGAAATTCTGATGGAATGTTATCTATCCCTTCTGCCTTATTTGACCGTAAGTCCTCCAAAGCTCTTTTAAATTCCGATTCTAATACTGGATCCCCTATCTCTTCTAAATCGACTCCTGTTTCTTCTTCTATCACATCAGACAAATCTTCACCCTCATAGAGGTTTTCAATGTAATCTTCCCGCCTATCTGCTCTCTCGTCTGCATTTAACAGTCGAATTCCCGTTGCACTCTTAATGTTACCACCGTTGCTTTTAATGTCACCAAAGGTTGTTTTGACTTTCCTGTATGCTGAGTCTGCCCTTCTGACAATCATATCTTTTTCGATGTCTTCACATTTTTCCTGCAGCCATTTCGTCTTAGCTTCCCTGCACTTCCTATTTATTTCATTCCTCAGCGACTTGTATTTCTGTATTCCTAATTTTCCCGGAACATGTTCGTACTTCCTCCTTTCATCAATCAACTGAAGTATTTCTTCTGTTACCCATGGTTTCTTCGCAGCTACCTTCTTTGTACCTATGGTTTCCTTCCCGACTTCTGTGATGGCCCTGTTTAGAGATGTCCATTCCTCTTCAACTGTACTGCCTACTGCGCTATTCCTTATTGCTGTATCTATAGCGTTAGAGAACTTCAAACGTATCTCGTCATTCCTTAGTACTTCCGTATCCCACTTCTTTGCGTATTGATTCTTCCTGACTAATGTCTTGAACTTCAGCCTACTCTTCATCACTACTATATTTTGATCTGAGTCTATATCTGCTCCTGGGTACGCCTTGCAATCCAGTATCTGATTTCAGAATCTCTGTCTGACCATGATGTAATCTAATTGAAATCTTCCCGTATCTCCCGGCCTTTTCAAAGTATACCTCCTCCTCTTGTGATTCTTGAACAGGGTATTCGCTATTACTAGCTGAAACTTGTTACAGAACTCAATTAGTCTTTCTCTTGTTTCATTCCTTGTCTCCTGTAACCTTTTCTTCTACTCCTTCCCCTACAACTGCATTCCAGTCGCCCATGACTACTAGATTTTCGTCCCCCTTTACGTACTGCATTACCCTTTCAATATCCTCATACACACTCTATCTGTTCATCTTCAGCTTGCGACGTCGGCATGTATACCTGAACTATCGTTGTCGGTGTTGGTCTGCTGTCGATTCTGATTAGAACAACCCGGTCACTGAACTGTTCACAGTAACACACCCTCTGCCCTACCTTCCTATTCATAACGAATCCTACACCTGTTATACCATTTTCTGCTGCTGTTGATATTACCCGATACTCATCTGACCAGAAATCCTTGTCTTCCTTCCACTTCACTTCACTGACCCCTACTATTTCTAGATTGAGCCTTTGCATTTCCCTTTTCAGATTTTCTAGTTTCCCTACCACGTTCAAGCTTCTGACATTCCACGCCCCGACTCGTAGAACGTTATCTTTTCGTTGATTATTCAATCTTTTTCTCATGGTAACCTCCCCCTTGGCAGTCCCCTCCCGGAGATCCGAATGGGGGACTATTCCGGAATCTTTTGCCAATGGAGAGATCATCATGACACTTCTTCAATTACAGGCCACATGTCCTGTGGATATACGTTACGTGTCTTTAATGGAGTGGTTTCCATTGCCTTCTGCATTATCATATCGTTGATCATTGCTGATTCTTCCGCCTTTAAGGGCAATTTCCCACCCCTAGAACAAGAGAGTGCCCTGAACCTCTATCCGCTCCTCCGCCCTCTTTGAGAAGGCCGTTAGCAGAATGAGGCTGACTTCTTATGCCGGAAGTCTTCGGCCGCCAATGCTGATTATTTAAATTTAGACAGTGGCGGGGATCGAACCCGGGACCGAAGACGTTTTGATTACGAATCAAAGACGCTACCCCTAAACCACGGGTACAACTTTCCACTTTACTATCACATGGAAAACAGTGGACCTAGGGATGTTTAGGAGTGTGGAAATCTCGCGTACAGACGTATGACACAAGTGATACCCAAGCACCTGATCACGTTCGAAGTCCGTGAGTTCCGCGGAGCGCGCCATTCTGCTCTTTCAGGACGTCTAATGACTACTGAGGTCGCTGATATGGACTACCTGACAGTAGTTGGCAGCACAATGCACGTAATATGAAACACGTATTTTTTGTGAGTGTCCGCATACTTTTGATCTCATAGTGTATGTACCCCAATTGCCTGTATCTAGTGGAGCTTTCATGTTTAAGTGGGATTACGTCTTGTAAGTGGTTGCGTAGTATTTATATGAGGCAGGACGTGTATAGCAGACCGTTATTGATCTAGTGGGGTGTGGTAAACCGCCTAAAACTGCAACCAAGCTGGGCACCTCACCCGCGCTCGTTAACCCACGAGCCGTAATTCGGTTCGGGTCATAGGCAGACAGCACAGTGCAGTAAATCGATGGAGATCCGACTGTGATTCACCAGCGCGCATTCTCTCTTCGTTTCCTGAACTTAAACATTTGAGAACTTCCTCCAGGACCTCCGAGAATACTTACGGCTTCTCTTTCCGATCTAACTTTCCCACTAACCTTATGAAATCTAACGGAAGAAAATTATTTTGCGAGAGCGTTATTCCAGAGCTTCCATGTACTTCAAAAAATACTTTGCGAGTGCATCGAGCAGTAGTCAACCGCGCTGGTGGAGGAATGGAGAACGTCCTACACACGAACTCCTCACCAAGTTTGTAACCAGCGTGGGAAGGAACACGTTGCAGAACATGCATTGCCGTCCGTTGTGGTTACACTCCTTGTTAAGAACTGTGTCCCGCTTTTTGTAATGCCCAGAGGACTATCATCATAATGGCGATGACTTCAGTGTAATTATTGTCTTTGAATAGAAATGTGTAAGTAGGCTGTTTATGTTTTCTTATTGGCAACGTTACGTAGCGCTCTGTATGAAAATCACTGGCTGTGCTGTGTGCAGTCTGTTGCTAGTTTGCATTGTTGTCTGCCATTGTAGTGTTGGGCAGCGGCAGCTGGCTGTTAAGAGCGCGTAGCGTTGCGCAGTTGGAGGTGAGCCGCCAGCAGTGGTGGATGTGGGGAGAGAGATGGCGGAGTTTTGAAATTTGTAAGACTGGATGTCATGAACTGCTATATATATATTATGACTATTTAGGTAAATACATCATTTGTTCTCTATTAAAATCTTTCATTTGCTAACTATGCCTATCAGTAGTTAGTGCCTTCCGTAGTTTGAATCTTTTATTTAGCTGGCAGTAGTGGCGCTCGCTGTATTGCAGTAGTTCGAGTAACGGAGATTTTTGTGAGGTAAGTGAGTTGTGAAAGGTATAGGTTAATGTTAGTCAGGGCCATTCTTTTGTAAGGATTATTGAAAGTCAGATTGCGTTGCGCTAAATATATTGTGTGACAGTTTAAGCACAGTCATGTATAATTTTCCTAAGGGGACGTTGCAAATGTCATTTCTGTTCGTCTCATTGGGTATTTCGTATAGTACCTTCTGTGCCATGTATGTACGTCTTTCTGTGTATGGTCTAAGCTACGAACTACGTTACCAGGCAGTGACACATCACGCGGAAGCTACTTTCGTCCTTAAGTTTTGAACAACAGTACACTTCTCATTCCTCGTTCGCCTGAGACTATAACAGTGCAGGTTTGAGTTCAATGAATTAAAAGTGAAAAGCTGACACACAAGAATTAACGATCTCTCTTCTTTCTTGATTACAGCATTCGGAAGGTAACAATTACTGTTCTCAGAAATTGATACGTCCAGTCACACGAACAGTCATCACAGAAGTGTTTGGCTTTCGATAAATTTTTATATTCTTATTAATTTATTATCTCTGAAAAAACAATAAATTAATAAGAATATAAAAATTTAACGAATGCCAAACACTTCTGTGATAACTGTTTATATGAGCGGACGCATCCATTTCTGAGAACAGTAATTATTGCTTTCGGAACGCTTTAATCAACAAAGAGGAAAGCTTGTTAATTCTTGTGTGTCAGCTTTCAGATAAAGCAAACAACCTAATCGAGCTGAAAAACCACCAGAGCAAAAAAAAGGACTGAGACCCAGGACAAGAATCGGGATTAATTTAAGGAAAACATATGAAAGGGAGGCCCAACTTGACGGGCCTTTTACCATTCCCAAACAAACTTTTTTTAATCTAATAACCGTTCTATCATAAGCCAACTAACAGTCACCAAGATTCTTGCCAACTACATACAAAGATAAGGTTTTCAAATCAAAATCGCATGCTTAAGAATATTTGCATTCTACATAAAATTACAAATGGCACTCGGAGAACATGTCAACTGTGCAATACAATGGTAGCCCAATTACAAATTAATTAAATAAACCTGTGGCGGCACTCTGTTCCCGCAACTAGATCTCAACTGTGGGCTAATCCCTTAACAGGAATTGTATATAAGTTCAACAAACATTGTATAAAAGACATTACAAAGCATACATCTCCACTGGTTATTCTGCTCTCATACAGGCAAGATACGACGAAGCTGCCCAACGGCTACCCAAATGTAACGCTGAAGCAAAAGTAGTACTTCACTGATTGGCCACAAGCCTGTTCCACGTAAGTCACCTTAAGTACTAAAAAAATTACCAGGCCCCTAAACCACAATCAAAATGATAGTGACAAACCCTTAATTTTTTTAAGAAATTATTATTATTTATTTTATGGCCTTCATTGGACCACTGTAGTCAAAAATACAAAGTTCTAAACTAGTTGTTACACATGGATACAATTTGGTTCGACAATAACTTAATATATGTAGGTAATATAATTATTAGAGGCTATTCTGATATGAAAGGTGTTTTGCTCTTCTGTCTGCCCAATATTTCTTCAGTCTTTCAGATATTTTCTTTCTTTCTTCACCTGAGACAACTCTTCCTGTACTCCTTTTATTGATTTTCATTTGTAGTCTGGTTTGCGGGTCTTGCAGTATTCTGGTTTTCTCTGGCTTGCTTTTTAGGTCATCTACTGTAATTTGAAGTTCTTTTATATCTTCCTTAATTTCTGTGACCCATTTAATGTCGCTCTTGCTATTCCACAATTTTTGTATTATTTTTTTACTAATTCTGTTTTCTGGAGTTCTCATCAGATGTCCAAAGAATGAGATGCGTTTCTTTCTGATTGTGCTCATGACTGGTCCTATTTTCTTATATACTGTTTCATTTGATGCTATTCTCCAATGTCCATTTATTTTATGCTGTTTATTTATACATGTCCTAATTATTCTTCTTTCTATTTTTAGTATTCTGTCAATTTCTGCTGTATTAGTTGTTTTGAAGATAGTTTCAGCTGCATACGTTATTTCTGGTTGTGTAACTGTTTTATAGTGTTTTAATTTTGCATCTATAGATAGGCTTTTTTTGTTGTATGTAGTTTTGGTAATGTAATTTGCATAGTTCAGTTTTTTAATTCTATTTTGCCATGATGGCTTCTCATTTAGATTGTATGTTATTATTTCGCCCAAATATTTAAATTTATCAACAATTTTGATTTCCTGTTCTCCTATTGTAATTTTGTTTGCAAGTGGTGGATCAGTTAGCATAATCTCCGTTTTTTCAAATGATATTCTAAGGCCTACTTTCTCTGTTATTTCGTGTAGCGATTTCACTTGTCGCCTGGCTTCTTGAACGGTGTTGGCTAGGAGAGCAAGATCATCATTTTTTAAGAAAATCAAGAAACTCAGTGCTCATTTTGCCCACAGGATCATACACCTACTTTGGAATAACATAAACACTGAGTAAATTACTTCCTAATCCGGTTACACTCCCAACGCGGAACGACACCAAAAGGATGACAATAAGTTACTCAACTCGAGACTGGAACTCCAGATCCCGTAGAAGCGCGTGTGATCCGGGAACACCTGGGCCTCGTGCGATAACGGGAAAGCGGCCGAACCAGAAACATGGTGGTGGTGGTGGTAAGTTCCTATGGGACCATCTCGGCGTATTTAGCAGACCACAGCTGACTGGCGGAGTTCGTAACCAGGTAGCATGCTACGGGAGCCGCTCCTTGCTCGCTAAACTCGCCGGTAGCAACGGTCAACGCTGCAGGAAAACGCGAGCCTCCATAGCCTTAAGGTCAAATGGTTCAAATGGCTCTGAGCACTACGGGACTTAACATCTGAGGTCATCAGTCCCCTAGAACTTAGAACTAATTAAACCTAACTAACCTAAGGACACCACACACATCCATGCTCGAGGCAGGATTCGAACCTGCGACCGTAGCGATCGCGGGGTTCCAGACTGAAGCGCCTAGAACCGCTCGGCCACACCGGCCGGCCCCTTAAGGTCAACGGTTTCAACTCGCTACAGCGGCAGGGTGGCCAGTATTCAGGCACACCCATCCAGCCCCGTGTCCCACATCACTCACTACCAAACAGCCACAAAGCGAATACGTAACCAAGCAAAAAAGCAAAGATGATACAACGAGGGCCAGAGTCGATGGAATGCACGCACACGTGGCGCCAGTAGGATCTCGCGCGCACCCTGCGCTGCGGCTCAGATATTAAAAACAGGATCTTTTCTGAAACTGTAAAACTCACCTCTGTACAGCAATGATCAACCCGGAAGCGCTCTAATCAGTAGAGACATTTACGCTCCAACACAAAACATTAAAACAGAAATTCGAAGTAAAAGGACGGAAAATTCTGAGAAAAATCTTGAAACCATGAATAAAAGGTGGAATATATCTCCTTAAACCCAGTGCGGAAAATTTACAGTCATTCCTAAAAATGACAGTTATATTGCATATTTGAAGACTCCATGCCATATTCACGCTACGCAATAATGGACCCATACAGGCTAACACATCAGATTCACACATTTTTGAATTAGAGTACTGGACCCAACTAGTATCAACAAACAGACGTTATGACCGGCAAATTTACAGACCAAAATGCACTCAGGAAAATCACATTAAAATTTTTAGAAAGCATTATTTCGATGGAGCAGCAGTCGGTGTGAAATACTGTAATCCAGTATAACTGTCTTGTTTCATCTGGTTGGCAACCGGTTTAGATCTATAATTTAGACCATCTTCAGGCTATAGGCACCATGATGCAGCTTTCAGCAGTGTGGAGTGTCCATGACGAGGCATCTCTCTTTATGTGTGAAATTGCAAATAAAATCTTACGTCGCTCTGTCCACGAGCGAGGCAAACACTAACAAACTTCTTGATAAAAACTACGGGATGAATTGTTTTCTTATTCTCGTTAAACGTCAGAAACTGTTGGTGCTTTATTAAGCTTTCTTCCTGCATTAGATTGGTCAACGTTCGCAGGGCGGTTTTATGCCTGTCATATTCCTGCTCACTTCATCGCTGGTTTCTTGCCTGTCACACTCCACTTCCGGCAAATGAGGGCTAACATCTTCGTGAAACATGGATTCAAATCATGATTGAGGCAAAGGTATATTCCTATACTGTAATTCAGGATGATCTACGTTCCTTTGCTCCAATCTTTTATTACTTTTTACACCCTGTTCAGATTCTCAAACCTGACATCCGTCTTTACCACGCTGAAAACTTGGACTGAACTAGACTCCTTATATCCACTAATTCTTTTTTCAAACCTTAGCAGGTCTTCCCCTTCCCAAAGGCTGCTTCGACAGTTGCATTCTCCCCTTCTATTTTAACCTCCTCCTTAATAACACTTCTCAAACCTTCTTCAATCTAATCCACAGAGGTGGTTAACTGCTTAAAATTTTCCTCTAAATCGTTCTGGGTTAAATGCATGTTTGCCACATCCGTGCTCCGCTGATACACAGTCTGTGTTAAATCTTTGCCGAGCGGGATTAGCCGAGCGGTCTCAGGCGCTGCAGTCATGCACTGTGCGGCTGGTTCCGGCGGAGGTTCGAGTCCTCCCTCGAGCAAGGGTGTGTGTATTTGTCCTTACGATAATTTAGAGTAAGTAGTGTGTAAGCTTAAGGACTGATGATCTTAACAGTTAAGTCCCGTAAGGTTTCACACACATTTGAACATTTTTGTTAAATCTTTGCAACTACACTACTGGCCACTAAAACTGCTACACCAAGAAGAAATGCAGATGATAAACGGGTATTCATTGGACAAATATATTATACTAGAACTGACATGTGATTACATTTTCACGCAATTTTGGGTGCATAGATGCTGAGAAATCAGTACCCAGAACAACCACCTCTGGCCGTAATAACGGCCTTGATACGCCTGGGCATTGAGTCAAACAGAGCTTGGATGGCGTGTACAGGTACAGCAGCCCATGCAACTTCGACACGATACCACAGTTCATCAAGAGTAGTGACTGGCGTATTGTGACGAGCCAGTTGCTCGGCCACCATTGACCAGACGTTTTCAATAGGTGAGAGATGTGGAAAATGTGCTGGCCAGGGCAGCAGTCGAACGTTTTCTGTATCCAGAGAGGCCCGTACAGGACCTGCAACCTGCGGTCGTGCATTATTCTGCTGAAATGTAGGGTTTCGCAGGGATCGAATGAAGGGTAGAGCCACGGGTCGTAACACAACTGAAATGTAACGTCCACTGTTCAAAGTGCCGTCAATGCGAACAAGAGATGACTGAGACGTGTAACCAATGGCACCCCATACCATCACGCCGGGTGATACGCCAGTATGGCGATGGCGAATACACGCTTCCAATGTGCGTTCACCGCGATGTCGCCAAACACGGATGCGACCATCATGATGCTGTAAACAGAACCTGGATTCATCAGAATAAATGACGTTTTGCCATTCGTGCACCCAGGTTCGTCGTTGAGTACACCATCGAAGGTGCTCCTGTCTGTGATGCAGCGTCAAGGGTAACTGCAGCCATGGTCTTCGAGCTGATAGTCCATGCTGCTGCAAACGTCGTCGAACTGTTCGTGCAGATGGTTTTTGCTTTGCCTTCGTCCCCATCTGTTGACTCAGGGATCGAGACGTGGCTGCACGATACGTTACAGCCATGCGGATAAGATGCCCGTCATCTCGACTGCTAGTGATACGAGGCCGTTGGGATCCAGCGCGGCGTTCCGTATTACTCTCCTGAACGCACCGATTCCATATTCCGCTAACAGTCATTGGATCTCGACCAACGCGAGCAGCAATGTCGCGATACGATAAACCGCAATCGCGATAGGCTACAGTCCGACCTTTATCAAAGTCGGAAACGTGATGGTACGCATTTCTCCTCCTTCACAAGAGGCATCACAACAAGATTTCACCAGGCAACACCGGTCAACTGCTGTTTGTGTATGAGAAATCGGTTGGAAAATTTCCTCATGTCAGCACGTTGTAGATGTCGCCACCGGCGCCAACCTTGTGTGAATGCTCTGAAAAGCTAATCATTTGCATATCACAGCATCTTCTTCCTGTCGGTTAAATTTCGCGTCTGTAACACGTCATCTTCGTGGTGTAGCAATTTTAATGGCCATTAGTGTAGTTTGCTAAGCGCTGATCTCGCTACGAATACTAGTAACATCTCCCATGATATTTTCAGCAAGAGCTTTGTCCCGAGTATGAAATATACCATTTAAACTTGTGACTATTTCTTCTTCACGACTACCTAAAGCTTCATTGGACTGTCGTATGACTTGTCTCTCCTGTAACACTCTTTGCTTTTCTTCCAGCTGTTTCTCAAAAACGACGAGAAGTTGCCTTTCTCTAATCGCCTGTCTTTCGTCTCTTTCCGTCTCTAAAACTTTTTGTTTTTCCTCTCGTTCCTTGTATAAACTCTTCGTTTTTCCTGTCTTTCCTTGTCTCGCAATCCCTATTTTTGTAACAGCATGGCGATTAAATCTTTTTTCTGGTTTTATTATTGACAAAGAATCAGTTGTTGTTGCCCACTGCCCGTAATGTCTACCACATTACTGCAATATAACACTGTAAGTGCACTCTCGCTTGTAACTGAACCTTGTTCAGAATCCATTGTGGCTAAAGGCATACTATGATCTTCCGTTCGTTGCGTATAGGATTCAGAAGTCTCCTACCACGCATTTTATTACTATCAGGTTCTTATACTGTCGTGGTATCCCGTACATGGAATTTCTTCCGCGTCGGATTTATCTTTTCTTTTTGGGTTGACCATTTCACTGTACTTCAGTAACTCGATACGCACTAATATAGAATGTTGCACAAATACATCCCTGAACATAAATGAAGATGCTTGCCAAGTGTACACATGGCGCTCTTTTAGGAAAAGCGACACCTGTTCAATGTCCTTCAATACGTTGTAAGTATTTGTCGTGCTCAGATCAGTGTTCTGTGTAGTTATGTGTTCATTATGTCGGAGCTTACTGAATTTGAATGTAGGCAAATTGTTGGTGGTCGTATGGTTCGTGCTGCCGTAACAAAGGGAACCGAAGTGTTTGATGTTTCAACAGGCACTTTTTTTTTAGTCTTATGGGACTTAACTGCTAAGGTCATCAGTCCCTAAGTAAGCTTACACACTACTTAACCTAAATTATCCTAAGGGCAAACACACACACACCCATGCCCGAGGGAGGACTCGAACCTCCGCCGGGACCAGCCGCACAGTACATGACTGCAGCGCCTGAGACCGCTCGGCTAACCCCGCGCGGCTCAACAGGCACTGTATTGAAGATTTATACCAGGTACAAGGAAAGCGAAAAAACATCATCCGCTAATTCACAACGTGGAGGAAAGTGCGCATTGAGTAATCGTGACGAACGGTCAGTGAAGAGGATTGTGAGAAAAACCAAGAGGGCGGTATGTGCTAAATTCGAGCAGAAGTGAATGTCACCCTCGCGAACCCTGTCAGCACCAAAACAACTCGAAGGGCGCACGCTAAGCTGGGACTTGCAGTGTGAGCATCAGTGATGCAAATGTCCGTAACAGAAAAACGTGGTGCTGAAGCAGTAAAACCTGAAGTACGGAACAAAGGAAGAAAGTAATTTCTTGCACTCTGTTCCTGGTTTGGCTGAATTTACGTTCCAGGAGTGAGACGTAGCGGGGGTAAGCTTATGATTTTGGCAGCCATATCGTGGTTTCCCATGGGTCCCATGGGTAATCTCCAAGGTCGCTTCACTGCCACGGATTATGTGACCACTTTGGCCGATCAGGTCCATGGGCTGGTGATGCTGTGTTCGAATATGAAAGGGCCCCTGTTCGCACAGCTCGATCGTCCAGAAGTGATTTTGTGGCCACCAGAGAAGCCAGACCTCAATATGGTTCAAATGGCTCTGAGCACTATGGGACTTAATATCTATGGTCATCAGTCCCCTAGAACTTAGAACTACTTAAACCTAACTAACCGAAGGACATCACACAACACCCAGTCATCACTAGGCAGAGAAAATCCCTGACTCCGCCGGGAATCGAATCCGGGAACCCGGGCGTGGGAAACGAGAACGCTACCGCACGACCACGAGCTGCGGACTGACCTCAATACTATTGAACCTTTGGAGGGATGCGCGCATGATCGCTATCCACCTCTGCCATCATTATTTGAACTTGCTACTATTTTACAGGAAGAATGGAGTAAGGTTCACTTGCAAACCATACAGGACCTGTATTTATCCATTCCGAGACGACTAGCAGTTATTTTTTTAATGCCAACGGTTTATCTACTCTGTATTAGGCATGGTAATATGTGTTTTGGTGTTTCCATTCTTTTGTCCATACCTGAATACATGTGTATATTCCAGGCCTGTTAGTTTGTGCCGGCCGGGGTGGCCGAGCGGTTCTAGGAGGTACAGTTTGGAACCGCGTGACCGCTACGGTCGCAGGTTCGAATCCTGCCTCGGGCATGGATGTGTATGATGTCCTTAGGTTAGTTAGGTTTAAGTAGTTCTAAGTTCTAGGGGACTGATGACCTCATAAGTTAAGTCCCATAGTGCTCAGAGCCATTTGAACCATTTGTTAGTTTGTACGCCGCTGCATCTTATGTACATTGATGTACTATACAGAGTGTTACAAAAAGGTACGGCCAAACTTTCAGGAAACATTTCTCACACACAAAGAAAGAAAAGATGTTATGTGGACATGTGTCCGGAAACGCTTAATTTCCATGTTAGAGCTCATTTTAGTTTCGTCAGTATGTACTGTACTTCCTCGATTCACCGCCAGTTGGCCCAATTGAAGGAAGGTAATGTGGACTTCGGTGCTTGTGTTGACATGCGACTCATTGCTCTACAGTACTAGCATCAAGCACATCAGTACGTAGCATCAACAGGTTAGTGTTCATCACGGACGTGGTTTTGGAGTCAGTGCAATGTTTACAAATGCGGAGTAGGCAGATGCCCATTTGATGTATGGATTAGCACGGGGCAATAGCCGTGGCGTGGTACGTTTGTATGGAGACAGATTTCCAGAACGAAGGTGTCCCGACAGGAAGACGTTCGAAGCAATTGATCGGCGTCTTAGGGAGCACGGAACATTCCAGCCTATGACTCGCGACTGGGGAAGACCTAGAACGACGAGGACACCTGCAATGGACGAGGCAATTCTTCGTGCAGTTGACGATAACCCTAATGTCAGCGTAGGAGAAGTTGCTCCTGTACAAGGTAACGTTGACCACCTCACTGTATGGAGAGTGCTACGGGAGAACCAGTTGTTTCCGTACCATGTACAGCGTGTGCAGCCACTATCAGCAGCTGAATGGCCTCCATGGGTACACTTCTGCGAATGGTTCATCCAACAATGTGTCATTCCTCATTTCAGTGCAAATGTTCTCTTTACGGATGACGCTTCATTCCAACGTAATCAAATTGTAAATTTTCACAATCAACATGTGTGGGCCGACGAGAATCCGCACGCAATTGTGAAATCACGTCATCAACACAGATTTTCTGTGAACGTTTGGGCAGGCATTGTTGGTGATGTCTTGATTGGGCCCCATGTTCTTCCACCTACGCTCAATGGAGCACGTTATCATGATTTCATACGGGATACTCTATCTGTGCTGCTAGAGCATGTGCCTTCACAAGTACGACACAACATGTGGTTCATGCACGATGGAGCTCCTGCACATTTCAGTCGAAGTGTTCGTACGCTTCTCAACAACAGATTCGGTGACCGATGGATTCGTAGAGGCGGACCAATTCCATGGCCTCCACGCTCTCCTGACCTCAACCCTCTTGACTTTCATTTATGGGGCATTTGAAAGCTCTTGTCTACGCAACCCCGGCACCAAATGTAGAGACTCTTCATGCTCATATTGTGGACGGCTGTGATACAATACGCCATTCTCCAGGGCTGAATCAGCGCATCAGGGATTCCATGCGACGGAGGGTGGATGCATGTATCCTCGCTAACAGAGGACATTTTGAACATTTTCTGTAACAAAGTGTTTGAAGTCACGGTGGTACGTTCTGTTGCTGTGTGTTTCCATTCCCCATGATTAATGTGATTTGAAGAGAAGTAATAAAATGAGCTCTAACATGGAAAGTAAGCGTTTCCGGACACGTGTCCACATAACATATTTTCTTTCTTTGTGTGTGAGGAATGTTTCCTGAAAGTTGGCCGTACCTTTTTGTAACAACCTGTATACTGATCCGTAGGTGTGGAAAATGTTTAATTTCACATTTATTTTAAAGTAAGCTTTGTCAAACAGAAGAGATACGTTTTTAAATTCTGTGTTTGTGATCCGGTTTTCATGTTATCATTTGCAGTTTCTGAAGCCCCGGTCGTAAATGAAAAGTAATAATTGCGGCAGATGGAAAATAAAATAAATTATGATCACATCCAGTTGTAAAAAATTTGGCGTTACAGTTGCTGTTTGGGCATATGCATTCTTCTTCACCGGTACGCCACGTAAGAGATGTCTCTCGTTGCGGATATCGTACAGGGGGATTTGTGGGCCTTTCCACGACCTTTCTGGGCCAAAATTTTACAAGCGCAGTTTACAAGACACCGAAACATGCGATCCTCCGGACCTGGTGCGTTCTTAAATGAGGTGGCTACCGTCTGCCTGCTGTTTGGGCCGCATCCCACGGCGCCTGCCATTGTACAGCCTGCTGTGGAATGTGCTTGCCGGGCGCAGCGTATTTGTCGCCCTGAATACCTGCGGTGTCGTCCTCTGCGGTCGTTCCTCCGGCACCCAGGTGTCAACCCGACACCGCAAACAACACTCGTTACCGTAGCGACCAGTGTTCCGCGCCAGATGCTTCGGTAGTAGACCCTACAAAGCAACTTTCTGTTGTGATTTGCAAGAAGAGCTACTTGGGGGCAAACTGTAATCTTTCTAGCATAGAGCACCTTAATATACATATCGAGATCTAACTAGCTCCATTAATTGATCTATTGCCTGTGATAATGGGATACGTTGCCATAAGTGGGCAATGAACGTGCTGACAAGCTTGCCAAAAGCGTTTAACAACTCACCCACTGTAATATCAGTTCCGCACTGTCAGTACTATTGATGCACTGAATGAATGAACGAACGGCTTGGAGTAAAGGCAAGAGAAGAATGGTCATCGTTATCAAACAAGAACATTAACTTAAAAGCGTCATGGTACTGAGCTATCCAACGGCACATGCCTCAAAATTCTTAATTCTGGCCTTGAGCAGAAGGAACTTGTCACCACTGGTAGATGATAGAAGAGCAGGACGCATGGCCACCAATATAAGGATTATGATCCTGCCCCCCCACCCCACCCCCCAAAAAACAGAAGTACTGTACTAACCACTGATGTAAACAAACTGTTAGTGTCATATTAAAATATTTTAATTTTTTATTGTTATTACCGGTAAAAATCATACACATTTGTCGCACAGATATGCAGGCTATATTTCGTTTGACGAAATAGTTTACTGGTAAACGACCGGAAGTCATTGTCCAATGGACTCTATATTTCGGCAAGTGATCACGATGCCATCGTCGGGTTGCTGATAAATTGACAGCTCAGATTTCTTTCACAGTGTTTGCGTTGCGTTTGGGTTGTTTGTTTGTTGCGGTACTTTTTATTGACTTTCTGAGAACACGGTCATGACCGTTCCGACTTCCGCTAGCTGTCTAGTAGTATCCCTTAGTGAGTCTAGTTTGTTGTACATACTTGTGGTAAACTTTCGTATGGTGTATTTTAAGGTGTCTGTCCCTACTTTCCCCAGGATGTTTTCCGTTGTTGTCCGCGGCGGTGTATCCAGGAACCAACGTAAGACCTTATTTTGGACGATTTATAGCTGGTACAGATATGTTTTGCTTGCTGTTCCCCAGAAAATGTGACCAAAAGAGTTTTGGTAGGACTATCGCCTTGAATATGTTTGCTTATTTTCCATATATATTTTCTTACTTAGCAAAAACTGAATGAAGAGTTTTGGCTTGCCCAGTGCCTCGTATTTTCTTTTCCTGGATTTGGTGATGGAAAATGAGTTTTTTTGCCTATCTGTACTGCTCTAGGATTTGTCGACCTGGAAAAAGAGTTCGACAATATAAAATGGTGCAAGCTGTTCGAGATTCTGAAAAAAGTAGGGGTAAGCTATAGGGAGAGACGGGTCATATACAATATGTACAACAACTAAGAGGGAATAATAAGAGTGGACGATCAAGAACGAAGTGCTCGTATTAAGAAGGGTGTAAGACAAGGCTGTAGCCTTTCGCCCCTACTCTTCAATCTGTACATCGAGGAAGCAATGATGGAAACAAAAGAAAGGTTCAGGAATGGAATTAAAATACAAGGTGAAAGGATATCAATGATACGATTCGCTGATGACATTGCTATCCTGAGTAAAAGTGAAGAAGAATTAAATGATCTGCTGAACGGAATGAACAGTCTAATGAGTACACAGTATGGTTTGAGAGTAAATCGGAGAAAGACGAAGTTAATGAGAAGTAGTAGAAATGAGATCAGCGAGAAATTGAACATCAGGATTGATGGTCACGAAGTTAATGAAGTTAAGAAATTCTGCTACCTAGGCAGTAAAATAACCAATGACGGACGGAGCAAGGAGGACATCAAAAGCAGACTCGTATGGCAAAAAAGGCATTTCTGCCCAAGAGAAGTCTACTAATATCAAATACCGGCCATAATTTGAGGAAGAAATTTCTGAGGATGTACGTCTGGAGTACAGCATTGTATGGTAGTGAAACATGGACTGTGGGAAAACCGGAACAGAAGAGAATCGAAGCATTTGAGATGTGGTGCTATAGACGAATGTTGAAAATTAGGTGGACCGATAAGGTAAGGAATGAGGAGGTTCTACGCAGAATCAGAGAGGAAAGGAATATGTGGAAAACACTGATAAGGAGAAGGGACAGGATGATAGGACATCTGCTAAGACATGAGGGAATGACTTCCATGGCACTAGAGGGAGCTGTAGAGGGCAAAAACTGTAGAGGAAGACAGAGATTGGAATACGTGAAGCAAATAATTGAGGACGTAGGTTGCAAGTGCTACTCTGAGATGAAGAAGTTAGCACAGGAAAGGAATTCGTGGCGGGCCGCATCAAACCAGTCAGTAGACTGATGACCAAAAAAAAAAAAAAAAAAAAAAAAAAAAAAAAAAAAAAAAAAAAAAAAAAACTGCTCTAGATATTTCACCACGTCTCTTCAAAGGAGATCTTGGGCATTTAATACAAGGGGATCATTCAACATTGACCGTTATCTGGTGAAGTAGACTGCAATTGTTTCATTCATAGTTTGAGCGTGACGTTTCTACAGGTATGCGTGCTGGCAGCACTTCTGTTGTTGCTCCGCGTGCCCTGCCCATGATGTTCGTTGTGGGATGGCTCCTTGATTTTCACAATCAAACGAAGTACGGTTCCCATGCTAAATACTAAGGATGTAGCGCTGTCACGACTGATGAGTCGTTCCCTTAGTCAAACCTCGGTAAGTTCTTTAATGAAAGAGAACAAACGTTATGCGTCTTTGTCAGAACCTTAATATGCTATATAATCGATCCCGTGTGATTCCGATAAACGACTGTCGACTTGTTTTGCTGCTGCAATCTGGTGTGCCGTTTGCGTTGTCGACAGCAGTATTTGACAGCGCGAACCCCGTCTGACCTGTATGTGTCTTACCACAGCGGCAGGTTATCTGTCAGACCCTGGATTTCCATAGTCTGAGGCGACCGTGTTTTAACTGGTGGGCAGAAGACTTTTCTTCACTTCGTATTTCCGGAGAGCTCTTCCAATCTTTCCGGATGATGGGCCTCAAAATAGCCACATCCTAAGGCTCCTCTTCTGTTTCCACCTGTTGTACACTGGGTGTTGGACGTGGGGCTCACCGAATTTGCCACTCAGAGTACATTTGTTTCGGAACACCGTCTTCAGATGTTCAAGTTCTTGGTTGAGTCTTTCACTGTAGTTTACGAGCTCTGTGCACCATAGTTTTAGCACACCGTTCCTCTCTGCGTGGTGACAGCGGCTGTCCGTGTGTAGGTATAGGTCGGCGTGAGTGTTCTACGGGTGCATGCTGTAGCAGCCCAACGTGCCGTCCGCTCTTCTTTTTACCAGGGCTTCCGGAAAGGGAAGCACTCCATCCATTTCGACTTCCGTGGTGAAATTAATATTCTGGTATACGGAAATGAGATGTAAGAGGTAGCATTGAACTTATCTCCTCCATGTAGCCATAAGACGACGGTGTCGTCTACATACCGGAAGAGAAAATGTAGGTTTCCATTGGGGGTGGAATGTTCCGCGTACTTGATGGCAACAACTTGTGAAAGGGGTTCCTCATCGCTATTCCTTTGTCTGCTGGAAGTAACCAAGGTCAAAAAAAATTATGCAGCCGTCAAGAAATGCCTAGAAAGGTTGGTCGTGTCTGCGTCAAATTTCTGGCCATTAAGTTCCAAGAATTCTGCCAAAAGGACTCTAGTGAAAAGACAGAACGTCGAAGCTAACAAGGATATCAGAATTACTAAGCCTGAAGTTGTTAAGGCTCCTAACAAAATGCACGGAGCGGTGAATATGATGTTGATATTTGAGAACTTTTATCATTGCAGCGCGTCAGCAATCGTGAATAATTTAATGATTATAAAGAATCCGCCTCGATTGCAAATAGAAACCGGATGTTGGCCTATGTTTCGGCGCTGATAACCACGCCTCTTCGGAACACACTTAAACTACAAACTACCTAATGAGGCATTGTCCAACATTAATACAGAACGCCCAAAAGGGCAAAAGACTCGCACAAAATGTAAAATAAACGGTACGTGTGTACAGCTATTGACATGGTACCGTGTATTTTACATTTTATGCGAGTCTTTTGCCCTTTCGGGCGTTCTGTATTAACGTTGGACCATGCCTCTTCAGGCAGTTTGTAGTTTTAGTGTGTTCCGAAGAAGGCGTGGTTATCCGCGCCGAAACCTAGATCAACATCCGGTTTCTATTTGCAATCGAGGCGGATTCTTTATAATAATGTGGATATTTCTCGACGTAAAGGCTAAGCATATGCTTCAACTATCTAGTGAGTGAGCACGTCGTTGCTAACAATGGGGCGTAGCAGCGTTCCATTTTTGTTAACCTTCGGAAGTCCATAAAGTCTCGGTGGAACAGGTGCTCTCTCGTACATTTCTAACATCTTATTCTGGCAAGCAGGATTCTTTGAGAAGCGCCCTTGGTAGGATCATTGTCGATCCGCCGGTATTCACTGTCTTCTCGCAGGCCTCGCAGCTTCTCAGTGTAACTCTGGTGAGACAAGACTACAGCTGCGGTGTCTTTATCGGTTGGTAAGATCAGATATGCGTATCTTCTCTTAGCTCCCGTACGGCTGCCATCTCTCTGTGAGAGATGTGTGATTTCTTAGGTTTTGTTCGTGCGGGAGTCCGACAAGTTGCACTTCTTAAACTGCTGTGGGTGGAAGTCGTGCAGCTTCCTATTTCATTGCGTTGATGACGTCCATGATAGGTGCAGATTTACGATTGGTGCAATGTGGAAACTTTCCTAAGGACTGAAACCGCCTCCTCATCCAGGTGCTTGGACGTGATATTTGCGGTACACTAACAGCGAACATCAGAATGTGTCTTTTTGAAATACGCTTGAATTTTTATGTCTGACGTCCAGCGGCCTTTCTTCCACTGTGGTCCATGCGACACCGTCAGTCCATTCGCACGTCCATGGAATTACAACTGAGGTGCAAGAAATAGTTTGGGGAGCGCCTTCTATTCCCTTCTCGGATATAAACGAGAAGTTCATGCATTTACTAACCAACTTACTCAACTATATGACAAATATGCCCTCATATCGCAAAAGTAAGGACATTTGCACCTTGGCTAACTGAAGAACTGAAGCAGCACATGTATCTCAGAGTTGCTGCACATCGGTCATACAGACTGAGTGTCACGCCTAAAACTCATATCGTATTTATTTATTTATTTGCAAAGAGTCAACAAAGATAATGACTTTTGAAAACGTC
Organism: Schistocerca americana; assembly: GCF_021461395.2. Taxonomy (NCBI): domain Eukaryota; kingdom Metazoa; phylum Arthropoda; class Insecta; order Orthoptera; family Acrididae; genus Schistocerca; species Schistocerca americana. Next base: position 274,195,453 of record NC_060119.1, on the reverse strand, counting down.
ATTCTTGTTTCACATAGTTTTGAGAATTTCTTTTAAAATACAAATAAAATACGATGGTTGGAATTTTAATAGTGGCAACTATTTATTTACAGCTCGTACAAAGTAAATACGTGTTTCAAAGTTTTACTGACCTTCAAAGTAGTCACCAGCATTCTGTATAACCCGTTGCCAGCGACGTGGAAGTCGTAGGATACTCTTAGCAGTGCCAGTTGTGTTGACAGTTCGAGCGACGTCATCTATTGCCTGACGAAATTGTAGCAGTTCTGAAGGGAAGCCGTGAAGTGATTCCTTCAGTTTAGAAATAGAGTTGAACACACAAGGGCTTAAGTCAGGGGCATTCAGTAGGTGGTATAGCACATAGCAGTCCAATCAGTCAAACAGATTAGTAACAGCTTGCAGTGTACGTGCTTGAGCATTGTCCTGCAAAATGACGGTCAGGTCGTGCAGGAAGTGTCCCCTCACTTAAGCTCAACTCAATTTCTAAACTGAAGGAAACATTTCACGGCATTCGCTTCAGAACTGCTACAAATCCGTCGGGCAATAGTTTGCGCCGCTCGAACTGTCAACACAACTGGCACTGCTAAGAGTATCCTACGACTTCCACATCGCCGGCAACGAGCTATACACAATGCTGGTGACTTAAGTTGAAGGTCAGTAGAACTTTGAAACACATATTTATTTTGCACGAGCTGTAAATAAATAGTTACCACTATTAAAGTTCCAACACTCGTAGATAGTTGTTATAAACTAACAAAACTTCAATACAAGCACACAAAAGAAAATTTAAAGCCGTAGAAGTTAGTACACAAACAAGATATATCCAAGTTCTAATAAAAACCGTAATATCACATGTTGTGAACTGAAAATTCAGGAAGTGAGTATAAAGATTGCTTTGACTGGAATAATTCAAGTTTCCTTTGAAGATATTTCCATCATGCGCATCAGATTTGGTCATTGATGTATGGGCTGTAGTCTGTTATTTTTAGATTAGTTATTTGACTAAAGTAGCTATTTCAAATTCTATATTGTGCTCATGTATGTCATTGCATTTTCCAGAGTCTTTTTGGTGATGTACAAAAAAATAAGATTTCCAAATATAAGAAAAAGGAATATACTGTAAGATGCTTACGTTGTACAAAAACCTCTCCACAAGAATCATGATGACCAAAACCAAGCATTATTCTAATTGCTTTCTTCTGCAACAACATTAAGCCCCATAATTTAGTAAGGGATATATTGTTCCATGGTAAACAGCTTTGATAGTAGGGTTTGTAACTATTTTTGCTTGGTGAGTGAGTAGATCCACTACTTGTCTTCCCAAATACACAGTTAACATGATTTGACCATCACAAGTTTTCGTCTAAGTATGGGCCTAAGAATTTACAGCTATTAGCGTCCGTTGCTTCAGTTTCACATATACCATCTGTAGAAGTGTGGCTAGAGTTAACAGTCTTAAATGACAATAATTGCGATTCGTTAACATTTACATTTAGATCTCGTTCCTGAAAATACTTAATTATATTTATTTCTGCATCTATTGCAGAAGATGTAAGATCACAGGTATTTTTGTCAGAAAACAACAGACATGAGTCATCTGCATAACTCATTAGTTTGGAGTTCTGTGGCTGGGTGACATCGTTCACATAAACTAAGAACAGAGATGGGCTAAGGATTGACCCCTGGGAGACACTCGTTTCACTCTTACACTAGACGACAGGCATAGTACAGCTCAGTCATTAATTTGATAGGTTAGCTTTGTGCACTGCTTTTGGTTGGCAGGCAGTTCGTTAGCAGTAGTATTGCTGAAATGTTTACGCTGTATGCCTGAAGTTCAAAACCATCGTACAATATGCGTTAGATGAGTATTTGCCAATCAAGATCGTAAGAGATGGAAAAGAGCCACCACGGTACAACAACCGAGTTAGAAAACTGCTGCGGAATCAAAGGGAACTTCACAGCAAACATAAACGTAGCCAAAGCCTTGCAGACAAACAAAAATTACGCGAAGCGAAATGTAATGTGAGGAGGGCTATGCGAGAGGCGTTCAATGAATTCGAAAGTAAAGTTCTATGTACTGACTTGGCAGAAAATCTTAAGAAATTTTGGCCTTATGTCAAAGCGGTAGGTGGATCAAAACAAAATGTCCAGACACTCTGTGACCAAAATGGTACTGAAACAGAGGATAGACTAAAGGCCGAAATACTAAATGTCTTTTTCCAAAGCTGTTTCACAGAGGAAGACTGCACTGTAGTTCCTTCTCTAGATTGTCGCACAGATGACAAAATGGTAGATGTCGAAATAGACGACAGAGGGATAGAGAAACAATTAAAATCGCTCAAAAGAGGAAAGGCCGCTGGACCTGATGGGATACCAGTTCGATTTTAAGCAGAGTACGCGAAGGAACTTGCCCCCCTTCTTGTAGCGGTGTACCGTAGGTCTCTAGAAGAGCGTAGCGTTCCAAAGCATTGGAAAAGGGCACAGGTCATCCCCGTTTTCAGGAGGGGACGTCGAATAGATGTGCAGAACTATAGACCTATATCTCTAACGTCGATCAGTTGTAGAATTTTGGAACACGTATTATGTTTGAGTATAATGATTTTTCTGGAGACTAGAAAACTACTCTGTAGGAATCAGCATGGGTTTCGAAAAAGACGATCGTGTGAAACCCAGCTCGCGCTATTCGTCCACGAGACTCAGAGGGCCAGACACGGGTTCACAGGTAGATGCCGTGTTTCTTGACTTCCGCAAGGCGTTCGATACAATTCCCCACAGTCGTTTAACGAACAAAGTACGGGAATATGGACTATCAGACCAATTGTGTGATTGGATTGAAGAGTTCCTAGATAACAGAACGCAGCAAGTCATTCTCAATGGAGAGAAGTCTTCCGAAGTAAGAGTGATTTCAGGTGTGCCGCAGGGGAGTGTCGTAGGACCGTTGCTACTCACAATATGCATAAATGACCATGTGGATGACATCGGAAGTCCGCTGAGGCTTTTTGCGGATGATGCTGTGGTATATCGAGAGGTTGTAACAATGGAAAATTGTACTGAAATGCAGGTGCATGGTGCAGGAAATGCCTATTGAATCTCAATGTAGACAAGTATAATGTGCTGCGAATACATAGAAAGAAAGATCCATTATCATTTAGCTACAATATAGCAGGTCAGCAACTGGAAGCAGTTAACTCCATAAATTGTCTGGGAGTACGCATTAGGAGTGATTTAAAATGGAATGAGCGGATAAAGTTGATCGTCGGTAAAGCAGATGCCAGATTCATTGGAAGAATCCTAAGAAAATGCAATCCGAAAACAAAGGAAGTAGGATACAGTACGCTTGTTCGCCCATTGCTTGAATACTACTCAGCAGTGTGGGATCCGTACCAGATAGGGTTGATAGAAGACATAGAGAAGATCCAACGGAGAGCAGCGCGCTTCGTTACAGGATCATTTAGCAATCGCGAAAGCGTTAGGGAGATGATAGATAAACTCCAGTGGAAGACTCTGCAAGAGAGACGCTCAGTGCCTCGGTACGGGCTTTTGTTGAAGTTTCGAGAGCATACCTTCACCGAGGAGTCAAGCAGTATATTGCTCTCTCCTACGTATATCTCGCGAAGAGACCATGAGGATAAAATCAGAGATTAGAGCCCACACAGAGGCATACCGAGAATCCTTCTTTCCACAAACAATACGAGACTGGAATAGAAGGGAGAACCGATAGAGGTACTCAGGGTACCCTCCGTCACACACCGTCAGGTGGCTTGCGGAGTATGGATGTAGATGTAGATGAAGTTTCTTTATTAATAGGTCATGTTTAACTGAATCAAATGCTTTAGTAAGATCAAGGAATATGCCTGCTGCCAGATTTCCTTCATATAGGACTCTACATACCTATGTAAAAACTCAGAGGTTGTTGTAATGGTGCTGTAGTTTTTCCTAAAAGCATGTTGCGTTTCAGTGAGTAGATTATTTTTTGCGAAGTAGTCACTGAGTTGTGAAAGCAAAACATATGCAAAGAATTTGCTAAATATGGAGATTAATGAAACTGACCTCAAGTTTTCAACCTGTTTTTTTGAAGTCTTTCTTATATCCTAGTTTAACTAAGCACATTTTTAGCGAGTTTGGGTAGATGTGTTTCCTAATACAGCAGCTAATGAGATAGGTAATGGGTTTAACTAATTCTTTGTGACACTTCTTAACTAGGGAACTAGATATATCATCCCAGCTTAGTACTTCATCTTTAATGTGTTGATAATTAGACTTAATCCACGCTCACTTACAGTTCTGAATTCAGAGGTTGCAACTTGGTGTGAGCAACTGTTTATCTGACCCTTTTGGCCAGCAGGTTGAGCTGGGGTAGCGGATGAAGTGATGAAAGATGTCACATAATTTTCTTGGATCTTCTATTACTTTTCCTCACGCAGTTAGCTTATTTCCTCCATATTCACATTTGACATTGTTTTTCGCTATGATTAATGAGTTTCCAAGATGCTTTAGTCCATTGTCAGATTTAATGACTGGCCGGCCGTTGTGGCCGAGTGGTTCTAGGCGCTGCAGTCCGGAACCGCGTGACTGCTAAGGTCGCAGGTTCGAATCCTGCCCCGGGCATGGTTGTGTGTGATGTCCTTAGGTTAGTTAGGTTTAAGTAGTTCTAAGTTCCAGGGGACTGATGTCCTCAGATGTTAAGTCCCGTAGTGCTCAGAGCCATTTGAACCATTTGTGTTTAATGACTGAATCACTTTGATCCTTTTTCCTGAAATGCGAAAGCTCTGTCTTAAGCATTTCCACGACTTTGTAATACTTTTCCTTGAAAATGATAACTTTTTTGAGTTATAAAGTAGGAAGAGGTCACGAACACTGGTTGAGTTTAATCAGAGTAGTAGGTAGTTTCACCTTCCGATTCTTTCTATGAGTTAGAGTTTTTTTTAACATCTTTAACTGGAAACGATGATTATAGCGTCTCAAAATTGTTTCATTTGTAACTTCTAATGTGTTTATACCCAGATGCTCAACAGATTGACAATAGCAGTCCGAATAGTCAAATTCTATGTTGCTGTGCTGAACACTGTTTGTAGCGTGTTTATTGATTATGGCATAATCTATCCCGTTGGAGTTATAACTGTCACGCTTGTATCAGTGTCTACTCTAGAATGAGATTTTCACTCTGCAGCGGAGTGTGCGCTGATATGAAACTTCCTGGCAGATTAAAACTGTGTGCCCGACCGAGACTCGATCTCGGGACCTTTGCCTTTCGCGGGAAAGTGCTCTACCAACTGAGCTACCGAAGCACGACTCACGCCCGGTACTCACAGCTTTACTTCTGCCAGTACCTCGTCTCCTACCTTCCAAACTTTACAGAAGCTCTCCTGCGAACCATGCAGAACTAGCACTCCTGAAAGAAAGGATATTGCGGAGACATGTATAGCAGATGTGTGATTTTGTGTGGGTATGTTCCAGTAATATTGTATCCATAATTTGTGTTATTTAGCATGTTGGATAGTGGGTTCAGAGCAAGGCAGAACCAGAAAGGACTTAATGAGTCTCCTTGGTATATTCCACGCTTAATCTGTATTGGCTGTGATGTGATATTATTTGAATTTGTTTGGATAATAAGTGTGGTTTTCCAATTTTTCATTACTATATTTAGAAACTGTATCAATTTAGGATCTACTTTGTATATTTCCAATATTTGTAGTAACCATGAGTGGGGTACACTATCAAAAGCTTTTTGGTAATCAATGTATGCATAGTGTAGCGACCTTTGTTTAGTTTTAGCTTGATATGTCACCTCTGCATCTAATATCAGTTGCTCTTTACATCCTCGTGCTCCTTTGCAACAGTCTTTTTGTTCTTCATTTATAATTTTGTTCTGTGTTGTATGTGTCATTAATTTCTGTGTAATGACTGAAGTTAATATTTTGTATATTGTTGGTAGGCATGTTATGGGGCGATATTTAGCTGGGTTTGCTGTGTCTGCTTGATATTTAGGTCTCAGATAAGTTATTCAATGTGTAAGTGTATCAGGGAATGTGTATGGGTCTGCAATGTACCTGTTAAATAATTTAGTTAGATGTGAATGTGTTGAGGTGAATTTCTTTAGCCAGAAATTTGCTATTTTATCTTTTCCAGGGGCTTTCCAATTGTGAGTAGAATTAATTGCTTGGGTGACTTCATGTTGCAAAATTATCACTTCAGGCATTTGTGGTATCATCTTGTATGTATCTGTTTCTGCTTGTATCCACCGTGCATGCCTGTTATGTTGTACCGGGTTTGACCATATGTTGCTCCAGAAGTGTTCCATGTCTGTTATGTTTGGTGGATTGTCTATTTTAATGTGTGTGTTATCTATTGTCTGGTAAAATGTCTTTTGGTTTGTGTTGAATGTTTGGTTTTGTTTCCTTCTATTTTCACTTTTTTTATATCTTCTAAGTCGTTTGGCCAATGCTTGTAATTTCTGCTTCTTTTCATCTAATTGCTCTATCACTTCTTGTTGTGAGATTTTAACTAACCTTTTTCGTTTTTTTTTCTGACATTTCATTTCTTATATATTGTGTTAGCTGTCCGATGTCTCTTCTCAGTTTTTCTATTCTGATCTGTAGCCTGTGTTGCCATGTTGGTTTTGTGGGTTTCTTCTGTGTGTTGGTTGGTTCTGATCTCTGCCTACTGTGTATATTTAGTGAGTGCTCCTATATAAACCAGTAGTTGTAACTCTTCCATAGTTGTGTTTTCATTTATTTTGTTGTGTATGATTGTGTTTATAGTTTTTATTGTTGTTTCGACATGTGGGTTATTTGGCGGTCTATGCAAGAATGGTCTAATGTCTGTATTTGTGTCTTTGTATTCTATATATGTCAGCTGAAATTTTTCTTCTATATCTAACATGTGTGTCACTTCGTGTTCTGTTTGAGCTTGTTCTGGTGGCTGTCTTAAGATTTCGTTTTCCTCTGACTGTTTAATTGATGCGTGTTGTTCTTTGTTTGCTCTGGGATGTTTGAGTCCATTACTGTATTTTCTTCTTCTTCTGATTGCACATTATTTTGTTCCAGTATTTGTTGTACTTGTTGTTTGATGTTTTCTAATTCTAACTGGGGTATCCTGTTATTTCTGATTATTACACGGATCTGATCAGCTAGTCGTTGTTCTGTTAAAAATTTTAATTCTGGGTATCTGGTAATAAATGTTGTGTATACTTGTGATCTGTATCGAGTTGTGTTGGTTCCTAGGTTTGTTGCTTGGTAATAACAGAACATGAGGTGTCGATTAACTTCATCTGACCATCTCATCCTCTGTCTTTGTTTTCCTTTTAGGGTGGTTGCAGGAAGCATATCCTGCAAAGCACCTCTATTTGGATTTGAATCATTTTCCAGTTGGCTAGCAGTGTCGTTACCATTGTGGGCGGGCATAGGGTTCAAGCGTCGTCCTCGACCATGACGGCGCTTGTCCGAGGCTTCTTTAGTTCTGTCCTGAACCAACTAATTACACTAAAAGGGGGGTTAGCCCTATTAGTGGTTTGTTCTTTTCGTCGCCTTTTACGACTGGCAGAACATACCGGAGGCCTATTCTTTTCCCGGGCCTCCACAGGAATCATTGTTATTATTATTATTATTATTATTATCATCACTATTAGTGGTAGCAGCAAAAGTACAACAACTGCTAATATTAACTTTATTAATTTATAGTCAGTATTATTTACTCGCTTTGCCACTTCAGACGCTCAAATCATTTTAATACCATGTGTTTAATACTAGTTCTCAAATTAAAATTGTTGTTTCTTAGACAACTAAAATGTAAAGAAGGTACTGCATATGTGAAGTCCTGGCCCGATGTAAGCAGAGCAGGTTAAATAAATAAAAATCAACTGAACTGGATGGCCAGTTCTAGACAGAGTTTGCACAGTTTTCTGTTAGCCGAGTCCAAGCACCAGCTAGTAAAGCATACTCTTAGCCGTATCGTGGCTAGGCTGGCTGGAACGTTTCTTGATTCTTCTGGCTGCCGCTAAGTCGGTGTGTTGCATTACCTTGGCGAAGTTCGACGTCACTCGTTCCTCAAGAATCTCATAAGAAATGCAAAGGCAATCAGCGAACGGCAGCTTGCTGTAATACATCTCCCCGTAGAGATGTGTGATTCCTCAGCATCTTCCAGCGTAATTAATATTTTTTGGGGCGATGGGAAACAGCGAAAACCTGTGACCTCACCTTACCCAGAACCGAACCCTGAATCCGCCGCTAATGAAGCAAAGGCACAAATCATGTGTTAGCATCTTAAGAAAGATAATAGAATAACGGCGCGATCAGCTACGATTCTCCATTGCTGACCCAGGTATTAAGTAACAGTCCCATGAAACCGCACGACTGCTGAGAAGGAAACACGTGACATTCTCGGAATTACTGTAAGCATCTCCAGTGGAACGTCGTAATATTAATACGAGATATCAGTTCACTCTTCTGCAAACCTTCCTCGAAAAAGACGCGCTGCGGTGTTGACAATTTTCCTGGTAGGCTTAGCGCACTTTTTTCCTCACGCACTGGTGAACGCTGTGGAGGATATCTGACAAAACTTCTGAAATAACCAGCATCACGCACCAACAATTATGTGTCGAGAACATCTGACAAAACTTTTGAAATAACCAGGATCACGCTCCAATTACTGTAAATTAAATTATAAACATGCCCAAGTAAACTGCTAAAACAAAATATTTGATCAGGTGAACATCCTTAACTGAGGAACATATTAATAGAATAAAATATCCGCTTCAGTTGTTAGTAATTTCTTATTTATGCGACCGGTTTCGAAGCGTGAAGTTTCATCTTCAGGCGCCACCAGATAATTGTGGAATTACGCATTAGGAGCGTAGGACCAGCAACTGTGGCGCCTGTCTCGACAGCACGACACAGTGCTAGTCGTGCAATAAAAAAGAAATTAGGAAACTGAAACGGATTTTTTATTCCATTAATCTTTAATGATTATACACTGAAGCGCCGAAGAAACAGGTATTCAAATACAGAGATATGTAAAAAGGTGACTACGGCGCTGCGGTCGACAACGCCTATATACAACAACACGTTTCTGGAGCAGTTATTGGATCGGTTACTGATGCTGCAATGGCAGGTTATCAAGATTTAAGTGAGTTTGAACGTGGTGTTATAGGTGGCGACGAGCGATTGGGCACAGCATCTCCGAGGTAGCAATGAAGTGGTAGATTTTCCTGTTCGACATTTCATGAGTGTACCGTGAACATCAGGAATCCGGTAAAACTTCAAATCTCCGACATCGCTTCGGCCGGAGAAAGATCCTGCAAGAACTGGACCAACGACGACTGAAGAGAATCGTTCAATGTGACAGAAGTGCAACCCTTCCGCAAATTGTTGCAGATTTCAATGCTGGGTCATCAACAAGTGTCAGCATGCGAACCATTGAACGAAACATCATCGATATGGGCTTTCGGAGCCTAAGCCCCACTAGTGTACCCTTGATAACTCCACGACACAAAGCTGTACGCCTCCTGGGCCCGTCAACACCGACATTGGCCTGTTGATGACTGGAAACATGCTGCCTGGTCGGACGAGTCTCGCTTCAAATTGGATCGAGCGGAAGGACGTGTGCGGGTATGGAGACAACCCCATGAATCCATGGACCCTGCATGTCAGCAGGAGACTGTTCAAGCTTATAGAGGCTCTGTAATGGTGTGGAGCGTGTGCTGTTGAAGTGATATGGGACCTCTGATACGTCTAGACACGACTCTGACAGGTGACACGCACGTAAGTGTCCTGTCTGATCACCTGCAGCCATTGTGCATTTCGACGGACTTGCGCAATTCCAGCAGGACAACCTGATACCCCACACGTCCAGAATTGCTGCAGGACGGTTCCAGGAATACTCTTCCGAGTTTAAACACTTCCGCTGGCCGCCAAACTCCCAGACACGAACATTAATGAGCATACCTGGGATGCCTTGCAACGTGCTGTTCAGAAGAGATCTCCACCTTCTCGTACACTTACAGATTTATGGACTGCCCTGCAGGATTCATAGTTCACATGGCTCTGAGCACTATGGGACTTAACATCTATGGTCATCAGTCCCCTAGAACTTAGATCTACTTAAACCTAACTAACCTAAGGACATCACACAACACCCAGTCATCACGAGGCAGAGAAAATCCCTGACCCCGCCGGGAATCGAACCCGGGAACCCGGGCAGGATTCATGGTGTCAATGCCCTCCAGCACTACTTCAGACATTAGTCTAGTCCATGCCAGTCGTTAAGTTGACGAACACTGCAGCATCCTATTGCTCCTGCATTGCGCTGCTTAATCAGCCTGTTTTAATCCCATGGAAACTCTCTGGGACCATTTCGAACAGAGGATGAATCGAAGCAACCAGCATCCGGGACGTTCGGTACCTAGGCGGGATCTAATCACTAATGAGTGTCTTCAGCTGGAGATGACAAGCATGAAGAAACGTGCCGACTGTTCCTCGCCGAGTTGAGAACATTATGTATGTTAGAGGCGGTGGTACACGGCATTAGCGCGATGTCTGGTGGGGATGGCTAGTCCGTTGGTTTCTTTTACTGGCTGCCATCATCACCTCGGTAGTGACGTAGAAATCCTGATCTCCAAGCACTGAGGTAGTCTCCACGGCGAAGTCGCAACATCTTGTGGAGTGAGTGCGGATGACGCTGTTGACGGAAATATGTCCGCCGAAAGGGGACGTTAATCTCTGCAGCGACCTTGCTGCAGAAAGCGAGAGGCGGTCTCTCCCTTGCATTCATTTCCGTAATCCGCTCTAAGAACGTAAACACAATCCTACACTCATTGCAGACAGCCAAGCGTCACAGACGCACAAATGAAATACTACACGGCGGTAAAATGAGAACAGCTTCTCATTATCTGGAAATGAAGGTGGGTGACGACCGTAGAGTTCGAATTAATGGCTAGGCATTGGAAGTAGACGATCCACCACGTACCACACCCGCCACGGCAGTTATTCAAAAGCATAATCTCTCTGAAGGTGTGTTTGAACACAACATCGCTCAGCAAAATGTGATTATTATGACTGTGATGTGCCCATGGTTTCATCTAAATTGCAAACGCTACCAGTCAGTTATTCAAATTGTTGTGCGGATAAATGTGACTGTAATACGAAACATAGGTAATTTAGCATAAGAAACAGAAACCAGTCACCGAGCGAGGTGGCGCAGTGGTTAGCACACTGGACTCGCATTCGGGAGGACGACGGTTCGATCCCGTCTCCAGCCATCCTGATATAGGTTTTCCGTGATTTCCCTAAATCGTTTCAGGCAAATGCCGGGATGGTTCCTTTGAAAGGGCACGGCCGATTTCCTTCCCAATCCTTCCCTAACCCGAGCTTGCGCTCCGTCTCTAATGACCTCGTTGTCGACGGGACGTTAAACACTAACCACCACCAGAAACCAGTCACAAATATCTAGCTAGTTGATGTTCTCGCAAGTTAAATATCTTATACAATTAGTAGGGCCTTTCATGTGCACCACAAACATGATATAATTCTGCTATTTGTAAACGAACTTACCTTCACTTGTCATGTGAAGCGCAGCAAAAAGAAAAAAAAAAAGTAGAAACACTCGATGAACATTTGGGGCTGTACTGCAGAAGCAGACGCAATTCTTTACTAAGAACGTGGAGAAATTTCGTGGTCTTAAATTACTGTATGTTTTGCTTAGTCTATATTTACACGCCGGCCGGAGTGGCCGAGCGGTTCTAGGCGCTACAGTCTGGAACCGCGCGACCGCTACGGTCGCAGGTTCGATCCTGCCTCAGGCATGGGTGTGTGTGATGTCCTTAGTTAGTTAGGTTTTAGTAGTTCTAAGTTCTAGCGGACTGATGACCTCAGAAGTTAAGTCTCATAGTGCTCAGAGCCATTTGAACCATATAGTTACACGTGCAGCTGACTTCCTCAGACATCGTGTGTGTATGTATAAATTGTAGGAGTATCATTTCTGCCCTTTCTGTTTCATTTTTCGAATGGTGTACGTGAGCACATACTATATGCGTGCTACTGTACACGTTAGAATGTATAATATTTTACCGTCGTTTTTATTATTCAGGATAAGTTGTTACCCGCTGCTTCCCTCGCACATCAGAAATTTTTTTATGATGAGTGATGGCGAGTAAGTAATTTAGTAATTTTACGAGATGTCTGAGCATATAGAGATGTAAAGACGTCAGTATATGCAGCGCCGATATGTAGGTACATAATGAATCGATTCATATTACTTTGCTGTATGTCGAATCTGAAAGCATGCATTATATTTTTCAATTATATTTTTAAAAATGTCTCGATTCATTACATTCGTGCAGAAGTAGAGCTTTTAGGGGTTGGCTCATCTAGAACTGGATGTAAGACCATCTTCGTTCCATTTTAATTTATTACACTCCTGGAAATGGAAAAAAGAACACATTGACACCGGTGTGTCAGACCCACCATACTTGCTCCGGACACTGCGAGAGGGCTGTACAAGCAATGATCACACGCACGGCACAGCGGACACACCAGGAACCGCGGTGTTGGCCGTCGAATGGCGCTAGCTGCGCAGCATTTGTGCACCGCCGCCGTCAGTGTCAGCCAGTTTACCGTGGCATACGGAGCTCCATCGCAGTCTTTAACACTGGTAGCATGCCGCGACAGCGTGGACGTGAACCGTATGTGCAGTTGACGGACTTTGAGCGAGGGCGTATAGTGGGCATGCGGGAGGCCGGGTGGACATACCGCCGAATTGCTCAACACGTGGGGCGTGAGGTCTCCACAGTACATCGATGTTTACGCCAGTGGTCGGCGGAAGGTGCACGTGCCCGTCGACCTGGGACCGGACCGCAGCGACGCACGGATGCACGCCAAGACCGTAGGATCCTACGCAGTGCCGTAGGGGACCGCACCACCACTTCCCAGCAAATTAGGGACACTGTTGCTCCTGGGGTATCGGCGAGGACCATTCGCAACCGTCTCCATGAAGCTGGGCTACGGTCCCGCACACCGTTAGGCCGTCTTCCACTCACGCCCCAACATCGTGCAGTCCGCCTCCAGTGGCGTCGCGACAGGCGTGAGTGGAGGGGCGAATGGAAACGTGTCGTCTTCAGCGATGAGAGTCGCTTCTGCGTTGGTGCCAATGATGGTCGCATGCTTGTTTGGCGCCGTGCAGGTGAGCGCCACAATCAGGACTGCATACGACCGAGGCACACAGGGCCAACACCCGGCATCATGGTGTGGGGAGCGATCTCCTACACTGGCCGTACACCACTGGTGATCGTCGAGGGGACACTGAATAGTGCACGGTACATCCAAACCGTCATCGAACCCATCGTTCTACCATTCCTAGACCAGCAAGGGAACTTGCTGTTCCAACAGGACAATGCACGTCCGCATGTATCCCGTGCCACCCAACGTGCTCTAGAAGGTGTAAGTCAACTACCCTGGCCAGCAAGATCTCCGGATCTGTCCCCCATTGAGCATGTTTGGGACTGGATGAAGCGTCGTCTCACGCGGTCTGCACGTCCAGCACGAACGCTGGTCCAACTGAGGCGCCAGGTGGAAATGGCATGGCAAGCCGTTCCACAGGACTACATCCAGCATCTCTACGATCGTCTCCATGGGAGAATAGCAGCCTGCATTGCTGCGAAAGGTGTATATACACTGTACTAGTGCCGACATTGTGCATGCTCTGTTGCCTGTGTCTATGTGCCTGTGGTTCTGTCAGTGTGATCATGTGATGTATCTGACCCCAGGAATGTGTCAATAAAGTTTCCCCTTCCTGGGACAATGAATTCACGGCGTTCTTATTTCAATTTCCAGGAGTGTATATTGCCTACATTTTTCATACATTCCCGTATAAAGACTAATTTATGATTAACATAGTCACACTCCGCTGCAGAGTGAAAATCTCATTCTGGATTAACACAGTCAATTAATAGATCATAATCAAATGTATCGTCACTAAAAGTCCCTCACGTTCCATATGTGAAGGTACGACTGTCTCTTTGTCGTACAGCCTTTAAATGATGCCGTCGTTGCGAGTCTTCAAGCATCTTGGAAGCCGCAAGAGATGCATGGCGCTCAGAGTCTAAAATGCGATGGGCTTGTGACAGTTTATTGGCGCTGTAGTTCTTAATACCACCTGACCTTCTGCATCAAATTTCCGGCGGACATGAGATTGCTCTAAGGTTGTTGTATAGAGTAAGTTTTGCACCTGGAACTCTCTTAGAACCATGCACTAAATCAGATTTACGTTTGCGAGTATTACTATAATAGTTGTAAGTTCTCGTGCTTACCATCCGATTTTATTGTTCTATCTGCTCCAAAACTCTCCAGCAATGCCAGGTTGTGTTGTAACTCAATATCTTAAAGCACTCGCAAAACAAAATTGTATTTGTAATGCTAGGGAATAATCTATAAACGCTAAGAGTCGCCGACCATCGCGATAGCATCATGTGCATACCACTCATGTATACCAAATTAAAAACCATCCACATCATATTAAAAATGTTAATAATACCCAAAAGGATACCACTTTCTTAAGTAGCCTGTGCTCTTCCTCAGGATCCAAGCTACCTCTTCAACAAATATCATCAGTATCGGTTCAGCGGTACAGTCGCGAAAACGTGACAGACAGAGTTACTTTCGCAATGAGTAATACAGGTATTAGTACGGAAGTATGGATTAAACAAGTTGAGAACTGAATAAGCATTGTACTGATTACGTTGAATCATATTATGTAGAGCATATCAACCAATAAAAGATTTTCATAGATATGATACACATCAAAAATGTAACTAACCTAAGGACCGTAGCGGTCACGCGGTTCCAGACTGTAGCGCCTAGAACCGCTCGGCCACCCCGGCCGGCTTGATTTATTTGTCGTGACAGATTACAATATAGTACCACGTATTACAAAACTTTCAGTAGTGCAAAACATACATATAAATTGCATCGTGACAAAATGTAAGTAATTACGGTAATAATATTCAATTATTCATATATTACTCATTTTGTCTCTGTGAATAAGCATAATCATAATCGTCTCATGGCACTTAAAGGCTTAGGGCTCCTCCTTGCGTTCACCATCTCCCCGGTGAAGGAGAATTTCGCACGATGTACAATCGTTAGCTCGTGCATCAGTTGTCCTTCCGAGCTCGAGCTGCCAAATTGTTTCAAATGGCTCTGAGCACTATTGGACTTAACATCTGAGGTCATCAGTCCCCTAGACTTAGAACTACTTAAACCTAACTAACCTAAGGACATCACACACACCCATGCCCGAGGCAGGATTCGAACCTGCAACCGTAGCGGTCGCGCGGTTCCAGACTGTAGCGCCTAGAGCCGCTCGGCCACCTCGGCCGGCCAAAATGTTTCCTCCGGACTGGATTCGAACCGGTGACCTATGGCTTTCTACTTACGGAGTCTCTGTAGCCCATGAGCTATTCACGCAAATGAAAATGCAACATTGAAGTTAACAAGAGACGCATGACACTCATCGGTTGAAATGTGATGGGCTTTTGACTGATATTAGTATAGAAGTATGGATTAAAAAATGGTTCAAATGGCTCTGAGCACTATGCGACTTAACTTCTGAGGTCATCAGTCGCCTAGAACTTAGAACTAATTAAACCTAACTAACCTAAGGACATCACACACATCCATGCCCGAGGCAGATGGAGTAAACATATAGAGGGCTGTATAAGCGTTGTAATCTTTACATTGACTCGTATTATGTAAAACATATTAAACATTAAAAGCAATTTCACAGTTAACATGATAAAGTTCAAAAGTCAAAGAATAAAAAGTTTTTTCAAAGAGTAATTATTGTCCAATATTTCGCGTTATATTCTTCAAACCAATAAATATGTTGTACTAAACACTTTTTCAAGTAGCCTATGTGCTTACTCAGCGTTGAAGCTATCGCCAAACCAAATTTTATGAAAATCTGTTGTGAAAGTATAACAGACAGGACTACTTTAGTATGTATAATATTATTATGGATTACTCCGAAGATAAACATGTAATTCCATTTGTACAGCAATACACCTTCCGCCTTTTTTTACCAAGGCGTCTTCAAATGGGTGTCCATGAATGTTACGTTATTTTTTACTTACCGTTTTCTTAGGTTCACAACGATTCACTGAAATATTTTATACAGTACGGGATGAACTGAAAATTTACTTATAGTGAAATGTCTAATTCGTTATTTCAAAATCATGTAGCTTTCCTTCATGTGGAAGACTGGTTCAATGTTTCCACCTGTCTCTGTAATTTCGTGACATAACATTTCACCTACCGTTTTCGGTATCTAGCGGTGTTTATTTATTCTTTTTTTAAGTGGTGCCAACTATCCAGTCTGTTGTTTTCCATTGTTTTTGTCTGTCTGTACATGTGTTTATATAAGGGTGGGTGTGTGTGTGTGTGTGTGTGTGTGTGTGTGTGTGTGTGTGTGTGTGTGTGTGTGCGTGCTTACATTTGGAGCGCGTGTAAAATAACTTAGCCCACACCACCACAGACGGCGCGGGAGCGTGTGTGACAATAGTAGTGGTGGGGGCTGTTTTGTGAACAGTCACCATGTAGTACACCTACATATATAAACCGCAAGCCACGGTACGGTGCATGGCGGAGAGTATCCTGTACCACTATTAGTCGTTTCCTTTCCTGTTCCACTTGCAAACAGAGCGAAGGAAACACGACTGTCTATATGCCTCCGTATGAGCGTAATTTCTCGTATCTTATCTTCCTGATCATTAAAAAGTAACCTCCAACAGGCCATGAAGGCCCAACCGTACCGAGCGGCTGCCGTATCATCCTCAACCCACAAGCGTCACTGGATGCGTATATCGTAGCTCAAGTGATCAACATACCGGTCGTACGTCAGTTTACGAGACCGGGGCCGCTACTTCTCAATCAAGCAGCTCCTTAGTTTGCCCCAGAAAGGGCTGAGTACACCCCACTTGCCACCAGCCCGACAGCGCTTAACGTCGGTGGTCTGACAGGAACTGGTGTTTACCGCGCGGCAGTTGAATCGTTCTGCAGTCAGCTTCAAATGCCGGTTCTCTAGATTTTCTCAACAGTGTTCCTCGAAAAGAAAGTCACGTTCCCTCTGGAGATTCGCATTTGAATTCCCGGAGCGTCTCCATAATAGTTGCGTATTGTTCGAACCTACCGGTAACAAATCAGCGACCCGCCTCTGAACTGCTTCGGTGTCTTTCTTTAATCTGATCTGTAACTGGTCCTAAAGACTCCAACAGTACTCAAGAACAGGTCGCACTAGCGTCCTATTTGCGATCTCCTATATAGATGACCCGCACTTTCCTAAAATTCTCCAAGCAAGCGAAACTCGACCATTCGCCTTCCCCACTACAATCCTTACATGCTCGTTCCATATCATATTTATATATCAGTTATTTAAACGACGTGACTGTCTCAAGCAAGACACCACTAATGCTGTATACGAATATTAAGGGTTTGTTTTTCCCATTCGTCTGCACAAACTTACATTCTTCTACATTTAGAGGTAACTGCCAATTATCACACAAACTAGAAATTTTGTCTAAGTCATCATGTATCCTCCCACCGTAACTCAACTTCGACACCTTTCCGTACACAATAGCATCATCAGCAAACAACCGCAAACTGCTGCCCACTCTGTCAGATAATTTATTTTTATGAAACGTAATAACGGTCCTGTCGCGTTTCCCTGGGGCACTCCTTACGATTCCCTTGTCTCTGGTGAACACTCGCCGTCGAGGACCACGTACTGGGTTCTATTACATAAGAAGTTTTCGAGCCACTCACATATCTGTGAACCTATCCCGTAGGCTCTTACCTTCGTTAATAATCTGCAGTGGGGCACCGTGTCAAATCTTTCCGGAAATAGGGGAATATGGAATCTGCCTGTTGCCTTCATCCATAGTTCGCAGTATGTCGCGGGAGGAAAAGGCAAGGTGAGTTTCGCAGCAGAGCAGGTATAAGGAAAATAACATCACTAAAATAAATATTCAAAAAATAAAAGTTAAAAGATAAATCTTAAAGAAACCAAACCTAAATCATCCCATCCTAATAAAATTCTATACGTGCAGTTCGACAGATGAAGCCTATGCGCAAACTTATGTCTCGCACTACTTGCAAGCTACAAACGATAATATGAACAGATTATGTCAGTAAAGCCAGTAATTTGACAAATTCGTATGTTCAAAGTCAGTCGTTTCTCACTACAGTACTAAATAAACAAATAGTTTTTTTAAACAAAGAATCAACCAAAGCAAAATCAGAACGATCACAAACTGACAGACGAATATTTCATAAAACAGAAAAGGCGTAAAAATGTAGTGCAGTGGACAATGTCACTTACTGTGACATTGAAAATTTTAAATAAAGAACACGTATCATTTGGAAGCTGTCAGTCCCGTGACGTGTTCGGCAATATCGCCGCCTGGCAAGACTCAAAGGAGGAGCAACGCATCTGAAGATGTCCAGCGCAGTTCTGGACGAAACGTTAGGAACGGAATAGTTTCGTGGACCACCTCCTTATACACCGAAAAGTTTACCAGGAGCACTGTCATCCAGTCTCGAAAGACTTCAGTCTACCAATATTACCTAAAAATTAAATTTTCTTCTCCATCTCAACAGTCTATCCGGAGTGGTGATGTCTTTGAAAGTAGTCGTAACTATGCTTTATTCTCCTTATTGAGAGACTGGATTTGCTAATGGTTCCTGAAATCCTCTTCAGTACAGTTTTTAATATGGCTTTTGCTTCTCCGTTTGTCTCTCCCGACAAAAGTTTGTCACTGCATATAATCACACTCATGTGATTAAAAGAACTTTACCTGCACCTATGGTCTGTGAAGGCTGCGGTGCCGTACTATTACGAGGTCGTTCATAAGTAATGCAACACAGTCTGAAAGCAGACTGGTTTTCTTTAGGGTCGCAATACACCATATTATTCAGTAATTTTTTGCCTACGAAATCACATTTTTTCAACATAATCTCCTTTCAATCCGACGGCCTTTGGCACCTTACTGCGAGGGCGTGTATGTCCGCATGGCACCAATCTACTGGTTGACGTTGGAGCCAACGTCTTATTGCATCAGTAACCTCCCAAACACCCTTCATTGGGCCAAACCGATGGAAGTCGGAAGATGCGAGATCCGGGCTGTAGGATAGACGAGAAAGAACAGTCCGATGACGTTTTATGACGTACTCTCGGATGCGCCGACTTGTTTGAGGCCTTGCGTTGTCATGAAGAGGAAGCAGTAGTTCGTATGCACTTTTGTGGTGGCGAACACGCTGAATTCGTTGCTTCGAATTTCTGAGGCTATCACAATATACTTCCTAAGTTGATCGTTGCATCATGATGGAGTACATCAAATAGAGTGCCAGAACACTGTCGCCATGACCTTATCGGCTTTGGGTGCGGCTGTGAACATTTTCTTCGGAGTCGAGGTAGTGTGGCGCCACTCCATGGACTGCAGTTTTTTCCCGGATTGAAGTGATTAACCCATGTTTCATCGCCTGTGACGATGTTCGACGAACAATGTCACGATAAGCCTCGTAATGCGCAAGCAATCCCGAACAAATGGTCCTTCTTTGCTCTTTGTAGCACTTGCCCGCGAAAGGCAAAGGTCCCGAGTTCGAGTCTTGGTCCGGCACACAGTTTTAATCTGCCAGGAAGTTTTGCCCTTTACGATTTTCTGTTTGATGACAAGGAACCTAGCGGGCACACACCTTGGAGTACCACAACTGGTGGACGAGTGTGTCAATACTACCAACAGAGACGACCAGTTGAGCAGCGAGATATTTGTGATCCGTCGATCACCTCAAATGAGTGTGTCCGCACGTTCCAACATTGCAGGAGTCACAGTTGCGTGTGGCCGTCCGCCATGCGGCAGCACGGACAGATTTGCGCGACCTTGTTGCGATGTGGCAGACGCTGCGCCCAACGACTTACCATGCTTTTGTTCATTGCCGGGACTCCGTAGACATCCTGCAAGAGCCTATAAATATCTGTGAGGCTCAGGTTTTCCACCAAGAGAAACTCAATGACAACTCTCTGTTTGGAATGCCCCTCCATTAAAGACGTCATTTTGAAGGCTACGTATAGCGCCGCCATCTATTGGAGCGTCATGAAACCATAGGGGCCGAAGCGGGAGTATTTCACGATGTCCCCAACAAATTCTGTATTTTTTAACCGAAACTGGCCGAGAAAGCCGGCCGCAGTCGCCGAGCGGTTCTAGGCGCTTCAGTCCGGAATCGCGCTGCTGCTACGGTTGCAGGTTCGAATCCTGCCTCGGGCTTGGATGTGTGTGATGTCCTTAGGTTAGTTAGGTTTAAGTAGCTCTAAGTCTAGGGGACTGATGACCTCCGATGTTAAGTCCCATAGTGCTCAGAGCCATTTGAACCATTTTCTGGCCGAGAAAAAAAGTGTTGCATCACTTATTGAGTGCCCCACGTAGCACCTAGATAGCAACGAGAATGCTCTAAGTGTGGAGAAGAGCTTTTAGTATTATTAGGTGGAGAATAATGGGATTTGTGAATACATTCTGGGATGTCTGTCTGCTACGTAATTGCGGACCGTAAACGGTGAATTGATTGTCATAGTCCCTTTGTCGTTTAGTAACAACTTTTTTTGTTTTCTGTCCTTTGAAAATCTTTGTCATCGTCAAATCAGGCAACTACCTCTGGATCAATATTAGTCGAGTTGTTCTCAGTAGGATTACATATGCAGAAGCAAGCTGAGCGGAAGTACAAGTCCTCTCTTTTCAACGTAGGTGACGAATAGATTTGTTACGTCGCTGTGGTTGATGAAAAATACTGCGCAATCATCATATATTATTCGTCTATACAGCGTCATGCTATAACTTGCTAGGTTGCAGAACAACCGTCGAATTAAAAAGTGCTTAGAATTTTCCATACTTTCATAGCATGAAATTTTACAAGCACAGGTTTCAAAAACCTGTTTGAAGGCGTTTATGAGCCAACAAATTCTAGCAGCGACCTCGAATAAAACTGCATATTTTTCACCTACTACTTGGCAAACATTAACAGCCGATTAATCAATCACTGTATTTCTTCTCTCTACACTGTCATTCCCAAACATATCTATGTCATCAGTTGCTCTGCTTGTGACTTTTTAATATGACATTGAAAAGACAGCACGCTTTTACTTCGTGAAGCGAACAATGCGGTGCTAATTCGTCATTGTCTGTGAATATAAATTTATCTTCGTTTGTAGTTTCGGCTTTCTACAGTGTGTGAACGAAAAGAAATTAGAATGCGTAGAGCAGAGGTGACTAGTGTTATCATTTTGTTTAAAATTGTTTTGTGAGGACTTCCTCTGACTTTGCAACTTGTAAAGACAAACATTTTACTTGATAAAAATAGTTTTTCTTATCTTAGTAAATTCACTCGATGTGAATAATCAATCACCAGCTCTCGCTAAACGTAACCTTTACTCTCCCCAATGGTAAGCTGACAAATATTCAAGAACGTCACATTAATAACTCAACTCAAAGTTATCCGGTTCTATTAACATTAACGATAAAAACATCTCGCGGAAATAATAGGGGTCATATGTGAACGTTGCTCCGAGAAACGATGACCATCGGCACAATGCAATGTGTGTGAATTCCAAAGGGACCAAACTGAAGAGGCTATCTGTCCCTGGACTTACGCACTACTTAAACTAACTTATGCTAAGAACAACAAACACACACATGCCCAAGGGAGGGCTCGAACCTACAACGCGAGGCGCCTCAAACCGCGCGGCCACTCCGCGCAGCACAATGGGTCTTGTGACGAGATATTTGACGGCGCGATGCGTCCTCTAAGGCGTCACTCGTTCTCCCCCTGATCATCCGTTACATGAAAAAAGAAAACTACAATTTCGGTAGACAAATAAGAAACACATATCGTACATACAAAACAAGTTGCAACAGTGGTTGTACATCCATCGGGTCGACGATTACAGAGAAGGAGTATCACTGACTATTTCGGCAACTACAACAACTTTGCATTTCCCTACAGAAATAACAAGGTGCTGTCTTTGTACAATATAGGTATTTTATCAAGATCTAACGATATTGTTTAACTTTTAGCGTTCATAATTTCCTCGTCGATAGCTGTATCCCCTGCGGAAAGCTTGAAACAGCAACTGCTACTATTCGATAACTCGTTTTTGTACAACATGAACAGCGACGGTCCTCTTATAGTCACCTGAGGCATACCAGATATTATTTTAGCCGACAGCTATCCATCCAGGATAACGCGCTGCGTGCGGCCTGTCAAGAAATTTTCGATCCACTCCCAGACCAGGTAGACAAACGGGCGTAAAAGTTGTCAACGATACTGCCCTCGGAGAGTCTCTAAGACGAACCCATTGCCTGCAACACTGTACTACTTCGCCCGACGGGAAGAGAAGTTGTGTCTCCTACATCAGCGCGCGGATCGCACTGTCTCGGAAGGCCTCCGTCTCCCGGAGGGAAGACTGCGATTGACGACGCGATGGCATAATTAGCGATTACGGCAGGCACGGCGTCCTTGCACGCCGCGGACTTCGTTTACCGCCGCTATCAGCACCGCCGGTGACTGCTTGGCACCGCGTACAGCTTTGCCACTTGGCTCTGCTTCATTGCGCCGTGATTAAAATTGCAACACCAGGAAGGGTAGGAAACAACGAAGATTTACTTACTGTGCGTACACTGTTCAGTGGGAAGGATTCGTGAATAAATTTGTAGGTGAATTGACAGTAATTACACTCATGCTCATAAATTAAGGATAATGCTGATACATGGTGAAACAACGCTCTGGTGGGCGGTTTGCGGGTTTAAATCACCTCGGGGTATGACCATGCGGTATATATGACCTGCGGTCGTCGCACGGTGGCGCTGGCAGTAGTCCACACACGCAGAGAGAGGTCTGTTAGTGCAGCGAGTAAGTGTGCAGACGTTTTCAGACGTGCTAATGGTGACTGTGTGTTGAAAATGGCTCAAAGAACACATATTGATGACGTTATGAGGGGTAGAACACTATGGCGACTGGAAGCTGGTCAAACACAGCAGGTCGTAGCACGGGCCCTCCGTCAGCCACAAAGTGTGATCTCAAGATTATGGCAACGATTCCAGCAGACAGGAAACGTGTCCAGGCGCTAAAGTACGGGACGTCCACTGTGTACAACACCACAAGGACACCGATATCTCACCATCAGTGCCCGCAGACGGCCACGGAGTACTGCAGGTAGCCTTGCTCGGGACATTACCGCAGCCACCGGTACAGTTTTCTCCAGACACACAGTCTACAGACGACTGAACAGACATGGTTTATTCGCCCGGAGACTTGCAAGGTGAATTCTACTGACCCCTGGTCACAGAAGAGCCCGTAAAGCCTGTTGTCAAGAACACAGTACATGGTCATTGGAACAGTGGTCCCAGGTTATGTTCACGGACGAGCCCATAGTCTGAACAGCGATTCTGGCCGGGTTTTCATCTGGCGTGAATCAGGAATCAGATACCTTGAAAGGGACCTGTATGGAGGTCGTGGTTTGATGGTGTGGGGTGGGATTATGATTGGTGCACGTGCACCCCTGCATGTCTTTGACAGAGGGACTGTAACACGTCAGGTGTATCGGGACATCATTTTGCACCAGTATGCCCGTCTTTTCAGGGGTGCCGTGGGTCCCACCTTCCTCCTGATGGATGATAACGGACGGCCCCACCGAGCTGCCATCGTGGAGCAGTACCTTGAAACAGAAGACATCAGGTGAATGGAGTGGCCTGTCTCTTCTCCAGACCTAAACCCCAACGAGCACGTCTGGGATGCTCTCGGTCGACGTATCGCTGCACGACTTCTAAACCCTACGACACTTCAGGAGCTCCGATAGACACTGGTGCAAGAATGGGAGGCTATACCCCAGGAGCTGCTCGACCACCTGATCCAGAGTATGCCAATCCGTCGTGCAGCCTGTGTACGTGTGCATAGTGATCATATCCCATATTTATGTCGGGGTACATGCGTAGGAAAGAGTGGCGTTTTGTAGTACATGTCTTTCGGGATGGTTTTCTCAACCTCTGACCAATACTGTGGACTTACAGATCTGTGTCGTGTGTGTTCCCTATGACGGCCGGGGTGGCCGAGCGGTTCTAGGCGCTACAGTCTGGAATCGCGCGACCACTACGGTCGCAGGTTCGAATCCTGCCTCGGGCATGGATGTGTGTGATGTCCATACGTTTGTTAGGTTTAAGTAGTTCTAAGTTCTAGGGGACTCAAGACCTCAGAAGTCAAGTCCCATAGTGCTCAGAGCCATTTGAGCCATTTTTGTTCCCTATGTGCCTATACTATTAGCACCAGTTTTGTATAGTACTACGTTGTGTGGCACCACATTCTGCAATTATCCTTAATTTATGAGCATGAGTGTATTTATTTGTATTTTCTGCTACTTTTCTTTGTTTTATGTTCCATTTAACATGCCGAGCGAGGTGGCGCAGTGGTTAGACACTGGACTCGCATTCGGGAGGACGTCGGTTCAATCCCGCGTCCGGCCATCCTGATTTAGGTTTTCCGTGATTTCCCTAAATCGCTCCAGGCAAATGCCGGGATGGTTCCTTTCAAAGGGCACGGCCGACTTCCTTCCCCGTCCTTCCCTAATCCGATGAGACCGATAGCCTCGCTGTCTGGTCTCCTTCCCCCAAAAACCACCACCACCATTTAACATATTGCAACGCGGTTCGAGCGTGTTCTGCTCATCTTCAGGCGTTTATACAGACAGAAAATTGTTACTTAAAAATAAAATTTTTTAAACCAGATTGTTCGCTGTTGGAGTCGGTGTTTGGAGGGAGGGGGAACAGTGGTTGGCTAGAAATTGATGTCCAGTAATTTCTCCTCCTGATGTGGAGCTGTGTCTCGTTATTTGCTATCATTGACACCAATAAACAACGAGACAGTTCCATACCAGCAGAAGATATCAATGGATGGACACAAACTCCTGAACTTGCCCCCCCCCCCCCTCTTCGTACTCACATTCGGGAAGACGACGGTTCTAAACCCGCGTCAGACCATCCTAATTTAGATTTCATCGCTTCAGGTAAATGCGTGGATGGTTGCTTTGAAAGGTCGCGGCCGACTTCCTTCCCCACCCTTCCCCAATCCAGTGGGACCGATGACCTCGCTGTTTGGTCCCCTCCCGCAAATCAACCAACCAACCAACTTCTTCTTTATTCTTTATTCGTGTCAGAGGTACACTAAAATGAACACATATTCAATACATACAAAGAAAACTATACAGTATTCACCCAGAATTGAGCAACTTTGATAGCATTGGGTGCTGCAGCCGATTAGTCCTTCATGCTACAGCTGGTTGGGCGTAAGCTACATTTGGACAGATGCCGGGTTGTCTGCAGCTCACCGCATTCGCACAGTGTTGTGTTGGCGTTTGGCAGTTGGAAGTTCCATTTAATGAGATTGTCCCTCGATCTTGCGACTTCGGTCCGTAGTCTGTTCAAGGACTTCCAGATGACCCACTTCTCCATGTGTCCAGGCGGCAGGGATTCTTGTGGTGTGGTGTGCCGGCCGAAGTGGCCGTGCGGTTAAAGGCGCTGCAGTCTGGAACCGCAAGACCGCTACGGTCGCAGGTTCGAATCCTGCCTGGGGCATGGATGTTTGTGATATCCTTAGGTTAGTTAGGTTTAACTAGTTCTAAGTTATAGGGGACTAATGACCTCAGTAGTTGAGTCCCATAGTGCTCAGAGCCATTTGAACCTTTTTTTTTTTTTCTTGTGGTGTCATGAAGTTTGACAGGTGTTCGCATCTTTCTTTCCACCTGGTGAGTCGGGTAGCCGCAGCTGATCCTTCTAAGGGCTGTGAAGTTGTTAGGAAGCTCTTCCTGGACTTCAGTCTTGGCTTGGCAGGTTGATGTCCAAAGAGTGGATGTGAGGTCACTGTATCTGATTTATGCCTCTCGATGTTAGCGGCGACCTCTCTTCTGATGTCACATGGAGCAATCCCAGCGAGGCACTGAACTTTGTCCACGGGGATTGGCCTTAGACAGCATGTAACAATCCTACAGCTGTCATTTAAGGCTACATCAACCTGTTTTGCATGTACTGAACTGTACCACACTGGGCTAGCATGCTCTCCTGCAGAATATCATAAGGCAAGAGCTGTTGTTCTTAATGTTTGTGGATGTGTACCCCAGGTCGATCCCGCGAGTTTCCGAAGAAGGCAGTTTCTGGAGGAGACTTCAGCTTCAGACAATGTTCCTTGTAGATCAGTGTACGGTCGAGAGTGACACCCAAATACCTGGGGTAGGAACAATATTCTAGTGCAACTCCATTCCAGAATATTTCAAGTTTCGTGTCAGCTTGTTTATGTTTCAGATGGAATGAACACACTTGCGTTTTCTTAGGATTGGGTGCCAGATGATTCTTTTCATAGTAAGTACCAAGCTGTTGTAGACCGTGTGTAAGCATTATCTCTACATCTTCAAACTGATTGCCCTGGGCAGCAAGAGCAAGGTCATCAGCACATATGAAACTTTTGCATCCTTGAGTCTCTGGTTGATCGTTAGTGTACACATTGAATAAAATAGGTGACAGTACACTTCCTTGACGGAGAACGTTCTTTTGAGTTCTTCATCATTGTGTTTTTCTTGGAAGTAGACGAAAAAACATCGATTCTGTAGGAGTGTTGTAATTATCCTCTTCAGCGCGTAGTCGTTAGTCAGGTAGGGGGTGAAGCTGATTCCTGCACCTGGTGCTCCTGCATAGGTACTTGGAATAGATTTTCCAGTACTGAACCGAGCATCAACATTCCAGAGGTACAAGCAACCAACCAACAAAACGTCCCTCCAAATACCCCAACAGCTACTCCAGCAATAAACAGTAAACAAAAAGTCTTACGTTAATTTAGCTTGAGACATTTTATTTTTAAGTAACAGTTTTCTGCCTTAAGATGAGCAGAACACGCTCGAAACCCGTTCCACTATGTTAAATGAAAAATAAAACAAATAAATGTGTTTGGTAGCAGAAAATACAAATAAGTTTTTCACAAACACGGCTCCCAAACGTAGCCAGTGTAGCCACAAGTAATTAGAACCGAGAGTGAAATTTACTACACAAACATGTTGCTTCTGTTTGTAAGAAAGGCTCTAAGCGGCTGGATATCGATTCCAACTAACAAGGGGAAGGTCTCAGAAACGGCCAACCGATTAGGCTCCTATTTGGCAGGTCGCCTGTGTACAGTCTAAAATAAAGTATTCTGCGGTATTTTGGCTAAACAACCCATCATGAAGTTAATAACGCGCATTCGACTTAAAAATTGACGAGATCGATAGGTAATGGATAACTCAGCATTTTTCATCACCAAATATTGGATCGGCAAAATTTTGCTAGAAATCAAGGAAAGAAAAAAATATTAACCCTCGCTGATGTACCCATAAGGTAAACAACCTCTGTTCGATTCCCAAGTGCAGTTACTTTTTCCTTTCGTGTCTTTTTCTGTTTCAAAATTGGTAGGAACTGGAGGGTTAATAAGGTAAGTAGACTAAATCATTGAGAAATAACAGTAAGGTGGCAAATAAATTTCTAAGTTTAGGTTGAAAACAGACTTGTTTTACATTTAAAAAAACTTATTTTCCGGCGATTAATCTTGATGTGTACCATGCTTACGGGAACATTGCCTTAAAAATCGGTGCTGAAAGTTGATCATGAATTAATTCCTTCAGTAGCTATCCTCTGTGCCCCCGGTGACTCAGATGGATAGAGCGTCTGCCATGTAAGCTGGAGATCCCGGGTTCGAGTGTCGGTCGGGGCACACATTTTCACCAGTCCCCGTTGATATACACTACTGGCCATTAAAATTGCTACACCAAGAAGAAATGCAGATGATAAACGGGTATTCGTTGGACAAATATATTATACTAGAACTGACATGTGATTAAATTATCACGCAATTTGGGTGCATACATCCTGAGAAATAAGTACCCAGAACAACCACCTCTGGCCGTAATAACGTCCTTGAGACGCCTCGACATTGAGTCAAACAGAGCTTGGATGGCGTGTACAGGTACAGCTGCCCATGCAGCTTCAACACGATACCACAGTTCATCAAGAGTAGTGACTGGCGTATTGTGACGAGCCAGTTCCTCGGCCGCCATTGACCAGACGTTTTCAGTTGGTGAGAGATCTGGAGAATGTGCTGGCCAGGGCAGCAATCAAACATTTTCTGTATCTAGAAAGGCCCGTACAGGACCTACAACATGCGGTCTGCATTGTCCTGCTGAAATGTAGGGTTTCACAGGAATCGAATGAAGTGTAGAGCTATGGGTCGTAAGACATCTGAAATGTAACGTCCACTGTTCAAAGTACCGTCAATGCGAACAAGATGTGACCGAGACGTGTAACCAATGGCACCCCATACCATCACGCCAGGTGATACGCCAGTATGGCGATGACGAATACGCGCTTCCAATGTGCATTCACCGCGATGTCGCCAAACACGGATTCGACCATCATGATGCTGTAAACAGAGCCTGGATTCATCCGAAATAATGAGGGTTTGCCATTCGTGCACCCAGGTTAGTCATTGAGTACACCATCGCAGGCGCTCCTGTCTGTGATGCAGCGTCAAGGGTCACCGCAGCCATGGCCTCCGAGCTGATAGTCCATGCTGCTGCAAACGTCGTCGAACTTTTCGTGCAGATGGTTGTTGTCTTGCAAACGTCCCCGTCTGTTGACTCAGGGATCGAGACGTGGCTGCACGATCCGTTACAGCCATACGGATAAGATGCCTGCTAGTGATACGAGGCCGTTGTGATCCAGCACGGCGTTCCGTATTAACCTCCTGAACCCACCGATTCCATATTCTGCTAACAGTCATCGGATCTCGACCAACGCGAGCAGCAATGTCGCGATACGATAAACCGCAATCGCGATATGCTACAATCCGACCTTTATCAAAGTCGGAAACGTGATGGCACATATTTCTCCTCATTACACGAGACATCACAACAACGTTTCCCCAGGCAACGTCGGTCAACTGCTGTTTGTGTATGAGAAATCGGTTGGAAACTTTCCTCATGTCAGCACGTTGTAGATGTCGCCACCGGCACCAACCTTGTGTGAATGGTCTGAAAAGCTAATCGTTTGCATATGACAGCATCTTCTTCCTGTCGGTTAAATTTCGCGTCTGTAGCACGTCATCTTCGTGGTGTAGCAATATTAATGGCCAGTAGTGTATATCAACGCCCGTCTGCAGCTGAAGGTATTATATATAGTTCTAATTTCGTTCTAGACGGCTGCAGGTCTTCAATGCGGACATGTCCGAAAGAACAGACACCATATCCATATAAGCAAATTTCCGCATGTCTTTAACCGTGTATCGACAACCTGTACTCGTACATCCATTACGTATATTCACGCACGGGCGAGATATTGTACTTCACAGTAGCTTGCCCGGTGTCGACGGATAAATACGAAATTGCAGTGCCTGTGTTATTCTGAATTACAATCAAAATTTCCTTGGACACGCATGCATGTTTCCCAGAATTACGATGCAAAGTTCCTTTGGAAATGCAGGAGACCATCATAAATCGCGGTGACTTCAATGTAATTATTGTCTTTAAATAAAAGTCTCATTTCTGTTCACCTCATTGCACATTACTCTCAATTACCTTCTGTACTATATTGCACCAGTTCTTTCTACGTCCATACATCGTTTCATGGAGCTATGGTAACTGGCAGTGTCCGGCCGTTGTGGCCGTGCGGTTCTAGGCGCTTCAGTCCGGAACCGCGCTGCTGCTACGGCCGCAGGTTCGAATCCTGCCTCGGGCATGGATGCGTGTGATTTCCTTAGGTTAGTTACGTTTTAGTAGTTTTAAGTCTAGGGGGCTGATGACCTCAGATGTTAAGTCCCATAGGGCTTAGAGCCATTTGAACTGGCAGTGACAAATTATGGGAAAGTTACTCCCGTTTTTAAGTTTTGCACACCAGCGTATCTTATTCGCCAAATAGAGGTGACGACTGAGACGCGCAACAAAATAGACTGCTGCGAATATTTTATAGTCTGCGCAAACGGAATGAATGTTTCAAAGGGCTAGAGAGCTGAAGCATCATCGGTAACGAATTGAACTCCCTCGCTGCAGGACCACTGCACCCGGCTTGTGGACGCAGTGACCGAACTGAGTTCCGCGTTGAGTGTGGCCGCTCGGCGCTAGTGAAAGTACCGCGTCGTGGCGGAGCAGCTGTCCACCAGGAAGCCGCGGGCCGCGCAAAGGCCGTTCCCGTTCCCCCAGCGGCGGAGCTTATCACGGGCTGAGAGGGTCCCACGCCCGTATTGACTCGGCGGGATCGCCCTGACTCACATCCTGTCGCCAGATTTCGCCAACTGGCAGCTGACGGAAGCGAGGGAACCGGGAAGAGGTGTGCGGCGCGACGGTCGTGAGGCGGTAGTGGTTTTGCTGCGTTTGATAACTGCACAGTATAGCTGCCTGACCGAAATTTGCGGGTGCGTACTGTGGACATTGGGTTAGATGTTCGTTGTGGCAATGACTCTGAGTTGGTGCTGGATCATCTTCTAAACTACTGGCCATTAAATTGCTACACCACGAAGATGACATGCTACAGACGCGAAAATTAACTGGCAGGAACGAGATGCACTGACATGCAAATGATCAGCTTTTCAGAGTATTCACCCAAGATTGGCGCCGGTGGCGACACCTACAACGTGCTGACATGAGGAAAGTTTCCAAACGATTTCTCATACACAAACAGCAGTTGACCGGCGTTTCCTGGTGATACGTTATTGTGATGCCTCGTTTAAGGAGGAGAAATGCGTACCATCACGTTTCTGCCTTTGATAATGGTCTCATTATAGACTATCGCGATTGCGGTTTATCGTATCGCGACATTACTGCTCGAGTTGGTCGAGATCCAATGATTGTTAGCAGAATATAGAATCGGTGGGTTCGGGAAGGTGATACCGGACGCCGTTCTGGATCCCAACGGCCTCGTATCACTAGCAGTCGAGATGACAGGCAACTTACCCGCATGGCTGTAACGCATCGTGCAGCCACATCTCGATCCCTAAGTCAACAGATGGGGACGTTTGCAAGACAACAACCACCTACGCGAACAGTTCGACGACGTTTGCAGCAGCATGGACTGTCAGCTCGGAGACCATGGCTGTGGTTACCCTTGACGCTGCATCACAGACAGGAGCGCCTGCGATGGTGTAAACGACGAACCTGGGTGCACGAATGGCAAAACGTCATTTTTTCGGATGAATCCAGGTTCTGTTTACAGCATCATGATAGTCGCATCCGTGTTAGACGACATCGCGGTGAACGCACATTGGAAGCGTGTATTCGTCATCGCCATACTGGCGTATCACCCGGCGTGATGGTATGGGGTGCCAATGGTTACACGTCTCGGTCACTTCTTGTTCCCATTGACGGCACTTTGAACACTGGACGTTACATTTCAGATGTGTTTCGACCTGTGGCTCTACCCTTCATTCGACCACTGCGAAACCTACATTTGAGCAGGATAATGCACGACCACATGTTGCAGGTCCTGTACGGGCCTTTCTGGATGCAGAAAATGTTCGACTGCTGCCCCGGCCAGCACATTCTCCAGATCTCTCACCAACTGAAAACGTCTGTTCAATGGCGGCCGAGAAACTGCCTCGTCACAATACGCATCGCTACTCTTGATGAACTGTGGTATCGTGTTGAAGCTGCATGGGCAGCTGTACCTGTACACGCCATCCAAGCTCTGTTTGACTCAATGCCCGGCGTATCAAGGCCGTTATTACGGCCA
This sequence comes from Schistocerca americana, assembly GCF_021461395.2. Classification (NCBI taxonomy): domain Eukaryota; kingdom Metazoa; phylum Arthropoda; class Insecta; order Orthoptera; family Acrididae; genus Schistocerca; species Schistocerca americana. The sequence continues at coordinate 274,163,640 of NC_060119.1, read as the reverse complement.
GAGGTGGTTGTTGTGGGTACTAATTGCTCAGGATCTATGCACCTAAATTCCATGAAAATGTAATCACATGTCAGGTCTAGTATAATATATTTGTCTAACGAATACCCGTTTATCATCTGCATTTCTGCTTGGTATAGCAATTTTAATGGCCAGTAGTGTATTTAACCTTTACACTTCTGACAAGGTATGGTAAACTCGTAGAAACTCTAAAAATTTAAAAAAAAAACTAAACTCTGTCCGAACAGGCCGTTAACGCCCAACGGTACTGACCGGCCGTCATGTCATCCTCAGCCTACAGGCGTCACTGGATGCGGATATAGAGGATCATGTGGTCAACACACCGCTCTCCCGACCGTATGTCAGTTCACGAGACCGGAGCCGCTACTTCTCAATCAAGTAGCTCCTCAGTTCGCCTCCCAAGGGCTGAGTGCACCCCGCTTGGCAACAGCGCTCGGCAGACCGGGTGGTCACCCATCCAAATGCTAGCCCAGCCTGACAGCGCTTTACTTCGGTGATCTGACGGGCACCGATGTTACCACTGCGGCAAGGCCGTTGGCATAGAAATTCTGCCATGCTGATGACAGCAGTCATATAAAACACCTAGAAGCAAGGGGACACGTTCCAGCAATAACTTCTTAAAATATGATTGAATGTTACAAGATGGGCTGAAGATCCGCAAGTACATTCAAATCAAAGAGTTAAGCACTCGACCTCCATAAAATGTATGGGAGTAAACGTATAATCGTACATAAGGCAGATGCCGGACTCTGAGATTCACCAAGATTCCTCAGGAAATGTAGTCCGTCAACAAAGGGTTTACAAAACTCTCGTTTGGCAAATACTTGAATATTACCCGTCAATCCGGGACTGATAGAGGAAATAGACAAGATCCAAAGTAAAGCAGTGCGCTTGGTTACAGCATCTCGGAGACGCTCAGCCAACTGCAGGAGAGGCGTTCTGTATCACGGTATGGTCTATTTTAAAGTTCCGAGAGCGTAATTCAACCAGTGTATTGCTTTCACTTAGGTATATTTCCGTCAACAGAGCATTAAGGTAAAATTACACAGATTCGAACTCACACGGATGCACACCAGCAATCACTTTCCCCGCGAACTATTTATGTCTCGAGCAGGAATAGACACACAAAGTACCCTCAACCATAAACCGTGGATTTAGATGTAGATAATAACTTATTGAACTTAAAGTTGATTGTTTCACTTTGCAACAAGGTAAGAAACCAGAAAAATTATCCAAACTACCTTGGCATCACCCTTGGCCATCCCTTAATAAACAAAAAACACGGCAACTGGACAAAACAATAAAGACAAAAACGACTTAATAACGAAATAATTAAGAACAACGTACGCTTCGTCACATAGTCTACAGAGTACTCTATTGTAGAGTATTATGTACTGGTATGGTACAGGAGCAGGCAGGGCATGAGACAACGCTCATTGTAACTGGGACGCTGAATTCCACACCAGCACCTTGGCTCCATTCACTTACAGACGCCATTCCACTATACCTGAGATGTCAACAGTCCACAATTAGAGAATGTGACAAACGTGACGCTCCAGTATCTCAAGAGTATATCCAGTCCGCTACGTACAGGATAACGGTCCACGCTCCCACTGAGCCGTGTGAGAAGCTGATTTTTTGTTGCTACGTCAGTATTTTCTTCTGGAGTTTTCATGGGAAGAGAGAGAGGTCTAACAAAGGTTTCTATCGCTACTATATGAACTACCGAAGAAAGTTTTCTGCCACCTAGACTAGGTCCGAGTACGTCATGCCGGGAATAGGGCTACTTTACAAAGGTAGTGTATGACCTAGAGCCCAGAATGTCTGTAGAGTAGCAAAACAGACCATGGACTACACCATCCAAAGAGTACGCGAAGAAAAGATACACCGGAAGACGTAATATAACCTCCAGCTGAAGGATATTTAATATTGATACAGATATGTGAACGTGAAATGCTGCAACAGACAGATGTTTTTAGTAGAATTTGTGATCTGTAATTCATTTGGTACAATGTGTAATTTATCGATCTTTTTTGTCATACGACAAGTAGATGAAATAGTATGACGAGAGCTGCGTTCTCAATTAAGTAAACGTGGTTTATGATCACTTTCTAGGGATACAATTACTACATTTCATTGATCAGCCGCTGTCCCACGCTCCTGAACCCACGATGAAGTTATTTTTTTTTTCTAGGGAATCAATGTCGTACAAGCAGTAACAGGACGAGTGTAACAGGAGCTAAAGTAGGATGTATTCATTGTGAAAATGATATCTCTGTATATGTACTGCTTTTAAGAGCCAGTTCTAGTCTCTCTCGTGGCAAGAAATAGAGTGGTTGGCGTGATAAGATATAGTTTCGTTAAAGTACAAGTAGATGAGCGCTATTAATTAGCAGCTAATGGACAGCTTCAATGGCTTGTCGCTAACGTTATTAACGAAGGGACAAACGGAAGAGGGGAGCAGATGCTACCGATGGAAGAGGCGACGTAACGCTCATCCAAGATGTTATAGAGCTATAAGAGTATGATGAACAAAATACGAAACAGCGGTTACCAAACGACGCTGGGTAAAATTCCAAACTTTTGTTCCTGAGATAAATTAGAAGATATAAAATGAGTAATGTAAGTGTCCATACCCAAACTGTATAAATGCGCTATGAGCTAGGTGTCCCTACGACATCACCAACAGTAAGAAGAGATAGTAATTCAGTAATTAATAGAAAAAAGACTTTGCTAATTTGAGTACGTCTTTATCAGTTCTAGAACGTGCAAGTGGAAAATTCTACACATAGTCGACACATTAGACTTCTACGGTAAAATGGAGTACTGTATCTGGTTTACTCAACTGGAACATTCACTCACACATTAGGTTGCGAATCAGCACTGACAAAGCAGAAACGTGGAATGCTGTTGTCAATCAACGTCTCGTTGTTCTACGTTCAACTGTGTCTTCAATACACAACACTACGCAATAAAAATATAGCCCTTTTATCATCCAGAATGCACTCACTCGTTCTTTCAGATCATGTGAGCAAGTTTTCGTGATCATTATGCAGAATTCCACAACGTAGAAAATACCAAATTTAGCTCCTTACCTTTCCTGTCCGTGCAAAGCTTCTCACAATCATCCACTCCCTTTTCCTCCCATTCCTCATTCTCTCTCCCCACCCCCTCCCTCTGCCACGCATCACACTCCACCCATAGACTCTTCACTCCCTCCACTGCAACCAATTGAGCAATTCTCTTCCCTTTCTCTCTGCTCTCTGTTTTTTTCCTCTTCCTTTCTTCCGCCTCTCGCCTTGTCTTATCCTTCCAACCCTTTTGCTTCCCTCTCCCCCTTTCACCCTTTAATCCCTCTCTCACCATCTCTTACCCACCTCCTTCCACTCAGCAATCCTTCCTTTTCTCTGCCCCCCCCCCTTCCCCTTAACCATCCACCTCATCCATCGTCTCAAATTTGTAGCCCCTCTCTCTCTCTCTCTCTCTCTCTCTCTCTCACTCCCTCCCTCCCTCCCTCCCTCCCTCCCTCCCTCCCTCCCTCCCTCCCTCCCTCCCTCTCCCTCCCCTCGCCACACCCCTCCCCCCGCCTCTTCGCTGTCTCTCATCTTTTGTGTCAGGTTCGTTCAGTTATGACTCCGGATTCTATTCGGAATTAATAAGGATATAAAATGCTCACTTTCTGTTTTTCTTTATGTTTATAAATCATTTGAGGTGAATGCCGATCCCCACCTTATCGAACGCGAAATATTTTTTCATGTGTAGTTATCTTAACGACGAATCTGTCTCCTGTTTTCCTTTTTCCTTTCGAAAACAGTTGATACGCTTAAAATGTGAGACGTTTAAAGAGGACTACGAAATATGGGACCAACTGAAAACTTAAACTGAACAGTCAGAAATTTCTATATCCGAGATATCCAGTCCAAGCACTGCCGGACGTGGCAGCTGCCAACATTTGAAATTAGCGGTGACGTCAAGGCGCTGTCATAGTTTGAAATTCAGTGTCGCCTTTCAAGGAAAGTTCTTCAGGAACTTGTGAGCGTTGGAGAATGGAGAAGCTGTCTTGAGCACAATTCGCAAACACGTCATTGCCCCTGCGAGCCCACACACTGAATCATCACAACACACTCGGCTAACTAGAATAGCCTCGCTGAAGTCGTCAAAGGTCTGACAGGCGGTGTAGCGCCTTAGTTTTAGTATCTAAACAGAACCCTGCACTGGAGAAACCACTGTCCTGGATGAAGGTGTTAGTACACACTCTAAGCCAAAAAAAAAAAAAAAAAAAAGACGCACCACGAAGGGATTACCCGAATGGGACGGAAATTGGTAGATGTGATGTACATGTAAAACAAACGAATGATTACAATTTCAGAAAAATTCGATGATTTATACAAGAGAAAGAGCATCACAAACTGAGAAAGCCAGTAACGCGTTGGTCCATCTCTGGCCCTTGTGCAAGCAGTTATTCGGCTTTCCATTGATTGACACAGTAATCGGACGTCCTCTTGAGGGATATCGTGCCAAATTCTGGCGAATGGCGCAACAGATCGTCAAAATCTCGAGCAGGTTGAAGGGCCCCGCCAATTATGCTGCAAATCTTCTCTTGGAGAGAGATCTGGCGATATCACAAGAGAGTAAAATGCTTGCAGCATACCGGCTGGATGTAAGAAGAAAGTGTAACAAATAAGTGTCGAAGTAGAAACCGCAAGGAAAACGAGATCTCTAAAGGCTATGGAAGATGTCGCTAGACGCCGATCGGAACGGAGGGGACTTGAAGTGAAGAAATCATTGAAGAACTGTGCTTCTGTTGGAGCAAACGAAGGGGGAATACGCTGCTGTTTATTAAAAGACTCTGACTCTAAAGTCGGGTACCAGCATTTTTCCGCTGATTCTCTTCTTTTCCATCCTACATCTCACTGATATGAAAACAACTTTATGGGTCAGTAAAACTTTAATAATTTACCTATGTGAAATTGAAATAACACAAAACCATATAATTTTACGCCTTAGACCGGATTTTATGTGACGAGAATGTTACAAGTGCTTCAGTTCTACAACAACGTGGTGTTCCCAGAACCATTCTGATAATAACGGAGAACTTTACAGCAAATTTTTCCGTGCTTCATCAGTTTATAGAGTTTCAGCTCGCACAGGATTTTACGTGTACAAATAGGCTGTTGGAAACTGATGAAGATATTACGAAAATTTTCAAAGCTGTTCGGGACCGTGATCTTAGGAACATACCGTAAAAATTTCAGTCATTTGCTGCGCATAGCCGTTTTGGAACCCGCGGCTCGATTTTGGTACCCAAAACTATGTTTTTCTGGTTTCCTCAGGAATAGTCCATATACTAAACGTGCCTCTATAGGGCCCTTAAGGCGGACTGTGGGCCCCATCTAATACAAATGGACCCAGTCGACTTTCTCCATTTGCTTAAGATGGAGGAAGTGTGTCATATTCATACTTTGAGCATGTAATGTAGGACGGTTATAGAAAGGTGAACGTTCTGTTTGGTATACAAATGGTCCCTGGCCCAAGGGCCACCCTAAACCTTTGACGCTACCGTTCTATCACCTTGGGCTGGGGACCATTTGCATATGCAACAATCGTTTTACATTAACTATCGTACAGTACAGGTTCGAGTTTGAATATCACACACTTCCTCCAACTTAGACAAATGCAGCAAATCGGTTGGTCCTTTTTGCATTACGTGCGGTCTACGGCTCGCCGTAAGAAGCTTATGGATGCACTAATTAGTCCATAGGCGGTTCCTGAAAATACCCGATAACCATGGTTCTTGGGTACTGAAACCGAGCCGCGGATTCGAAGGAGCCTATGCACAGAAGATGGCTGAAACTTTTACAATATATTTCCAATATCCGTTGTCGAACAACTTTCGAAATTGCCGTCCTATCTTGATCCCTTTCCGAGATACCCAGATTCAAAGTTATCCTACATGTACATGTAAAATACGCAGGCAAAATCCAGTGTGAGGCGAAAACGTAGTTTTTAACTTAACGTAGCACGGGGAAATGTGCTGTAAAGTGTCTCCTTTATCATCAGAAGGGTTCTGGGAAACCCATGTTGTTGTAGTACTGAAGCATATACAAAATTTTTCAGCACACAAAGTCCGGTCTGACGTGTAAAGTTATATAAGTTTTCCGTTGTTTCAATTTCACGTAAGTATACTATCAAAATTTTACTGACCAATAAAGTTCTTTTCATCCGAGTAACATGACCTGTAGTGGCAGGGAAAAGAAGGGAACTAGCAGAAAAATGCTCCTGTCGCAGCGCAAAAAAAAAAAAAAAAAAAAAAAAATGAACGTACTCCTGTTTATGGTTCAAATGGCTCTAAGCACTATGGGACTTATCATCTGAGGTCATCAGTCCCCTAGACAATGAACTACTTACACCAAACTAACCTAAGGCTTTTCGCGGATGATGCTGTAGTATACAGAGAAGTTGCTGCATTAGAAAATTGTAGCGAAATACAGGAAGATCTGCAGCGGGTAGGCACTTGGTGCAGGGAGTGGCAACTGACCCTTAACATAGACAAATGTAATGTATTGCGAATACATAGAAAGAAGGATCCTTTATTGTATGATTATATGATAGCGGAACAAACACTGGTAGCAGTTACTTCTGTAAAATATCTGGGAGTATGCGTACGGAACGATTTGAAGTGGAATGATCATATAAAATTAATTGTTGGTAAGGCGGGTACCAGGTTGAGATTCATTGGGAGAGTACTTAGAAAATGTAGTCCATCAACAAAGGAGGTGGCTTACAAAACACTCGTTCGACCTATACTTGAGTATTGCTCATCAGTGTGGGATCCGTACCAGGTCGGGTTGACGGAGGAGATAGAAAAGATCCAAAGAAGAGCGGCGCGTTTCGTCACCGGGTTATTTGGTAACCGTGATAGCGTTACGGAGATGTTTAATAAACTCAAGTGGCAGACTCTGCAAGAGAGGCGCTCTGCATCGCGGTGTAGCTTGCTGTCCAGGTTTCGAGAGGGTGCGTTTCTGGATGAGGTATCGAATATATTGCTTCCCCCTACTTATACCTCCCGAGGAGATCACGAATGTAAAATTAGAGAGATTAGAGCGCGCACGGAGGCTTTCAGACAGTCGTTCTTCCCGCGAACTATACGCGACTGGAACAGGAAAGGGAGGTAATGACAGTGGCACGTAAAGTGCCCTCCGCCACACACCGTTGGGTGGCTTGCGGAGTATCAATGTAGATGTAAGGACCTCACACACATCCATGCCCGAGGCAGGAGTCGAACCTGCGACCGTAACAGCAGCGCGGTTCCGAACTGAAGCGCCTAGAACCGCCACAGCGGCCGGCGTACTCCTGTTTATTAAAGGACTCAGAAGGGTGGGGTACCAGCTTCCTCTTTCTGCCTTCTTCATCACCTTTAAAAATTTTCGCAAATATTTTGGCACGTGAAGATATTGGTCCTTTTATATGCTGACATAGGAGACAGTGCAGTGGGAATGAGACCGTTAAGTAATGGACACTTGAGGATAGTAGACAGCGGTTGTGGTATAGAAAGAGCGAATGATACAAGGGCAGTGCCTGGGAAAGAGATACACAGTGGCAGTGGAACATAGCTGACAGCTGTCGCATGCATACCGTTTTCGGACTCACTTTACACATTCGCCATTAAGGACCGTGAGAGGGCGGTGCCTCAGCAAAGACAGAAGCGCCGGTCGGTCGACATTTGCAACCATACAAAACTGTTTTCGTGACCATAGGCGCCATTTGAGGACGATATTATGGAAATGGAAGAGCATGTAGATGAAGATGAAATAGGAGATATGATACTGCACGAAGAGTTTGACAGAGCACTGACAGATCTAAGTCAAAACAAGACCCCGGGAGTAGACAACATTCCATTAGAACTACTGACAGCCTTGGGGGACCCAGTCCTGACAAAACTCTACCATCTTGTGAGCAAGATATATGAGACAGGCGAAATACCCTCAGACTTCAAGAAGAATATAATAATTCCAATCCCAATGAAAGCAGGTGTTGACAGATGTGAAAATTACCGAACTATTAGTTTAATAAGTCACAGCTGCAAAATACTAATGCTAATTCTTTACAAACGAATGGAAAAGCTGGTAGAAGCCGACCTCGTGGAAGATCATTTTGGATTCCGTAGAAATGTTGGAACACGTGAGGCAATACTGACCTTACGACTTATCTTAGAAGAAAGATTAAGGAAAGGCAAACCTACGTTCCTAGCATTTGTAGACTTAGAGAAAGCTTTTGACAATGTTGACTGGAATACTCTCTTTCAAATTCTGAAGGTGGCAGGGGTAAAATACAGGGAGCGAAAGGCTATTTACAGTTTGTACAGAAACCAGATGGCAGTTATAAGAGTCGAGGGGCACAAAAGGGAAGCAGTGGTTGGGAAGGGAGTGAGACAGGGTTGTAGCCTCTCCCCGATGTTATTCAATCTGTATATTGAGCAAGCAGCAAAGGAAACAAAAGAAAAAAGTCGGAGTAGGTATTAAAATCCATGGAGAAGAAATAAAAATTTTGAGGTTCCCCGATGAACAAAGTAAGAGCATATGGACTATGAGACCAATTGTGTGACTGGATTGAGGAGTTCCTAGAAAACAGAACGCAGCATGTCATTCTCAATGGAGAGAAGTCTTCCGAAGTAAGAGTGATTTCAGGTGTGCCGCAGGGGAGTATCGTTGCTATTCACAATATACATAAATGACCTGGTGGATGACATCGGAAGTTCACTGAGGCTTTTTGCAGATGATGCTGTGGTGTATCGAGAGGTTGTAACAATGGAAAATTGTACTGCAATGCAGGAGGATCTGCAGCGAATTGGCGCATGGTGCAGGGAATGGCAATTGAATCTCAATGTAGACAAGTGTAATGTGCTGCGAATACATAGAAAGATACATCCCTTATCATTTGGCTACAAAATAGCAGGTCAGCAACTGGAAGCAGTTAATTGCATAAGTTATCTGGGAGTACGCAATAGGAGTGATTTAAAATGGAATGATCATATAAAGTTGATCGTCGGTAAAGCAGATGCCAGACTGAGATTCATTGGAAGAATCCTAAGGAAATGCAATTCGAAAATAAAGGAAGTAGGTTACAGTACGCTTGTTCGCCCACTGCTTGAATACTGCTCAGCAGTGTGGGATCCGTACCAGATAGGGTTGATAAAAGAGATAGAGAAGATCCAACGGAGAGCAGCGCGCTTCGTTACAGGATCATTTAGTAATCGCGAAAGCGTTACGGAGATGATAGATAAACTCCAGTGGAAGACTCTGCAGGAGAGACGCTCAGTAGCTCGGTACGGGCTTTTGTTAAAGTTTCGAGAACATACCTTCACCGGAGAGTCAAGCAGTATATTGCTCCCTCCTACGTATATCTCGCGAAGAGACCATGAGGATAAAATCAGAGAGATTAGAGCCCACACAGAAGCATACCGACAATCTTTCTTTCCACGAGCAATACGAGACTGGAATAGAAGGGAGAACCGATAGAGGTACTCACGGTACCCTCCGCCACACACCGGCAGGTGGCTTGCGGAGTATGGATGTAGATGTAGATGACATTGTAATTCTGACAGAGACAGGAAAGGGCCTGGAAGAGCAGTTGAATGGAATGGATAGTGTCTTGAAAGGAGGATATAAGATGAACATCAACAAAAGCAAAACGAGGATAATGGAATGTAGTCGAGTTAACTCGGGTAATGCTGAGGGAATTAGATTAGGAAATGAGACACTTAAAGTAGTAAAGGAGTTTTGTTATTTGGGGAGCAAAATAACTGATGCCGGTCGAAGTACAGAGGATATAAAATGTAGACTCGCAATGGCAAGGAAAGTGTTTATGAAAAAGAGAAATTTGTTAACATCGAGTACAGATTTAGCGCCAGGAAGTTGTTTCTGAAAGTATTTGTATGTAGTGTAGCCATGTATGGAAGTGAAACATGGACGATAAATAGTTTGGTCAAGAAGAGAATAGAAGCTTTCGAAATGTGGTGCTACAGAACTATGCTGAAGATTAGATGGGTACATCACATAACTAATGAGGAGGTATTGAATAGAATTGGGGAGAAGAGGAGCTTGTGGCACAACTTGACTAGAAGAAGGGATCGGTTGGCAGGATATATTCTGAGGCACCAAGGGATCACCAATTTAGTTGGTTGGTTGGTTTTGGGGAAGGAGACCAGACAGCGTGGTCATCGGTCTCATCGGATTAGGGAAGGATGGGGAAGGAAGTCGGCCGTGCCCTTTCAGAGGAACCATCCCGGCATTTGCCTGGAGTGATTTAGGGAAATCACGGAAAACCTAAACCAATTTAGTATTGGAGGGCAGCGTGGAGGGTAAAAATCGTAGAGGAGACCAAGAGATGAATATACTAAGCAGATTCAGAAGGATGTAGGCTGCAGTAGGTACTGGGAGATGAAGAAGCTTGCACAGGATAGAGTAGCATAGAGAGCTGGATCAAACCAGTCTCAGCACTAAAGACCACAACAACAACAACAACAACAACAAGTAGTTCAAAGTTCTAGGGGACTGATGACCTCAGAAGTTAAAGTCCCATAGTGCTCATAGCCATTTGAACCATTTTGAACTTAAGCAGTTTGGTCCCATAAGACCTTACGTCATTTACGTGTGACAGTATGTATCAATAATGTGCGGGCGGCAGCAGAGAGAGAGGGAGCGGCAGTGGTGGTAGCAGCGAGCCAGCCCACTGGCCGGAGCGTCCCCCTCTGAGGTGCGCAGCTCCTTCGCGAGGCTGACCTTGCATTGCGCCTGCGTCGCGCCCGCGGCGGCGGCGGCGGCAGCGTTTATCTGTCCGGGCGCTGGGTCCCCTTAGTAGTACGCACGCCGCCGGCTCCGGCGCTGCCTCGCCCTGATAACGCCGCGTGTGTCCAGGCGCTGCAGTCGCCTTCGATTCGTCCGATACGCCGCACGCGTTTCGTCTCTCCGGTGTGGCAGCAAGCTGCGACAGTTCATCGCCGGGAGAGTCAGCGTGGAGGTCGCGCTTTGCAAAGTGGTGATGGTGGACGGTATTGAGTGATTTTCGGGGTGAGCTATTGTGATGAACTAGTGCGACGAGATATTCGCGGAACAGTGTCATCCGAGGTAGGGGCTAGCAGGCAGTGAAGATGCCGGGCCCGACGGAGACGTCGACGACGAACACGACGACGACGACGATGACGGCGACGGCGCTGAGTGCGAGCGCGGGCAACAGCCCGGCGGCCAGCAAGCGGCCCGCGCGGCGCGCCAACTCGGTGCGCTTCAGCTCGGTGGCCGGCGTGGCGCCTTCGCCGGGGGCAGCGGCGGGCGCCGGCAGGCCAGTGTGCCGCGCGCTCTCGATGAGGCAGGAGCGGGAGCGTGACAGGGACCGCGCCGGCTCGCCGTGCGCGCGCCGCGGCCGCGCCGCCTCCGCCGCCCCCGGCCTGGCCAACGGCGGGCCGTCGCCGCGCCGCGCCGCCCCCGGCGCGGCCAATGGAGCGCCCTCGCCGCGCCGCGCCGCCGCCCCCGCGGTCAACGGGTCGCCCTCGCCGCGACGCACTACCCCTGCCAAGGGGATCGATACCCCAACGCGCACGCGCACCCCCACAAGGTGAGCCCGACAGCAGCTGACTTTTCCCGCCAAATCTCTGGCACGCGCTGCTCCTCTGCCGTGATCCCGACGCAGAGACTCCGAGACGAATATTCGATACGAGTCGATGGCTTTGGCCCCATGACGTTGTGTTACTGGCTACTGTCGCGTCACCGTTTCGTGTTTTCAACCACAGTTTTGTTATTAGCTGACGAAGCCAACGTATTTGAAAGCAATATATAAATAAAACTGGTTGTGGTGACACACTGACCTGCAGCTTCGCCCGAGGTATATGTTAGGTTGGAAGGTAATTATATGGTTGTGAGTTAGCAAAACCAACGAATGTGATAGTAACAAAACCCTGATTGTAGTGACAGGCCGGCCGGAGTGGCCGTGCGATTCTAGGCGCTACAGCCTGGAACCTTATGACCGCTACTGTCGCGGGTTCGAATCCTGCCTCGGGCATGGATGTGTGTGATGTCCTTAGGTTACTCAGGTTTAATTAGTTCAAATTTCTAGGCGACTGATGACCTCAGAAGTTAAGTCGCATAGTGCTCAGAGCCATTTGAACCATTTTGTAGTGACAGATTTCTCTGTATCTTCAACATTTCGCGGCCCTGTTAGCAACTGTATAAATATTAATTTTAATTTTAATAATGAACAGCCTGTTGCACCGTTTACCAAGAAATTTACCTAGCTTTCAGTCGGGATAACCCAACCTTCTTCAGAAGAACTGTATCTATCGTTTGTCCATAGTGGACATCGTCAAGCTAAAACTACAAATCCATAAATTATCGTCAGAATGTAAAATTTATCTGGCATTGTGGCCGAGGCAGTGCCAGATAAATTTTACATTCTGACGATAATTTATGGATTTGTAGTTTTAGCTTGACGATGTCCACTATGGACAAATGATAGATACTGTTATTCTGAAGAAGGTTGGATTATCCCGACTGAAACCTATGTAAATTTCTTGGTAAACGCTGCAACTGAGACTGTTCATAATTAAAATTAAGATTTCTCTGTACCTTACTACGTTTGAAAAAAAATCGCCAATAACATCACGTTATAGTCGCCATATTGTTTACGACGTTTATCGCATGTTTCCTATGTCACTGGCCAAAGTCGGCGATTCGTATCGTACTTTCCTCTGCATCCGCCACCGCTCTGTTTGCTCCATGCAGTTTCTTTTGAGCTTAACTCCAGGTTGTAGCTTGTAATAAAATGGTGCATCAAACACCGTGATACTGCTGTCCCGTTTGAACAGTGACGTAGCTACGGCCACTATTATTTCTATTAGTTTTCTTAGACATACGTTGTGATGACTTAGTGATCCGTGCTCATATATGCTCCGTTATCAGACGAGAACTTCCTCGCTCTCGTTCATTTTGACTCAAAAATTTATTTCTTGTCTATACGCGTTTATACTGTTCAGTCGTTGTAAACATCTCTCACAATGTTTCTTGGCCGATTGCTGTGTCAGAATACGGTAGGATTAAACATATTATCGAGGCTCGTACGACACGATTCATGAAGGGTTTACATGTTTCGTAAGAAGACTGCTATATTATTCTGTTTTATTGTGCGGAATTTTGGGGTAACAGACCTGTATCCTTTTCAGAGGTCTAGGTTAGGTTGAAAGGTAACAGACCGTAAGCCAACGAATATGCACATTATGTTGTTACATTTACGTCTACGGTCGAAGCCCCCTTTTCTCCGCTGGGATCAGGTATTTTTAATTTCGATCCAACGACCCCGAACTACCAGCTACAAGTAGTTTGTTTTGAGAATAACTATAGGTTGCAAACAGGCGTACTGAACAATGAGACACCGCTTGTCCATTTTGAATACTGGCGTAACCATACGTATTATTATTGTTATCATCATCATCATTATTATTATAATTATTTTTACTATGTTTAATGAAGGTCGTAGTAAAATACCGACCCCTGGCGTAAAGTTAGTGTACTGAAGCCAACGGATGTGTCACGAAAACAAGCTGCTGCTCTTCCAAATGAAGGCTTTAAGTTTGATCAGAAGCTTTGCCAGAGGTTTAGCATGTGTTCGAGGGTTACAGTTCATCCCTTAAGTGGCATCTTTTACTTTCCGTTGTTAGTGTTCTTACTGCGAACAGTAAAAAGTTATACCCAAGAGCGGCATATGTCACTTACAGAATTTATAGAGGCTGTGTCCACGTGTTACAACAATTAATGCAGTTCGTAAAAATTGATTGTTTTGGGGTCTCAGTAGTTAAACTTCTTCACTAATTTTCTTGGATTATGTTCAGAGCCTGGTGTTCTCCTATTCTGTGTTTACATCGTACACCTGTCATTCTTTACCACTGTTCTTACTCGTTAGTGGACTTACTATATATTTCGGCGAAGATATTCAAATAATCTCATTAACTTTGAGCAAAACTTAGAACAGAGTCTAAGTATGCTGTTTTACAAATAACGTTACGCCGCGACAGAACTGGTCAGAATTAGTTATTTCAAAGTCTATGACAGGTAAATTTACTTTAAGCTTTCTAAAGTGGTGAAAATTACAATGTTTTGTATCATGAGCCTTAGCCAACCGTCGATGTTGGCCTTATTCTGCCCTTCACAGTTAATCTTGTACATCGCGTATAATGTTTCATTGTTACGGTTTAGCCGCTGTCCGTAATTAACATTTAGCAGCTATTGCCAGTTCCATAAAAATATATATAAGCTGCCACGTTACGTCAACGAAACCAGATATTTTCGCAAAGTTGCTTTCGCTCTAGAATATTGTGCGGGGAATACCTGGAGGACATACATGTATTTACGAAACATCGTCTTTATATAAGTGTATCCCTCGAAATGCTGAACTCATTGAGTGGCTTGATATGCACCAATGATTTACTGTTTTTGTCGAATTAGTGTATCAATATTTTTGCCGCTTGAATTTCTTTCTGCGCCTCGTATCCCTATTTTCAGAAAATATGCCATGCGAATACTTATTTCAATTTTGTCATGAACATTCACTGCGTTTTCCTGTCATCCTTACCAACTGTGAAACGTCGCCGGGAAAGTGTAACATATATACAAACAGGTGGCTATTTTGAGATGAGAATTTGTGCGCGTAGTCACCGACTGCTATTTACGGTATATTACACAACAAAAGATGATGTGCGCTAGTCATGTTTACATTGATTCAGAACCGCAAGAGAGTGTATGTTTAAAGATATATTTGTATTTTTTGCGTTGCTGTTTTCCACTTTTATTGTTTTTGGTTTCTTACCCAAATAAAATAATCGGGACGGAATATTTGCTTAGAGTAACTTAATGCTTGCCTTACGTGTGCCTTTATTCTCTATAATTTTCTATCAGTTGTTCTTTATGTTTAGCAGTGAAGTGGTGCTATTTTTAAACCATATACTCTTTTTGTTCCTGAGCAAGTTAGTTCCTGTCCCTTTAAACTCGCGCGCTGTTGTGGTTCGACCTTCGCTACTCTGTCACGCTTCGAAGTCAGCTGTTCTTGCGTCGCTCGTTAACCACGCCTGAACTCATTACGACATTTCACTTATCGTGTCGAGGTAGTCATCATGTTTGTCGCTCAGTAAACATGCTACATTCGCAATCACTTGTTCATCAGCTACGCTCCGCTCATAGGACATTTTCACTCTCGTTGTCTGTTCACTGCTATAATTTCCACGTAAAGTTGCATAGATCTCAGAACGTAAACATCGTAACATTTATTTATTTACCTAGTTACGTGGAAACATACGAGCCGAAGCTACTCCGTCATCAAAGGAGTCAGTACATAATTTACAAAATCTGATTAGAAAATTTGTACACAAAACAATTAACGAATTAATAAAATTTTGCGGAAGTATACGAATAAATAACACATTCCAGAGAAAAATTCTCTACCACCACGATGAACTCACATAAAGAATAGCAGACATTTAAACTTGGATCTGAATACTTGGCATTTATCACTCAAGTTTTGTTCAGTTTTACTGGAAGCCTATGTAAAATGAAAGCCGCTTAATAGTTCACACCATCCAGTATAGCGCTTGGGAAAGTGTTGTCCAAGTACATGTCGTTTTTCGGTCTAGTATTCTAGTCTAGTATTACAGTTCCGTCGGAGTGAGTCTATACTGTCAACAAATAATCCCATGATGGTATATGTATGGGAATGACAGAATTCAGAGGCATCTGAACAACATCCTACACGAAGTTCGCGAACTGGTGCTACAGATCAATCTGACAATCCTTTCCTGGGCAATGAGTAATCTTGGTGAGTGCACAGAATTGCTCCAGCATAAATATAACAGCATGCGAGGTAATGTAGCGAAATAAAGGTAATTGAACAAGCCTTCGCGTTTCAGTGTCAGAGACAATGAATCTCTTCTTTCAGTGAAGACAGCAGCATTCAGTTTCCGCACAAGATCTTGAAAGTGATACATTCAGGAAAGTCTTCCACCTACCCTCAGTCCAAAGAATGTTAAGTTGTCCACATCACTGACTAGTCACCACAGGTCAATAAAATTTTCAGTTTACAGGAGATCCGTTTCAGAAACTGTATGCACTGCGTTTTGTAGTCGTTAAGCATTAACCAGTTATTTGAAAGATACGTGCTGATGCTACTGTCTACCGTGGAAGCTACATAATTTATATTACGTTCAAAGTCTTTCACAATAACATTTCTCGTCTGCAAGGAAAAATAGTTCAGTCATTTGTCATACTTGGTAGCATTTTATCCACAGATATCAGGGAAAGCGAACCCAGAATAGAAACTTGTGACACTCTCCCTCCCTCCCCCCTCCCTCCTCCCTCCCTCCCTCTCCCTCCCTCCCCCCACTCCCCCACTTTACACGACTCAATCAGATTTTAACAGCTTCCCAGTTTGTTGCCACTGACCGTCTGCTAGCTACTTTCCAGAGACGAAGTGAACCAGACTACGAATACTTAGTAAGCTTGTGAATTACACTGCAGGTTAGTTACACAAGGAGAGAAAGGAAGCTCGACAGAGTCCATTTTTTTCCCCTATGTTCCCATGTTGCATCGTTCATTATATATACCGAGCATCAAAAGCAAGTAGTGGAAAATGCAACGTATTACGTCGTCTCGTATGACAAATGATTGTTTCGTACCAGAGGACCGGATGCTGCTCACTGAAATACCGGCGTCTTGTCTGTGCGGTGGCGGCTATTGATTACTGTGACCGTAACCTTGCGCGAGATTGCATCTGTCAAGGGCGTACTTCCGACGCGAATCTTTGCCCGGAATAACAAGTGTCTGTTTTCAGTTTGGACTGAAGTATATCGTGTTTACTTTCCAGTGTGTCACAGTCAGCGAAAGCGGTGGGAATACATTCGAGGCAACACGTCAAGCCGGGATTGAGGCAAGGTTTAACGCAAAACGCCTACGACGTAAAAATTCTGCCAATGACAGGTATGAGGCGGCACAGTCGTAAAACTAAGGACTCGCATTCGGGAGGGCGGTGGTTCAGATTCCCATCTGCCATGAAGATTCAGGTTTTCCGTAATTTCTTTATGTCGCTTAAGGGAAAATACGAGACTTTTTGAATCATCAGTCTAGGTTTGATGCGGCCCGCCACGAAGTCCTCTCCTGTATCAACCTCCTCATCTCAGAGTAGCACTTGCGATCTACGACCCCTAGTATTTGCTGTCTTCCTCCACAGTTTTTAATTTCTATAGCTCCCTCTGGTACCTGGAAGTTACTCCCTGATGTCATAACAGGTCCTATCATCTTTTCCCTTCTTCTTATCAGTGTTTTCCCTATATTCCTTTCCTAGCCGATTTTGCTAGGAACCCCCTCATCCCTTACCTTATCAGTCTACCTAATTTTAACTTTCTTCTGTAGCACCACATCTCAAATGCTTATATTGTCTTCTGTTCCGGTTTTCCCACTGTGCACGTCTCACTACCATATAACGCTGTGCTGCAAACGTACATGCTCAGCAATTTCTTCCTTAAATTAAGGCGTGTGTTTGTTGATATTAGTAGATTTCTCTTGGCCGTGAATGCTATTTGTGCCAGAGGAAGGCTGCTTTTGATGTCCTCCCTGCTCCGTTCATCGTGGTTTATCCACTTTGTGATCACCAATTCTGATAAGTTTCTCACTGCCCTCATTTCTGCTACTTCTCATTACTTTCGTCTTTCTTCGAGCTACTTTCAATCCATATTATGTCCTCATTAGACTGTTCATTCCATTTAGCAGATCCTATAATTCATCACTTTCACTGTGGATAGCAGTGTCATCAGCGAATCTTACCATGGATATCCCTTCACCCTTGAATTTTAATTCCACTCTTGAAACACTCTTTTTATCTCTGTTATTGTTTTTTCGATGGATAGTTTGAACACCCTTTTTAATACGAGCATTTCGTATTAAGTCTTCCACTCTTATTGCTCCGTCTTGGTTCTTGTACGTATTCTATGTTACCCGCCTTTCCCTGTAGCTTACCCCTATTTTTCTCAGAATTTGCAGCGTTTTACATTGTCGAACGGTTTTTTCAAGATGACAAATTCTCTGAACTTGTCTTGATTTTTCTTTAGTATTACTTCCATTAACAACTGCAACGTCAGAATTGCCTCTGGTGCCTTTACCTTTCCTAAAGCTAAAGCGATAGTCATTTAACTGATCCTTAATTTTCTTTTCCATTCTTCTGTAAATTAGTCTTGCGAGAAACATGGATGCATGAGCTCCTAAGCTGACTTCTCGCACTTGTCACCACCTGCAATCTTCGGAATTGTATGGGCTGGTATATCGCCCGCCAGACTCTTACAGTGGTCAGCCAGAATATTATAACCACTTACATAAGTCACCTAATGTCCATCTCTATCACGAATAACAGCGGCAACGCGTCGTGGCATTGAAGCAGTGAGGCCTAGGTAGGTTGCTGCAGGGAGCTGGCACCATATCTGCACACTCGAGTCGCTTAATTCCTGAAATTCCGGGGTGGGAGGCGATGAGCTTTGACGACACGTTCAATCATATCTCAGATATGCTCGGTCGCGTTCAGATTTGGCGAGTTGGAGAGCCCAGCACATCAAATGCAACTTGCCACTGTGTTCCTCGAACCACTCCACCACACTCCTGGCCTTGTGACATAGCACGTTATCTTATTGAAAAATGCCACTGCTGTCTGGAAGAGGTGTGCATGGTCTAAAACCAGTGTACGATACTCCTTGGCTCCGCTATACCCGTGTATGCCCATGTGGATGTTCCCCAGAGTATAAAGGAGCCGCCGCCAGCTTGTCTCCGTTCCGCAGTGCAGGTTTCAAGGAGCTGTTGCCCTGGAAGACGACGGATTTGCGGGCTCTGATCGGCCTACAGAAGAAGGTATCGGGATTTATCAGACCACGCAGCGCTCTGTCACTGTTCCAACGTCCAGTGCCGATGGTCATGTATCCGTTTCAGTCGTAGTTGCCGATTACGTGGTGTTAACATTGGCACATGCAAGTACTGTCGGCTGGGGAGGCTCATAGTTAGGAGTGTTCGGTGCACTGTGTGTTCACACACACTTGTGCTCTGCCTAGCATTACAGTCTGATGTTAGTTTCGCTACAACTCGTCGCCTGTCCCGTTTTACCAGTCCGCCCAGCCAACGACGTCCGAGGGATGGCCACCAAGCCCCACCACGTCTGGACGTGGTTTCACCTTGGTGTCGCCACGTTTTGAAGACATTCTCCGTGGCACTCCACGAACACCCGACGAGTCGTGGAGTACCCGAAATGCTCGTGCCGATCCTCCGGGCCTTCACAGTCTGGCCTGGGTCAAATAGATCGCGCACTTTCCCTGTTCTACACACGGAGAGCACCGTAACTGACATTACATGTACCATGAGCGTGTCTGACTAGCAGTAATTGCTATCGATAGGTCTGTGGCCCTGGCTCGTTAGTGTATATTCAACACACCAACTTGGATAGTCGTTTCGTTGCCACTGCCCCAGATAATTTCAGAAATTCTGATGGAATTTTATCTATTCCTTCTGCTTTATTTGATCTTTAGTTTTCCAAAGATCTTTTAAAGTCTGTTTCTAATATTGGATCCCCTATTTCTTCTATATCGACTCCAGTTTCTTCTTCTATCACGTCACCAGACAAGTCTTCTCATAGAGGCCTTCAATGTACTCTTTCCACCTATCTGCTCTCTCCTCTGCATTTAACTGCGCCATTTCAATTGCACTCTTAATGTTACCACCCTTGTTTTTAATTTCATCGAACTCAGTTTTGACTTTTGTATATGCTAAGTGAGTCCTTCCGACAATCATTTCTTTTTCGATTTTTTCACATTTTTCATGCAGCCATTTCGCCTTAGCTTCCCAGCGCTTTCCATTTATTTTTATTCCTAAGTGACTTGTAATTCTGTATTCCTGAATATCCCTGAACGTTTTTGTACTTTCTTCTTTTATCGATCAACTGAAGTATTTGTTCTGTTATCAGTAGTTTCTTCGCAGTTACCTTCTTTATACTTCTGTTTTTCTTTCCAGCGTCTGTGATTGCCCTTTTTAGAGATGTCCATTACTCTTCAACTGAACTGCCTACCTGGGACTGCACGACAGATTTCCTTCCACAGTCCGAGCGTGTGTTCCATCTCTAATGACGTCGTCATTGACATGACGCTAAACCAATCATATATTAAAGTTTCTTACCGTTCCAGTTACGGTGCATGCGAACTGTAATACTCACAAACCTGGCTGAAGTACATACCGCTGATTGAGCCGTTGTTAGTATAAGTTTATACACATGAATCTCAATGTATCGACGGGGGGGGGGGGGGGGGGGGGGAGGGGAGGAAAACATTCGTGTCATTCACCCAGAAAATCGTTTCGTTGGGCCTTTATGAAATATTAGGTGTCTGTTAGTGTCAAAAAGCCTGTGATCAATCAGTTCAAACTGCTTCCTGTCTTTTTCATCAGTCTTCTGACATGTTTGATACGGCCTGTCACGAATGTCTCTCTTGCGCCAACATCTTCATCTTAGAGCAGCTCTTGCACACGACATCCTCAGTTGTTTGTCTTCCTCTACAGCCCCCAAGTACCGTCGAAATTATTCTTTGCGTCTTAATACACATCCTGTCGTACTGCTCCTCATTCGTGTAATATTTTCCACATGGTTCTCTCTTTGCCGATTCCGTAGAAATCCTCCCCTCTCACACATCCACCTAATATTGAATACCCTTTTTTTGTACCGCGTATCAAACGCTTCGATTCCCTTCTTTTGGCGTTTCCCACAAACCGCGATCCACTTTCATACAATGTTAGACTCCAAATGTACATTCTCAGAAATTATTTCCTCAAGGTAAGATCAATGTTTGATTATAGTAACCTTCCATTGGCCAGGAGTGACCTCTTCCCATGTGCTATTCTTGCTTTTGACGTCCTCCTTTGTTTCGTCCGTCATGTGTTACTTTGCTTCCAAGGTAGCACAATTTCTCAGTCTACTTCTCCAATTTTGATGTTAAGGTTATCACTAATTTCATTTCTTCTACCCATTACTCCAGTATTCCTTCGTTTTATTCTCAATCTATATTTTTCGCTTGTTAAACTTCATTCCATTATACAGGTCCTGAAATTTTTCCTCATTTTCGTTGAGGTCGGCCATGTCATCGGCAATGACAACAGCGAGTTATTCTCTCACTCGAGAACCTTTCTTTCACTTTCGTTATAGCTTCTTCGATATACGTATAGATAGAACATAGGGGCGAAAGGATACATCTCTACTCCATACCCTTCTTTATACAAGAACTTCGCCCTTGGTCTTCTGTTCTTATTGTTCCCTCTTGACTCTTGTAGATATAGTGTGTTATCCATCTTTCCCTACAGCTTACATCTATTTTCCTAAGAATTTCGAATATCTTGCACCATTTTACGTTCTCGAATGCCTTTTCTAGATCTCCAAATTTTTGATCGTGTCTTGACTTTTTTAAAGTCATGCTTCCAGTGTACAGCGCAACGTCAAAAGTGCCTCTCCCTTTCTAAAGCCAACCTGATGGTGATCAGTGTGTCCCTGATTTCCTTTGAAATTGACATGGATCTCGAAATCCAGCAGTGCATGCCGTAAAACTGTTTTGTTAATAGTTTCATTCGTAGACAAGTTTCAGCTTGCCAGCAATGTGCCAGTAAATCGACACCGGCCGTGTATTTACCTGCTGCTTGATCCCTTCCTTCACAGCCAATGCTCAGCGGTCTGGGCTTCGTGTCGATTCGGCGCGCAGTTTGTCAGTCGGGAATTGTCATGACAGACTCCATTGCAGAGTGAAAAATTAATTGTGCTAATAATGTGTATGCCATGACTGAGGCATTTCTCCGCGATAGCCTTCCTTTCCTGAGAATTGGTCCAGCGACCTTGGAGGGAGAGCTTATGCTTCGTTTACATAGTAGGATAGAAGTGTCGATGCGTCTGGAGTCATGCTCCTATATCTCATTCGATAAGGGCATTGGTTTTGGCATACAGTTTTAACTTCACGCGGAAATTCCATTTCGCATCCCAGCGCCCTTGTACTTCCAGGTATTTGCATGAGAGTATTGAGTGCTAACTGAACTGCGCATATAAAAGCTAATAATTTTTTATGTTTCATTAAGTAATAGTTGTCTACATTAAGAACTGGTTGTCAGTTTTTCGCATAAAATGATATTTAGTAAATATATGACTACAGGTTTCTGACACTATACATTATGTACCTGATGTGTAACAGGAACATTAACGCCCATGACACACTCACCTGCACCACATCACAAATTACTTGTGTGACTAAGAACGATCCTCGATCCGGGACGAAGTGCTGCATTCTGCCCGTCGACAAGCTGACAATGCATTCAGACTGTTGTCAGATTAAAATTACTTGATAGATGACGCCTGTCACTTGCCACTACAGTGTTGCCACATTAGCTACCGGCTATCGCCCGGTTATAGGTGATACACAGATAAGGCAGGTCACTACACAAATGCTGTTAACGTGTAACTTGAAGCAATGTTGGAAGTAGCAGCCGCGAGGTATGTCGAAAATGAGGTACGCTCTGTCGACAGCTGATATTAAGCGAACGATGACTGAACTGCGGCAGACGACGGTTTTGTAACCCTGAATTTAAATTCACCTCCTAAGGTAATAATAAACTCGTGATGTGCAAATATCCGAGAAAACGGCGGTCAAAAAATTTGAGTCAGAATTGAAATCACGACCGCATCGTACACGGCGACTAAAGTTAACCCTTAAGACCAAACTAAAGACAGAAAAAATTCAATTTCGGCGCTAAAAAACAAACTGTGATTTCTCTCTGCCACTGGTTACTTGAAACTATCGTCACACTGGCTACACGGGCTGCCGTATTTTCAACCTATGAGCAGTCCTCTTTGACACTTGGTTGCAGATTATAGGCGGCACAGGCAGATTCCAAACGGAAAAAAGATTGATTGGAAGCAAAATGAGAGCAAATAAGAAAGTCAATACAATGACCAAAACTGACGCGACAAAGATTTGTAAAAAAACTAATTTTAAACCAATTAAGTGAATAAAAATATCAATTGAGTTAGAAATAAAAAAAAAATTCGATTCAGTGGACAAGATCCGAACCTACGGCCTTCTAAGCGTGAAGAAACTACGCTGAACATCGCGCTACACCACAACACTGCGCAAAGTAGTTACAGATAACTGCGTGACCCAGTCGCAACGATGAATTGCAGCCTTCAAAGGCGGGCGGTGTGGCCGACCGGTTCTAGGCGCTTCATTCTGGAAACGCGCGACCGCTACGGTCGCAGGCTCGAATCCTGCCTCGCGCATGGATGTGTGTGATGTCATTAGGTTAGTTAGGTTTAAGTAGTTCTAGGTTCTAGGGGACTGATGACCTCTCTGTCTGTCTGGGTGGAGGGGTGGGGGGGAGGAGGGGGGGGGGGGGCCGACTCAGCATCCAAGCACATCAAGAAAGAATGCCAGAACTGGAAGTTAACTTACCGATTATTGAGGCAGTCTGGCAACGGCAAACGCTTCGGGCCTGGCGTCGAGAGCTCTGCTTTGAGTAAATCAGCTCCAATGCATAAAGGGGCAGCTACCAAGCGACCAAGTACTTTTAATTGGTCTATAGGCTTAGGTATCTCGCAGGAATTAATTTTCCTTCGTTGCTACTAGTGCGGTTCTTACAGCCCTCGAAACTCCAGGAACGTTAGGTTCACCTGCTTGCCGGTGTGTGTGGAACGTAGATACAATTAGTGAAGAGTATGGGTTGAGTTCCATATGATCTGTTTTCAGATTACGTGTTAGTTACTAGGGAGATTGTGACTCAAATGGATAATCACACTTAAACCCAAAATATACTCTACATGAACTAGAGATGCGTGATACAGGATGATAAGTTCATCAAAAACAATATTAGTCAGCCACTTATAGGAGCAAACGGTTCGCTTAGGAGCGCGGTAGATGATGAGGAACAGCTACCAAGAGGTCATGACCGAGCACTACTGACGGTAGTCGTGGCAGTGAAGTAATGTGTATGTGCCTCTAGATCGGAATAAGCGAAGTGAAACCAGTCGCTGTGGAGACGTAAAGGAGTGGCAAGAAGCTCTTTGAACGCACCAATGACCACACCGTCAATGTAGTTTCCTGACTTTTTGGTGTATCAACGCGGTGTGGCCTACGTGGCTACAAAGACTGGTGTACCACTCCAGCTGTACAACATGGCGTCAGAGCATTGGCCATAAAGAGTTCATGACCGACAGTGACTGGAGACGAATGTTACGAGGAACGTTCAAAAAGGTCTCGGTTGAAAAATGTGAAATTTGTTGTGGGACATAGTAGAATATTTCCGCCGCAGCCCCTGTAGTTTCATGAAGTTCCGATAGGTGGGCGGCGCTATACGTATTCTTCAATATGGCGTCTGTAAGGGTGGTGCGTTACAAGCCGATAGCTGTCATTGAATTTCTTTTGACGAAAAACCAAAGGTGCTAGCTAAGGCAGGGTTTGCCAAGCATGAAGACAAGCAGTAGAAACTGTCTTGTTATGCCCAGGATGGCTTGCCACAAAGGGCAACGTTGCGGAGAAATGGAATATAGTCATTGTACCGATGTGCGGTAAAGGTGAAGCCGATGACAACCCAAGAAGTCCTGCTATGGAATGAAACTGCGCCCCAGACCATCACTCCATGTCTTCAGTGAAGATATCCTCTTTGTATTGAGCCCCGATGACCAGCGGACACGTGTCTGGAGACAATGGTGACTATGGAAAACGCATAGCACTGTGAATGGTTTCAAGACAGTTCTGCATACACTAAGCAAGTGTTTCAGTGTATCTTCCTGAAATCTACATCTACATCTACATCGACATCCATACTCCGCAAGCCACCTGACGGTGTGTGGCGGAGGGTACCCTGACTACCTCTATCGGTTCTCCCTTCTATTCCAGTCTCGTATTGTTCGTGGAATGGAGGATTGTCGGTATGCTTCTGTGTGGGCTCTAATCTCTCTGATTTTATCCTCATGGTCTCTTCGCGAGATATACGTAGGAGGGAGCAATATACTGCTTGACTCTTCGGTGAAGGTATGTTCTAGAAACTTAAACAAAATCCCGTACCGAGCTACTCAGCATCTCTCCTGCAGAGTCTTCCACTGGAGTTTATCTATCACCTCCGTAACGCTTTCGCGATTACTAAATGATCGCAAAAAGCACTCACGATATGCCGGGAACAAATATTGTGGTCAACAAACAAATGTGCTTACAAACTACTCACGTATTGATTATACAGGGTGGCCAATTATCTCACGAAATAAGCGTCAAACGAAAAAACTACAAAGAACGAAACTTGTCTAACTTGAAGGGGGAAACCAGCTGGCGCTATGGGTGGCCTGCTTGATGGCGCTGCCATAGGTCAAACGGATATCAACCACGTTTTTTTAAATAGAAACCCCCATTTATATTACATATTCGTGTAGTACGTAAAGAAATATGAATGGTTTAGTTGGACCACTTTTTTCGCTTTGTGATATATGGCGCTGTAATAGTCACAAACGTATGGCTAACAATTTTAGACTAACAGTTGGTAACAGGTAGGTTTTTTAAAATTAAAATACAGAACATAGGTACGTTTGAACATTTTATTTCGGTTGTTCCAGTGTGATACATGTACCTTTGTGAACTTCTCATTTCTGAGAACGCATGCTGTTACAGCGTGATTACCTGTAAATACCGCATTAATGCAATAAATGCTCAAAATTATGTCAGTCGACCTCAATACATTTGGCAATACGTGTAACGACATTCTTCTCAACAGCGAGTAGTTCGCCTTCCGTAATGTTCGCACATGCATTGGCAATGCGCTGACGCATGTTGTCAGACGTTGTCGGTGGATCACGATAGCAAATATCCTTCAACTTTCCCCACAGAAAGAAATTCGGGGACGTCAGATTCGGTGAATATCCACCTGTCATGAGATATGCTATTCAATACCGCTTCAACCGCACGCAAGATATGTGCCGGACATCCATCATATTGCAAGTACATCGCCATTCTGTCATGCAGTGAAACATCTTGTAGTAAAATCTTGTAGTAACATCGGTAGAACATTACGTAGGAAATCAGCATACATACATTGCACCATTTAGATTGCCATCGACAAAATGGGGGCCAGTTATCCTTCCTCCCATAATGCCGTACCATACATAAACCTGCCAAGGTCGCTGATGTTCCACTTGTCGCAGCCATCGTGGATTTTCCGTTGCCCAATAGTGTATATTATGCCGGTTTACGTTACCGCTGTTGGTGAATGACGCTTCGTCGCTAAATAGAACTCGTGCAAAAAATCTGTCATCGTCCTGTAATTTCTCTTGTGCCCAGTGGCAGAACTGTACACGCCGTTCAGAGTCGTCGCCATGCAATTCCTCGTGCATAGAAATACGGTACGGGTGCAATAGATGTTGATGTAGCATTCTCAACACCGACGTTTTTGAGATTCCCGATTCTCGCGCAATTTATCTGCTACTGATGTGCGGATTAGCCGCGACAGCAGATAAAACACCTACTTGGGCATCATCATTTGTTGCAGGTCGTGGTTGACGTTTCACATGTGGCTGAACACGTCCTGTTTCCTTAAATAACGTAACTATCTGGCGAACGGTCCGGACACTTGGATGATGTCGTCCAGGATATCGAGCAGCATACATAGCACACGCCCGTTGGGCATTTTGATCACAATAGCATGGGCGTACCCAGCGAGGGGCAGGGGGAGGGGGGCAGCTGCCCCCCCCCCCCCCCGCCCCCTAGAAGATATTCGCAGTTTTTCACTAGTTTACTGTTTTATTTAATAAGAAATGCTGCATGTTTTCTCGGATTGTACAAATGCATTCTTGTATTTAAAATGTTTATTAAAAGCAGTTTTTCACTGGTTTGCTGTTTTATTTAATAAGAAGTATTGTATGTTGTCTCAAGTCCTTGTTTCCTGAGACTAATATGACCTGCCCCCTCCCCCCCCCCTCCCCCCCCTAGTTCAGAGCCTGGGTACGCCCTTGCACAATAGCCATACATCAACACGACATCGACCTTTTCCGCAATTGGTAAACGATCCATTTTAACACGGGTAATGTATCACGAGGCAAATACCGGCCGCACTGACGGAATGTTGCGTGATACCACGTACTTCCACGTTTGTGACTATTACAGCGCCATCTATCGCAAAACCAAAAAAAGTGGTCCAACTAAAACATTCATATTTATTTACGTACTACACGAATATGTAAAAAAAATAGAAGAGTAGTTTTTTCGTTTGATGCTTATTTCGTGAGATATTTGCCCCGGTCACAATCAATGGACTACCCTGTATGATGTATAATGAGGAAATGTTAGTGTGTTACTGTGTAGAGAAGGTGCCGTCGTTTATATCAGAAATACTAGAAAAACTGAACACGGAACCAGCTCGGTGACCAATGGTGAATATTCACTACGTCGCTGGTATCTCTAGCCTATTGACTTAGAACATTCAAACGGTATTCATACTTATCAGAGAAACTATCCTCGGTGTATTAATACGAGTGAAATAGAGTTTTTGTATTAAAATAACAAACAGCATTTAATACAATTGGTGTCTATATTTACCGCTGTGCTTGAAGGTCTAAGAGTTTTGCGAAATCTTGACGGCCAAACGGGAACCGATCGTTACTTCTCCAGATTAGCCCAGTACCTTAACACTGCAGCCCGCCCGGTTCGCCGTGCGGTCTAACGCACGGCTTTCCGGAGCGGGAAGGAGCGTCGGTCCCAGGCACGAATCCGCCCGGCGGATTTGTGTCGAGGTCCGGTGAGCCGGTCAGTCTGTGGATCGTTTTTAGGCGGTTTTCCATCTGCTTCGACGAATGCGGGCTGGTCCCCCTTATTCCGCCTCAGCTACACTATGTCGGCGATTGCTGCGCAAACAAGTTCTCCACGGACGCGTGCACCACCAATACTCTACCACGCAAACATAGGGGTTACACTCGTCTGGTGTGAGACGTTCCCTGGGGGGGGGGCCAACGGGGGCCGAACCGCACAATAACCCTGGGTTCGGTGTGGGGCGGCGGAGGGGTGAAGTGGACTGCGATGTTCGTTGTGGACCACTGCGGCTGCGGCGGGGACGGAGCCTCTCCGTCGTTTCTACGTCCCCGGTTAACATAACATAACCTTAACACTGCGCTTTCCACTTTTATTATATGTCTGAGTAACCGCCCTTTGTCAGCACAGAGCTGCCTTATATTTCTAAAAAAGATTTCGCAGTTTATGTGAAAAGCAATCTCCATTGGTTGCTAAAAAAACTTGCTTCATAAAGCGTTAAGTACTGTATTACTAAATCTGCCTCGTCACCGACAACGGCGTCGCAATACCGTGGCACCCAAATTTGTCCGACTCAGTCGAGACTGCACTGCGTTAATCTGTGCCGAAAGCGCGCAGATAATCATACGTGACAAAATACAGGCTTCAGTGTGATAACCTATCAGTGCTTGCACGATATGATCCATTCGCAGTCAAACGACGAATCAATCCGGAAAGAATGTTTACGGCATAGGCTTTTGATAAGAAACATTCTAAAGTCTGCAGATAAAATACGATAACGAAGAGTCATCGGCGGATCTAGGATTCATATTGGTTGACACATTCTTACCGGATGACTGTCGTCGAAAATCAGGTGTTTTCCATGATAAACGAGGACTGCGTCCGCATTCGAGTTTGAGGAAAAGGAAAAACTGAAAATGTATTTTGTCGCTCTTTGCTTCAATGCTTGAAATCAAACCAGGCAGTTGGTTAGAACAAGTGCTGTATTTTGAGTTACTGATCAGTTTCGAGAACGCTTATTTTCAAGGGCACAAATGGATGTAGACATATCCTCCTAGTAAGTATAACGGTGAGGCACCTAAGACAGGTCACGCCAAACATATCCAGAATGAACAAAATATGTCGAGGTCCGGTTTTCGCCAAGTGATAATGGTCAGTATGACGACTTTCCTGACGTTCACAAGTAATTTTTATCGTTTACAGTCGCCGAATTAAGACATTGGCTTGGTTTTTTCTAATGGAACTACATAATTTTTCTCTGACGTTTGAAACAAGCTTTTAGGAGAACTTCAAGGACACAACATTGTGGAACTTGATCAAATAACAGCGTCGCAAACGACTGTTCCGCCGTCACGAGAATTTCTTCCACAAACGTCTGTCCTATTACACCAGATACGAACCCGTAACTCAGGTGTGGGTCGTGTGTTTACTGTCATGACTATCACGCAACGTGCTCAAAACATTGAACTTGAGTATTTATACACGCTGCTCTAGTTGTTTGGCGACATTCACCGTAAAAGTTATCCACTTTTTCGACTGTCGTATATACTGTGAATGTCCCAATAGCTTTACGAGCAAGTTATCTAACTTAAAACAGCAGAATACAGATAAACACAAGAACCATACCTGAGCTGGTCTCTGTGGCCGAGCGGTTCTAGACGCTTCAGTCTGGAACCGCGCTGCTGCTGCGGTCGCAGGTTCGAATCCTGCCTCGGACATGTCTGTGTGTAATGTCCTTAGGTTAGTTAGGCATAAGTATTTCTAAGTCTAGGGGAGTGATGACCTCAGATGTTAAGTCCTATAGTGCTTAGAGCCATTTGAACCAACCATACGTGAGTTATGTGTTTTCTTGCATTGGAATTGTGGAATCTCTTCTCCTGACGTTGATTTGCGGCACTGTTATTTCGATACTATTTTAACAAATCCCACACACTGCTATGTCACTGAAGTTCTCTGAAAAGCTTCTTTCAAACGCTACAGGAAAAGTTTATAGTTCCATTAGAAAAAGAACCTAGTCGATGCCGTAATTTGGCGATTATAAAGGATAAAAAATACACGTGAACATCAGGAAATTCGCCATATTGTCCGATATAACTTGCTGAAAACCACAGCTCGTTATATTTATTCATTCTGCGTGTATCTGAGGTCGCCTATTAACTGTTTCACCCTGTACTTTAAAAATCACACGTCATGCTCATTACCGAGCGAGGTGGCGCAGTGGTTTGCACACTGGACTCGCATTCGGGAGGACAACGGTTCAATCCCGTCTCCGGCCATCCTGATTTAGGTTTTCCGTGATTTCCCTAAATCGTTTCAGGCAAATGCCGGGATGGTTCCTTTGAAAGGGCACGGCCGATTTGCGTCCCAATCCTTCCCTAACCCGAGCTTGCGCTCCGTCTCTAATGACCTCGTTGTCGACGGGACGTTAAACACTAACCACCACCACCACCACCACCACCACCACCACCACCACGCTCATTTGCTGGTGACATGTAAATTTGATGTATAAAATGAATGTTTGACTATCAGCAGCTATCGACCAGTATCGGTCACAGACAATCTTCAGGTATTCTACCCAAAGATACAAAAAAATTGCATATAGTATACAGGAAATGTTACAAATTCTTTTCCAAGGAAGTGCAAAATATACATCAATACTTACAGGGATCAAACAGTTTAAGCCACATCACATCTGTCATTACTTAAATAATGGCCACGTCTCATGTGTAGAGCATGTCATGAATTCCAGCACACAACACAGGACTTTTAAATGCAAACATATTAAAAACAATCGTAAACAGAGAATTACTGAAGAGAAGACCAGAGGTATAAGTATTAAAATTGTACAAAATACCGAGGAATTGGTCAAAAATCTTTAAAAAGTATTTGCGTCATATGGTATAAAAATATCTCGATGACAAGTTTCTTCCCAAATGCAGAGGACTGGACCATATTTGGTATAGTGTCATATGTAAACAGAAAAACCGAGTTGCTATCCCCGGAATAACAACGATCTTAGAACATAAGGTAAAAATTATTACAGAACCCTAATGTTAAGCAGTAGTATAATCATTGCTTATACTCGATGAAATATGTATAAACAAACGTCAGTTGCATGATAAACGTTATGAAAATAGTATCCATAACATAAAAACAAGCTAAAATACAGTGTTCAGAAATAGGTTGAAATGTCATCCAGCGTTCATTTGCATCTAAATTACACAGTGAACAATTACTGTAAAATATTGACTACATTTAGAGGAAAACATATTAAAATAAAGTTTCGTTAAAGTGCTTCATTAGAAGCCTTGTACATCAGTAATACGAATACCATAAAAAAAGGGAGGGGGATAAATAACCACAGCATAACCAACCATGTGCCCAAATTTGGGTTTAGGGAACATTGACAACACATGTATATGATAGTGGTAGTGATGAGTAACATTCTTTAACTAAAGAAAACTTTAGCTAAAAGGCATTAGAGGCTCATCCACTAAGGATACATTTTGAGAGTAGATTGGAATTCATGACATGCTCTACACATGAGACGTGGTCATTACTAAAGTAATGAGAGCTGTGATGGTGTGGCTTGAAGTATTCATGTATATTTTGCATTTCCTGTAGACTGCACGTAACTTTCTTTTTGTGTCTTTGGTAGAATGCGTGATGATTGATTGTGACTGAAACATGTCACCATTTGGGTTTTAAACTTAAAAAAAAAAGCAGCCGATGATCAAACAAGCATTTTATACATTATTTGACGGCTGTTAATAGTCACCTTCCAGAAATGTAATTCTTAATCCATACTTATTTAGAAGAATGTGTTCACATTCATTAATACCCTTGAAAATGAACTAAAGCACGAAACAGGCCAGTACTGCTGAATAAAGTAGTTGTCCCAAACAGACTAATTGAAATGATGTCTTCCGCAGAGTACAGCCCTGGAGAATATGGAAACATTATGGACTGATGTTTCTGCAAATGGGGTTTGGTAAAGGACAGCATGTACTAATACTACTACGCCAATTTCATCATTTTCGAATTTCGTTGGTAACGAAACACAGTGACGATGTTTACATGCGGCACAACAACAGTGGTGCTAAATAAAGTAGTTGTTCCAGACAGACTAATGGAAATGATGTCTTCCCCAGAGTTCATTGATGGAGAATGCGGACATATTATGGATATGTTTTTACAAATGGGGGTTGGCAAAGGACAACGTGTATCAATACTACAGTGCCGACTTCATAATTTCCGAATTTCGTTGGCAGGGGAACACAGTGACAATTTTTTCATGCGGCAAAACTTCCGGTAGACGAAAACCGAATTTTGGGAATCGTTTTTTGCTGTCGTCTTTACATGTTGAGGCTTGAACTGGTTTTGCTAGAACGGTCAAATATCGCTTTTCTGAACGTCAGTTGTTCTACACAAATGGCGTGCAGTAGTCAGCTCTTACGTTTTCTTATTTAGCACACTGACTGTTTCTCTGAAATTAAATATTAGAGATAGACAAATTCCTTCTCGATCTTATATTTCTGCTTCTCCTTCACTGCACAAAATCACTCGGTCCACGTCAGACGAAGATTTTTAAATCAAGGCGTAAACTGTCAAACCAACCACATTTCAAAAACGATTGTGTGTTTACGTGGGAGCGAAAATCGATTGTGGAAGTGCATGCCCGGCACCTAGAACAGCGTATTCAGAATCGATTTTGGAGTGTTTGCGTGAACAACCAGAAGCGGCACTGGGATATCGTTTTACAAAGTCCAGTTTTAGGAGCCCCATGTAAACATGGCGAATAATTCTAGTCGGAAAACGTGATTGGCCAGACCGAATCACATGTCACCACTCTTACGTCTGGGTTGATACGTAATGCCACGACTTCGGATCATGTGCCAGTCACATCTCGGAATAGCGCTGACGCCGTATGTTAATTATTTTCCAATCGCTACCCTCCACTTCGATCCACCCAGTACCGTGGAAATAAATGTAAGCTATGTTAACAAACGACCGTCCAATCTGTCACTTCTTCCAATTCGTGTTTTTGACAGACACTTTTCCTCGCAGATTATGTGGAGCACCACTTCTTATTTCATCAGTCCACTTAGTTTTCAGAATCATTTTGTAACACAACAACTCAATAACTTTGATTAGTTTCTTTCCCGGCCGGCCGAAGTGGCCGTGCGGTTCTAGGCGCTACAGTCTGGAACCGAGCGACCGCTACGTTCGCAGGTT
This sequence comes from Schistocerca americana, assembly GCF_021461395.2. NCBI lineage: Eukaryota > Metazoa > Arthropoda > Insecta > Orthoptera > Acrididae > Schistocerca > Schistocerca americana. The sequence continues at coordinate 274,130,522 of NC_060119.1, read as the reverse complement.
CGAATCCTGCCTCGGGCATGGATGTGTGTGATGTCCTTAGGTTAGTTAGGTTTAATTAGTTCTAAGTTCTAGGAGACTGATGACCTCAGATGTTAAGTCCCATAGTGCTCAGAGCCATTTGAACCATTTTTTCTTTCCCGATACGTATACAGCACCAGTATTAGGATCTCACTATGGTATTCCATTCACGTGTGCTTCAGTAGACATTCAGTGTGGAAAGATCTCCGCTTCTTACGTCAACTGCTGGTTATAACGAGCTTCATTTTCACTGCAAAACTAGTTAGCTCTTTCGACAGTTCCATGACATCGCTTTTGATGCGACATTGAACCATAATGAAAACATTCTTGCATATAAAAAACAAATAAGAAAAGAAAAAGCAGAGGGGTCATATATAAATGAGGCGCCGACAGACTCCTAGGAATGACTGCAGAAGTAAATTTCTCGGTGAAGTAGTCTCTTTCACCCTGTGACGTCAGCAGCTGGTGGCAGCGCGGTCGTGCTATGCATTAAACATGACGGGTCGTGGCACAGTGCGCTCATCGCTGGACCGTCTACCGCGACGCCGCAAAAGCGTGTCACACAGTGAATACACCGGATGCGGCGCTCACACACACACACACACACACACACACACACACACACACACACACACACACACACGGTGCACTGTTCAGTTTCGCGTGACTGCCGACAGGTGTCCTTGTCATTGTCACCCTGCTGGGCACGTAGCGAGGACAAGGTGACGGAAAACACTAGCTGTTGCGTAATTTCGCGACACTGCGCTTCCGGCGACATTTCCGAGTAATTAAAGGGTGCAGGGGACGGTGAAGAGTTAACAAGGTTATTTTTTATTGCAAATTATATTTGGCTGAATCTGCAACAACAGCTTTAACACCATGAATATTCAAGTGGTATGGAAGAAAACACCTCGCAGGCGAAAGAGCGACTGTTGACGTAGGTATAGCGTCAAACAACAGTTCATTACTACGGGTCGCGCGCGCTTGCGAGAGAGAGAGAGAGAGAGAGAGAGAGAGAGAGAGAGAGAGAGAGAGAGAGAGCATGAGAATATAAGAATACTGTCCCACGTTTAATAGGAATCATTCGTCTACCTAATTCACAAGGTAGATTGAGAAATGATCTACGCTAGTCAATGGTTTTCCATAGTGGACTTCTATTTGAATATTTCCTTTTTTGCAGTTATGCAGCTGTAATGAGTCCGCCAAAAATGCTTTCCTTGCATATTTCTTATTTATTGCTACTGGTTTCGAGTATGGCGTATTTTCAAGCTGTACCTAAATGTAATCAAGTTAGTATATCTACATATACAGGGCGGTTCATTGATAGTGACCGGGCCAAATATCTCACGAAATAAGTATCAAATGAAAAATCTACAAAGAACGAAACTCGCCTAGCTTGAAGGGGGAAACCAGATGGTTGGCCCGCTGGATGGCGCTGCCATAGGTCAAACGGATATCAACTGCGTTTTTTAAAAATAGGAACCGCTATTGTTTATTACGTATTCGTGTAGTACATAAAGAAATATTAATCTTTTAGTTGGATCAATTTTTCGCTTTGTGATAGATGGCCGCTGTAATAGTCACAAACGTATAAGTAAGTGGTATCACGTAACATTCAGCCAGTGCGGACGGTACTTGCATCGTGATACATTACCCGTGTTAAAATGGACCGTTTACCAATTGCGGAAAAGGTCGATATCATGTTGATGTATGGCTATTGTGATCAAAAGCCCAACGGGTGCGTGCTATGTATGCTGCTTGGTATCCTGGCCGACATCACCCGAGTGTCCGGACCGTTCGCCAGATAGTTACGTTATTTAAGGAAACAGGAAGTGTTCAGCCACGTGTGAAACGTCAACCACGACCTGCAACAAATGATGAGGCCCAAGTAGGTGTTTTATCTGCTGTCGCGGCTAATCCGCACATCAGTAGCAGATAAATTGCGCGAGAATCGGGAATCTCAAAAACGTCGGTGTTGAGAATGCTACATCAACATCAGTTGCACCCGATCCATATTTCTATGCACCAGGAATTGCATCGCGACGACTTTGAAAGTCGTTTACAGTTCTACCACTGGGCACAGGAGAAATTACGAGACGATGACAGATTTTTTGCACGAGTTATATTTAGGGATGAAGCGTCATTCACCAACAGCGGTAACGTAAACCGCCATAATATGCAATATTGGGCAACGGAAAATCCACGATGGATGCGACAAGTGGAACATCAGCGACCTTGGCGGGTTAATGTATGGTGCGGCATTATGGGAGGAAGGATAATTGGCCCTCATTTTATCGATGGCAATCTAAATGGTGCAATGTATGCTGATTCCCTACGTAATGTTCTACCGATGTTCTGCATGACAGAATGGCAATGTACTTCCACCATGATGGATGTCCAGCACATAGCTCGCGTGCGGTTGAGGCGGTATTGAATAGCATAATTCATGACAGGTGGATTGGTCGTCGAAGCACGATACCATGGCCTGCGCGTTCACCGGATCTGACGTCCCCGAATTTCTTTCTGTGGGGAAAGTTGAAGGATATTTGTTATGGTGATCCACCGACAACGCCTGCCAACATGCGTCAGTGCATTGTCAATGCATGTGCGAACATTACGGAAGGCGAACTACTCGCTGTTGAGAGGAATGTCGTTACACGTATTGCCAAATGCATTGAGGTTGACGGACATCATTTTGAGCATTTATTGCATTAATGTTCTATTTACAGGTAATCACGCTGTAACAGCATGCCTTCTCAGAAATGATAAGTTCACAAAGTTACATGTATCACATTTGAACAACCGAAATAAAATGTTCGAACTTATCTACGTTCTGTATTTTAATTTAAAAAACCTACCTGTATTATAAATTTTTACAATAAGATCGTAAATGCTTCTTTTAAATATGACGTATTTTTGTCTCGTTATATTTCTGTATAGTTGTTACATTATCGATCTGTGTGTCAGGGATATGGTTTGCTTTTAAATTTTTATCTATCACAGATAATTCGGAACAAAACACAATCCTAAACTTTATGTATGATATCAATCGATTTTCATGAAAGACTAACATTTAAAAGCAAACGATATCTCTCACATATAACTGGAGAATGTAACAACCATGCAGAAATATAACAAAGGTACATCATATTTTTAAAAAAAAATAGTGTCTCCCGCCAGTTAAAGGTGCCTGCCGTGAGATTTCGCCTGATGTCATGCAACCCCACATAACGTAATTGTCATGCATTTCCTTCTTCATGACAGCTGTCGACCGCAAACTGCACGGCAATGAGGACGGTCCTGATTTTCGATGGGAAGTGTTTGATCACCCACCATACAACCAGACAACATTTTGGCATAGGCAACAGAGCTATAGTCTGCCGTAGAAAATTGTCAGAAACCACGGGAGGCTGTCTTCTATGACGAGGATATTGGAAAATTGGTACAACAGATTTCAAAGTCGGAGCGGCGATTATGTAGAGAAGAAGCTGGAAGGTGTAACTAACTGTTGCAAATAAAAGTTTGGATTTACACTGTTTCCATTTGGGGACCGCTCGTTCCTTACTTTCCTCGTAGATATATGTGGTGATAATAGAACTATATTTAGGTACCACTTGAAAATGAGCTCAGTTCGAAATCGTTTGCAATAAATATAAAATATAGTTAAAAAAAGTAGCTCTGGTGAAGTAACATCACTATACATTGAATAATATTTGCCTTTGAATTGTTTCTTTTATATTCATATTATATTAAGGACATATGTTGAGCATCAGACTTACAAGGAGAGAGCGCCTTCTCGTCATTGCCGAATTAGTCCACATTCATGGTACAGGTAGGGTGTGGTGAGACATGAAAGTGCCCCTAGTGGAAACTCCAGATGGCCAAACGTTTTGGAAATACAAGGAGTTTTGATACGGACCTATCACCATTTGAACCTTACGAATTGTCCCTAAAACAGTGTGTATAGGAAGCGGTGATTGGCTCAGCGGTAAGAGATTGGATTCCCTATGAAAAGGTCTCAGGTTCGACTCTGCCAGGGGGCAAATGTTTTTGTACTCCTTGGCAATGCGTACATTGCAGGTGCAGACGGAGTAGAATACATGTAAAAACGTATTGGTAGCAATGGCTGAAAGTATTATTTGAAATGAAGAGAATGGCGCAACAGAGGATTTCGTGGCAGTCGGCATCAAACCAGTCAGAAAACACATACGACTAAAAATAATTTACAATACTATAAAGTAGCTGCATATAGCGATGGAACTGGGCAACTGTCGAGAAAGCAATGCTGGCGGACGATGATTTTATAGTTATCTTGTCGAAGTATTCATGAGATTTATTGCTCCCTTGCTAACAGCAAGTAGGCATCGCAGCATTTTGAATATTTTGGTACTGGGCCCTGGAAATCAATATTGACAGACGTAGAAGACTGTGACTTACTTGAGACTTTTCACTTGATGTATTGCATATTTAGGATCCTGTTACCTAGTATTTTGAAACACGTCGCACATTTTATGTTTTGTCATGTGATAACCTAAATTGTTCCTTATTCCAAGCAAATACTGAATTCACCATTTAAAATCGAAGTAATAATAATGAGATAGAAAGGAAAATTCAAGTTAATGAACGGAATCGGAGGGTATTGCATAAGACTGTCACTAATTTGTTGAAACTGAAGGAAATTTAAGGATGACAGGAAAGATTAGAGATGAGCTGTAGATTCTCGCGGGTGGTGGGTAAGAGGGTAATACATAGAGATGTAGGTCCAACGTTGGTTTTTGTTGTTATTAGGCCATATGCCAATATCTACCTACACAGTTTTTACGTGACTCTAGGTACGATAACCTGTCACGGCTAGATTATGCCGGTTCTCTCTCGTAAGAATAGTCAGGTGCATTTTCTCTGGAGTTTGGGCAGATATTAGCGTTTTGATTTTTGCAGTGTGACGCTGGAATCAGCCCACACACATACTGACCATCACGTCTTTCAGGCGACACCTGAAGTCAAGCGTCGGTTTGTTTCCCATTACGAACAAAAGGCTTTTTAGAGCAGAATTTTACGGACCCATTCGATAGAGTGGTACCAAATTAGCATGGTGCGACATTCGTTTTATCGATATTTATTAAAATGGAGAGTGAAACACGAAGAATAACTAGTACTCCAGCAACGAAAGCAGCGCCCTGGCCAACGCTGACTTCTATCGCCACGCAGTAGCGCTGCTCAGTCGCTGCTAGAGTACTATTCTTCGTGTCCTTATTAATCCATATCGATTAAACAGGTATCACCGATCTATGGAAGGACCCCATAAAATTATGCTTTAAAAATTTTTGTTTGTAACTGGAAACAAACCGACGCTTTCCGTCTACACTGGACGACACACGAGAGATGTGATGAGCAGTATTCGTTTGGGCTGAATTCAACTAAACACTGCAAAAACTAAGTTGAAAATATATGCCAAAACACCAGAAAAATGCGCTTGACGACTCCTAGGAGAGACACCCTGTATTCTAGATCAAAAAAGTTATCATAGTCTCTATTGTTACTTTGGTCAGTTTCCCCATCTTCCTTCGATGTGTCTTATGTTGATTCTGTGCTGTGTCCTGGGTGTGATGTCAGGTCTGTCTTGTCTATCGTTCACGTGTTGAAGGTGCAGGGCCTCCGATATCGAGTCTGCCGTGTTGTTGATTTCATGCCATGCTGTTTTCTCTCTAATCGCGTTGTACAAGTCCTTGCTACGTGTGCCCTAGTCGTCTGGCCTGTGTGAGAAATGTGCAGAGTATTGCAACGCGCTATGGGGAGCCTCCCTATATATATATATATATTCTTCCCTTTCACTCAGATGCATGCTGTGTAAATGCGTTGTGTAAGAGCCGGGTGCAGCCTGGAAGTGGGCCATGCCTCTGCTTCCTTAAGGTCTAGAACGCTGACTTGTCTCCGTAGCAGCAAGGTCGGCGAAAGCTCCGACACGAGTACTTTCAGTTCATAAATCTTTTGATGAGCGCCGACAGCCACGAATTACAACCGCGTGAGCATACCGGAAACTGGCGACCTATGCCGCCTGTCATGGCGCATGCGCCGCCGCTAAAGGTCACCGCGCCGGCTGTATTAAATGGCTGCGATGACGCAACAGTTCCTCTTGAACCGCCCCGCGGGTCCCGGTGCGACAGCGACAGGTTTCTGTTGGGGGCCGGTATCAGTTTACCTGTGCGGCGTCGGCCTGAGGTAAAAGCGTCGCCCCTGCAGCACCGGCCTGGACACCTCGCGATCAAACGCAGCTGCCACACGTCTCTCGCGCCCGCTAATGATCCAGTCATTTCAGCACGCCGCGAAAGACGTATGTAGATTAGGGCTGTAGAAGTAATTACCTCAAAACAAAAAAGGTTCAAATGGCTCTGAGCACCATGGGACTCAACTTCTGAGGTCATCAGTCCCCTAGAACGTAGAGCTACTTAAACCTAACTAACCTAAGGACATCACACACATCCATGCCCGAGGCAGGATTCGAACCTGCGACCGCAGCGGTCTCGCGGTTCCAGACTGTAGCGCCTAGAACCGCACGACCACTCCGGCCGGCTTAATTACCTCACCTTGCACCGATTCTATTCGGTATTGTCTAGACACCTACCAGCTACAAAGTATTCCTTAGTTCGTTACTGATATAGCTAATACACATATATACTTTTTTGCTTAAATAAAGTGAGCCTCTTATAGATAAACACAGAGAATTTAACCTTTTATCGAACATGAGAAGGCTTCTGGCGTGTAAAACTGTCTTTGGCAGATTACTATTCGAGCTATCTAAGGTGACACTTGTCGCGGTGGCCGATGGGAGCGACTCAAGTGTGTCAGCTTGTTAGCACGAAAGGTTCGTCTGAATGCAGACATTCTTACCACCTCATAGAGGTAGCGAAAAGTATAAAAGCAAACGCGTTGTAATAAACAAAGATAGGAATCAGAAGAAACCGTTATTAACCGAGCTCTAAGACAGGGGTGTGAACTACCACCAACTTTTTTCATTATGTACATTGACTCCATTCGTCATCAATGTAAAAGTTAAGTAAAAAACAGGAATAAACATAGCGAATGATGAGACCTGAATGTGCTTCTGTTCGCAGATATTGTCTTTCTTACTCAAAAGAATGAAGATGACCTCCACAAAAAAATGGTTCAAATGTCTCTGAGCACTATGGGATTTAATTTCTGAGGTCAACAGTCCCCTAGAACTTAGAACTACTTAAACCTAACTAACCTAAGTACATCACACACATCCATGCCCGAGGCAGGATTCGAACCTGCGACCGTAGCGGTCGCGCGGCTCCAGACTGAAGCGCCTGCAACCGCTCGGCCACTCCGACCGGCTGACCTCCACAGATCAGATACACAAGCTGAACGAAATATGAAAGGAATACTGTTTAAAAGTTTCTAGCAATAAAATAAAAATAACGGCATTCCGAGGAAAGTATGCAGTCACATCAAAAACTGTTCTAGGTAATGCAGTTTTCAAATAAGTTTCTCGAATCTATTACTGATGATACGATGTGTTTTAGTTTAGACTGCGATAATGAGAGGACCACAATCAAATTCCATGAATGGTCGTATCCTACGGGAGTTAAAGCTGGCTTACCACAAAAAATAAATTTAAAAAATAAAATAAAATTCAACATCAGAGATGAGCTTCCTCAGGACGACGAAAGAAAAACACAAGAAGAGAGACGCTTAGAAATGAAGATATTAGAACAATTAAATAACATCAACATGAATGAAAAAATTGAATAATATCTCGAAAACTGGAGACACCTTATGAGAATGTCAGGTCATAGATTTCCTCAGAAGATCCTGAACTATGAGCACAATGGGAAAACAGACATTGCAGAACCTCGGAAGAGATGGGAGTGATTTAGTTAGTTATATCACAACGGGCAATATCCTAATCCTTGAAAGGTAGTTGAAGATATGAAGATGTAGATATAAAGATGATAATGATGCTAACATATCAAATTGTGGGCTTACTCTTGCTCGAGAATGCACCATTGAACAGTTTGTCTTTCTTGAAGAGATACACTACGTGATCAAAAGTATCCAGACACCCCCAAAAACATACGTTTCTCATATTAGATGCATTGTGCTGCCACCTACTGCTAGGTACTCCGATCAGCGACCTCAGTAGTTATTAGACATCGTGAGAGAGCAGAATGGGGCGCTCCGCGGAGCTCACGAACTTGGAACGTGGTCAGGTGATTGGGTGCCACTCGCCATACTTCTGTACGCGAGATTTCCACACTCCTAAACATCCCTAGGTCCACTGTTTTCGATGTAATAGTGAATGGAAACGTGAAGGGACACGTACAGCACAGAAGCGTACAGGCTGACCTCGTCTGTTGACTGACAGAGACGCCGACAGTTGAAGAGGGTCGTAATCTGTAATAGGTAGACATCGATCCAGACCATCACACAGGAATTCCAAACTGCACCAGGATTCACTAAAAGTACTATGAAAGTTAAGTGGATTTCATAGTCGAGCGGCTGCTCATAAGTCACACGTCACGCCTGTAAGTGCGAACGACGCCTCGCTTGGTGTGAAAAGCATAAACATTGGACGATTGAGCAGTGGAAAAACGTAGTGTGTAATGACGAATCACGGTACACAATGTGGCGATCCGATGGCAGGCTGTGGCTATGGTGAATTCCCGGTGAACGTCAACTGCCAACGTGTGTAGTGCCAACAGTAAAATTCGGAGGTGGTGGTGTTACGGTGTGGTCGTGTTTTTCATGGAGGGGGCTTGCACCCCTGGTTGTGCGTGGCACAGCACAGGCGTACATTGGTGTTGTAAGCACCTAGTTGAATCCCGCTGTTCAAGAGCAATTCGGAAATGGCGATTCAATCTTTTAACACAATTGAGTACTATGGCCGAGTGGTTACACGGCAATAACATCGCTGTAATGGACTGACCTAAATCCCGTAGAACACTTTGGGATGTTTTGGAACGCCGACTTCGTGCCATTCCTCACCGACAGACATCGATACCTCTCCTCAGTGCAGCACTCCGTGAAGAATGGGCTCCATTCCTCAATAAACCTTCCAGCACCTGATTGAACGTGTAGCTGGAAGAGTGGAAGCTGTTATCGAGGCTAAGGGTGGACCAACACCATACTGAATTCCAGCATTACCGATGGAGGGCGCCACGAACTTGTAAGTCATTTTCAGCCAGGTGTTCGGATACTTTTAATCACATAGGGAACCTCTTCTACACGCTGATGAACAGTCGCCATGGCTGAATTGACGTTGGTGATAACAGCTGAAGCTGACTCGTTGTCATATCGAAACAATTACAGATTGAATCGCCAAGCCACTGCCTCATATACAGGGTGTTCGGGAAACCCCATTACAAGCTCGTAGGACTTGTAGAGGAGAGTGAGCAGAAAATATTTTGAATGGGAACCGATATCCGGTAACATACCGTTTCCGAGCTAAAACCATTGCAAAACATGTTAGCAACGCGACCAATTTTATGGGAAATCGTGATTTGGCGCAATACTTGTATGTCATTTTATTAATACAACTCGTTTCGATTAGACAGTTAAACCATCTTCAAATACAAAGAAAATTCCATTAGTAATAGGACACACGTCCAAATATGACCATTTGTACCAAGATCAATGCTATGCAAAGTCTAGTCACGTTACATAACCACCTGTCAAAAGACTGAATAACCGTCTTTTGCAGCACGGACTGCTGCGAGAGGTGCAGGAAGACTCAGCGAGGTTCTGGAAGGTATCGACAGGCATGTAGAGCCAAGTCGACTCCAGTTCCTTGGCTAGATGCTCTAGATATCTCCGTTGAGGATCCATGGCGTGAACAGCCCGATACAGGCGGCCTGCAGATTCTCGGCTGGGCTTAAATCAAGGGAGTCTGGTGGCCTGGGGTCTACGGTAGACTTACGCTGCACCAGGACGAGTATACCACGCAAATACGCTGCAGGCTGTGTCACGTTGCATTGTTCTGCTGATAGATGTCATCATGCCGAAGAAAAATAACCTGCATGTAGGAGTGGGCACAGTCGCTGATAGAGGCATATTTGTGTTGAACCAATATGCCTTCTAGAATAACGAGCTCACCCAGGGAATACCACGAAAACATTCTCTAGAGCATAACGTACTCTCCTCTGGCCTGGACTCTTCGGACGGCTGTTTCAGGGGCGTAAACGGCCACGTGGCCGCTGGAGCATAAAACACGATTCATCTGAGGACGGCATATGTAGCCACTCCGCGGACGTCTAGCTACGGTATTGGCGTGCAGATTCCAGGTTTCGTCGGCGATGACGAATAGTTAGCATTGATCCATGAGCCAGGTGCCTGCTGCGGAGGCCCATAAGCAGCAACGTTCGCTGAATTGTCCTTGGGGAGACACTGCTCCATCTGAGCAGTCAGTTGCTCTACAACGGCCGTGCACATCTCCGCTGCCGTCGTTCGCCCCCTTTCATCTATGAAATGTTAATTAAATCGTGACCCTAAGCTGCCGATAGGCGTTGATATACATCAACGGGACAGTTGAAAATGTATGCTCCGACCGGGACTCGAACCCGGTATCTCCTGCTTACATGGCAGACGCTCTGTCCATCTGAGCCACTGAGGGCACAGAGGATAGCGCGACTGCAGGGATTTATCCCTAGCACACTCCCCGTGAGACCCACATTCCCAGCGTAATGTCCACACACTACATTCGTAGTGCCCCTGGCCACTACACTCATTATTCGCGGTAGACAATTACTGAGTCCTGTAAGAGTTTGGGCAATGCGTGTGCATACAGAAGTAGGTCAATGGCCGGTTAGCCTTAACTATATGGATGATGGTATCTGATCTTTCGGACATGTCCGAAAGAACATATACCATCTCCATACCTTTCATACTCGTACTGCATCGCAGCTGCCTCGTCGCAGATTTTGCATAGCGCCATTTGCCATGCTGGGTATTCTTCAACCACGGCGATTCGCTAACAGTTTGCAACCTTCGCTGTTTCGAAAGTACTTCCACCCTTGGCATGAAAGCCAATAATGATGCCCTTTTGCCGATAAGATAAATCGCTGCATTTCCGCATCACGGCAAGCACTGCATTGTTTCCGCTTCTCCCCGACGCGCTTTGTGTATCCTCCACTGCTAGTGCTGCCATCTGCCGTATGTGAGTGATTGTTCTACGTTGGTGACGAACATCGCCGATGGTCACATTAATGTGACCTGGACAGCGTACAGTGACTATATGAAAATTACAGAATGCAGGAAAATCGCAGATTTGTACGTAAGACAATATGTTAACACGCGAAGAACAAGGCCGAGTTGAAAGTCTGTCGCTTGCTTTGTACCTCGAGACGGCCGGTTGTGTGACCGAAACTCCTTATTTTAATACTTTGTCAAAGAGCTCGGTGATTTTTTTTTTATCTAAAAGCTGTACCAAACGGCCGCCTTAAATATTTATTTATTTATTTAGCTTATGGCATGACATACTACATTGGAAACAGCATGAAAGAGAATATACATTGTTAAAGTATAGGATACAAACATAATAAAGTAACGTAAATTGAACATTGGTTCATAACAAATGTAAAACTATATTACAAAACAATAAGATTGCATAAAGTTCAGATTCCAGTATTTTCAGCAATCACAATTCTACACTTAGACTCTTCAGCCACTCCACAGCTTGTGGTGTTGCCCTCAGGAAGTCATCAGTGCCGGTGAACGCCCTCAGTGGACACTCGCTGACGACGTGGTGGATGGTTTGTTCTTTGGCACCACAGTCGCACACAGGGTCGGGTCTCAAGTTCCGTCTGTACATCGAGGATCCGCATCGGCCATGACCTGTCCGTATTTTGTTCAGTGTTACCCATGTTTTCCTCGGGAGGTGGAAGCCCGCTGGTTGGTTGGGAGTCTCAAATAAAGTATGCCCTCTTGGATCGGCTCTGTTTCTCCAGTCCGTTCGCCAGATTTCAACGCCATTGTAGTTTTCGCTCAGAAGTTGCTGTGCAGTCTTCATAGGAGGATTTCTGGATTTGAGTCTTCTAAATACAGTAAAGTCCTGGTGGATTGGCAGGGATGTATTACTGGAGAGCTTTTTAAGCTCTCTTATGAATATGTTGCACCGTCGTATATAAGGCGGTTCGATGTTACTGAGGACTGGTAGCCAGTAGAGTAGAATAGAGTAGAGTGGTTTTAATAGCTAACTCGCGTCCGCGTGGTATACCCTGGGCAACGCTGTCAAGTGGCTAAAGAGTTAGAAACCTAGCCAATCCGGACTGTCTCACGACCTCCAGGATAACCGGACACAATGAAAGCCGCCTTAAATATAACGTGAACAAATGATGGAGAAAACTTGAATGTTAAGCCTTTAAACTGGAGCTTTGATCAGAAACGCGCGGGACATAGTTTTTCGTGTAAATATTGTATCTGGAGGTTGGTTGCTGTTATTAAATCACTTTCTCGCTAACAAACGCTGCAAAACACGTCTACGTCTGCTAGTGAAAAAACTGAAAGTTTGTCTTTAGAGGTGACTCCCACCAGCCGATCGGCTGAAGAACGAGGTAACCGGCCCCGCTGAACTTCCGCCGGGGCTTTTATCTACCGCCGGCTTGTGTTGGCAGTGATTGCGAACATGAAATGTTTTTGCGCGGAGATAAGGCGGCAGTAAAGATTACGGCAGGCTGCAACCGCTCCCTACAGCAGCCCGTGACGCCACAGCCACCGGCTTCTTGTCGACCGAGGCAAGAATATTCTCAGACCGCAAAACGCTCGCCACCTGACTCTGCCGACCTGCCCAGCTTCCCAGCGGGGTGACAACTGCTGAACGAGAACCACTCCTGCTATGAAGAGAGCCTTTGTAATCACCAATAACCAAGTTGCTAATCCTCGGAAATCAACAGACGCTCGTTTAAGAAGTAGCAGATTCCACGGCTGCTTACACAATCTCATTAGATTAGATTAGATTTACTTTCATTCCAATTGATCCGTAGTGAGGAGGTCCTCCAGGATGTGGAACATGTCAGAAAACAACAATACATGACAAATATTTACAACTAAAAGAAATAAGCTAATGTACCATCCCACAGGTCCCAAGTGGAATGATCGTCATTTTTTAATGAACACTATATGAAAGAGTCATTTTACAAATACTAATGCACTGAATTTAAAATTAAAAACTTTTTTATTTATTTATAAGGTAATAAACATGTAATACAACTACTATAATACTTATTTACAACGAACACATTACTCCACTGAAATTGTGCAAAAGTTATTACAAATCAGTTGGTTTTACTGAGAAATTCATCAATGGAGTAGGAGGAGTTGGCCGCTAATAAATCCTTTAAGCTACTCTCAAAGTGAATTTCATTGGTTGTTAAGCTTTTTATGGCTGCTGGCAAGTTATTGAAAATGTGTTCCTGAATATTGCACACCTATTTGTACACGACTAAGTGACTTTAAATCCTTGTGAAGATTATTCTTATTTCTGGTATTGATTCCATGAATTGAGCTGTTGATTTGAAAAAGTGATATATTTTTAATGACAAATTTCACTAAGAAATAAATATATTGGAAAGCAGTAGTTAGTATCCCTAGTTCCCTAAACAGGCTTCTGCAGGATGTTCTTGAGTTCACACCATATATAACTCTTACTGAATGTTTTTATGCCCGGAAAACTTTAGCTTGGCGTGATGAATTACCACAAAAAATAATCCCATATGACATTATGGAATGAAAGTAATCATAGTATGCCAGCTTTTTCATTTTTATATCCCCTATGTCCGACAAAATTCGCATTGCAAACAGAGATTTGTTAAGACGCGTCAGCAGTTCTGTGGCGTGCTCCTTCCAGTTGAATTTATTATCTAGCTGTAATCCCAAGAATTTATCACAGTCCACTTCTTCTGTCTTCCTGTCATCGTATGTTAGACATATACTCGTGGGTCACCCATTACAAGTTCTGAACTGCATGTAATGTGTTTTTTCAAAGTTCGATGACAAGGAATTGGCTAGGAACCTGTGATTAATGTCCACAAATATTTTATTAGCTGATCTTTCTAAGACCACTTGAGTTGCTATTTATTGCAATGTTTGTATCATCGGCAAACAAAACGAACTTGGCATCTGGTATGTTACTGATGAAAGGTCGTTGATATACACAAGAAAAAGTAAGGGCCCAAAAATGGAACCTTGTGGGACCCCACATGTAATTAGTTCCCAGTTGGATGATGCTTGATACATATCTCTTTCCTAATAACACCCTTTGTTTCCTGCCAGAGATATAAGATTTGAACCATTTTGCAGCATTTCTTGTTACTCTATAATATTCTAATTTACTTAAAAGGATATTGTGATTTACACAGTCAAATGCCTTTGACAGATCACAAAATATGACAGTTGCCTGCAATTTTTTGTCTAATGAATTAAGCACATTTTCACTGTAAGTGTAGATAGCCTTCTCAATATCAGAACCTTTCAGAAATCCAAACTGTGACTTTGACAGAATGTTATTTGAGATTTGATGGTTATAAAGGCGACTGTACATTACTTTTTCTAAAATTCTTGAGAATGCTGGCAACAGTGAAATTGGACGGAAATTTGATGCTATTTCTTTATCTCCCATAAACAGTGGCTTAACTTCAACATATTTCAACAATTCAGGAAATATTCCACCGATAAACGACTGGTTACACAGATAGCTTAACATGTTACTTAGCTCAGAATCACATTTTTAAATTAACTTTGTTGATATTTCATTTGCCCACTAGATATTTTTGATTTTAAAGATTGTATGATGGACATTATTTTCATTGTCAGAATTTGGGTCAACGAGGGGGACAGTGGCGGCTCGTACATAGTTTTATCAGTGTGCTATAATGTAGTGCCTTGTCGCCTATGGACGTGCAAGACAAGTAATCGTAACTAAATTCAATGTGTTGATTTTATATAGTGATGATATGATACATGATGATATAAATTGAACTGCTTTTGTAATTAATCGCTTAATATTGCAAGGAATAAAATTTAAAAAATGATGGCAGCAGTGGAAAGCGAAGCCAAGTCGACTTTGCGGGGCAAAGTCAGGACATGCGAGGACCAAGCAACAATCGGTATTGTAATTGTAAACTGTCGAAGCTGCGTTGGTAAAGTACCAGAACTTCAAGCGCTGATAGAAAGCACCGAAGCTGAAATCGTTATAGGTACAGAAAGCTGGCTTAAGCCAGAGATAAATTCTGCCGAAATTTTTACAAAGGTGCAGACGGTGTTTAGAAAGGATAGATTGCATGCAACCGGTGGTGGAGTGTTCGTCGCTGTTAGCAGTAGTTTATCCTGTAGTGAAGTAGAAGTCGATAGCTCCTGTGAATTATTATGGGTGGGGGTTACACTCAACAACCGAGCTAGGTTAATAATTGGCTCCTTTTACCGACCTTCCGACTCAGCAGCATTAGTGGCAGAACAACTGAGAGAAAATTTGGAATACATTTCACATAAATTTTCTCAGCATGTTATATTCTTAGGTGGAGATTTCAATTTACCAGATATAGACTGGGACACTCAAATGTTTAGGACGGGTGGTAGGGACAGAGCATCGAGTGACGTTATACTGAGTGCACTATCCGAAAATTACCTCGAGCAATTAAACAGAGAACCGACTCGTGGAGATAACATCTTGGACCTACTGATAACAAACAGACCCGAACGTTTCGACTCTTTAAGTGCAGAACAGGGAATCAGTGATCATAAGGCCGTTGCAGCATCCCTGAATATGGAAGTTAATAGGAATATAAAAAAAGGGAGGAAGGTTTATCTGTTTAGCAAGAGTAATAGAAGGCAGATTTCAGACTACCTAACAGATCAAAACGAAAATTTCTGTTCCGACACTGACAATGTTGAGTGTTTATGGAAAAAGTTCAAGGCAATCGTAAAATGCGTTTTAGACAGGTACGTGCCGAGTAAAACTGTGAGGGACGGGAAAAGCCTACCGTGGTACAACAACAAAGTTAGGAAACTACTGCGAAAGCAAAGAGAGCTTCACTCCAAGTTTAAACGCAGCCAAAACCTCTCAGACAAACAGAAGCTAAATGATGTCAAAGTTAGCGTAAGGAGGGCTATGTGTGAAGTGTTCAGTGAATTTGAAAGTAAAATTCTATGTACCGACTTGACAGAAAATCCTAGGAAGTTCTGGTCTTACGTTAAATCAGTAAGTGGCTCGAAACAGCATATCCAGACACTCCGGGATGATGATGGCATTGAAACAGAGGATGACACGCGTAAAGCTGAAATACGAAACACCTTTTTCCAAAGCTGTTTCAAAGAGGAAGACCGCACTGCAGTTCCTTCTCTAAATCCTCGCACAAACGAAAAAATGGCTGACATCGAAATAAGTGTCCAAGGAATAGAAAAGCAACTGGAATCACTCAATAGAGGAAAGTCCACTGGGCCTGACGGGATACCAATTCGATTCTACACAGAGTACGCGAAAGAACTTGCCCCTCTTCTAACAGCCGTGTACCGCAAGTCTCTAGAGGAACGGAGGGTTCCAAATGATTGGAAAAGAGCACAGGTTGTCCCAGTCTTCAAGAAGGGTCGTCGAGCAGATGCGCAAAATTATAGACCTATATCTCTGACGTCGATCTGTTGTAGAATTTTAGAACATGCTTTTTGCTCGAGTATCATGTCGTTTTTGGAAACCCAGAATCTGCTATGTAGGAATCAACATGGATTTCGGAAACAGCGATCGTGTGAGACCCAACTCGCTTTATTTGTTCATGAGACCCAGAAAATATTAGATACAGGCTCCCAGGTAGATGCTATTTTTCTTGACTTCCGGAAGGCGGTCGATACAGTTGCGCACTGTCGCCTAATAAACAAAGTAAGAGCCTACGGAATATCAGACCAGCTGTGTGGCTGGATTGAAGAGTTTTTAGCAAACAGAACACAGCATGTTGTTATCAATGGAGAGACGTCTACAGACGTTAAAGTAACCTCTGGCGTGCCACAGGGGAGTGTTATGGGACCATTGCTTTTCACAATATATATAAATGACCTAGTAGATAGTGTCGGAAGTTCCACGCGGCTTTTCGCGGATGATGCTGTTGTATACAGAGAAGTTGCAGCATTAGAAAATTGTAGCGAAATGCAGGAAGATCTGCAGCGGATAGGCACTTGGTGCAGGGAGTGGCAACTGTCCCCTAACATAGACAAATGTAATGTATTGCGAATACATAGAAAGAAGGATCCTTTATTGTATGATTATATGATAGCGGAACAAACACTGGTAGCAGTTACTTCTGTAAAATATCTGGGAGAATGCGTGCGGAACGATTTGAAGTGGAATGATCATATAAAATTAATTGTTGGTAAGGCGGGTACCAGGTTGAGATTCATTGGGAGAGTGCTTAGAAAATGTAGTCCATCAACAAAGGAGGTGGCTTACAAAACACTCGTTCCACCTATACTTGAGTATTGCTCATCAGTGTGGGATCCGTACCAGATCGGTCTGAAGGAGGAGATAGAGAAGATCCAAAGAAGAGCGGCGCGTTTCGTCACAGGGTTATTTGGTAACCGTGATAGCGTTACGGAGATGTTTAATAAACTCAAGTGGCAGACTCTGCAAGAGAGGCGCTCTGCATCGCAATGTAGCTTGCACGCCAGGTTTCGAGAGGGTGCGTTTCTGGATGAGGTATCGAATATATTGCTTCCCCCTACTTATACCTCCCGAGGAGATCACGAATGTAAAATTAGAGACATTAGAGCGCGCACGGAGGCTTTCAGACAGTCGTTCTTCCCGCGAACCATACGCGACTGGAACAGGAAAGGGAGGTAATGACAGTGGCACGTAAAGTGCCCTCCGCCACACACCGTTGGGTGGCTTGCGGAGTATAAATGTAGATGTAGTAACCTACGGAATTGATATGTGTACCACTGCTCGAAAATCCCTCATACTCTACGCTTAGAGAACTTAAGAGCCGTTGGC
Organism: Schistocerca americana; assembly: GCF_021461395.2. Classification (NCBI taxonomy): domain Eukaryota; kingdom Metazoa; phylum Arthropoda; class Insecta; order Orthoptera; family Acrididae; genus Schistocerca; species Schistocerca americana. The sequence goes on along the minus strand of NC_060119.1, from coordinate 274,112,518 downwards.
CTGTTACGCGTCCTTTCCCGCCGACCCTCTCACTGCTACGGACAAGCTACTTCCCTATCTCGGCGAATACAAAAGTTTAAAGCATTCATCATAAAATGAGCCTCTTTAAACGCTATCAGTTGCAGAATATCTCGTTTCCATATCTTGAACCGTTTATGAAATATGACGACTGTTATGACCACACGATTTCCGATATACAGCGGAAGCAATCGGCGAGTCATGCACAACCGCTTACCAGAGACAAAAACCAGCATCTCGAGAACAAAATATTACTCGGTTCTCAGTTTTAAATAAAATTTCGAAACGCAGTGTGCTGCGTCTTCCGGTGCTCGCCTGGCAACTTTGCACCCAGGGAAGTAACAGGGGAAACTAAAAGCAAGACCACATACTGTTCCCAGCATGCGTAGCAATCAAGTGAACAGTACTTTAAGCTCCCAGTACAAATACCCTCATTAGAATTACCTCATTCGGCCCGTTCCCACCGTGAAATGATATGAAACATGAATCAAATTGATGAAAAGAGAGGCGACATGCAAAAGAAGGCGTGGAACCTCTCACCCCCGCCGGTGTTATCTTCGTTTACAAGTCTATGGAGGCATTTTGAATTTCTACTACTGTTGTTGTTGTTGTTGTTGTTGTTGTGGTCTTCAGTCCTGAGACTGGTTTGATGCAGCTCTCCATGCTACTCTATCCTGTGCAAGCTTCTTCATCGCCCAGTACCTACTGCAGCCTGCAGCCCACATCCTTCTGAATCTGCTTAGTGTATCCATCTCTTGGTCTCCCTCTACGATTTTTACCCCCCACGCTGCACTCCAATACTAAATTGGTGATCCCTTTATGCCTCAGAACATGTCCTACCAACCGATCCCTTCTTCTGGTCAAGATGTGCCACAAACTCCTCCTCCCCCCAATTCTATTCAGTACCTCCACATTAGTTATGTGATCTACCCATCGAATCTTCAGCATTCTTCTGTAGCACCACATTTCGAAAGCTTCTATTCCCTTCTTGTACAAACTATTTATCGTCCATGTTTCACTTCCGTACATGGCTACACTCCATACAAATACTTTCAGAAACGACTTCCTGACGCTTAAATCTATACTCGATGTTAACAAATTTCTCTTCTTCAGAAATGCTTTCCTTGCCATTGCCAGTCTACATTTTATATCCCCTCTACTTCGACCATCATCAGTTATTTTGCTCCCCAGATAGCGAAACTCATTTACTACTTTAAGCGTCTCATTTCCAAATCTAATTCCCTCAGCATCACCCGACTTAATTCGACTACATTCCATTATCTTCGTTTTGCTTTTGTTGATGTTCATCTTGTATCCTCCTTCCAAGACACTCTCCATTCCGTTCAACTGCTCCAAGGTCCTTTGCTGTCTCCGACAGCATTAAAATGTCATCGGCGAACCTCAAAGTTTTTATTTCTTCTCCATGGATTTTAATACCTACTCCGGAATTTTTCTTTTCTTTCCTTCACTGCTTGCTCAATATACAGATTGAATAACATCGGGGAGAGGCTACAACCCTGTCTCACTCCCTTCCCAACCACTGCTTCCCTTTCATGTATGTCTACTGTAAGTGAAGTAATTGTGTTGTGTTAATGTTCCTGGCTCTAAGAAAAATTGTTGTCTATGTACCATGCAACCTCCCAGAGTTTGTCGATTTAATTAATTTTCATCCAGTGAAATCTCCTTCGATAGGCTTAAAAAATCCTCACAGAAAACTATGACAATACAGCGAAATATTTTCGTTGTTTCGTGCGCACTCGCAGTGTTTGTCGGTTTAAATAACTTACACGCTGTACACTTCAATAGTGGTGCTGCCTCCGCCGGCCGAGGAGTGCATATCCGTGGTAGCGACCCGTCGCTTGCCGGCTGCACCAACTGCGTGGCTGCCTCTGGCGGAGGTTCTCGGAACCAACCTCTGAATTGGGAAGTGACACTTTCGGCGTGCTGTCTGTGGCGACCAACACCGCACCCTACGTTTCAAACATTTCTATTCTTTCTGTTTCTCCCAGAGTTCATGATTCACTCGTGCACCCTGTTGCGCGCCGCACGTACCTTCTTAGAAATTTTCTCCTCGAATTGAATATCTGATACTAGTACACTTGATTTAGCGACAGATTGTCTCACTACCTATATTAGTCTGCTTTTCGTGTCCTTCCCCTTCTGTCAATCGTAATTTTACTTTGAAGGCAGCAGAGTTTCTTCACCTCGACTACATCGTAGTCACAAATTTTGATAAACTTATTGTCAATTTTGCTTCTCCTACTGCTCATTACTTTTGTCTGTTTTCTGTGCACTCTCAGTCCATTTTCTTTACTCCTAGTCTCTTTATCCCATTCAACAAATCATGTTATTGTCTCTCGTTTTCACTGTTGATAGCAACATCGATGTAAAGATTGTGGAAGTGGTGTAAGACTACATTCCTTTCTCACACCCTTCCTAAACAGAGCACTTCGTTCTTGGTCTTCCATTCTTATTATTCCCTCTCGGTTCATGTACATATTGTACATTGCATAGTTTTACCAAGAATTTCAAACATCTTGCTCAATTTTACATTGTAGAACGCTTGGTTTAGGTCGACAAATCCTACTAATGTATCTCCATTTTTTCTCAAATCTTGCTTCCATTACCCAGCGCAACAGGAGAACTGTCTCTCTGTCCTAACATCAAACTTATCGCCATCCACACTCCGTCTTTAGGCCATGAGTGGCCTATAGGGACCATCCGACCGCCGTGTCATCCTCGGTGCATGATGTGGATAGGAGGGGCGTGGGGTCAGCACACCACTCTCCTGGTCGTAAGATGGTATTCTTGACCGATGCCGCTACTATTCGGTCGAGTAGCTCCTCAATTGGCATCACGAGGCTGAGTGCACCCCGAAAAATGGCAACAGTGCATTGCGGCCTGGATGGTCACCCATCCAAGTACCGACCATGTCCGACAGCGCTTAACTTCAGTGATCTCACGGGAACCGGTGTATCCACTGCGGCAAGGCCGTTGCCCTATCGCCATCCAACAGATCCTAATTTGTTTCCTATTCTTCCGTACATTACTCTTGTCAGAAAATCGGATGCACGAGCAGTTAAACTTATAGTGCGATAGTCTTCCCCTTGCCTCCTTCTGGATAGTGTAGCTCTACCACATCTTACGCCCATCATGAACTGCTTCTACTCTAAACTGCGTCGTAATCTGCAATACATTTCCTCAACAGCTGTTTCAACAAGAATCAGCCCACATCTCATTGACTTGTGCTATTGACGGGATAACTGCGTTCTCCTGCTTCGTGTCTTATGTTTAATATACAGAGCACAGTGAGTATAAAACAGTTATTATGTGACGGTTTCCTAACCCAGTACCAGTTTGAGCGCCATCTCTGATGACTTCGTCGCCCACTGACAGACCCTGATCTTACTTGTTGAGAAGTTTTACAGAATGCCTCTACTTTTCCGGCGAGAAAGGTGAACTTTTAGGAGTGAGAACTGACGTAAGGTCGCGTGATTCTCGTTGATGTTCAAAAACAAACGAACTCGTTAACTATCTTGTGATATTTATGTGTTGTGTTATATTAATCCATTTAATTAACAATAAACAGGATGTAACTAAATTCCCTTTACAGACTTTGAGGGCACGTTCATTACACAAAAACAAGAAAAAAGTCAAGTAAACATAAGCTCTAAAGTGCATACTTTAAGAGCTCTGAGCACTTGTTCATCTTCGCTTGCATGAAACACATCTCTTCTATTGAGCAAGTACTCATAGCTCTTAAAGTATGCATTTTAGAACCCATGTTTACTGGCATTTTGTATGTAACGAACCTGCCCTAGAAGCCTGCAAAAGAAATTTGGTTACACCGTGTATAGTATGAAGAGAAATAAGTGAGAGTGACGTAATAATTACATAATTATAGGGTATTCGAGAAGAATTACAGCTAGAGCAAAGATATTGGCAAAGCTCTTTTGACGTGAAAGTTTCTTCCCTTGTGCAAAGTGCTTCTGATGTTCCCCTTGGCGCCTTTGTAGGACTGCTGCTCAAACAGGCGGGTTATTTTATTACTGCTGAGGCCTCCTCGTTTCCATTTTTCTCCTTTCTGCAACTCATCGCTTCGGTTTTTGTTCTTTTTACCTGAATCGAAACTTGTTTATAATAAGAGCTCTTTCTGTGACATTCAGCAGACTCTCATGCTCCAGTGAACCTCAAATAGGTAACTAGAACACTCGGTGAAGAATCAGTGAGCGGAACGAATTGCAGTAGAATAGAGACTGACGCCTTGGCCTTGTGGTAATGTTACTTAAGAAGCCCTGCACTTTCAGCGTCGTTAGGGAGGGAAGTGTCCTGCTAGTATTTGATAACCTGCGAGGACGGATTCGGCCTTGGCTTTCGTTGAGCAACATCTCACAATTAGTGCCGGAGAACTTGAGGCCAACACAGGAAGTCTGTCGGGGACGTATATCGGATGCGATTCTGTGGTCACTAGCGACCTTTTCAGGAGATAAGGAGACGGCGCACTTCGGTACCCTTCCCACGCCGGAAGCGTAGACAGCAACAGTGAAATCCAATTCTGTGCAACCGCTAGTGAGCCTGATGTAAAATGTGCAGTAGCTGCTGGCACGGAGCCACACAAATGACACTACTGTGCTGTACGGTGTGGGGGTAAAACAATGAAGCTAAACTCGCGTACCTAGTAGTCTGATGTTTTCCGCCAGTGGATGCCGATATACGAGTAATTACCTCAAAAGCGCCAGTCTGCAGTAAAACAAGAGGTAATAAGCTATGGTACACTATCATATTGAGCGCGGTAGCACAATTTCCTGGATGGCGGGCTCGTATAAAACGTCAAAAATTACTCAGACAGTTTTGTAATATGTATCCTCTGGAGTGGTATCGAAGCTTTTATAGTACGATATCGAAATAGGTTATCCGACGTGCCCAAGAATCTCACAGATATAAAATTCGTAAGATACTATATTTTACGTTGCAGAGGGAATGTATCATATCTACTGAGCGTCTGGATCGTTCCAGTCGGGTATGGAGCGAGTAATAAATGATTTTTTTCTGTGCCTCCGCCACCAACCTATACTTTTTGGTCAAATGTTTGAACGGAGCGGTAAAAGACTCCCAAGAAATTACACTATATATTTGTACGAATTTTTATAGCCCAATCAAAAAATGGGGTAATCAACAAATGGGCTAGCAAACAGACCAGCGTGAGGTCTAGATTTACAAAAAAACAAAAAGATTTGGAAGTAATCAGGAAGTGAAGAACACTTATTGATCTGAGAGAAAAAGTGAAACATTTTGCTAACAGCTCCATCCTGAACAAAACTAGAAAATTTAAAAAATGAAAAACAGCGGTCAAATGTTTTGTTAAATGATTTCTCTAAAATAAGAAATAAAAGAGAGTAGAGAAACATGTGACGTGCCTTTGAATCATGTTCGAATTCTGGTACAGAAGATGTGGTACCAATTGAACATTTAAAGCTCAATTCTTAACTTACAATCTTAGAATTTTAAAGAGCACTGGAGAATATTTGTCTGGTGGGCTATGTAGGCAGTGCAGTCTGCATTTGTGTGGCGTTGAGGTATTACTACAGTAGAAAGTCCAGCTGTTGAATATTTCACCGGCGGAGTTACCATTTCTGTGAGTTTCATTAAATTGTCGATCGGCACAAAACATTTGACACTTCTTTATCAATTATTATTTTTTTATTTTTTGTGTTAGGTACCTATGCGACTTGTTCAACGGAGGAAATGGAATATTCGCGCTACAGGACCTTATGGAGTGGAGGTGGTTTGCTTCTCGTAAAGCGGACGTTCCGGGATCTACTTTCGCCGTGGGAATGGGAGCACATTTTTAATGTGCCGCAACGGAGTGTTTCATTATGAATGCGAAAAATTAATATGTTTATGTATGAGCATATTAACTAAACCTATATTATCTAAATTAGAATATATATATGCGTTACATCTGTATATGATAAGTTGGAATTTACCGAAATGGATGATGATCGAAGTACGGTTCCGTACCTGTTTGAAATGAGACTCAAGTTTTCATCGAACTTATGAATTAAGTCCAAAAAGCTGCTTCTAATTTGAGATATTTATTTAATCACGACAGGCCTGTTTCAGCACTATTGCCATCATCAGGCGACCTGAAAGTAATGGTTTTATTATATACTATTTTCCAGAGCAGATGGTAGCCTACTTGTCATATGACATTGACAACCATACATTTATGGAGTTCTTGACTTACCTATAACATCGCTGGTTAAAAGACGTAAGAAAAACGCTTGAGTGGCTAATATGAGTGGCATATATGACAAGTAGGCTACCATCTGCCCTAGAAAATATTATATAATAAAACCATTACTTTCACATCGCCTGTTTGATGGCAATAGTGCTGAAACAGGCCTGTCGTGATTAAATAAACATCTCAAAATAGAAGCAGCTTTTTGGACCTAATTCATAATGTCTTTACACGACTTACATCGAGCTGCGGGCCCATTGGAAACAATTTCTTCGAACAGTTCAACAACTGTATCATCTGAATCGGGGGGCCGGTAAAAGGAACCAATTATTAATTTATTCCGGTTGTCAAGTATAATTTCTTCTCACGCTAACTCACAGGAACAATCTGTTTCAATTTCACTTCAAGATAAACTGCGCCTAACAACAATAAACACTCCACCACAAACCGTATTTAATCTATCCTTTCTTAACACCGTTAGGCCCTTCGTAAAGGTTTCGGCTGAACTTATCGTGGACTTTAGTCAGCTTTCAGTACCTACAACGATTTGAGCTCCAGTGAATTTTATCACTGCTGCCTTCAGAATTTCAGCGAGTGTAATCCAGTCAAAATTTTACTTCTACTCAATCCTCCTCCTTCACATCTCAGAACAGTTCCGTGACCAATCCGTCAAATGCGTGTCAGAAGGAAATTGGATGACCAGGTTATCAATCCGAAGCTAAGTCCCAACATAAATTACAATAGAAATCGGAGACGCAGCCTGTCTTGAGAAAGCGACGCACGTTTCCACAACACATACGTTTGGCTTGGTGCTTCGCAGTCTGCCAACTGGGTCTGTTTGCAAGTGCAGCGGTCCAGCCAAGTGGATCGCTCTTGGCTTCCTTGAAACGAAGAAAGCTCTGGCAGCTCAATCCAAGTTTCCCCGACCTTGCCTACTACCATGGTTCCAGCATTACTTGTTTTTCGTAAGATATGGAGGATTTTTCTGGAAATCTTTTCTTTGTATGAGATGAAAATTATTTTGGCGTCTTTCAAAGAAAGAAACATTTTCTTAACTTTTCGGGTTTGTTTACAAATAGCTTTTCTGCTGCCATTTTCCTTTATTTATATTTTGCGCGCCACGTTTCGGGAAATTATTCCCTATTTCAGGCACGTTTTTCCGTGTGGACTATGCCAGTTCTTCATAATGTTTTTGATGGGTGAGGTTCTGCATTTTCAGTTGCCTTTACTGCAGTGTGTGAAAACGCGCAACTTTTAGTTGATTATCGATGTTTATATATAGTTAGAGGCGAAATTTGGAAGAACTTGTACTTCGTTTTGTTGTTGTCCGTTTGCAGAAAGTGTCGCACATGTTACACATCACATAAAATTTTTCAGTGCACGTTATACATCGAGAATAACGAACGTACATAAACAAACAGTTAAAAAGATGTTTTCAGATGTAATCAACAGAGGTAATACTACAGGTCTTCCGCAGAGTACAATATATTATTGCACAAACGGTGTTTATCTTAACAGTTATTGTGCTTATTTCTGTGTGTTGCGATTTTTATTGAAGTATACAGTCGAAGAATCTGAAGAAAATCACTGATTCAATTTAAAGTTCTTCGTTTAATATTTTTATCTTCAAATTTTCTTGAAATGTGAATATATCTCGAGCTCTTCTAACACATCCATCTTATGCCCTTTAGTTAGTCGGTGGAACACTGACATTTCGTTCTACTTTTCGAAATGGACGTCCTGTACTGACGTGTGTGTGTGTGTGTGTGTGTGTGTGTGTGTGTGTGTGTGTGTGTGTGTGTGTTATTGGAGTGCCTGTGTCGTTCAGAAGAATGCAGTTGCGATGCAGTGTTGTTCTTGTATCGTTCTTCTTAACAACAGAGGTACTGCAATATCGTATTTATTCGTGTACGCTGGGCAAGCGCCTTTCAATTAAAATGTCTCTCCTGTACAAGAATATGTATAATGAATGTACGAGTGCCGGTTCCAGACACATGATTGGAGAGATATGTGGATTTGGTTCTGACCACGAGTCTTGCTCGGATAGTCTATGGTTCCGGCACGGTAGCTCAACGTGTTCGGTCAAAGGGTTAGCTGCCCTCCATAATAAAAAAAACTGAGTGAACGGATCAACGATGAACTTTAACAAGTGTCATGGGACATCCGCCCCGAATAGGCGAACAAAATGAGATCAGAAAAAAATGGTAAGGCGACTGCTTCTGATATGCGAAAAATCAAGGCCCGAGTCCCGGTCTGGCAAAAATTTTCATTCCCATCATTCCATTATACAACTGATGGTTATCCATATTCGTAACTGTAAATACATGTCATGTACCGTGTAAAATGGCGGAATGTGTAAGGAGATGTAAACAATTTGCTTCCTTGCCTCAATGGAGACAAATATTGAGATGTTTCCTTAGACAATAGCGCTGTCCACTACCGCCTCCCATCCTACAAGCCGAGGCAATCGCGAAATGAGCTGATTTTCCGCGGCTGACAAAACTAACGTCAAACGTACCTACCGTCTTCTCTCTTCTTTTAGCACCACCACGTTGCCGATGGATAATGACGACGCCTCCTTCTTCTTCTTCTTCTTCTTCTTCTTCTTCCGTGTCATTTTCCCGTTTCTCTACACCATCGGCACTGTCATGTGAATTTGGCAAGGTAGTGGCAGCTGATGGCCGGACACCCTACCTGGAGCCACCGCAACTGTTCTGGCACTCCACTCCTTTTCTCTATCGTCAGACATCATCAAAAACACCCTGTGAGTGCGTTAGCGTCTATAGAATAAATGATTGGAGTTAGGAGTTGACCCTTATTCTATGACCGAGAACAACGGTGTTTAGCTGAACACAAACTGTTTTTAATTCAAGATTATCGTCAAAGAAGTACACTAATTTACATAGGTTGTAACATGACAATTTAGGACAGTTGTCAAGATAATGCATTTCGTCCTGTTTAATCGAAATAACTCTGAACACAACAATATCAAATTTTAACCAGAAGGTTCCCTGCAAAATTATCCTTACCAGTACATCATGAAGTTGGCTAATACTACGACAAATCATCCGATTCAAGGTCTAAGTTCGGCACTATTTAGGATGACAATCAAGTCTACAGAGGATGGTTAGTTTTCGTGATAAGCTGAGAAAAAGATTACTCAAGGTTACTTGAGCTCACAGTGGACGCAAGCTGATGCACCAACAAGTTTATGCCTCTGCTAGCGGTATTTACCTTAGCTGTGATGAGCTGTCTGCTGCATGGCTGCTCTCGTCCTCTGAAAGTTCTATAAAAGCTAATCAAAATCTTTGTTGTTGTATCAGCAGAAACTGTCCTATGTTCCTCATTAGGCGAGAAAACATGCACTCATCCCTAGTCTTGAAATATGGCGATATGCACGTTCATGGTTGGAGCTGCGTTCATATTACAATGCCCTCTCAATTCTCGCAAGAACAATTAACTAGATAGCTGTTTCGTTCCTCCGCTGTTGGAGCTCAACGACGCTACAGCTAATATCTAGCTGAATGTCAGCCGAAGTGTACACAGAGCTCCTGGGCATCGTACAGTGTGTGATGCGCCCTCTTCTGCACTCGACGCTGGTTCAGAGGAGAGTCCTAGAAAGTTTCGGTGTTGTGTCTCTCGTAGCAAAATTGCCCACCCACCTGGGTCCTTTCGTGCTCCACATCATGGCTTTTTCTGACCAATAGGAGCGTTCCTTTCATCTTGCGGAAACTATCTCTGCCAATCGCAAAGGGCCTACCACCAAAGTGCTCCGAAATTTCGGTACTTTACTCCTTCCTAGTTCATGTTAGCCAATCTGACATTTTGTGCCCGCTCCAGACGCCTAAAAGTTACTCGCTTAAATCATGAGCGTACCACGCACAGTTCACGTGATCTACTGCATTACTGGTCTGTTTGTATCCATCTGGAAATTCCCCGAAGCAGTTTTCTGAAGATTCTCTCCGTACCACGCGGCTGGCTCGCTACCTGTCCTCGTCAACGAGTCACCCATCGTGTTCGTTGTCCCTCGCCTGTAGGTCACTTTAAGAGCGTTCTGTTGTACTCAGGCCATGACGTCGCAACTCACATCTTCTTCCAAACTATAACGTTTCCTCCAGCAGCTTTTTTCTTCTCTTGCTCATTGACATGCAGGATTTAGGTTTGTTGTGTTAATACCATCGACTGAGTGTCATCCCTTTGCATTGCATACTGTACATTTCAATAGGCAAATCTGCTCATTTTCGCCAAAGTATGTCGGGTGACAAATTGACCTTCCCGTTTCGATGTATAAGATTTCTCATGTGAGGTGCAAAATTGACATTCATTTAAATTGCTACCTTACACTGTTGGCCTCCAGAGTAAGCCTGAATGTTCACTGGGGTATTCATCTGACAAACAGGTCGTCTGGAAGGTCGCACTATTATGGCAAGGGCCAGTTCCAGAACATTTTTCCACACAAGCGACTTACCATTGACGCCCTTCTCCCCCCCCCCCCCCTCTACTTTTCTCTCGTATATTCTCAACTGTGTCAATTTTCGCTACTAATTGCGATATGCACAGTATACAGATCATGCATTTGGGCACCAGGTTTGCTGCAATTCGCCATCTCTGATTGTGGTACACCCTGTGTAGAAATATTACAGTTGTGGCGCCCGCAGCACCCATCTCAGCTTGGCGCCACAAGCGGCAGGTAGCGTCGCTTGGACCTAAGACCAGCCTTGGCAGAGCACGTTCGAGAAATTTTTTTCACACAACTCAACATATCATTTGGTGCTCCCCTACCCCCACCCCACCCCCAAGGCTTATGTTTCATACTGGTAGACTTCTCTTGGCCAGAAATGCCCTCTTTGCCTAGTTTTATACGCTTTCACGGGGGTATCAAATTAGTGGGGCGTCTGTTACATAAAAATTAAAGGGGTGGAGTGGGGCTAAAATATGTCCGTCTGATAGTAGTCAGAAGCAAGATAGAATTACGTAAATAAGCATCAAGGAAAGCGAATGAAATACTTATATTTGTTAGAAAGGTTCTGGGAACGTACAGTGTAATGAAAAAAACATGCAAAATGCTACTACGAATAATTCTATCGTTCCGGTGTTTGGCGTCCTTATCAAGTAGGCATGACAACTGACAGTGGACGAACTGAGAGACGCCCTGATAGGATCGTGACAGGTGAGTACAACCTATAAGAAAGTGCAGTAGATATGCTCAGGGAAATTAAATGGTAATCTTTCAAAGAAAGACGACAGAGTTGTCGCGAAATCCTGTTTGCTAATTTAGACAACATGGTGCGACCATTATGCTATACATAGTCATTTATCTTCGGTCAGTATACGAATCGATAATACTGGTTATAATGTGTCGTCTCCCATACAGTGCGCAGTAGCTTGTGGAGTACACACGCAGATTAAATGTCAACATTTCTAGGTCAGTTGTCGAAATGTTGTTTACAAGAATGGTGGCATAGACACTGGGAAATACAGATTATGAGACGTCGCCTTAATGCTACGGATAAGAAAGTTTCAATTTTACAGTGTCTGCAAATCGCCAAAAATATAGTTTCAGTTGGCAACTAAGGAAACCGTACCAGTGTTTTTCCCCTTGTTAGTATTAAAAGTGCAGAAGGGGGGGAGGATGAGGATTACCTAAATGAAATGTATTCCCACTTGCGAATATGGTCAACCATCAGTTGTATAATGGAATGACGACAGTGAAAATTTGTTGCGGACATTTGTTGCGGACCTGGAACAGAACCCGGGTTTCCCGTTTTTCGCGAGCGGTCGCCTTACCTTTAGACGGCCAGACCCAAACTTCCATATGCTGTCAACCATGCGTCTACAGCCTGCACTCGTAAATTCATTATGCGTATTCTCGTACAAGGGAGACTTTTTAATAGGACGTTGCTTGCCCGTAGTCGGCGCATGAATACCTTCTTGCAGTGCCTGTGTTGTTCAGTACGATGTTTACGTTCCGTCAGACACCTCTGCAATATCATCTATTACAATGCTGAGCTGATGCACACTAGAATATTGTTTTAGAATGAAGATAGGTTTTTTTCCCCCCTCCTGTGAAACAGGAGGTATCTTCAGAACGAGCGACGTCCTTTTCCCGACCTTCGTCTCCTCCTAGGTCACAAGTGATTGTTATCTGGCGGATGTTGGGCAACTCTTTCTTTCGTTGTGCGGCCTGTGACGTTGTGCCGGGAACTGTGTTAGCGACGCGTGACGGTCACGGGTCGGTGTTCATGTACTTCGAGTCGTCAGCTGCCAAGCAAGCGAAAACAGTTTTCTTTTCCCAGTGAAAGATAAGTCGTTTGCGGGAGACTGATCGTTTGCCAAACAGCCAAGTAATTACGGTGACCACGGTTATATTTTCAGCCCACTCGAGAAGTCATCGGGCCTTAATGAAGAACATAGCAAGATTGAAATACTTTGAAAATAAATTATAGCGTCCAAAGTTTTCAAGACAATGCAATTAAATTTGGCACAGGTGTTAAGTTAAAAAAGGAGTCCAGGAACTTTTAGAGGTTTTTGTTAACAACGTTTCTCCTTTTTATAGTAAATAAATATTTATGTATTACATCTATTTAACAATATATAGCCGATGTCTGTCCGAATGTTTCTTAGAGCATCGTGAAAAAATGTGAAATAAATTGGCGATGAACTTTCGACATTTCTGCTAACCACGTTTCCTCTTTATGTATTACATATATATTTATGTACTATACGTATTAAGAATATGTAGCCTATGTCTATGCGTATGTTTATTAGAGCATTTCATAAAAGTTGGAAGTAAATAAGTCCAGAACATTTCAATATTTTTGGTAACGGTGATAGTCAATGACGTGTCTTTATATAAAAAGTATAAATAAATACATATGTTTATCTGTTATATATGTTTAAGAATTATGCAGTCTGCGTCCGTCCAAATATTTATTAGAGTATCATGCGAAAACCTCAAGTAAATCGATTACGAACTTTTAGAGATTTTTGGTAACAACTTTAAAGAACGACTTGCTTTTATATAGTAGTATAGATTTACAGTATATACCATATAGGTTAAAAAATGTCGCCTGTTTGAATTTTTAATAGAGTATCCTGTAGAAATCTGAAGTAAATATGTCAAGAACTTTGAGATGTTTGATAACAGCGTTAAACTTCAACTTGTCTTTATATAGCAGTATAGATTAGAAAATGCGTTAACCCAAGTACAGACGCCCACGCGCAGCAAAAGAATGCGGAGAAATTTTGCTGTTCGGGCGGTACTTTTGCACAACGTTGTCCGGTGAAATGCGAAGAAATCTGCAACGGCCAGAAGGAACATGCGCCAAGGGGTTCTTTCTACGTGCTCTCTCCTTCAGCGGGATTTTCTGTGATGGAACGTGAACGTGAATCAGAGAGCAGCAACTCGCGTACGGAGTCAGTAGGAAGCAGTCGGAGTTTAGCATTCCGCTCGCCAGCTGCTGGAGTTCCAGGCATCGTCCATCTTCAGCGCTACTACGGCTGCATGCTCTCTGCTCTCAGGTAGGGGTCATACCTCGGAGTCTTCTCAAACGTTATTTCCGGGAGACGAGCCTAGCCATCATCACAAGTTCCATTCTACTATTCATAGCCTGCCAAGATAATTTATGCTATTCGCTTGAGTACCTGTACACGTAAAGTGCGTAGTTCCCATATGGCAGTGGAGTACCAAAGTTTCTGCAATGGCTGTTACATCAGGCTATAAAATAAAAAGATATGAAACATTTCGCTGTCGTATAGGATCGGGAAAAATCTAGATCTGTGATAGAAACGTTGAGTACATTTTGTAACATGTTACAGTATTAAGGTCCCGGCGGAGGTTAGAGTCCTCTCTCGGGCATGGGTGTGTGTGTTTGTCCTTAGGATAATTTAGGTTAAGTAGTGTGTAAGCTTAGGGACTGATGACCATAGCAGTTAAGTCCCATAAGATTTCACACACACTTGAACATTTTTGTACAGTATTAAATTGAATAGGATTTCATTTGAAGTGACTCCACCTTTGTAACCTGTAATTCTTTATGTTCTGTTCACCTCAGTAAAAGGCAAATAAATAAAATCGATGAACTATGATGTTTCGACAGTGTGTAAGATAACCATTCAGAGGTGTCAGTTGAGCATTTACCATACCCTTGAGATGCTGTGAGATCTAAACCCGGTGGCCTTACACATGAAGTCATGTGAAATAAAAATGCGAAGTAGTGCAAAGGATAACTAATAAAATATCTGAATTAAACGGGAATGGTCCAGTTAAACATAAAATATGGGTACAACAACTCACATAGGTAGATTGATAAAGGTTTTCATCAAGACACCAAATAATACTAAAGATCGCTATAACAATCAGATTTATTGCTAGATGTGTTGATGTGATTCTGGCCACAAAATAAACTATACAGGTAATTACAATAGGATACAAGGATGTAAAATCATGTTTAGAAGACCTTGGCACAGATGGTTGGGGAGACAGAAATGGTACTAAAATTGTGTCCACGAAAATCGCCAACGGTTGCTGAACATGTTGACAGCCTGAAGAAAAGACCCCACTAACGCCAACCAGTTCTCTCGCCTAGCTGTATGGACTAATTAAGAAAAACGTAACTTTGACAGGAAACATAAAACTTCGTGGTCCCTTCATTACGACGTATTCAGATGCGGTCCGCGCTCACCACTCTGCTGATACTCGTGTGCACAGGATGGCTGCAGTAGTGACGGAGAATTGTAAGTTCAGACCCGACATCCGTGATCAGCTCTTAGGGGAAGACATCTCACTCTGCAGTATTAAACTGTAGTCATCTCTCCATAAAGATCTAGGACGAAGAGGTGTATTGTACCATGTCCTATGATGAAGGGCCTTTCTCTTTCGCTCCACAGAATCTAGCTGGTTTTCCTGGCACCAGAGTCTCAGTAGCCAATAGCATTATACTGTCCAAACTGTGACCAGTGAAGAGTGTATAACATTGCAACAATTTCCCTTCTCCTAAATAAAATCCTGTGGTTCATAAATACTGCCCAGTTCTCTCCTAGACTGGGGTGGTGGACAGAAATTTTCTGCCTGTGTGTGTGGTTCCGTGTTTTGTCAATAGAAACTGCTGCGCATACAAAACTGCGAGTGTCTAACCCCGCTACTAAATTAATTGTTATGGGCCTCCATACAAGATTTCTACACACGTGGCCTCCTTGGCCCCCAACGGACTTGTCCCATTCTGAGGGCGTCTTATCTTTTCTCGAAGGCATCCTTTAAGCTCATCACACACTGAAAGTGTACAGTGTGCTGGACGGTCATGATCTGCCATCCCACAGCACTCGGTTACCACCATGTACCAGACCGAATGCTCGCCTTCAGCAGAAATATTTTTGTGGTACGCACGCCATGCTCCTCTCGGAGCTAGCCACCCCGAGCTGCAGAAAAGCACTACAAGGACACGTTACCATGCAGAATCAAAGAAAACAGAAATACTAAGATTTGCAATCATTGCTGTTACATTTAATTGTGTGTGTATTTTTATGCGGTGTTAATAATTTAAATAGACTGTAAAGCCTCGTCTGAGTAATGGTGAAGGAGGTTTGGAAAGAGACTGTCCTATAACACCCTTATCAATACCCTTGTGTACTGTGTATTGAACTGGGGACCTAGAAACGACGGAGTGACTTCGTCCCGCCGTAGCCCTCCGTGGTTCACAACCCCACAACAGGCCACAGCAGTCCACCCACCCCTCCGCCGCCTCACACCGAACCCATGGTTATTTTGCGGTTCGGTCCCCAGTGGACCCCCCCTCCCCCCTCTTTTTTTGAGAGGACAGAGGACACATTCTGAAACATCAATAAATTGCCAATGCGATAGTGGCGTGAAGTGTGTGGGTGGTTGGGGAGAGGGGGCGGGTAGAAACTGTAGGGGGAGAGTAAGGAATGAATACAGTAAGCAGGTTCAAATGGATACAGGTTGCAGTGGTTATTCGGAGATGATGAGGCTTGCGCAGGACAGACTAGTGCAGAGAGAGTTGCATCAAACCCGTCTTCGTACTGAAGACCACACCAACGAATATTGTATACGGTTTTTTTCCTATTATCTAACAAATGCATCTTCCATTTACGGTATAGACACCTTTGGGAATAATTGTACAAACCATGTTTATGGTTATTCGATTACATTGTTCACGGAGTGGAATACTGCACAATAAAAAGTTAACCGAATGGTAGGGCTATCTAGTCTGTGGATTTAGAATAGCCTATTTTTTGCGTTCCTAACATGGCTTTATAAGTAAGGGCACCAGCGTACGCTACAACAATGACTCTCGACTAAGAGGTGTTTTAATATATTGTCTACATTCTGACGTATAGTTCTTGATCTTTCAACCACTTCTTTAGGAATGAAACTGTTAGACATGGTAAATAGCGCTCAGTCCTTTAGATGTGGTGGATAAACTCGAAGTCTCTCTTGATGTTACAGGAAATGAGGATGTCTTCCAGAAAACAAGTTTCACCTTTTCACTTCGTTTCGGTTCCCTACTGACAACAAGACAGGTAAAACATTAAACTGCACAAGCACTCAAACCTGGAATCCACGCACGCATCTGACCCATCACTTACAAGTCGGAGTAAGGTAATGGCACATAACCTTCGCTAACTTTTTTCCCCGCACATCCGAGACAAACAATTGGGAATATGCTGATCACTGAGTCAGTCACTGTGTCACCGACTGTATATAGAACAAAACGTAATGTAACATACTTGGAAGAGAGTTATCTTTTTGGAGCAGATAAGTTAATCTGTATTTCTCAGCTGCGTTATCGGATAGGTGAACTTCCATCAAAAGACAGAATGTATTAAGTTTAGCTGGACACGAGAAAATTATTATAGCGATATTTTCATATATGGGTACTGAAGACTTGAAAGATGAACCGTTAATTTACATCGGTTTCTCTTTATGTTGCTTCAAGATAAAACTGCAGTGACGTCTGTTGAGACGTCTAGTGGAAGAGACTAGCATCTAAATAAAAATTTGTAGGAACGTGACACAAGGAGCTCAAGAGGATTATGCTGACGCCAGTATCATTAACCTGCATAGTCCACAAGCTCTAACGTAAGTAGCGGCCCGCTGAGGGAACAACAGCTAACGAAACGTAATCTCTCACACAACGAAAGTGTTTGTTGATTCACGCCACACCTCGCTGCAGACAGCGTGTACATTGCAAGCATGTAACGGACTGCTAACGTGGCATCTGACCAGCTGTTTCAGTCTATAGTACGAAGTAGCGCGTCACTAGTGCAGTCATTCAGACATGACGTCACTGGGCAGCTGATGATGAGCTCATTAACACCTCAGCACAAGCACCTCGTAGTTCCATATATCATAAGGAGAGTACATTATCACATGTACGTCATGCATTGAGCAGTTTCACTCAGTGCGCTAGCACGACCAAGTACTGACAAATACAGACCGTACAACGTCCTGTATTAGTTCTCGACAACGTCTTTTGCACTCAGATTTTTGTATTACTTGAAGAAATACAGCTACCAGCCACATTTTATACAACTTTATTCATGACAAGACGCGTTTTGGGTTTTCAGAGATCTTCAGCTGGTGACGTTTGGACATTGCAGACGCCCTGTATAATCAACAATTCTTTTACTTATCGCATTCCTGGAGCCTTACATTTACATCTAATTTACAGTTAGGTGCACTTATTTTATTGTGTATCTTGTAACACTGTTTCGCATTTACTTACTTACTTACTTACTTACTTATCGCGAATGGACCCAGAAGGATCACGCAAAGCTTTCTGACGTCGTTTCTTCCATACTTCTTTCATTCGTTCTCCATGTTTTCTTTTTCTTTCTTCTGTCCATTTTGTTCCTGGTCTCTTTAGTGCTTCCTTCTCCGACAATACAATCCACTTTTCCACCTTATTTCTAAAAGTTTTTCTATCTTTGACATCTTTAAGTTCAATATTTGCTTTTTGTAAATCTAATTTTACTTGGCTAATCCATGGTGTTGTTGATTTGACTTTTTCTATGTAAGTGAGAATTCTGTTGGTGAGTCGTGTGGGGGGAAGTCTAGTGACATGTCCATAAAATTTTAATCTTCGTCTTCTTATGTCTGCTGCCAGGTTTGATATAGTTTCTGTGGTTCTTCTTGATTGTATCCGGTATCCTTCTTCTGTTAATTTTGGACCTAAAATCTTTCTCATAATTTTGCGTTCTTCTTTTAGTATTTTTTCTAAATCACATTTTGTGTGGAGTGTGAGCGTTTCACTAGCATATAGTGCTGCTGGCTTAATTACTGCGCAGTAGTGTCTGATTTTTGTGTTCGAGGAGATGCATTTTTTATTGTATATTTCATGTGTCATACCATATGCTCTCTTCATTTTCTGTTGTCTGATCTTCTGTGCAACTTTCTCTCCTCCGGTTGGCTCCAAAATTTCACCTAGGTATTTAAAATGTTTTACTCTATTTATTTTTCCATATTTTGTGTTCAAACTGTGTATATGGAATTTCGTACAGAAAAATTCTGTCTTTTGAAACGAAATTTGTAAACCTACTTTATCCGCGCATTCCTTAAGGATCTCTATTTGTTTGGTGGCGATTTCTTCATCATCTGCAAGTATGGCCAAGTCGTCCGCGAATGCTAAACAAAATATCTCCACGTTGTCTTTGGTTCTACCAAGATTGATTGGTTTCGCATTTATACATATAACATACATACTTTTAGGTTCGTTAGTACACTGGAGCGTTGTAGCAATCTCCACGTGGCGAATTATGTTTACTTACAGCTAAACTCACACACACACACACACACACACACACACACACACACACACACACACACAGTCTAATTACAATTTTCCTGTATATTCGGAAGCTAATCCTGAAGTCATTTGTGTTGTAGCCTTAATTTTGTTGACCTCCATATTTGATACAGGCCTCTGTATGACTGAAAAAATGAATGTTGTCGTGTTTCGTGCTTAAAGTACTTCGTTAGTGTAGGAACAGGACACCGTTCATTTTTTCACCTTTAGGGAGTTTGGTATGAGGTTCGAAATTAAGTCTACAAGCACAACTGAGTTCAGTAGTAGTTTTGGAATACACACGGGAACTGTAATTTAACTGTCGGTGTATTTTTCAATGTAAACTAACACGTAAGTCGGCCACATGGCAAATGCTGGGCTTCGTGAGAATAGTAGTTATTCAAAAGTTGTGCGTTACGTATACAAACACAAAACACGGAATTACAAAATACGGAATAAAAATACGTACGCCTAATTGTAAACTAGACGTAAATATACGACTCTGGAATCGTGGTAACTAAAGGAATTGTTGTTTTGGAATGGACAAGTGCGGCGAAAGTAATACGCCTTAATCGATTCGAGGAAACCACGGGAATCTTTAATCTAGATGTCTCCTCTCCAAACGCGAGTTATGCATCACACGTCTCTCGGTCAAATGATCCGTACCATGTAGATTTCAACCAAATAAATTGGCAGAGGTTGAAAATCCCGCTTCATTTGTAAATTACTTTATTTTCACACGACCAGTTTCGGACTGTTATAGGCCCATCCTCAGGTGTCGTAGCTGTGCTGTGGTCCCCGAGCACCGTGTGTACCAGGCGCGGTGTGCTGCCTATGAGCACAGAACAGGGCAATAAATTGGGCATGCACTGAGTTTGTTATTTCTGCTCACGTTTGACCACCAGAGAGGAGTAGGTACGTAAACATTCGCAATCCGCTTCTTTGATAATCTGACGGTGGCGAAACATCAGTGCAGAAAATCGCAACTGGTGTCAGGCACACAGCCACCACACTGAGGTGTCTCCTCACTTAAGTTTAAAATTGGAAGTGTTTCACTTGTCGATGTCACTTCATTTGAAGTCGACGTTGCTCTGTCAACATTAGCAGCGCCGGTTGTTGTCTCTCCCTCCTTTCTCTCACTAAAAGGTGACCACCTCTACCCAGACAACATTGAAATCTTCTTTACTACAATTGCAACTAATTTTGATTAAGTACTAACTTTACTGTCCTTATGTTTGTCTTAGAACATCTGCATCCACCCAGACAGTCAATAAATCAATATGAACTGCATAAATCGGCGCACTTCCCATTGCACCACATTTGTATACATAGCGCAGGAAGAATGATTGCTGTATTAGCCCATCTAGTCTTCGCTATCCCTCTTGGAACGTTAGGTAGCGGACTGTAGTGTATTCGTAGATTCCTCTCTCAATTTTGGTTCTTGAACTTTGTAAATAGGTTTTTCAAGATATTTGACGTCGATCTTAAAACGCCTGCCATTTTATGTTTGGCAGTATTTTCCGCGCTACTCTTCCGCGAGTCAAACCTGTGACTGTTACTGCTGCTCTTCTTTCTGTTGGTTCGTGACCACTGCATTTCATGTCCCCATAAGTTGTCCTCTGCATATTATCTTAAATAACTTAAGACTATCTGTTTTTAAATACAGTAGGTACTAAAAGCAAAAAAAGTGGTTATGGCTTTTTTTCATCAACGTGCAGCACTGGTTGCTGTCCTGTTTCGCACTCGAAAGTTCGCCCCCTCTCTAGTGACAGTAGTGGTATCCTCCAAAGCATCATGCGGTGTCATTGAGCTTAGACGTTAAACTGCAAAATGACTTATCACTTATGGGTCTGCCAGAAGTAACCAGGTATATATGCAGAGGTTTTGTAACTCATACTTTTCGGGTATGCATGCTCTGAGGCGGGCAGTTGTCTCGTCAAAAGTCAACTTGTATAAAATTATGGTATAGATACGAGGTAATGGTTTCAGAAACTGTATGTCTTTTGTGGTAGACTAAATTAAAGAGAACGTTGACTGTGAGACAGCACGAAGAAACGTAGAATACTTAATGAAGACGTATTACAAAAGGCCAGAAGTGGAATACATGGACAATCATTTCTGGAAGCAAAAAATGGTTAGTGGGAAGAGTGCCAAGGCTCAGTAGAAAAAAAAATTGTCTCATTGACATAACTCAGCAGCAGAGGAGAAGCGCGAAGAGGACATATTATTGTTCGAGATAATGATATGAATCATAAATACTCGAAACGTCGGGTGTAGTAAGTACGCACAGATGAAGTGAGCGACACAGGACTCAAAAAAAAACAAAAAAAAAACTGACTAAAGACTAGTAAAAATATACTTACGTTGAGGTAATAGACAGATTGAGAGCTGCATGACGTGTGTGGAAGTGCTTGCTTATGTGATTTACTGTCTGTACACCTAATGATACGAAATGTCTTCCGTCTTTCTCAACATGGTGCCTCCTTCGGATGGCAGAAGGTGATATTGCCGCCTCCTCCTTCGTTTGACTACGTGCATTCAGAACAAGATATTGATGCATAACAAGTCGTGGACAGACGATAAATTCAAGTCTGTAGATGATTAACAGAGCAGTTTGACAAACAGCCTCTCGAATGATAAGATTCGTTCCAAAACAAGGAACCCGTGGCTGTTGTGATTTGAAGAACCCGATAAGAGCTGTCATCAACGATTTAAAGTGACTAATTGAATTAAGATGTTTGCTTCGACGCTGCCCAACTCGAGGATTCTATTCTTACATGATGACTATTCGCAATTCTTGTACATATATATTTAAAGCATTCCAGTCAATTCTAAGAGGGTTTACAGTGACGAATTGCCATCGAAGTGTTATACTGGCACTGTAGCGTGCGCCTCTAGATAAGCAGGTTCACATCCCGCTGTTGAATAGTGCTTTTTATTAAAGGTGTTTTGCTACAAGAACAGCGAAATTTCCACGTGCTAACAACACTGTTGATGCAAACAAATGTCATTTTATTTTTCGTGGATCATCAGTCTTCTGTGCGGTTTGATGTGGCTTGCTGCGAATTCCTCTTCTGTGCCAATATCTTCACCAGAGTAGCATTTGCGCCCAAAATACTCATTGTCTTTTATTAAAGAATGTCTAATATTCAACAATGTTTGTTCATAGTCATTGTGTTCAGGTTACACGCTTCTTTTGCTGTTTCGTTTCTGAAAATTAATTATGGTTTTAAAATACTCCCCCTTTTGTAAAACACAATGTTCTTTTTTTAGTTATTGTTTACGCATACATTTTTCTACTGCTGTATCTTCAGTGGGTCTTAATATTTTCATAAAAATATCATAAAAAGTTGATTGTTCTTCTATTGCAAGCTTAGAAACATGTCAAATGGTTCAAATGGCTCTAAGCACTATGGGACTTAACGTCTGAGGTCATCATTCCCCTAAACCTAGAAATACTTAAACCTAACTAATCTAAGGACATCACACACATCCATGCCCGAGGCAGGATTCGAGCCTGCGATCGGAGCAGCAGCGCGGTTCCAGACTGAAGCGCCTAGAACCGCTCGGTAACAGGGGCCGGCGATCTTTTTCCACCCATCCATTACTTCTGATAGGTATATGAAAACTTGTTTACTTTTATCTATTATTTTACTTTAGTCTCAATCTAGATACAAGACAAGACCAAATGTTGCCTGTGAACTGCTACACTGATCAGAAGGACCATTACGACCACCTACCTATAGCCAGTATGTCCACCTTTGGCACGGACAACAGCGGCGAGGCGTGGCATGGAAGCAATGAGGCCTTGGTAGGTAGCTGGAAGGATTTGGCACCACATCTGCACACTCAAGTCACATAATTCCCGTAAACTCCGGGGAGGGGGAGCCACGAGCTCTGACGCCACGTCCAGTCACACACCAGACGTGTTCGGTCGGGTTCAGATCTGGCGAGTTCACATAAACTGGAACTCGCCACTTTGTTCGTCGGACCACTCTATCACACCCACGGACTTGTGACGTGGCGCATTATCTTGTTGAAAAATGCCACTGCCGTCGGTATACACGATCGTCATGAAGGGATGTACGTCGTCTGCAATCAGTGTACGATGCTCCTTGGCCGCGGTAGTACCTTTCACGAGCTCGACTGGTCCCATGAATGCACACGTGAATGTTCCCCAGAGCACAATGGAGCCGGCTGTTCCCTTGGAAGACGTCAGATTCGCTCCATCGCATCGGCATGATGAAGAAGGTATCGAGATTCATCAGATCATGAAACACTCTGCCACTGCGCAACGCCCAGTGCCGATGGTCACGTGCCCATTTCAGTCATAGTTGTCGATGTCGTCGTGTGTAACATTGGCACATGGATGGGTCATCGGCTGCGAAGGCCCCTCGTTAGAAGCATTCGGTGCACTGTGTGTTCAGACTCACTTGTACTTTGCCCAGCATTAAAACATGATCTTAGTTCCGCCACAATTCACCGCCTGTCCTGTTTTACCAATTTGCCCAGCTGACGACGTCCGACTACGACTGGACGTGGTCACACCTTGGTTCCGCCCCTTGTTGAAGACACTCACCGCAGCACTCCTCGAACTCCCGACAAGTCGTGCAATTTCCGAAATGCTCGTGATGAGCCTCCCGGCCATCACAATCTAGCCTCGGTAAATCTCGTATAGATGGTGCGCCTTCCCCATTCTACACACGGACAGTACGCTCACTGATGCTAATGCACCGAGCGTGTCTGACTAGCGGGTAATTCCTCGCCACGCGATGCTGCTGTCGCATTTTTTTTTTTGGGTCATCAGTCTACTGACTGGTTTGATGCGGCCCGCCACGAATTCCTTTCCTGTGTTAACCTCTTCATCTCAGAGTAGCACTTGCAACCTACGTCCTCAATTATTTGCTTGACGTAATCCAATCTCTGTCTTCCTCTACAGTTTTTGCCCTCTACAGCTCCCTCTAGTACCATGGAAGTCATTCCCTCATGTCTTAGCAGATGTCCTATCATCCTGTCCCTTCTCCTTATCAGTGTTTCCCACATATTCCTTTCCTTTACTCTCCGATTCTGCGTAGAACCTCCTCATTCCTTACCTTATCAGTCCACCTAATTTTCAACATTCGTCTATAGCACCACATCTCAGATGCTTCGATTCTCTTCCGTTCCGGTTTTCCCACAGTCCATGTTTCACTACCATTCAATGCTGTACTCCAGACGTACATCCTCAGAAATTTCTTCCTCAAATTAAGGCCGATATTTGATATTAGTAGACCTCTCTTGGCCAGAAATGCTTTTTTTGCCATAGCGAGTCTGCTTTTGATGTCCTCCTCGCTCCGTCCGTCATTGGTTATTTTACTGCCTAGGTAGCAGAATTCCTTAACTTCATTGACTTCGTGACCATCAATCCTGAGGTTAAGTTTCTCGCTGTTCTCATTTCTACTACTTCTCATTACCTTCGTCTTTCTCCGATTTACTCTCAAACCATACTGTGTACTCATTAGACTGTTCATTCCGTTCAGCAGATCATTTAATTCTTCTTCACTTTCACTCAGGATAGCAATGTCATCAGCGAATCGTATCATTGATATCCTTTCACCTTGTATTTTAATTCCACTCCTGAACCTTTCTTTTATTTCCATCATTGCTTCCTCGATGTACAGATTGAAGAGTAGGGGCGAAAGGCTACAGCGTTGTCTTACACCCTTCTTAATACGAGCACTTCGTTCTTGATCGTCCACTCTTATTATTCCCTCTTGGTTGTTGTACGTATTGTATATGACCCGTCTCTCCCTATAGCTTACCCCTACTTTTTTCAGAATCTTTGCACCATTTTATATTGTCGAACGCTTTTTCCAGGTCGACAAATCCTATGAAAGTGTCTTGATTTTTCTTTAGCCTTGCTTCCATTATTAGCCGTAACGTCAGAATTGCCTCTCTCGTCCCTTTACTTTTCCTAAAGCCAAACTTATCGTCACCTAGCGCATTGTCAATTTTCTTTTCCATTCTTCTGTATATTAGTCTTCTAAGCAGCTTCGATGCATGAGCTGTTAAGCTGATTGTGCGATAGTTCTCGCACTTGTCAGCTCTTGCCGTCTTCGGAATTGTGTGGATGATGCTTTTCCGAAAGTCAGATGGTATGTCGCCAGACTCATATATAGTCGTTTTGTTGCCCCTTCCGCCGATGATTTTAGAAATTCTGATGGAATGTTATCTATCCCTTCTGCCTTATTTGACCGTAAGTCCTCCAAAGCTCTTTTAAATTCCGATTCTAATTCTGGATCCCCTATCTCTTCTAAATCGACTCCTGTTTCTTCTTCTATCACATCAGACAAATCTTCACACTCATAGACGCTTTCAATGTATTCTTTCCACCTATCTGCTCTCTCCTCTGCATTTAACAGTGGAATTCCCGTTGCACTCTTAATGTTACCACCGTTGTTTTTAATGTCACCAAAGGTTGTTTTGACTTTCCTGTATGCTGAGTCTGTCCTTCCGACAATCATATCTTTTTCGATGTCTTCACATTTTTCCTGCAGCCATTTCGTCTTAGCTTCCCTGCACTTCCTATTTATTTCATTCCTCAGCGACTTGTATTTCTGTATTCCTGATTTTCCCGGAACATGTTTGTACGCCCCCCTTTCATCAATCAACTGAAGTATTTCTTCTGTTACCCATAGTTTCTTCGCAGGTACCTTCTTTGCACCTATGTTTTCCTTCCCAACTTCTGTAATGGCCCTTTTTAGAGATGTCCATTCCTCTTCAACTGTACTGCCTACTGCACTATTCCTTATTGCTGTATCTATAGCGTTAGAGAACTTCAAACGTATCTCGTCATTCCTTAGTACTTCCGTATCCCACTTCTTTGTGTATTGATTCTTCCTGACTAATGTCTTGAACTTCAGCCTACTCTTTATCACTACTATATTGTGACCTGAGTCTATATCTGCTCCTGGGTACGCCTTACAATCCAGTATCTGATTTCGGAATCTCTGTCTGACCATGATGTAATCTAATTGAAATCTTCCCGTATCTCCCGGCCTTTTCCAAGTATACCTCCCCCTCTTGTGATTCTTGAACAGGGTGCTGTCGCATAGAGGGTTTATTTCGATAGTAGGTCAGTGGTCGTACTGTTCTGGCTGATCAGTGTATATATGAGTATAACTTATAATATTTTAACAAAGTATCAGGTATGTTCGTGTCATTAAGTAGTGTGGTGTTCAAGGGTAAAAATTTGCTTCACGAATAACAACAACAATTATAATAACAATAATTGTTATTATTTTAAAAGTCTACGTATCACCCAGCGGCCATCTTCTGGCATACTGATATAAGCTCATCCGGAATCCAAAAGGCACATGCTACTGCTCCACTGCACTGTGATACATAGTTGAATCACAAATTTTGTACTTTATAGTTGGAGACTGCACTGTACTATACAAAACTACGTTACTGAGCACTACATTACACCCCTACACTTTGTGTCAGAACGAAACTCTTAGATTTCCTTATTTTGTGTGGCAGTTAGGCCCTGGCGTAGTTAGTCACAACTCAATATTCGCAGAGGCTGAGCTGCCGTACCATACAAGGTACAGAGATTGGGAGACGGCCGTCAGGATCCCAGAACATCCTCCCTGGTCCTCCCCGAGGCTCATCTCCTCTGCTTCCGGAAGTTCAGCGTGTGCCACGGCTCGTCATTCCTTATTATGTGTAGACTGCTGCGTTACCGAAGACATTCCTATCCTGATCTGGTCTGTAACACTTGTCTAATGGCACACTCCTAGACGATGTGCTCCGGGGTGTCGATTGCTCCACATTCCTCTACATCTACATGTCTACTCTGCAGTTCACACTTAATGGCCTGGCAGCGAATTCATCGAATCACCTTTTCAGATTATTTCTCTACCGTTCGATTCTCGAACAGCGGGCGTGAAAAACGAACGCTTAAATCTTTCTGCGTGGCATTTAATTTCTCTTATTTTATTACGATCATCATTTCTTTGTAAGTTACTCGGCGTATTTAGAGGAGAAAGTTAGTGACTGAGATTTCGCGATCTCACCGCAACGAAACGCCTTTGTTTTAATGACTGCCGCCCCATTTCGCGTATCGTATCTGTCTCCTATTTCGCTATGAAACAAAACTAGCTGCCTCCTAACTTTTACGATATCCTCAGTCAATCCTATCTCATACAGATCCCATATCGTGCAGCTATTATTCCAGAAGAGGTCGGACAAACATGATGTAAGCAGTCTCTTTAGCAGATCTGCAAATTAAATGCACGCAGTTTCAAAGAGATGATTCCACTTTAAGTTGTTCGCAATTGTAGTACCTAGGTATTTTGTTGAGCTGGCACCTGTAGATTGGTGTGATTTATTGTGTAACTGAAATTTAGCGAATTTCTTTTAGCATTCATGTGAATGACTTAATACTTTCCATTACTTAGTCATTTGCTACTTTTGTCGTCATACAGATACCTTTGCTGAATCATGTTGTAATTGTTTTGATGTTCTGATGACTTTACTGATGACAGTGTCATGTGCAAACAGTCTAAAGAGCGCTGCTCAGATTGTATCCTAAATCATTTACAAAAATTCAGAACGGCAGAGGGCCTACAATGCTCCACTGAGGTACGCCAGATAAGATTTCTTTTTTATTGGATGACTTTTCGTCAGTTACTACGAAATGTTATCTTTCTGACAGGAAATCAAGAATCCAGTCGCACAACTGTGACGATATTCCAGAGTCACGCAATTTGACAAGAAGTAGCTTGTGAGCAACTGTGTCAAAAGCGTTCTGGAAATCTAGGTATATGGTATCAACCTGAGATCCCCTTCCGATAGCACTCATTACTTGGTGTAAACAAAGAACTAGCTTTGTTTCACAAGAATATTTTTCTGAATCTGTTCTGACTGTGTCAATAAGTCGTTTTCTTAGAGGTAATTCATAATGTTCGAACTAAGTATATGTTCCAAAGTACTACTGCATATCGACGCCAGTGATACAGGTCTATAATTAAGCGGATTATTCCTATTGCCTTTCTTCAGTTCTGGTGTGACTTGTACAACT
Source organism: Schistocerca americana (assembly GCF_021461395.2). Classification (NCBI taxonomy): domain Eukaryota; kingdom Metazoa; phylum Arthropoda; class Insecta; order Orthoptera; family Acrididae; genus Schistocerca; species Schistocerca americana. The sequence goes on along the minus strand of NC_060119.1, from coordinate 274,084,392 downwards.
TTCCAGTATTTGGGTATGAATCTTTCGTAAAGCGAGTTGTTGTATATGATGGTCAAGTAAAGAGCTATTGTATCAGCATACTTCAAAGGAACCTAATTGATATACAATCTGGACTGAAGGACTTGGCTTTATTAAGCGATTTAATCTGCTTCTTTATACTGCGGTTATATGCTTCTACGTTACTCATGTTGACAGCTGTTCTCGATTCGAATTCTGAAACATTTACTTCGTCTTCCTTCGTCAAGGAATTTCGGAACCGTATTTAGTAACTCCGCTTCAGTGGCACTGCCATCGGTAAAATTACTTTGCAATCATGTAGTGAGTGTACTGACTGTGCCTTGCTGCTGGTGTAGTTTGGATTTTCTGTAAAATTTCGAGACAGAACATCGTTGTGGAAACAATTAAAAGCATCTCTCATTGAAGTTCGCATTAAGTTGCGAACTTTCTTAAAACTTGGGTAGTGTTGGAGATTTTGCGTTCTTTTAAACTTGGTGGGATTTTTTCGTAGCTTCTGAAAGTGTTCTCACCCGTTTTGTGTATCTTCGGGGATCAGTTCCAACTCTGATTTAAGTTATTTAGTATAAATCTCTCAATTGTCGTCGATACCATTTCTTTAAATTTAAGCTACATCTGGTCTACGGCTACATAGTTTGGAAGGAGTGACGACTGTCTCTTTGGAAGGTGTCAAACAGAATTTTTATCTTCCTCGTGTGTCTACGTTGCGTTAGCCTGTGAAAACTACACTTCAACCATTTTTCACAGAAATAATGACTAACGAAAAGATCTGCGGTTATTTTATGCTGGGTTAGGTCACACCGCCATTACATCTACACAGACTATCTTACAAGACCCTTTTCCGTCATCAAAAAGTTGTCGTAATACTGGTCTCAGGTATTTGCTTCAGCCCAACTCCACGTACATGAAATTCGGTGTACGTATACTGATGTGAGACATGGCAGATTTAAAAATAGGTTCCGATCAAGGCTCAAGCCTAGATCGCTGGCTTTCGCGGGCAACGTTGTTATTGTCTATACTCTCTAGGCATGACTTCCGTAATAAAAGAGAAATTTGTATAACTTGGCTGCTTTGGGCGTTGAAACAATTCAACAGCTGCACTTGAAAATTTGTGACTGGACCGGCACTCGAACCCGGTTTCTCCATTTCTCGCGAACCATCGCCTTGACTGACTCGGCCATCCGAACACGTCTTCTGTCGGACTCAAATTCTCAAGTGCTGCTCGTCAATGACGTTGTGAGCCCGTTCATTTTGCCCTTTGCTTGCAGCCTCATTGTATTCCCGCAAGAGGATGAACGATCGTCTGCATCCGCTTTGAAATAATCGTATTGCCCATCGAGGCTTATCTATAAAATTATGTTTGTGGTAGCTGCTCTTTCGGAGATGTACGAAAAACAGACATCGCACATGTGGTAATTGTTGAACTATGTGAAATAAAACCGTCAAAATTTCTACTCGTTTGCGTTAGGATGTTCAAACTGCACGGTTGGCCGCGGAGCATGGCGGGAATTAGTATGCCCATTGTTGTTTGGTTTAGCGACGAAGCCCACTCTCATTTGGATGGGTTCGCCAATAAGCGCCGGCTCCAAGGTGCCATCCGACGGGTCTGTTACTTCCAGTTTTCTCCCTCCAAAACGCGGTTTATGCATTTTTGTCGTCGAACTAAAGTATATCCCGATCCAGTACTTTATTTAGGCGACCATCCTCGATGTTGTAGCACAGTCCCGTTTCTTGGCCCTTATTTCTGATAACAAGTTGATATGGCTGCCCCACATTCGCCACCTAAAGGCTACATGTATGCGGAAGCTTAATGCTCTCTGCCTCCTGACCCACACATCTTGGGGTGCACACCGTTCCACTCTTCTCCATCTTTACTGTGCTCTGGTCTTGTCCACACTAGAGTATGGTAGGTTATGGCTCAGCAGCTCCTTTCACTTTGAAACTGCTTGACCCTGACCACCATTGTCGGGTGCGTCTGGCTATTGGTGCCTTTCGCATTAGTTCCGTTAATAGTCTCCTCACAGAAGCGGGGATTCCCCCTCTGCACATACGACGGAGCCAACTCCTTGTTTCTTATGCAATCGCCATTCGCCAATTCCATGACGATCCTACGTATCCTTTGCTCTTTGCCAACGAGGGATATCTCCCTCCTAACATCTGCGCATGGGAGGGATTGCTGGTTGGCATGCATCTCACTACCATCACTACCATCCGTCGGGATCTCCATCTCCACTCACTGAACTGCACCCAGTGTCTTTCTTCACCCCCCCCCCCCCCGCAATTGGATGGTGCCTAGTAGATCACGGATTAGGGGACCTTTCTATTCCAGGGTTCTAAGGTCTCTGTCGCTCCTATGGTTTACCGACGTCTTGTATGTGCCATCCTTGCAGAGTTCCAGGGTGCCACCATCTTTTACACTGATGTTTCTAAGGCAATCGATAAGGTGGGATACGCTTTCACGTTTCCTACTGGCTTCGCACACCATTTATTGCCGGCGTCACGTCGTGTGTTCACAGCAGAGCCTCTAGACATTCACAGGTCCCTCCTTCTTGCTTCTCATGCCTCCCTCCACAGTGTTTTAATTTGTTCAGACTCCATGAGCAGCCTACAGGCTATCGATCGATGCTACTCTCGTCACCTTTGGTCTCTGCTATCCATGACCTCCTCTCTGCCCTTGCGCGTGCCGCCTGTTCAGTCGTCTTTCTCTGTGATCAAGTCATGTGACCATCGCAGGGAATGGGCTGCCTGACTGTTTGGCTAGAGAAGCAGATACTTACCCGCCATTTCCTTTCATGATTCCAGCTGCGGATATACGGATCTACGTTAAATCTCTCTCTTTGCCCGAAAGTGGAATGCCGTCTGGAGCACTACTGCTCATAGTAATGAACTGCGCAGAATTAAGGAGTCTACTGCAGTTTGGCGCTCTTCCTTCCGCTCCTCTCGGAAGGAGTCCACTGTTTTATGCCGTTTACGCATTGACCATACCAGGCTCACCCATTGTTTCCTACTACGTAAGGACCCACCCCAACAATGTGCTTGTGGGACCAGACTGATGATATCTCACATATTGGTGGAGTTTCCCCTTCTTTCGGCCCTTCGTGTTAAGTTTAGTCTTCCCGATTCCTTAAATTTAATATTAGCAGACGATCCACGGATGATTGAACTGGTCCTCAGTTTCCTCCGTGAAAGTGATTTTTATTTTTAGATATAAGGTTGGAGCAGGGGCAGGTAGGTTGTGGTTGGGACTTCTTTTACAGTCTTCTCGGTCTGTGACCCCATGACCGCCCCCCTTTTTGTCCAGTTTTTAGTTTTAGTCTCACCTTTCATGCCTTTACTGTGTGTATGTTTAATGACCATTATTTTATAATTTGACTCCCCTGACTGGATCGGTCCACTTTTAGCCGACCCTCTTTCTTGTGTGACTAATTTCGGAATCGCGGGACTGATGACATCGCCGTTTGGTCCCATAAGCCGTCACAATCAATTAAACAACATAGATCACAAATAAAATAAGTCTTCAGTATCAATTGATTTCTTTTTAGCGCGCTGAAGACACACTATAATTTTTATCTGATACAAACTGTCGGCGTATGGACAGAAACAGACAATTTCACAGAGTTTCGCACTGAGGTTGCCACTCAATCATGACTTTATTAGCGAAAAAAGTCTTTCACACAAACATGTCGATCGAAATATTGTAGCACTTTTCCAATCTCGTGGAGACTTGGAAAATCGACCTGAGAAAAGGAATGTGAACGTCCGTGACAGTTTTAAAATAAAAAGATTTGTAATGAAAACAGGACAATCAGTTACATCTGCACATGCACAGGGGTACTTTCAACTGAATTGTCAAGCGGTCTCGAAAACAGCTCGAAGACAGTTGTAAGACTGTCAGCGTCCTCAAAACCTTTATAAAACTACCATTGCAATTCTTGCAAGGTCACAATGGATTCTTCAAACCTTATGCTTCCTTTAAGGCCAGTGAGCTAAGGGAGCTGGTTTGCCTTTGTCGGGTTTTCTTTTTAAATGCGCCCCCTTCTGATTTAGAAAGAAGTTACCTTGCAGTGTCTTACAGTGGGCAGTGTGTAGTCAAGTCCATCAAAATACGAAGTCTGCAATCCATTTCGGATGCTCTTATTTTCGTTCCTGTACTCCTTTTTCCTTCATAAATTGAAACAACAGCGAGATTTAAATCGAAGAATCGTTCTAGGCAACGTACTTTGCAGTAATATATGAAGTCTCCGTGCTCTTCCTTCATTTCTATTGAAAACTGTTGAAAACTGAAAAGGGAATAATGTGAGCGATTTCAGAAATTTTACTGTTCTTACTTTCGATTTCTTCAGGTGCTCCATGCCTACAAATTTAGCAGAGAGTGCTTCTTGTTCTACAGAACCATGAATCCCATCCGTCGATGGTTATAATTTTTTGCTCTACCATTGTCATCTAAAAGTTTAAATTCTTTCTGCATGGTATTGTAATGTCGCTTCGTAGGAAGTAAACAGTATCTGTTGCTATTGCGGATTGAGAATTCTCATCTCCCTTCTGTCATTACCATTCATTTGAGAGGATTGTGATGATTGATCCCTAGACTGCCTCTTTTCTTGTGAAAGTACTTCATAGCGTGGACAAACAGCGCTGACACCACGGCCCTGCCCAACTCAAAGTTGTGCTGGTCGCAAAATGCCGCACCACAATGCTAAATGAAATGTCGCGCTGTTCGGGGTGCTTCCGAGAAGAACCGAGAAAAGCCGAATAACAGTCCGGGCCATGGCCGGCCCGCGGCCCGCACAAACTGCTTGCGTGTAGTTTGGCACGGCGTGGCCGGCACTAACCAATCAAATGCCCCGAAAATATTCCCGTAACGCTCCCTCCTTTTTTACTTCATGACGTTTCAGGACATACGCGCCAACAGCCACCTGTCCTGTGGAGTACTAAACATGATTTATATGAATAAACCACCTGTCGGCACTTGGTGGACATCCAGTTACGGTACTGGCTTGTAAATTCCAGTCTTCGTCATCGAAGATCAGCAGTTACCAAGACTGTATGACCCAACCGCCTACTGCCACGGTCTATTCGCAACAACGTACACCGAACTGTGGTTGTGGAAACATTGTTGGTAGCTCCTTAGTTCATCTGGATGGTGAGTTGATCAACAGCTGCACGTCTATTCGTCTGTACACTTTACAGAATCAGCCGTTTCGCAAATACTTCCACCTTTTGTCCGGAATACAATGATCATGCTCTTTTGGATGCCAGATAAATCGCGTCGTTTCTACATTGCGACAACGAGTGCACTGTTTCCCGCGTCCGCTGACACTTTATATACCACACACTGCTAGTGGTGCCACATGCGGTTGGTTGGTTGGTCGATATGCGAGAGGGGACCAAACAGGGTGATCATTGGTGCCGTCAGATTAGGGAAAGATGAGGAATGAAATCGGCCGTGCCCTTTCAAAATGTTTCAAATGGCTCTGAGCACTATGGGACTTAACATCTGAGGTCATCAGTCCCCCTAGAACTTAGAACTACTTAAAGCTAACAAACTTAAACCTAACAAACTTAAACCTAACATCACTCACATCCATGCCCGAGGCAGGATTCGAACCTGCGACCGTAGCAGTCGCGCGGTTGCGGACTGCGCGCCTAGAACCGCTAGACCACCGCGACCGGCAAAGATTGTTAGTAAGCCCCTTTGTGAACTCTAATCACTCCAACCGCACCTACAAAGTTTCTTCGCGAGATATACGTAGGAGCGAGTAATATATTGGTTGACTATTTTGGCAGCGTGCGCTCTACAAATTTTAACAGTAGATCACAACGCGATGAACGTCTCTTATTGTGTGCGCCAAGCGAATTGCTTCAGGAGCTCAGAGTAACTTTCACGCTTAATAAATGAACCTGTTCTTCTTTGGATCAACTTTACGTCCTCTATCTTTTCTGGTACATCTGCTAGACAGACGACAGTATTCAGATGTTGGTCGAACGAGGGTGGTTTTGTAAGTTATCTCCTTTGTGGGTGGTTTACACTTCCTGAGGATTATTACAATGAATATGTCTGGCAGCTGCCTTTTCTGCAGTTACTTTTAAGTTGTCGTTCCACTTTACGTCATACAGTACGCATATACACAGATATGTAATGAATGTGATTGCTTCCAGTGATTGATCGGCAGTCGTTTGATCGTACAGTAACATACAATTCTGGCCGAGCGGTTCTAGGCGCTTCACTCCGGAACCGTGTGACTGCTACGGTTGCAGGTTCGAATCCTGCCTCGGGTATGAATGTGTGTGATGTCCTTAGGTTAGTTAGGCTTAAGTAGTTCAAAGTTCTAGGGGACTGATGACCTCAGATGTTGTCCCATAGTGCTAAGAGCCATTTGAACAGACATTTCCGCCAATTTGTTACTTTTTTGTATATATTTGAATGGTACCTGCTCTGTTGCCCATGTCCGACGGAACAGACACCACTATTCGTAATGACGCGGCTAGTACATAATTATATATGAAACAGATAATGGGGAAAAGAAACGGAAGTGGTGGGTGAGAAATCGTGACTTCCAGTAGCCGAGGGCATTGTGGTAATGCAGTGGCGAAAGTTGAAAATTTGTATCAGATGAGGGACGCTGCGTTGCACCGCGCGACAAGTTGGCAAGCACCCTGTCCGGATGGCCGAAGAGGTTAAGCAACCGTCATCAGCAGCGGTAAATCCGGGTCCCGGACTGGCACAAATTTTCAACCTTCGCCATTGCGTTGCCACAATGCCTTTTGCGGCTGGAAGTCACGAATTCCCTTCGATCGCTTCCCTTGCTTTCCCCATTCTCTTTCATACACACAATACGTTTGTTTAGACTGAAGGTCAGCTGCCGCTCCTTGCACCAAGCGTCGATATTAGATAGATCTTCCTGCATTTCGCTACAATTTTCTAGCGTTGCGCCGGCCGCTGAGGCCGAGCGGTTCAAGGCACTTCAGTCCGGAACGCGCTGCTGCTACGGTTGCAGGTTCGAATCCTGCCTCGGCCATGGATGTGTGTGATGCCCTTAGGTTAGTTAGGTTTAAGTAGTTATAAGTTCTAGGGACTGATGACCTCAGATGTTAAGTGCCATAGTTAGAGGTCTGCGTGGATAAGAAAGTGCAATCCGCATCCGCAAGTTCCTTATCCGCATCTGCATATATTTAAGTTTTGAATGAGTAATTAATAGTAATAGACAGTAGTACTTAGAATTATGATATGTAATGACATAGTTATTGTTTGGGTGCCATTTCTGCGACAACTTAACTACTTTTGACTTCTTAAATCACAGGAAATGCTGCATACCTACTCTAAAGCAGACCATTCCAAACAGGAAAGCATTGGCGCTCCAGAGCACACACAGTAGCGGCTCGGATCTCGTGAGATTGGAAACGCTATTTAAAAAGATAAAATTCAATGTAATAGTATTAAATGATGAAAATACGTGTACAGAAACAATAATATTTCGCTGCTCTTGTGCCAAGGCAGCTGAAAATGACAATGGTTTTAAACTGTTACTAGCAGATTAAAACTGTGTGCCCGACCGAGACTCGAACTCGGGACCTTTGCCTTTCGCGGGCAAGTGCTCTACCAACTGAGCCACCGAAGCACGGCTCACGCCCGGTACTCACAGCTTTACTTCTGCCAGTACCTCGTCCCCTACCTTCCAAACTTTACAGAAGCTCTCCTGCCAACCTTGCAGAACTAGCACTCCTGAAAGAAAGCTGCAGAGTGAAAATCTCATTCTGGAAACATCCCCCAGGCTGTGGCTAAGCCATGTCTCCGCAGTATCCTTTCTTTCAGGAGTGCTAGTTCTGCAAGGTTCGCAGGAGAGCTTCTGTAAAGTTTGGAAGGTAGGAGACGAGGTACTGGCAGAAGTAAAGCTGTGAGTACCGGGCGTGAGTCGTGCTTCGGTAGCTCAGATGGTAGAGCACTTGCCCGCGAAAGGCAAAGGTCCCGAGTTCGAGTCTCGGTCGGGCACACAGTTTTAATCTGCCAGGAAGTTTCATATCAGCGCACACTCCGCTGCAGAGTGAAAATCTCATTCTGTTACTAGCACATTGCATCATTTACCGACAGTTTTTTTGCACTCACTGCTTGGATGTGTCAAATTTTGAAGCCATTCATGTCGGCTGATGATTATATTATATCTTACGCGTTCAGCCCTCGTCATTTCCAGGTGAAAATATTTACAGTATTAGGCCTACACTGCAAATCGCTGGCGCACCTGTGCAAAAGTTAAACTGCCAGCAATAATTGACGTTGTCTGGAAGAAATAACTCGTCCTCCAAAGAGTGACAACAAAATCAGTGGTTATAGAACCCAGATCCACACACAACTTCGAATGGTAAAATGTCGTTGCTGACAAGATTGATAAGATTTTCTGTCGCGGCTGTCTTCAAATTTGGCGGGACTTCAGGAACTTTCACGTCTCTCTTGGTATTTAAATAAATAATTGTGCTACTTTGTCGAGCCTCATACGAATGTTTTAGCAAATTTGAAGTTCCACTTTTGTGTCCAGTGTAGGAATATACATTTTTACATGCAAAACAAGCCACTGTATCTTTTATCTTTCCGTTGCCATCAAATACGTATGCGAATTTTTTTCAAATTGGCGATTTCAATTTGTTTTCCTTCACTAATGTAAAATCACCTTTTTTCACCTTACACGAAATTGTATCCATCGATATGGTGTTCATTTGAAGAAAGAACTCTCACTGATATTTGCTACACAGCGCTAACTGAAGGCAGCGGAAAATTGCAACGGGCACCTGTCTGGTAGACAGTGGGAAGGTTTGCCACCCAGAGAACACTTCACAAGCCACACAAAAGACACGGTCGTGGAAGCGGATTAGGCACTGGTCTCTTGGGTACAGCTACGTCGGTCGTAGCCAGGGGCTAAGGACAACAGACATCCGCTCTACCCGTGCCCTGCAAGATTCCAAGAATGACAACAGACTTGAAGTTTTGAACTAACATTGCAATATACGTACTGGGCAGATGCCTTGCTCATTATCCGCAGATGGCCCGCGGATATTCGCGCTGGTTGGATTTTATCCGCCAAGTAACGAATACCGCGGATATCCGCGGATATATCTGCGGATATCCGCATCCGCGCAAACCTCTACCCATAGTGCTTAGAGCCATTTGAACCATTTCTAGCATTGCGAGTTCTCTGTATACAGCATCATCATCCGTGGAAAGCCTCACGCAACCTCCAACGTTACCCACTAGGTTATTTATATAGACCGCCAAAAGTAATGGTTCTATAACAATCACTTGGCGTATACCCGAAATTATTTCTATGTTTCATAGTGTCCGCACCTCGTGATCTAGATCCTGTGTTCCCGGGTTCGATACCCGGATCGGAGACTTTCTCCGCTCGGGGACTCGGTGTCTATGTTGTCCTCCTCATTTCATTTCATCGTTATCGAAGCGCAGGTCGCCGAAGTGGCGTAAAATAAGAGTACAAAGACGTGTGCTAGGCGGCCTTACTGCCCGAGAGGGTGTCTCCCAGCCTGTAAAGGCATACGATCGTTACATTTTTTTGTCTGAAAGTTTCTTTTAAATAAGAACGATGTGCATTCTTCTGTTTTGCTAGGAACTCTTCAATCTCATCAGAAAGTTGTTCTGATATTCCGCGCAATGTGGGTCTGTATTGAACGCCTTCCGGAAGTAACACGGCGTCAACTTGGGCTGTGTTATTCGCTACCTCGTGCGTCTCGTGGACGAACGAAGCGAACTGGGTTCCACGCGATCGTTGTTTGTGGAATCCATGCCGACTCCTACAGTGCAGATTTTCGGTCGCCAGAAATGTCATAATAAGCGATCATAAATACTGTTCAAATTCAGCAGAAAATTTTCATCACAGCAGTTTGTTAATCGCATTAATTTGAACAACGTTAAACGATCAAAGAAGCAAGTTGCACTTAAGCAGAAATAGTGATGAGAGCATTGTCGCAATACCTTCGCAGCCGCGAGCGGAAAGCTAGAAGCTGATCGTGCATCTCGCAAACCGTGTACCACGAAGCGAGAGAAGTGCCAGCGGAGGTTGTTAAAGGACACAGAGTGTGTTGCAGACCGGCGCGCGCGGTCGATAGGCGTTTGTAACGAGGAAGTGGGGGAGGGGAGCAGGGCTGCCCCCCTGTCACTGCTATTTCGGACACAAAAGGGCGCTGCGAATGCGCAGATGTGAGAACATAAGCCAGCTGCAGGGCATAGGGCACTCCAGTCGCGGCCGGCCGGGCGACACGACGAAGTTACGACTGGCCTGCACTCTCACGCAACACGTGCCTCTCCGCCTTCGCTTATGCATTCCATTTGGCGTCACCTGTGACGGTGTCGGCTCGATAATGAGTTTCCTGCGGTTGCATAACACGGCGAGGAGAACGAAGACCGCTGCGGCCTGCACAGGCCGGTAGCGCAATATGAGAGCGTTTCTGGCTGCTACGTTGCAATGAGGCACGTCTAACCGAATATCAGCCAACTGCGGAGGTGAATAACTGAGTAAAATAACAAGGACTCTGGTGAGTGTGTGAATAGCCCGTGCGAATTAAATTCTGTCTCTTGACAGAAGAGAGAAAAAAGATTTCAAATTCTGTGGGTAGATGCGGGTAGCTGTGACGTGCTTCGAACTACCGTTTCTTTGCGGAGGTGTTGAAGGAAATGCAATTTTTACAAGTTGTTTGTGGTGTTGGGCGGCCAGCTTTCTCTGAAACTAACATGTACTGGCGGAAAAAAGTCGCAATACCGAAAATTAGTTACATCGAGTAATGAAATTTCGGGAATGTTTTTTTTTTCGGGTAACAGTTATAATACAGAAAGATCACAGGTTAACGCAAGCGCGAGATACTCCATTGCAAATGTGAGGTGCTGGTACATTACCAGCCGTTGTAACAACCAGAATCTTGAATACAAGCATGAAAACGTACATACATTGTGTCTTGCAGGTGCCAGATGTCTGTTGTGGGATGGAGTTCCACGCCCGTTGCACATGGTCGGTCAATGCAGGGACAGTTAATGCTGGTTGTGGATGACTCTGGCGTTGTCAGCCGACGTTGTCCAATATGTGCTCTACTGCAGATAGATCTGGCAATCGAGCAGGCCAAGGCAACATGTCGATTGTCGAAGTGTTCGTAATAACGTTCCCGAATTTACTGCTCTCCAGGAAACTTGCGCTCAGATTATTCGTGGGACCAACAGCTGGCTGAAACTCGAAGTGAAAGCTCTGAGATATTTAGCCAGCCGTGAAACGTTTATGGGAAAGACAGAGTAGAGGCCATAGAAGGGGGAGTGTTCATTGCAGTTGACAGAAATATTTATTGAGGTCGAAGTTGGGTGACAGTGAAGTCATCTGGTTGCGTATAACAGCTGTAGGTGAAGCCGAGTTAATTGTTGGATGTTTTTGCCGGCCACCCTATTTTTCTGTGACAGTTCTAGAGTCGTTCAAAGAAAGTCTACGGTCAATAACGATAGAAAAGATATCTGAATGGCGCACAAATTGGCAGTTGACCCTAAATAACGAAAAGTGTGAGGTCATCCACATGAGTGCTAAAAGGAATCCGTTAAACTTCGGCTACACGATAAATCAGTCTAATCTAAAGGCCGTAAATTTAACTAAATACCTAGGTATTACAATTAAAAACAACTTAACTTGGAAGGAACACACACATCCACATCTACGTCTACGTGATTACTCTGCTATTCACAATAAAGTGCCTGACAAAGGGTTCAATGAGCCACCTTCAAGCTGTCTCTCCACCGTTCCACTCTCGAACGGCATGCGGGAAAAACGAGCACTTAGTTTTTTCTACGTGAGCCCTGATTTCTCTTACTTTATCGTGATGATCATTGCTCCCAATGTAGGTGGATGGCATCAGAATGTTTTCGGAATCGGAGGAGAAAACTGGCGACTGAAATTTCATGAGAAGATCCCGTCGCAAAGAAAAACGCCTTTGTTTTAATGATTGCCAATCCAATTCACGTATCAGTCTGTGACACTATCTCCCCTATTTCACGATAATACAAAACGAGCTACCCTTCTTTGTACTTTTTCGATGTCATCCGTCAGTCCCACCTGATGCGGATCCCACACCGCACAGCAATACTCCAGAGTAGGGCGGACAAGCGTGGTGTAAGCAGTCTCTTTAGTAGACATGTTGCAACTTCTAAGGGTTCTGCCAACGAATCGCAGTCTTTGGTTTGCTCTACCCACAGTATTATCTATGTGATCGTTCCAATTAAGGTTATTTGTAATTGTAATCCCTAAGATTACAATAAGAGAGTCTCACAGAAATGATACAGGATTCGGACTGGACATCATTAAAAGAAAGGCGTTTTTCGTTGCGGCGGAATCTTCTCACGAAATCCCAATCACTAAGTTTCTCCTCCGAATGTGAAAATATTTTGTTGACACCGACCTACATAAGGAGAAACGATCACCACGATAAAATAAGGGAAATCAGAGATCGTATGGAAAGATATAGGTGATCGTTATTTCGGCGCGCTATACGAGTTTGGAATAATAGAGAATTGTGAAGGTGGTTCGATGAATCCTCTGCCAGGCATTTAAATGTGATTTGCAGAGTATCGATGTAGATGTAGAATAACGCGTAAATACCCAGATCAAGCAATACCCGTTAGAGGCGACTTCAATCTGCCGAGTATAGACTGCTATGTGCATGGATTCATTGCGGGGAATACAGACAGACAGTCGTGCGAAACACGTTTGGTCACGTTTTCTGAAAATTGTCTTGAGCAGCTAGTTCGGCAGCCCACACGCAATGGAAAAATCTTAGACCTTGTAGCTACAAAATAGGACGGACCTTGTCCGCAGCTCGTGGTCGTGCGGTAGCGTTCTCGCTTCCCGCACCCGGGTTCCTGGGTTCGATTCCCGGCGGGGTCAGGGATTTTCTCTGCCTCGTGATGACTGGGTGTTGTGTGATGTCCTTAGGTTAGTTATGTTTAAGTAGTTCTAAGTTCTAGGGGACTGATGACCATAGATGTTAAGTCCCATAGTGCTCAGAGCCATTTTTTAGGACGGACCTTATCGACAATGTCAGTATAGAAACGGGGGTCGCCGATCATGATGTGATTATAGCAACTATGATTACAAAAGTTAATAAATCAGTCAAGGAGGCTAGGAGAGTTTTTCTGCTAGATAGAGCAGATAAGCAGTTGTTATCACCTCACTTAGACAGTGAATTGGCATCACTTTGTTCTAGTGAGATGGATGTAGAGAAATTATACGCAAAGTTTAAACAGTTTGTAAATCGTGGTCTGGAGAGTTGTGTACCTGAGAAGTGGATAAAGGATGGAAAAGACCCACCATGGGTTAACAACGAAATTCGGCGGATGCTGAGGAAGCAGAGGGTGTTGCACTCTCGGTTCAAAAGAGAACGCTTAAATGAGGACAAGCGAAGGTTAGTAGAGATTCGTGCGTCTGTGAAAAGGTTTATACACGACGCATCTACATCGACATCCACATCGATACTCTGCAAATCACATTTAAGTGCCTGGCAGAGCCACCTTCACAATTCTGTATTATTCCAATCTCGTATGGCGCGTGGAAAGAACGAACACCTATATCTTTCCGTACTAGCTCTGATTTCACTTATTTTATAGTGGTGATCGTTTCTCGCGATTGGTCGGTGTCAACAAAATATTTTCGCATTCGAAGGAGAGAGTTGGTGATTGAAATTTCCTGAGAAGATTCCGTCGCAAAGAAAGGCGCCTGTCTTTTAATTATGTCCAGCCCAAATTCTGTATCATTTCAGTGACACTCTCTCCCATATTCAGCGTTAATAAAAAACGTGCTGCCCTTCTTTGAACTTTTTCGATGTACTCCGTCAGTCCTATCTGGTAAGGATCCCACACCGCGCAGCAGTATTCTAAAACAGGACGGACAAGCGTAGTGTAGGCAGTTTCCTTAGTCGATCTGTTACATTTTCTAAGTGTCCTGCCAATAGAACGCAGTTGTTTGTTAGCATTCCCCACAATACAACTACTACCACCGTCGCACCTTAGCAAAAGATCTGGCGGAGAACTCGAGAAACTTCTGGACGTATGTAAAATCACCAAGCGGGTTTAAGGCTTCCAGTCAGTCCCTTGTTGACCAATCTGGCACGGCAGTTGAAAATAGCAAAACGAAAGCTGAAGCTTAAAAATCTCACGTTCAAGAAGTCGTTTCACACAGGAGACTCGTACAAACATACCGTCATTTGACCATTAGGCAGACACCCGTATTGGCGACATAGTAATAAGCATACCTGGGGTAGAGAAACAACTGAAAGATTTGAAAGCAATTAAATCACCAGATCCGGATGGAATATCAGTTCCATTTTACAAAGAGTACACTACTGCATTGGCCCTTACCTAGCTTGCATTTATAGTGAATCTCCTGCCCAGCACAAAGTCGGAAGCAACTGGAAGAAAGCGCAGGTGACTCCAGTATATAAGAAACGTAAAAGAACGGACCTGCAAAATTACAGGCCAATATCCCTAACTTCTATTTGCTGCATAATCCTTGAAAATATTCTCAGTTCGAATATGATAAACTTTCTTGAGACTGAGAAGCTTTTGTCAACGAATCAGTATAGTTTCAGAAAGCATCGCTTGTGCGAAACTGAGTTTGCTCTTTTCTGACGTGATATACAAAAAACCATGGATGGAGGGCAAGCAGATGCCGTATTTCTAGATTTTCAGAAAGCATTTGATACGGTATCCCATTGCTGGCTGATAACGAATGTGCGAGCATATGGAATAAGTTCACATATATGTGAGTGGCTCGAAGACTTCTTAAATAATGGAACCCAGTGTGTTGTCCTCGACGGCGAGTGTTTATCAGAGACGGGGGCATCGTCAGGAGAGCCTCAAGGAATGTGGTAGGACCGCTGTTATTCTGTACACACACAAATGATTTGGCTGACAGAGTGGGCAGCAATGTGCGGTTGTTCGCTGATGATGCCGTAGTGTACGGTAAGGTGCTGAAGTTGAGTGATTGTGGGAAGATACAAGACGAGTTAGACAAAATCTCTAGTTGGTGTGATGAATGGCAGCTAGCCCTAAATGTGGAAAAATGTAAGTTAATGCGGATGATTAGGAAGATCAAAACTGTAATGTTCGGATATAGTATTACTAGTGTCCTGCTTGACACAGTCAAGCCGCTTAAATATCTGGGCATAACGTTGCAAAGCTACATGACGTGGAACGAACATGTGAGAATTGTGGTAGGAAAGGCGAATAGTTGACTTTGATTTATTGGGAGAATTTTAAGGAAGAGTAGTTCACCTGTAGTGGAGACCGCGTATAGGACGCTGGTGCGACCTGTTGACAGTCTTGAAAGCGAAGTGTAAAGATGTATTGAAATTAAATATATTACCTTTTCTCAGTCACAGCACCGTTTTATATCAACATTATCACTACTGCTTTATCAACACATTCACTACCATTTTTTACTTACACTACCACTCCCCTTTTCAAGCGTTGCCTTTGTCATCAGACGGCCTTTTATCTTCGCCTCAGTTAACACAGTTAACCCACAATCAGTTCAAAGTCGTCATCCCTCACGAGAAACACTAAGTAACCAAACAGCAGCTAGTCATGAATTACCAGCGACAATAACACTAATTCATTTAAATTATGAAATCAGAGCTACTTTTCTTCGTGATTAGCAGCGGTTTTGGGGATTTTGTGTTTTATGTTTAAGACGGTGACTTCGGACTTACTGTGGGATACTTATGGCGGAGAAAACGTCATCTGGTGATAACAGTAAGTGTCGAAACCAGTAGGCTCAGCGGTAATAAATAACACCTTCGTGAATGATAAATGGTAGTGACTATATGAAGTACTTAACAATTGTTGTTCTGGCCTTTAGATGGCAAATATAAATATACTGCAGTTTTGCCACTGGGGAAAAAAACCGATCCCCTACAGAAAATAGTGACCTCGGAGGACGAGGTGTGACAACTGTTTCTAACTGACGTTAATGGACGACTGCATTTCTTACCATTTTTCATGTAGGCCACCATTCCACAAACACTCATTATGCGAAGGACCTATTCGGTAACAATATTCATTTTTCTAAATTCGGCGTTAACTATGTATAAAGATCCATAACTAATGACAAAATATTACAGTAAAGGCTACAGAATAGTGAAGCACCTCACACAACGAAAACATCACCTCAAGATGGGAACAATTTCCCGAAGCGCGTCGTGTGAGAAATAAATGAAAGAAAAATGTGACTGGCAGCTGGCAATAACTCATCGTTGTCACAATCGCAGGGTTTCATCAACCATTTGTAATGGGTAAACTAAAAATGTCCTTCGGGTTTTATTAAGACATGGCCTACTGTTAAGTTCCACAGCGTGAAAGAGCAGTGTTAGAGCACTAGGGCTTACTGTGGAATTCCGAGAATGCCGCAGCCTGGCATTTCTGAGTTCTCAACCTTCTGGTGAACAGCAGTGAAGGCCGCACCGATGATCATCTGATATTCCATTAACTACAGCGGGTCGAAGCGAAACATCAAGAGAAAATTGTTACTGTAGAAGTAACTCCATAACACTGAACGCAACAGGTGTGGAAACACAGGCAGAAAAATCCAGTACCCTGATTTCAAGCGAAGAGGGAATTTCCAGTAAAAATTACAGGTTTCTGCAGATGAAGGTTTTGAAAGATGAGGCAAACGCATCGCAACGTTAACACTGCCAAGTCGGTACAGATCTGGCACACACAAACGCTTCTTGCGGTCTTTTTTGTCGTTTTTTTAAAAAAGAAAGGAGTATTCTGTGAACTACCTTTGTCTGTCTGCAATATGCTTCTCCTCCTCCTCCTCCTCCTCCTTTTCTTCTTCTTTCTTCGTGGCTTCCATTGAATTAAAATAAAATTCTGCGCATTGTCTACGTCATCACACTTTGTCCTCCCGCATCATAGTGGGTCGAGTGATTATTCTGAAGTATCTCTCAAATGATAATCATTCGAATGATTTACCTTTGCAGTTGGATCCAAATCACGCGCATGCACACTATCAGTTTGCATGCCTGAAAATAGATCTGGAGATATATATACATAATAATGTATTTCTGTGTTATCGGTATAGGCCAAATATGCACTCATTTTTCAATGAAAATCTTCTTTCCGTTCAATGCACCACGTCTTAACGTTTTATATATCGAAAAGATACAATTAAAGGATTCTTGAAAGCTCTGGAAAAAATTACTTCTGCTATAACTTTTTCTTATACTCAGAATTTTTGCTACACACAGTTTCGCTTTACATAGGGGACAGGTGAAAGTTGAGGGTCGCAAATATGGTGAATAGCGTAAATAATCTTCTGAAGTAGTTTGTCAGGTGTATAGCCTTGCATGGAAATGAGTCATGAATGATAAACAATACGGAAAGGAAGAGCACAATCTTTCGAAAAGTGATGTTGCAGCAACCAGTCTTCTGACTGAAGACCAGAATACACAGGGTTAATATATCAACAATTCGTACTTAGATACCTTGATTTTTCCTATTGTCTTTGTGAACAGGTACATAGTTCTGATGAAAGATTCTTTTCCCTTTTGGAATTCAGATATCATCTTGCTTACTCTTTCATCGTGGTAGTCCAAAAGACTTTCATTGCATACGGCGTGTGGTATTTAACGCTTTTTAAGGTAACCAACAAAATGAAAAAAAACCTTGTTCATTAAAAAACAGGTCATAAGCCTTCCTGTAGATGAAATAGTTTTTTAATATTTTGTGGATTGCCATCGGCCTACGCTTTTCATTTCTGTTGCCAACAGATGTGGCGTAGTGACCAGACACTGGACTCGCCATCGGCAGTACGTTGGTTCAAATCCCCTTCCGGCTATCCAGATTTAGGTTTCTCCTGATTCCCCTAAATTGATTAAGGAAACGTTCTGTGCAACACTGATACAAAAATGAATTTTTTACTTAATTTTCATCCCTGACCTATACAGATTATGCCTACAGTCCGCCTGTGCAGCTGGGTGGTAACATGGTCGCCCCCCACGCAAGCGGGCCCGGGTTCGATTCCCGGCCGGGTTGGAGATTTTCTCCACTCGCAGACTGGATGTTGTGTTGTCCTCATCGTCATTTCATCCTCATCACCGGCGCGCAAGTCGCCCAATGTGGCGTCGAATGAACTAAGACTTGGACAAGGCGGCCGAAATTCCCCGGATGGAGGCTCCCGGCCGACGATGTCATACGTTCATTCCATTTATGCCTACAGAGGGATTTTTTATTGTGAAAGTATTTTAGGAGTGCTGAATGGAACAGTGCGCCGTCCAAAATACTGGCTGCTGCAAGCGATCGATGAATTAGTTCAAGAAAAGATTCGACCAATATCCGAATGCCTGTCCAATGAAAATTTGCTTAAAAGATGCACTTGTATCAGTGCACAAAACGACAACGAGAGCTGCAACGTGTGCATATGGAAGCTGGCAGCAAAATATCATTGTGGGGGCAAAAAATGTTGAAATCGCAGCATATCTAGCTGCAGATATATTCATCGAAGGATGTTCATCTGTTATGAAGACCATTACCCTTTTAGGAATCGTCAGATGGACGAACAACAAAATCTTCACGGAGTTATCTGACAGGGAACGGGTCATGCCGCGGAGCAAGGAATGCTTCAGTTTGTTGAAAGAGACCGAAATGAAAAAGAAGATACTGCACCGAATTCAGAACAAGATTATGCTTGAGAAAGAGTAAGGATGCCTCTATGGTCCTGGGCTTTTTTTTTGTTACTCCAAACTTTAAACGTTTTTCTCGCGACAACAATTTTCTGCGCGCAAAGAGCCTCGACAGATTAACCGATTCATTTGATTTTTTGAAATAAAAGATAATTAAATGCAGGGGGCGTTAGCGAAATCTCTTTTTATTCTACGTTTAAATATTTTTTAAAAACTTGAACTCAGAAAAACATTCCAAGAAATTTACATGTTTTGAAAAAGCTGCCGTCCTTTCGAGGTATTTTTCATATCCTCTCGGGACGACCCCCAAAATTCATTCTAATTTAAGAATTTTTCTATTTTTGTAGGCTTCAGAAATAGTGACGAGTGTGTACAAGACTTCGCGCAAACAAGTACGAGCCGCGAGGCAATCCTTGTATGAACCTTCTCTTAAGATAGCTCCTTCGAAAGGACATGGCCGATTTACTTCTAAAACATGAACACGTGTGCCTTCTACAACGACTTCGTCGGCAACACGACGGTAAACACAAATCATTCTTCCTTATTTGCTATTTCGCTTCTGGCGTGGAGTGATGGATCCATTTTTCACCCAAGCAACGAGCCGCCGCACAGCTATGGTTGGACTGTTCTTACCCATTAAAAAACAAAAAAAAAAAAAAAAAAAAAAAAAAAAAAAAAAAAAAAAGACCGAGGCATCGCTGAGAATTTTCACATTTGCTGTTTTTCAGCATTCAGTAAATGCAGTACACACCTTGAACAAAAGTGTAGTGTAGTTCGGTGGTTTTATTTCAAGAAAATCATTTATAGGTCCGTATTTTGCATGTTTTTAATAGGGTCGGGACTGGAACTTTTTTGTAGCTACCTACAAGTCGGCATTCGTCTTCCAAAATATTAAAAATATCCCATACCTTCCAGGTCTAGCCCTTTCCCCCTACAAATGTACCGTATGCTTCCATACGATGTGCCTACAATTTCAGGTATTTGAGACGCACTATATCTTCAATCATCCAACACAAAATTGTACACTTTCTCGATGTTTTCATGGCTGGTTGAAGCTTGGGTGCGTCCATTTTCAACGGAAAGCACGGATCATTTGAATGATGGAGCAGTCTCCCTGCAACGTCTACTATGGACGACTGGCCGTAAGCAGTAAGCGTTCAAAACGGGGAAATTCGTGGCAGCGCCGAATCCAAATTGTCCGTCTGAACGAAACACACAGCAACACTCCTTTAAAAAACCGTAAAAACCTATTCCACAAATAAAACTGTTACATATGATTCCGCTACGTGTACTAATATAACAGAAACAAAATCATTGAGATCATCTTCGCCGGCCATTGTGGTCGAGCGGTTCTAGGCGCTACAGTCTGGAACGGCGCGACTGCTACCGTCGCAGGTTCGAATCCTGCCTCGGGCATGGATGTGTGTGATGTCCTTAGGTTAGTTAGGTTTAAGTAGCTATAAGTTCTAGGGGACAGATGACCTCAGAAGTTAAGTCCCATAGTGCTCAGAGCCATTTGAGATAATCTTCATCTTTGTGCCAAACAGAGATTTTAAAATATGGCAGCTGTTTCATTATTTATTTTGACGCTGATATATTTCTTGTGCCATTACTTACTTAATATCTTCTTGCTAACGTAGAGTCCGTATCGCCTCTGTTGCGCCGAACTCACAGTCAGTCACTTGTAATTGTCTAACGCATCTGCTGCACCGCATTGAACAACTGATTGAACCTCAGTAGTAAAACAAGCAGTCAGCTGAAATAACACATTTTCTCCGCCGCAGCGTACAGTACTAGTCGATGCTAAACTGGCAGTTAACATACATGGTTACAACTTCTTGAAAAATGTAATCTTCTTACTACAGAAATTTGTCTATATCGCGAAATCCGTGTACCTACAATTAGTTTCGACAAGTCATTGTTGCCATCTTCGGATCATCTATATACACAAACCGTTGTGCCACTCTACCTAGCGAACTGTCCCTTAGTCATGGACATATTGGGAACAGCTTGTAGAATACGCTCCAGTGTAACATAATACACTATGCAATAAAACCATGGTTGTACCAAACATGCACAGAAGTTGTGTTTGGCACTATCGTGCTTTTATTGTACAGTGTATAAAGGTATACTGGAGCGCTGGTTGGTTGGTCTGGTGGAGGGAACCAAACAGTGAGGTCATCGGCCCCATCGGACTAGGGAAGGATGGGGAAGGAAGTCGGGCGTACACTTTCAAAGGAAAGCGATTTAGGGAAATCACAGAGAACCTACCGAGCGGGATGGCTCAGTGGTTAGCACATTGGACTCGCATTCGGGAGGACGACGGTTCAAACCCGCGTCCGGCCATCCTGATTTAGGTTTTTCGCGATTTTTCTAAATCTCTTCAGGCAAATACCGGTATGGTTCCTTTGAAATGTCATATCCAATTTCCTTCCCCACCCTTCCCTCCTCCGACCTTGCTGTTTAGTCCATTCCCCAACCAACCAACAACCAACGGAAAACCTATACCAGGATGGCCGTACGCGGGTTTGAACCGTCCTCCCCCCGAATGCGAATGTAGTATGCTAACCACTGCACCACCTCGCTAGGTTGAAGCGTATTCTACGAGTTTTTTTCCATATATGTTCATGACTTAATGACGGTTCACGACATAGAGTAGCAGAATGGAATGTGTATGTAGATGGTCCGAAGACGGCAACAATTTAACTTGCCGAATCTAGTTGTACGTATGTATCACGATGTGGGCAAATAACCCTCTCTAATATCGCTCTCTTGCTGACAATGTCGGGTATCCATCTCTTACGTATCTCTTTTCAAATCTCATCAAACATGAGCTGACGTTGTGAGAAAAATATGTATCTCCTCTTAGGAATTCAGCGTTCTTCCGCCCTCCGAGGAGATTCCTGCTATGTGTGGCACTTAAGGTGGTGATTATTACGCGCCTTCGTTTCGGTAGCCGTGACTGCGTTTGGCCATAGAAGGCACCATCGTTCTCTGTTCGACAGCCTGAACATGAAAAAAAAAAACAACATTTCTGACAGTAAAATTGTTTCGAATTAACCACTACTACCATATCTTTCTTCTTGTCAGTTATAGAAAACGTCATTCTTTGGCCGCAACCACATCGGGGTGGCGCGGAGCAATACGGTTTCCAACCTTGTTCACATATTTACGAACTTCCAGCATGCTGGAGTAGCTGTGGATCAGCAACTTCTGTTAATCAGTACAACGAAAAACCTGTCCAAAGTTGCAAATTTTACTTTTTTATTCACTCGATGGCTTGTTTCCGAAGATGATATTTCCGAAGGTGTGAAAACAATGTCAAAAATGCGCAAGGAAAAGTTACAGCGCATACAGATAACTATCTGTAACTGTTCGTTGCGCATTTTTGACATGGTTTTCGCCTCCTCGGAAATATCATTTTTGACTATGTTAGGATAATTTGAAAATTGGTCTCCGCCCGAAACTAGTCATCGGGTGAATAAAAAAGTAAAATTTGCGATTCTGAACTGGTTTTTCGCTATACTGATTGTTTACATAGTCACTAATTGTCTCGCCATCGACGGGATGCTAAACCCAAATCTTCCTCTCCATCAGTTTCTTTTTTGCACAGAGTACATGGCGCTCACCTCCGTCTGTCTTGCTAGCACGCAAACTTATTTCGGCGGAGCTGCGGTGAGCTTTGTCGGGAAGGCCATCTCGTTACGTGAACAATGAGAGTGCACAGCCCCCGTATTCAAGTACCTCGACAGTGCGTAACAAGTTGCAGCACGAAGGGACGTTTAGCCGGCAGTGGCTCGCTTGTGTCCTAGATGGAGGCACGCTGAACGGCGGGGCAAGCACTGCTGAGAGCCCTTACCTCTCTCTCCTCTAGTTACGTGATCCGTCAGCACAGCTGGAGCACACCTGCTGCAGCTAGCCGCGGCAGCTGACTAGCGCGCCGTTCGTAATTAGCGCAGCGGACGGAGTACCTCGCATGGAACAGTTCCTGGTCAGGCCGTGAAATCGCAGATTACTACGCGGTACGATGCAGCCTGGTCACACCAACATTAAAAAGTACTTTCGAGCCCGTGAAGAGGACATGAGGACGGGCATTATCCGTACCATCCTCTGTTACTTTAATGATTGTATTATCCCCGCCCTTACTGGTGTAAATAAGAGAGAGAGGTTAAAGTCCGGTGGATGTCGTGGTAACTACCAGTTACAGACGGAGCATCTGATAAGCAGGAAAAGGACAGGAGGGCAAATATGTCGTGAAATGTACATCAACAATTATGTAAACGTAAGCTTTCGCGGCCGTTGTCACTGTCAATAAAATTCTTCTGGGCTGTTGACCGCATTGTCAATGTGTAAATTTTTCGGCCACTATTGCGGGCGGCCTTCCTGAGGGTTTTGTGCTGGGCTGATTGCTGAATGAAAGAGATTTTAGATCTTACACTACTGGCCATTAAAATTGCTACACCACGAAGATGACGTGCTACAGACGTGAAATTTAACAGACACGAAGATGATGCTGTGATATGCAAATGATTAGCTTTTCAGAGCATTCACACAAGGTTGGCGGCGGTGGCGACACCTACAATTTGCTGACATGAGGAAAGTTTCCAACCGATTTCTCATAAACAAACAGCATTTGATCGGCGTTGTCTGGTGAAACGTTGTTGTGATGCCTCGTGTAAGGAGGAGAAACGCATACTATGACGTTTCCGACTTTGATAAAGGTCAGATTGTAGCCTGTCGCGATTGCGGTTTATCGTATCGCGACATTGCTGCTCGCGTTGGTCGAGATCCAATGACTGTTAGCAGAATATAGAATCGGTGAGTTCAGGAGGGTAATACGGAACGCCGTGTTGGATCGCAACGGCCTCGTATCACTAGCAGTCGAGATGACAGGCATCTTATCCGCGTGGCTGTAACGGATCGTGCAGCCATGTCTCGATCCCTGAGTCAACAGATGGTGACGTTTGCAAGACAACAACCATCTGCACGAACAGTTCGACGACGTTTGCAGCAGCATGGACTATCAGCTCGGAGACCATGGCTGCGGTTACCCTTGACGCTGCATCACAGACAGGAGCGCCTGCGATGGTGTGCTCAACGACGAACCTGGGTGCACGAATGGCAAAACGTCATTTTTTCGGATGAATCCAGGTTCTGCTTACAGCATCATGATGGTCGCATCCGTGTTTGGCGACATCGCGGTAAACGCACATTGGAAGCGTGTATTCGTTATCGCCTTACTGGCGTATCACCCGGCGTGATGGTATGAGGTGCCATTGGTTACACGTCTCGGTCACCTCTTGTTCGCATTGACGTCACTTTGAACAGTGGACGTTACATTTCAGATGTGTTACGACCCGTGGCTCTACCCTTAATTCGATTCCTGCGAAACCCTACATTTCAGCAGGATAATCCACGGCCGCATTTTGCAGGTCGTGTACGGCCCGTTCTGGATACAGAAAATCTTCGGCTGCTGATCAGCACATTCTCCAGATCTCTCACCAATTGAAAACCTCTGGTCAATGTTGACTAAGCTACTAGCTCGTCACAATACGCCAGTCACTAGTCTTGATGAACTGTGGTATCGTGTTGAAGCTGCATGGGCAGCTGTACCTGTACCCGCCATCCGAGCTCTGTTTGTCTCAATGTCCAGGCGTATCAAGGCCGTTATTAGGGCCAGAGGTGGTTGTTCTGGGTACTGATTTCTCAGGATCTATGCACCCAAATTGCGTGTAAATGTAATCACATGTCAGTTCTAGTATAATATATTTGTCCAATGAATACCCGTTTATCAGCTGCATTTCTTCTTGCTGCAGCAATTTTAATGGCCAGTAGTGTATATAGTAGCGGAGGAGGCTGTTTATATAATTTGGTAAGGTACTTGACGGTATTAGGGGTTAGGCGTTATGTACTGGTCTACATATTATTCCTTGTCATTGGCGGATAAAAGACGTGCGTGATAGGTGTTTACATTATTTCTTGCCATTGGTGGAGGCAGGCGAATTAGAAACGGACGGTGGCCGTGACGCAGCGGTGTTTACTTGTTGCCAGGTGCGGGCTGCGGTGTGCCTGAGCTCTGTGCACGTACGGCCATCGCAGCCTCCCGCGCGCCTGTGTGAGTTACTTCTTACGCGTTGCTCTCCCGTAGCGTTGTCACTGCTGGCAGCCAGGACGCCAGAAACCCATACCTGTCCTCTCTGTTCATGTTGGCTGGTCACTTAGCCATTTCTATCGCCGCTCTAATCTTTCTCTTCTGTGTAAATGGCGTTTTAGCCAGTATGCGGTCTTCATGGAATATTCCCTCTTTATCGCACTCATCCTGATGTTATGCCACCGCTGACTGGTGCTTTGTCCCAGACGGATATAGCTTTCATTTTTTGCAGTTCGTGTGCTGATCAGCCGCTCCGTCTCGCCCACGTTCGCAACCTATTTCGTAGACTCCTGTCCGTGTTTAGCTTGTCGACCGCGTCTTTCGTTGAGCCTAGAACATCTTTTATTGCTCCGAAAGATTGGCTTGATGACGGCTTGGCAGAGAATTTTGCTCAAACGTTCAGTGATCTCTTGTACATACGGTAATAGGGCTTCTCCTCTTCCCTATTTGCTTCTTCCTCTATCGTCATAGTTTTGTGTCATATTCTTGCCATTACCATTGGCTCCAAAAACGGATCAGAATTTTCGTAGTTGTGGCTTCAGGTGTTCGTCGTCGCTGATCCTGTGAACGGGAGAGCAACGGGTAAGGGCGGACGTCTTCTGCATAAGATGATGGTGTGAGGAGGCGCGGATGTATCTGCCTGTTATGGTGGCTTTTCTGTATACTCTGTTGGCAAGTTTACCGTCAGACTTTCGGTAAACTTCCACGTCAAGGGAAGGCACCTTTCTCTGCTACTATTTTATAAGATTTAAAGTCTCTCTCATTCAGCAGTCAGCACAGCAGAAAGACCTGACGAAGGCCGCTTGCGATAGTGGCCGAAACGTCGGACAATTTTATATATTGACAATACGGTCAACAGCGCAGAAGTATTTTATTGGCATCGGCAATGATATTACGTCTGGTAAGTTAGGAAGAGTCAGGCCGCTAGGTGTCTTCTCACTGTGCAAGTAGCCTGTTTGTATGTTGGCTGTTTTAATATCGCTGACAGCGCTTGACGTCTCGGCAAAAGATTCTGTGGTTGGACGGACTAGCAGTTAGCGAGTGGACAAAGGAATGTATGGACATGATATTTTTAGTGGAGACCCTGTGTTGGTAGGACATGCATTGTAAAGCGAGATGAAATGATGTGTTTATAAGAAAATATTCAAGGAAATGAGTGATGATGGATGTTTGGTTGATAATATTTGGACAGTAGAATAATTGACAACTACATAATTATTGGAACTTGATGTCATATGAAAAGGTAAAATTTTCTGAAACATTGCTCTTCAGCAAATCTTTCTTTCGCTAACCATATGCCTCCCAGTAGTTGGAGTCTATATTAGTTAAAATCTCTTCTTTCAGCTGGCTATAGTTGCTACTTGTTTTAGTTGCTGTAGTTCGTGTTACGAAGATTTTCTGTGATGTGAGTCACATATGAAAAAGAATGGGATTTGCACTGTTGGGATTCGTGGCTGAAATGAGTTTAGGCAATTAACAGAGTTGCAGGTGGTTTCATATTTATTTAATTTTTTTTTGGATTGGTATTATTGTTGGGATTTCTTGCAATTCTGGGCCATTCTTTTATTTTAATTATTGGAAGTCATGTTGTCAGTGCATTCCAGTTCGCTTGCGTTGGGCTTATATATTGTGGGTAATAAATGAGTAGGTTAACTTTGAGTTGTCTTTGTCAGGTAAAATTCTGTAGGTCAGTGTTTAATAAAAATAATTAAAAAGGTAGTTTCAACTGTTCTCGCACTCGAAAGAAGATTCTCTGCGAGTTGAGTGCTAGTCAGCTTGTTGCACGTTCCGAATATCATACTCACGATAAACGTGATGATGTTAAACATGTTAATTGCAGAAACACATAAGGAGCAATCAAAAAGTTCCCGTTCGAAGTCGTTGATGCAGCGTATATGCAACGTATGCTAGTATATAAGTACCGACATGCTGGCAGCGGATCAAGGTGGCAATCGTGTCTTACTGAAATGCGTGCGGTAAATGCGGAAACGTGAATTGCGGCAGCGTTATTACCTAATGCGCCACCGAGCGAGGTGGCGCAGTGGTTAGCACACTAGACTGGCATTCGGGAGGCCGACGGTTCAAACCCGCGTCCGGCCATCAGGGCATGGCCCACTTCCTTCCCCATTCTTCCCTAATCCGATGGGACCGATGACTTGCTGTTTGGTCCCCTCCAGCAAATCAATCAACCAAATGCACCCATAAAGGACCAACGCGCTGTTATTGTTTTCTTGGCTGCCGAATCACAGACAGAGGTAGACATTCATTGGAGAATGAAGAATGCGTCTAGGGCAGCATGTCTGTCGAAGAACACCATTGTGGAATGGTGCACCAAGGTCATGACAGCGCACGCCCCCACATCGGAAATGTCGCAATGCAGAAGTTGCACCAACTCATGTGGGAAGCATAGTACCTGTTCTCCACTCCTGATCTCTCCCTATGCGATTATCACGCCTTCGGTCCCTTAAAACAGGCCTTGAAGTGTCTAGCGAGGATGTGCATCAGGCAGTTGCGGACTTCCTTAAGCAGCAGGAACGTTGTTTAACCAGACGGGTATCTTCAATCTGGTGGGATGATCATCTCAACGCTCACGACGATTTTGCCTGATTGACATTCTGGTTCCAGACTGTACGGCCTTGGTATGGAAACTTTTTGATCGCCCGTCGCTCCTATAAAACGCATATTTAAAAAAAATTGAATGTATGGCTACATGCTGGCTACTTACGGTTTATTTCTATTCAAAAGTTCCTCTATGGTATAGTAGTAGGCTGTTAACTGAAAATATGTGGACGGAATTGTTAAAAATCAAACATTTAATTTCTATCGGTACTTACGAATTATAGCTGCAGTACATTAGGACTTTGTTTTTATGAAACAGATCTGATGATGGTCATTAAAGACCGAAACCGGTAATCTGTTAAACAAAAAGATTGTGACCATAGACGTAAATTAAAGGAAACCTATAATTACGAAATAGTTTTATAACAGAACATTTCACGGCTCTCTGTACCAAAGTTCAGTTCATTATAGGGAACTGCATATCATTTTTCCTTGTAGTGTTGTACTTGCGAATATATCTGTTACTCTCAAACTCAGATGGGCTGTTGGTAACATATTTCGTAAATGAATAAATGTACTGATAGGCCACGGTTAATATACCCAGCTGCTTAACTCTTTCAGATTCGAAATATTAAAAATTTATTTTTTGTAAATTTTATTGTTTATATTAGGTTATGAGACATACAGTGACGCAGAACAGCGTGAAAAACAAGTTTTACACAAATTAATTGAACACACAAGGGGTGGTTTCAAATGGAGCCACTGCGCATGTAATGTCGTTACTTTTGGTGATAGGGTAAAATGCAGTTCCTTTCCGCAGTTAGGCATAGGGCTAGTAGATAGAGCACACTTGCTTCTGCTTCAGTGAGGCAGCTCCTTTGTGCTACAGTGTACACAGTGTCTTGAGGTGCCATGTAATGATAGATGCTTTGCTTGTGTTGCATGTTTTTCAACCGGAACAATAGTTGTACTTTTTTTTATAGTGGTTCTTTGCTCTCTCTCTCCGAAACAATGCACGACGATATTGATTTCTTTCGTCGAAAATCGAGATCACTGTCTTTAGCTAACACATCATTTCTACTTTCAACTGCTACTATGAATCCGAGCCGGTGTCAGAAGGAATCCCTTCCAACAGACCCTAGAGAATTTCGTCTTCCTTTATCCTGCAAGAGTGCATCGTGTGCAACTGAAAATACAACATCGTTTCACAGTCACTCATGTTTCCCTTAGAGCTGCAGTTATTTTAAAACGAACCAGCGCAATAATTACGAAGATAAATACATAAATTTAATTATTATCGCAATACACGCAGTATGAATTTGAAATGAACAGTTCTCTATACGTAATCCATGAGCAAAACGTGCCTTACAGAGACAGGTTCGATCACAATTTTAAAACAGACAGTCGTGAACCGCATACAAAAATGGCTCCTACGTTTGCTCATCTAATTGCTAAGATTGGAATCATATGAAGTAGTTCACGCTGCAGTCGCTAAAGGGCAGCATATACTGGAGACGTAAAGGACGGCTACAGATGCAGATACTGTGCATATGCCATGAAACGAGAAACTCCTCGGTATCTTCAAACGGAACACATTGACTGAAAATGTTAGAGGTCCTGCAAGATGGAAGAGTGTGAACCCACACATAACTGTAACCTGTTTCTTTTGCACAATGAATACTTTTCCTTAAGAAAGAAGTTACGTCAGATAATTACCCGTAAGAAGTAATTAAATGGAAATATACAAAATAGGTTAACTTCATGACTTTTATATTCTCAAACGTGGTAATAAAAATGGAAAAAGTAGCCAACATTAAACAGTTTAGCAGGTCTATTACACAATTTTTCCAATTCAGTTCATCATCAAACTTTCTACTTCGTTTTCGAGTAGTAGCTGAATTGTAACTCTTCAGGCTTTTCCGGCGAGATCTTGACATGTGGAATAACCGGGTCTACAGCCGGATATTTGTGTCGCTCTGGCACAATATTTCGGCCACGTAACTCGTTGCCTTCTTCAGGTGCTACCTGAGACTGCCGTATTGGAGGTAGCACCTGAAGAATGCAACGAGTTAAGTGGCCGAAATATTGTGCCAGAGCGACACAAATATCCGGCAGTAGACCAGATTATTCCACATGTCAGTAGCTGAATTGATAGAAATTGAATGCCATTGCCCAGTACTGGTTACTTTTCGGTCGCTACCAACTTTAACTAACAGACAACGTACTGTATAATGCATCTAATACCCCAATAAATAAGATAATCGTCTTACTCAGTCTCTTCCACTTCCATAAATGTTGGCACACTAAACATAATATCTCCTGCTAACTAAAGTTGGCAGAGGTCAGAAAACAATTACACATTGGTTGATGTCACCTGACTTTCTCGATTCCGCATCCCACATCACTCATCTCGCTCGCCTAGAGCCTTCCTACGGTGTGTGTATAATATCACGTGTTGTTCAATCGGTAATATACTTCACGTTTGATTATGCCTTCTGACAATCAAATTCGGAGAGTATCTCTAAAATTCGAAATCCCAAAGTTCTAGGTTTCTGCATAACTTTCGTGCAAGTGTAGTCCATTCTATGTCCGACAGACATACATACTCCGCAAGACACTGCAAAACACATGACGGAGGCTATTTTGTACCAGCATTACCCACTCGCTTCTTACATCAGTTCATACTGGGCCAGGGAGAAACAGTTGATTCTATGCCTCTATATGTGCTGTACTATCTCTTTGTTTTCATGATTCGTGAGTGAAAAAACGTGAGGCGACAGAACTGTTGTTCTGCCTAGGGACTTAAAATCTTTTTTGGAACGACCATGATTAAAAATCATATATGCTCCACAAAACTCTTTCCACGTTGTTTTCTTGGTATTTCTCTATAATGTTTCATTCTGTTCTTAGCTCTTCTGACACAGAAACGCCCAGAAAAATATAAACTGTTGCTTGAGGGTATCTTCACCGATCATAGCGTAAGGTCTACCCTTCACTCATTCTCGTACCGGAAACGATACTATGCAGAGAGAGTGAGCTGAATTGTTAAGCTGTCGACATTGGAGAGACCTGGGACGGAACAAAGCCGCCCACACGGCAGATAGCGAGATAACCTCGGCTCGCCCTGTTCTGTTACCCGCATACCAGACCGTATCACTCACGTACCACTGGAAGAGCTACATGGGGCGTGACCGGCCTTGGGGCTGGCTACGAATTTACGCCCGCAAATGCCGTCCGCTCCCCGCGACCTTTCACACGCCTGCTCGCGGCAGCGAATTTCCTGCTCGGCATTCCGCGAAAGCCAGCCAGCGTCGTTGTCATGCCGCACTTAGATATTACCAAGTGTTGCAACACTGAAGCACTTGGCTGTTATTATGCTGAAGTGCGCTAACAAGGCGAGGAGCTAGAAAACGGACAGATCACACAGATTGAAGTGCAGGTAATGTAGATGGCAGCGTCAGAGGATCCACGTCTTCATCCACATTCTGCAAGACACCTTATGGTGTGTGTGATAGAAGCAGGAAAGTGCCTCATGTGCCAGTTCCCAAACCGTTCGCGAATGCTGTTCAGCTTTCGAGTGAGTTCGAAACTGATATTCACCGCTTGTACACTGATGATACGAGGGCTGTCCAGATAATAACAGATGTTTGTCTGTCGCGGCGGAAGGTGCAGTAACGTTCGTACAATCAGTACACATCCGGTGGTGGTGGCTTGTCGTCTGTCTCTCTACTACTGTGCTTTCTGTGACGTGGTAAAATGTGCGCTGCAATAGAAAATGCTGCCACTTGTGAAATGCGTTCTCTGATTAGGCTTTTGTTGGTAAAAAACTACGAAACAGGTGAAGTCGAGTGAGACAATGGTGCATTTATTTTCGAAAATAGCCGTACCAATGAAACTTTCTGGCAGATTAAAACTGTGTGCCGGACCGAGACTCGGATTCGGGACCTTTGCCTTTCGCGGACAAGTGCTCTACCAACGGAGCTACCCAAGCATGAGTCACGCCCCGTCCTCACAGCTTTACTTCTGCCAGTATCTCGTCTCCTGCCTTCCAAACCTTACAGAAGCTCCCATGCGAACCTTGCAGAACTAGCACTCCTGAAAGAAAGGATATTGCGGAGGCATGGCTTAGCCACAGCCTGGGGGATGTTTCCAGAATGAGGTTTTCACTCTGCAGCGGAGTGTGCGCTGATATGAAACTTCCTGGCAGATTAAAACTGTGTGCCGGACAGACACTCGAACTCGGGACCTTTGCCTTTCGCGGGCAAGCGTTCGAGTCTCGGTCCGGCACAAAGTTTTAATCTGCCAGGAAGTTTCATATCAGCGCACACTTCGCTGCAGAGTGAAAATCTCAATCTGGAGCTGTACCAATGTTCGCGATGAGGACCGCAGTGGTAGACCTGGCCTATCACTGACGAACTGGTGGTGAAAATCAACGACAAAATACGTGAAAATCGTCGTTTGGCGATTATAGCACTGACAAAGCTACGGCGGGTGGTAAAAAACAAGCGTCGGGGAAAACAAAAATGCTCACCACACAAGGTCAGTCGTACCCGAAAGCTCCTACGGGGTTTTGAGTGCGAGATGTTAGATCGCCCGCCAAACAATCTGCAATTGGCACCGAGCGATGACCAGCTGTGAAGACATGGGTCGCTAACACAAGGTTTTGATACGGACGTTGAACTGCATACCGGCATAAACCAAAGGTTTGACATCGCTGGCGGCAGATTTTTGCAGAGACGGTGTTGAAAAATTTGTTCCGCGGTATAATAAGTGCCTCAATTTGAAGGCCGATTACGGAGAAAAAAGCTTAAGAGTGTACCTTTAAGGGGGACGTTGAAGAAAAATACACTAATTCAAAAATGCGTCAAATCCACAGTTTTGAAGATATGGCAATGAAATTTTGTACCACGCCTTACATGAAAGTAACACATTCACATATAAAATCCTTAGAGTTTATATATATTCTACTTTTTTAATGAAATTTGAAGCTTTATTTTCAAAAAATTATGTATGTTCCTTTTTCTCAAAGTATTCAAGAGATATCTACAAAAATTTCTCTGTTTCATCTCTTTATATGTTGTAAGCTTTTGTCTTGAGGTTTCTGGAATAGGTCAAATAGGAGAATTTTCATAATTTTTTAATTATAATTCCACAAGTACAATTTAAAATTCATGCAAAATTTCAAGCACTTTGCCCCATATCTCAGCTTGCAATCAGAATTTCAAAATTTGCTCTTGAGGTAACGTTTATTAGGTTTACAGAAATATGTGTACAAAATATCATAATTCTAGCATTCATGGAATCTGAGGAAAAGGTGCATAAACTTTAAAATACAAACTTTTCAGGACACAGTTCAACCTAACTTTTTTCCGTATGTCATTTTTTCAGAAGACACCACATTTGTAATCTGGGTCGCCTTTCCCTTCAAGGCTTCTCTTCTAGTTTCTTGTTGTCTGTCTTCTTTCCTTTACCAGGTCTTCAACTGACTTTTTAGCTGCAGAGGCGCGCTGTAAATCTCTTTTTCTCAGGATGTCTTGAGTAAAATTTCCTATCTTGAAGCCCATTCTTTCTAATACCTCATCCTCCCGACGTTCCCATCATTAAATACAGTAACTGCATCATAAGTTGCAATTCTGACAACTGTAGAAGATGCAAATGTGTTTTTAGGGCATCGTTTCCGTATGAGTTTATAAGATACGGAACAGAGTCAAATATGATCTATAAAACCAAAGAGTATGTATCACGGCCTTCTAGATGCATCCTGCACACGTTTGGTTGAAAGTAATACACAGAATCGTTGTTCACTGAGCTGGCCTTGAAGTTCTGCTTAAAAACGTGTGGTGGCAGGGATGCCGCTTCACACTTTCAATTAATTTTCAGGCACTTCGGATGCGATTTCAACATTGAACTTCGGGAACTTATTGTCCATGAGTTGTACTACCGAATAAAAAATAAATCGAAAATTGACTATTTTGGTCAATTTCATCATCGTCCCCCCCTTAAAATGTGGATCTAAAATTTGGTTTTTCCATATTGCAAATTTTTTATTTCAAAACGTCTACTATTTTTTGGATAGCTCTCGTACACAATACTAGGAGTACTTTCCACTGCGAGATCGACTGCCGGTTGGGGGCGTTTCGAGCACTTGTCAGCGTAAGGAAAGTACTGTATGTAAGCTGTACAGAGACGAATAACGACGAAATTCTAGCAGTGACATGGGGCGCAAATGGGAGAATCCACTGACAAAAGCAACTTCGACAAAAGGTACATTGTTGAGGCCGCCAACTAGCAACGAGCAACTCGGAAACGGCGAAGTTGGTCATTTGTTCGAATGCTATAGTCGCGAGCGTATGTGTGAAGTCGCTGATGGACAGTGAAACTATGAGTGGGCGACAAGCGTTCGGGCGTCCACGTCTCTTGACAGGATTAGATGTCAGAGGCTTTGTCCGCTTTATAAAGCAGTATAGGCAGCGATCTGTGGTAGATCTAATGACAGAATACAAGGCTGGTGCAGGCACAGGTATCCCGAAGAACACAGTTTGACACACATTGTTGGATATGAAGCTCCGCAGCAGACGATCACTACGTGTTACATGTTGGCCCAACGAAATGATCGTGTGCAGCGGGCATAGTATCATCGAGCTCGCACAGTGGATCAATGTCGCTTGATCAGATGAATCATACGTCTTGTTACACCTGGTCGACGGTCGTATCCACGTGCGCCGTCGTCCAGGCTGCTTGGAAAATGCATCTCGTCACAATCGTGAGCGAGTGGGGCAGTGTTGTCCTTTGGGGACATTTACATGGGCTTCCATGGGGCCTGTGGTAGTAATCTGAGGCACCGACACAGCTGTGGTCCACGTGAATATTATTGCGAACCACCTACGTCTCTTCATCTTTCGGATGGCGATAGCATTTTCTAGCATGATCTCTCACAGTATCAGAATACCGTAATCGTGGTACTGTGGTTTGAGGAGCATGATAGTGAGGTCACACTGATTTCTTGGTTGCCAAATTCGCCTCATCTGAATGCGATGGATCGCATATGGGACACAATCGGGCTCCAGTTCAGCAGCCACACGTACCATACGGTAGTTTACCGGAAATGAGTAACTTAGAGCTTTAAACACGGCTGCGTAGTTCAGTGACCGTTTTCAAATTAAATTTAAAGCAATTGCAGCCACCGCTCACAAAAATTAAGTCTTTTGACCAGGTTTCAACACTTCCATGAGTGCCTTCGTTAGAAATTAAATATTCAACTTGACCTATGACAAAAAATTTATGGGAATTTTTTTAATATAACTAACAGAGAAAGAAAGAAACAGTACTAACACGTCACGTATAAAATAAATATTAAGTGAAAAAGCTTCAGTACAATGTTTAAAGTAGAATGCGTGGAAAGCAAGGCACTAAGGGCTGTTCGCCTATGTGTAGCTTGCTTTCCACGAATTCTACTTTAAAAATTGTGAAAAAGCTTTTTCGCTTAATATATATTTTATACGTGACGTGTAAGTACTGTTTCTTTCCTGTACTTTTAGTCAGTACTTACACTTTTATATAAAAAAAAAATTTCCCATAAATTTGTGTTTATGTTATAGGCCAATATGAATATTTAATTTCTGATGAAGACACTCGTAGAAGTGTTGAAACCTGGTCAAAAGACTTAAATTTTGTGACCGAGGGCTGTAATTGTTTTAATTTTAATGAGTAACTTGCTCACTGACATCTGGCCAACATAGCCCCGGAAACCTACAAAGGCTTTGTTGAATTCATGCAACAAGGAATCACTCTCTAGTGGACAAACAGACCATTAAGCGGTGGTCATAATGTTTTGGCTCCCTACTTCATGTAGGAGCAAGCAATGTGTTGCTTAAATTTTCTAGGATCTTACGTTCTCAGATCATTAACTGTAAATCACACCACGATGTGTGACACCTCTCCTACTGCATCTACAACTAGAGTTGGATAAGCATCTTCATGACGCTCTCCCGCTAACTAAAAGAACCAGTGACGAAACACTCAGCATTTCTGTTTGTCTTCTATATTTCCTCTATGCTTCATACGGTGTCAAGGTGTCAGAATGGGGAGCAGTACTCAAGTTTAGGTCGAACGAGAATATTGTAAGCTTCCTCCTGGAATGGGCCACACGTTCTTAGGAACCTTTCGATAACTTTGTCAGATATTACATAAGGCCCAGAAAAATATCGAAACACTGCAAGCACAACACATTGCTACGCCTAATATGGTGTAGGAATACCGTTGGTATTGAAAATAGCTTCCAGTCATTTCGGAATGTATAAATGTCGATTCTGTATGGTCTTGAAGGGAACCATATACCATCTAATCGGCAAAATAAATGCAAGTTCAGATAAAGGTGCTCCATTCTCTCCGAAGTAGACCACAAAGGTCCAGTATTATTGAGATCTGCTGACTGTGGTGGCCAGGCGAGACACGACGCTTTATCCTCAAGCTGACAAAACCAGTCCTGTACAACGCGAACTGTGGGAACAGTCGTCGTAGAAAACAGCATCACTACTGGGGAACAAACGTTGTATCACGGGACGGACCTGATCAGCCAAAATGCTCACAGAATCCTTCGCGGTAATGCACTCTTGCGGAATAAGCAGACGGCCCATCGAATACAGATATAATGTTGTCCAAATCATCATCGAACCGCCGCCATTTTCCACGTTTGGGGACCGAGCGAGGTGGCGCAGTGGTTAGCACACTGGACTCGCATTCCGGAATACGACGTTTCAATCCCGCATCGGGTCATCATGATTTAGGTTTTCCGTGACTTCTCTAAATCGCTCCAGGCAAATTCCGGGATGGTTCCTTTGAAAGGGCACGGCCGACTTCCTTCCCCATCCTTCCCTAATCCGATGAGATCGATGACCTCGCTGTTTGGTCTCTTCCCCCAAACAGCCCAACACCCACGTTTGGGTCGTAAACTCGGCCAGAAGTTGAAACAGCGTGACAAGACTCATGCGAGCAAATGAGTTTCTTGCATTGCTGAATAGATCAGGTTTCATGGCCTCGGTGCCACGTTTCCTGTTACGTGCATTTGCATCACTGGTGAGCGGTTTTGGAAATCCTGCAGTTCCCAGCTTACGAAGCTCTCTTCGTGTTGTTTCGATGCTGACAAGGTTCGTGAATGCGACACTCCGTTCTTTAGGCGCTCTTGCAGCTGTCATCCTCCTCTTAATCGCAGCTCTGTTCAATGACCGTCCGTCACGACAACTCAGCATACATTTTCGTCTGCGTTGTAACTTAGCGGATGACGATTTTCCGCTTTCCCTGTACGCGGTATAAATTTTGAATAAGCATCATCTTCATACACCAAACACTTCGGCTCCCTTCGTTAGGGAGGCACCCGCCTACGAACACAAACAGTTTTCCGATATAATGCACTCATAATTACACAGAACACTGTTCTGACCACGACTGACACTTGCGACGTAGTGGGAACATTGTAGAAGGGCCGTTCGTGGTTAAATACAACAGCGCAACCTGCAGGCCTGACTGTCATCTGCTTTTATGTTCAAGCAAGTTTTTCTTGCGGGTTCCATATACACTACTGGCCATAAAAATTGCTACACCACGAAGAAATGCAGATGATAAATCGGTATTCATTGGACAAATATATTTAACTAGAACTGACATGTGATCACTTTTTCACGCAATTTGGGTGCATGGATCTTGAGAAATCAGTACCCAGAACAACCACCTCTGGCCGTAATAACGGCCTATGATGCGCCCGGATGGAGTGTACAGGTACAGCTGCCCATGCAGCTTCAACACGATACCACAGTTCATCAAGAGTAGTGACTGGCCTATTTTGACGAGCCAGATGCTCGACCACCACTGACCAGACGTTTTCAATTGGTGAGAGATTTGGAGAATGTGCTCGCCAGCGCAGCAGTCGAACATTTTCTGTACCCAGAAAGGCCCCCCCAGGGGGTCCACAACTCTTTCGTGGATACGTGCGTGGCGAGCACGGGGCCCCGAGCCATTGCAGCCTTCTTTCTCTCCCGGGCTGCATTTCCTTTCCCTTCCCCTCCTTTCCCCTCCATACCCCTTTTCCCTCGCCCTCTCCTCTCCCTCTATTGGTGTCCTTGCTTATGTTGGCCCCCGCTATCCTCCTGGTTCTGTTGGTTTTACACTCCGGCTTTGTTGCGTACTCATCTCCTCCTTTTGGCATTCCTTGGTCCCCCTCTGGGGTTTGACCTCCATTCCAAAATTTCTCTTCCGTAGTGTGAGCCATTTGGGGAAGAGCACCTTACCTAGTGTCTCCGACGTGTGCCCTACTAGTACATTCCACCTTTTCTTTTACGTCGTTGTCTGATGCTAGGGTGCATAGCCAGCATGGTAGCCAGCCCGTGTGGTGGGGTCGCTATGTACCCTTTTGGTTGAGCCCCCTGAACACACAGGGATCACACTTCTGATACCTGAGCTGTGACCTCCTCATGCATGCCTTGGAGTGGTTGCTCGTCATCCTGGAGCATCAGAACTCCCGGCAATGGCCGCCGTGCCAGACGGCCCTTGCTGTGGCTGGGTGGCGCCCATGAGGAGAGCCCCTGATCGGAGTGGGTGGTATCAGGGCGGACGCTATGCAGATGAAACGCATACGGGTCCAAAACTCTGGCCGCTCTTCTGCGGCCGTCTCTCTGCGTGGTACTGATTCCTCAAGTGCTGCTTCTCTTGCCTCTTCGGCCTTCCCTTCCGTGGCTACCCCCTGGGAGGAGGGTCAGGCCCGTCGTCTAGGGGCAAAACCTTTCCCCCGTTATCTAGTTTGCACCAGGACTGATGGAGATACTTTCACCAGTGTCAAACGTTTATTCTTTGTGGAACACATTGAAGACAAGTTCGGCGAAGTGGACTCCCTGAGCAAGATGCGGTCGGGTTCGTTACTGATAAAAACTGCTTCGGCTGCCCAATCTGCGGCCCTTTCGTGCCTGTACCCATCTTGGCACAATTCCCGTGTCCATTACCCCTCACCAGTCTCTAAATGTGGTACAAGGTGTTATTTTTCACAGAGACCTCATCCTTCAAACTGATGAGGAACTTCGGGACAATCTCGGACGGCGGGGTGTTCACTTTGTTCGGCGTGTTCAGAAGGGTCCTAAAGATAATCGTATTGATACTGGTGCCTTTATCCTGGCCTTTGAAGGGGATACCCTTCCTGAGAAAGTTAAGATTATGGTCTATCGCTGTGATGTGAAGCCGTACATCCCACCTTCTATGCGGTGTTTTAAGTGCTTGCGTTTTGGCCACATGTCTTCTCGCTGTACCCAGGACCCTCTCTGTGGTGACTGTGGACGTCCACTCCATGAGGGGAGTCCCTGTGTTCCCCCTCCTGTATGTGTAAATTGTCATGGTAGTCATTCTCCACGTTCAGCAGATTGCCCAGTCTATAAGAAAGAAAAAAAGATACAGGAGTATAAGTCTCTTGATCGTTTAAGCTACACAGAGGCCCGTAAGAAATATGCACGATTGCACCCTGTGTCCATGACATCTAGTTACGCCTTGGTTACATCTTCATCCCTTCCTCCCCCTTCCTTACCCCCATCCCGGACCCCTCTCCTTCCCCCCTCCCCTGCGGCTCCCACACCTTCTCCTCTGGGCGCCGCTCCCCCTCCCCAGCCGGAGAAGTGTCCCACTCCTTCGGCGTCTGCCGCTCAAGGGCGCCTCTCCCGGGATGCCCCTTCCCGGCACCTTCCAGGTCAAAGGTCTGCTGCAGCTCGGCGACCGCGAGAGCCGCGGTCTATCGGCCCCCAGGTCGCCCGGTCTCTTTCTGTTCCTGATCTTGCTGCAGCTGGCTCCATTATGCCACACAGCCCTCCTCGATCTCAGCCTGAAAAGAAGAAGAAAGTCCCGGGACAAAGAGCCTCTGGTGTCACCGGAGGTCCCTTCCCCGGCTTCACAACCGGATTCTGACCTGTCGTTTATGGATGTCGCCCCCTCCTTGTCGGTGACGGGTGGGGACCCGGCGGTATGACT
This sequence comes from Schistocerca americana, assembly GCF_021461395.2. Lineage (NCBI taxonomy): Eukaryota > Metazoa > Arthropoda > Insecta > Orthoptera > Acrididae > Schistocerca > Schistocerca americana. The sequence goes on along the minus strand of NC_060119.1, from coordinate 274,044,959 downwards.
GGATTTAGCGTGTTCAGCCCTCATTTAAACCATCGTTCTGTGGTTCTCCAATGGAATTGTAATGGCTACTATCGTCACCTTCCGGAATTGAAATCCCTTCTTTCGTCCTACTCAGCAGCTTGTGTGGTTCTCCAGGAATCTCATTTTACTGATGCTCACTCACCGACCCTCCGTGGGTTCCGTGTTTTCTGTCGAAATCGGGTCGGACCCTTGCGGGCTTCTGGTGGCGTTTGTACGTTGGTCCGTACAGACATTGCTAGCACGTGGATTCCTCTCCAAACTACATTGGAAGCGGTTGCTGTTAGGGTCCACTTAGACTCTGCAGTCACAGTATGCAATCTTTATCTCCCTCCTGACAGGACTCTTACACCTGCTGCCTTAACCACCCTTCTTCAGCAACTTCCTCCTCCCTTCCTCCTCCTTGGGGATTTTAATGCTCATCATCCTTTGTGGGGCAGTGCCTTTCCATCTAGACGAGGTCTTCTTATAGACCAATTTATTGTAGACCACGACCTGTGCCTTCTTAATGATGGCTCCCCTACTCATTTCAGTGCTGGTCATGGTACCTTTTCTGCCATTGATCTTTCTCTTTCTTCTCCCTCTCTCCTCCCTTCATTACACTGGTCGCCACACGACGACCTTTGTGATAGTGACCATTTCCCGTTGATTATCACGCTCCCTTCCCGCTCCCCGATGGACAGGTTACCTCGTTGGTCTTTCCACCGCGCCGATTGGCCTCTATATACTGCACAGGTCGAGTTTTCTCCCTCTTTGTCGGGTTGTATTGATGACGTCCTACGTGACGTGTCTGACGCGATTGTTCGCGCTGCTAACCTTGCTGTCCCGCGCTCATCTGGACAATTTCGTCGTCGGCAAGTCCCGTGGTGGAGTACGGCCATTGCCATTGCCATCCGTGATCGCCGTCGAGCTTTGCAACACTTAAAGAGGCACCCATCCGTAGCCAGCCTTACTACCTTTAAACGCCTTCGCGCTAAAGCCCGTTATTTAATCAAACAGAGCAAGCGGATATGTTGGGAACGATTCGTTTCTTCCCTTGGTTCCACTGTCCCTCTGTCACGGGTATGGGCTACACTTCGCTCTCTCCAAGGTTGCCATCGGCAGTCCACCCTCCCAGGCCTTCACCTCCCAGATGGCATTTGTACGGACCCATTAGTTCTCGCAGAACATCTTGCGACCCATTTTGCAGTGGCATCAGCGTCGGCCTCCTATCCAGCTGCTTTCCTTCATCAAAAACAGCGGGCTGAAGCTGTCACCTTATGTTTCACCACTTGTGAGTCAGAATCTTACAACGAACCTTTCACTGAATGGGAATTTCTTTCTGCTCTATCTTCTTCTCATGATACGGCCCCTGGCCCAGATCCCATTCATAACCAGCTGCTTCAACATCTCAGTGCTCCACAACGGCACCATCTTCTTCGGGTGTTTAACCGTATCTGGCTCCAGGGTGACTTCCCTTCTCAGTGGAGGGATAGCATTGTGGTTCCTGTCCTTAAGCCTGGTCAGAACGCCCTATCTGTTGACAGCTATCGGCCAATTAGTTTGACCAATGTTGGTTGTAAGTTACTTGAACGGCTGGTAGCCCGTCGGCTCACTTGGGTCCTCGAATCTCGGGATCTATTGTCCCCTTACCAGTGTGGCTTTCGAGTGGGACGATCTCCAATCGATCATTTGCTTCGCTTGGAATCCGCAGTTCGGCAGGCTTTTTCCCAGCGCCGCCATTTGGTTGCAGTGTTTTTTGACCTTCGCAAGGCCTATGACACGGCCTGGCGCCATCACATCTTACTAACCCTTCATCAGTGGGGTCTTCGGGGCCCACTCTCGATTTTTATCCGCCAGTTCCTGATCCATCGGTCATTCAGAGTTCGAGTTGGTACTGCTTTTAGTTCTCCACGGACCCAGGAGACGGGCATCCCACAGGGTTCTGTCTTGAGTGTCCTTCTTTTCCTCATTGCTATCGATGGACTTGTGGCCTCTGTCGGTCCCTTGGTCGCCCCTGCCCTGTATGTGGATGATTTCTGCATTTGGGTTAGTTCCTCCTCGATGCCATCTGCAGAACGGCAGCTCCAGGTGGCTATACGGCGTGCCTCTGCATGGACCCTCTCACACGGGTTTCAATTCTCTCCTTTAAAATCGCGGGTGGTCCACTTCTGTCGCCGTACTACGGTCCACCCTGATCCAGAGCTTTATCTCGCTGCACAAAGATTGCCTGTGGTTCCACAGTTTCGTTTCCTAGGTCTTCTTTTCGACAACAAGCTCACTTGGCTGCCCCATATCAGACTCTTGAAGGTAGGTTGTTTCCGTAAACTCAATGTCCTTCGCTTCCTTGCCCACTCCTCCTGGGGTGCGGACCGTTCCCTCCTCCTCCGTCTTTATCGTGCTCTAGTTCTGTCACGTTTGGACTATGATTGTCAAGTTTATGGTTCAGCTGCTCCTTCCACGCTGCACGTGCTGGATCCAGTCCACCATCGTGGTGTCCGTTTGGCCACCGGTGCCTTCCCTACTAGCCCTGTTGATAGTCTCCTGGTTGAAGCTGGGATCCCCCCCCCTTTCTGTTCGGCGGTCCCAGCTTCTGGTGTCTTATGCCCTTACTATCCGTTCTTCTCCCGCTCATCCTTCCTATTCTATCCTATTCCCAGACCATGGACGTCGCCCGCCTGACTCCCGCCCTCGGGCGGGTTTACCGGTTGGGCTGCGCCTTGCGTCTCTTAACCGTGATTTTCGGCTTCCTTCTTTGTCCTGTCTTCCTCGCTCCCTCCCCTCCACCCCTCCTTGGTTAGTTCCTCGGCCTCGAATTCGGATGGATCTCCGCCGCGGTCCGAAAGATTCCATCCCCCCGGTGGTGTTCCGTTCCTTTTTCCGCCAAATTTTATGGGAGTTTCGGGATGCTGTTGTTTTTTTACACTGATGGCTCAAAATCTGCTGATCATGTTGGGTATGCCTTCACGTCCTTTGTTGGAACGGAAAATCATCTACTGCCACCCTCATGTGGGGTGTTTACTGCGGAATTGATGGCAATTTCCCGGGCCCTTACCTTTATTAAACAATCCCAACACAACCGCGTTTTGTTATGTACGGACTCGATGAGTGGCCTTCTTGCTATTGACCGGTGTTTTTCGCGCCATCCCTTGGTCTCTGCCATCCATGACCATCTCGCTGATCTTCACCGTGCTGCTTGTTCCATTGACTTCCTATGGGTCCCGGGCCATGTGGGTATCCCGGGTAATGAGCTCGCTGATCGTTTGGCTGGGGGAGCAGTTACTTACCCCCCGTTTTCTGTAACCCCTCCTGCAGCGGATTTACGGCTTCACATCAAATCCCACTTTGCACAGTCATGGGCCAATTCTTGGGAGGCTACTCCACTGTCTAATAAACTTCGTGCCATTAAGGTGAATCCAGGCCCATGGCGTTCTTCCTTTAGCCTCTCCCGCAAGGACTCGACCACACTGTGTCGTCTCCGCATTGGCCACACCAGGCTGACCCATGGTTTCCTTTTGCGTGATGAGCCACCCCCGCTATGTGGTTGTGGAGCCTTCCAGTCAGTGGCCCACATTTTGGTTGAATGCCCCCTTCTTTTGGCTCTGCGTGCTAAGTACAGACTCCCCCACACTTTACCTTTGATGTTGGCTGACGATTCCCGGATGGTCTCTTTGGTTCTAGGTTTCCTCCGGGAGAGTGGTTTTTATTCTCAGTTTTAAAGTTTTTAATCTCCCTCTGGTGTTGGGGCAGGGCGGTGAGTGTTTGGGTGTCTCCCACTGTAGGCAGTGTTCAGAGATTCCCGATTCACCTCCCTGACCGGAATCCTCTTTTCTTTCCCTTTTACTCTGTTTTTACCCCTTCTTTTTAAGGCTTGGTTAGTTTTCCTATTCCCATACGTACTTTCTGCATTATAGCAGTTGTACCTTTTAAGTCACAGGTGGTCTTGCCTATGCTGCTTCAGCATAGTGTTGGGTTCGTTCTCTTGCCAACTTCCCTCATTTGTTTTTACTAATGACAACGTGACTGCCCTTTTACGTTTCCCCTTTATCCGTTTTATTTTTCTGACTATACTGCGATGTCCCGTTAGCAGAATGGAGTCCATTTGAAACAAGGGACTGATGACCTTGCTGTTTGGTCCCTTTAACCTCAAACAACCAACCTACCCAGAAAGGCCCGTACAGGACCTGCATCATGCGGTCGTGCATTATCCTACTGAAATGTTTCGCAGGGATCGAATGAAGGGTAGAGCCACGGGTGGTAACACATCTGAAATGATAACGTCCACTGTTCAAAGAGACGTCAATGCGAACAAGACGTGAGAAACGTGTAACCAATGGCACCCCATACCATCACGCTGGGTGATACGCCAGTATGGCGATGACCAATACACGCTTCCAATGTGCGTTCACCGCGATGTCGCCAAACACGGATGCGACCATCATGATGCTGTAAACAGAACCTGCATTCACCCGAAAAAATGACGTTTTGCAATTCGTGCACCCAGGTTCGTCGTTGAGTACACCATCGCAGGCGCTCCTGTCTGTGATGCAGCGTCAAGGGTAACCGCAGTCGTGGTCTCCGAGCTGATAGTCCATGCTGCTGCAAACGTCGTCGAACTGTTCGTGCAGATGGTTGTTGTCTTGCAAACGTTCCATCTGTTGACTCAGGGATCGAGACGCGGCTGCACGATGCGTTACAGCTATGCGGATAAGATGCCCGTCATCTCGACTGCTAGTGATACGAGGCCGTTGCGATCCAGCACGGCGTTCCGTATTACCCTCCGGAACCCACCGATTCCATATTCTGCTAACAGTTACTGGATCTCGACCAACGCGAGCAGCAATGTCGCGATACGATAAACGGAAATCGCGATAGGCTACAATCAGACCTTTATCAAAGTCGGAAACGTGATGGTACGCATTTCTCCTCCTTACATGAGGCATCACAACAAAGTTTCACCAGGCAACGCCGATCAACTGGTGTTTGTGTATGAGAAACCGGTTGGAAACTTTCCTCATGTCAGCACGTTGTAGGTGTCGCCACCGGCGCCAACCTTGTGTGAATGCTCTGAAAAGCTAATCGTTTGCATGTCATAGCATCTTCTTCCTGTCGGTTAAATTTCGCGTCTGTAGCACGTCATCTTCGTGGTGTAGCATTTTTAATGGCCAGTAGTGTATTTGTCCAATGCCTGTACCTTTACTACAAGTAGTTTTATGTTAGCCTCATTTGGAAACGCTCAAATGCATACTGCCAAACATTTTCTGAGCGTGTTTCCGGTGATCGTTTGGCAGTCGTGTCATCTTACGATAACGGGTGTTTCTATTTATTTAAGCACATTTGCTTAGGCTGACCGTCAGAAGTGCTGATGCCTGCACTAAGTGTAGATCTTTTGCAGATCTGCCCGCAATTCGCTGCAATTTTCTAGCTTATCCATACACAATGTAGTAACGTCTATTGTAATTATGCTTTTCTGAACAACACTGCCGCAACTGTTGCAGGGTACAACAAGGGATATGAAGAACAACGATAATCATCATTACATTTGAACGCCGTGAGAGGCTAGTCATCCTCATTTTAGTCCATTCGATGGATGGGTAACGTGCTTTATGAAAGATCACACTTTTCGTGTTTAGATGGGTGCCTTAGTAATAAAAATGAAATAGTTAAAAAAAAACATTGTTGTTTTATATAAAAATAAACTGTCTGAATGAATGAAAGAGACCTACTCAGCACCTCCATCAAGCTAGAACCTAGCTAAACAAGTAGAACAATTCAGCCCTTTGCACATTTGTTTTGCACTCATAATTTAGCTCAGCTAGAGGAGGAAGTCTAAAGAAATCGGACGTAGCTTAATCAAAGGAATCGTCCTGGAGTTTGAGTTACAGAAGCATCCAAAAATCTAAAACAGGACTGGGTTTTGAACCCAGTTTCTACCGAAACTGAGCTCAAAGCCATTATCACAATCTCGCTGAACAACACTCTTTGAGGTATCAAGCTGGCAGTCTTACATCGTGGTACCGTTCCAAACTGTTTAATAAATTTGGGGGAATTCCCCGTGCACCGATAGACACGCTGTACGGTCGAGGCGACCTCGCGATGCGCGGCCCACGAGACGGCTTTTACATAACGCCTGTGGGAGCTACGGTGCGGGCGTGCGATCCGTCCTTGGCAAACGCGCGCTATCTATGTGTAACATCAGGACTCATCCCGCGGCATTCACAGAGGGCACCAGAGCGCAAACACAGGAATTTACCGCTGTCGGTGGGTTGCGCAATCTCCACCGGTGTGTTGTGATGTGCACCTCGAACCGTACCTATGATTCTATTGAAAATGAAAAAAAAAAATCATTTTCAATAGAATCATAGGTACGGTTGGAGGTGCACAACACAACACACTGGTACCAATTTTAAATCTGTATAATGCCGCAAGTTCACAAAAGGGAAATCTCCCGTTATGGATAATATAAATCACTTTTCGAGTGGAAAGAGGGAAAAAAAACGAAAGTCCCCTATGGACGACATAGTAAGTAGCCCTGGTGTAGAGAAACAACTGGAAGAATAGAAAACAAATAAGTCACTAGGTCCACATGGAATTCCTGTTCGGTTCTGCAAAGAGTACTCTACAGCGTTATCCCCTACCTCAGCTCGATTTATCGCGCATCTCTCGCCCTGAGCAAAGTCCCGAGCGACTGGAAAGAAAGCGCAGGGATAAGAAGGGCAAAAGAACGGACCCGCAAAATTACAGACCAATATCTTTAAAATCGGTTTCCAGCGCATTTCTTGAACATATTCTCATTTTGGATATAATGAGTATCCTAAGGACCAAAATGCTTATGTCCAACAACCGGCACGGTTTTAGGAACCATGGCTCGATCGAAACTCAGTTTGCCCTTTCCTCACGTGGGACCCTGCGAACTACGGATGAAGGGCAACAGGCAGATTCCATATTCTTAGGTTTCCGAAAAGCATTTGACACGGTGCTCCACTGATTCTAACAAAGGTACGAGAATATGGAATAAGTTCGCATTCTATTATTTTCTGTATACATAAATAATCTCGCGGACAAAGTTCCAGCAATCCGCGTTTCTTTCCCGATGATTTTGTGGCGTATGGGAAGGTATCGCCGTGGAGATAACTTACACAAATATTCTAGTTGGTGTCATGAATGGCAGCTAGCTCTAAACAGAGAAAAATGTAAGTTAATACTTATGACTAGGAAAAACAAACGCATAATGTTCGTATACAACATTAGCTCAATCCTGTTTTGCGCAGTCACGTCGTTTAAATATCTGGGCGTGACGTTGCAAGGCGATATCAAATAGGACGAGAGTGTGAGGGTTGTGGTACGGAAAGAAAATTGTAGACTTTGGTTTACTGGGAGAATTTTGGGAAAGTACGGTTAATCTGGAAAGCAGACAGCATTCAGGACGCTTGTGCGATCTGTTCTTTAGTACTGCTAGAGTGTCTGTGATCGATACCAGGTCAGATTAAAGGAATACTTCGAAGCAATTAAGAGGCGGGCTGCTAAGTTTGTTACCGGTAGGTACGAACGGTATGTTACGCAGATTTTTCGAGAACTGAAATGGGAATCCCTGGAGAGGAGACTACATTTTTTCGAGGAACACAGAGAAAATTTAGAGGACTGACGTTTGGAGCCGACTGCAGAACGGTTGTGCTTCCGCCAACAAGCATATCGCATAAAGACCACGAAGATACTAGAAATGAAGGCTCGTACAGAGGCTATTTCCGAGTGGAACTGGAAAGCTAATGAATAGTAATGTTACAAGGTACCCTCCGCTACACACACCATGCGGTGGCTTGCGGAGTATTTATGTAGACGTAGCTGTAGATGACGAATTATCAGAGCCTTGGATTGAGGAAATGTAGGTAAGGAAACAGGTTCGTTTTCTTTGCAACGGAACCACCCTGCATTTGGCTTAAACGATTTAGACACACAAGAGATGGTTCAAATGGCTCTGAGCACTATGGGACTTAACTTCTGGGGTCATGAGTCCCCTAGAACTTAGAACTACTTAAACCTAGCTAAACTAAGGACATCACGCACATCAATGCCCGAGGCAGGATTTAAACCTGCGGCCGTAGCGGTCGCGCGGTTCCAGACTGTGGCGCCTAGAACCTCTCGGCCAACCCGGCCGGCCACACAAGAGAAAGCGTAAATTTTGATGACTGCACGTGGATTTCAATCGCAGTCTTCCCGAATGCCACTACAGCGAGCTAATCACTGCGGTACCTTGCACAGTAAAAATGGAAAGGGAAATGAAATGAAGCTAATGATGAATAAGGACACAGAGTTCGTTACACGCACTCTGCTTTTGTTTTCGTCTACTGAAGTTGCTGAGAAGAACGGTGCGCCACTGTCGCGCATTTGTTTCTCACTTCCACGAAACGGCTCTCAGCAGTTGACGTTCGTCTGTAATACTTGCTTCAGCTCGGATCAGTGTTGTAAGTATCCAACACCGAATGACTTAATCTTTGTTTCACTTAATTGCGTTGTTCCGTAGAGACAAGCGCAATTAGAGCTTTGAATGCTATCCTTCAGACTGGTGCAGTTATGTACATCACCTGTGCCACTGAGAGATAGAGCGTTGCTGAATTAAGAAGTTTGCACAGTGGATTAGGCAAAAGCTAAGGCGTGGCCCTGGTAAACGGGTCCTTGGTGTTGGGTGTGGCAAGAGAGGATTTCCCAACTACTGAACTAAAATTATGACACAGGTGGACCTAAGTTTATTATAATCACTCTGTGTATGATTTTTTAAAGCTGTCAGCCTTTGTTGCTATTATTTTTCTTAAATCAAAATCGTGACGTATGTACTTCCCACTTCTTCAGACAAATATTTCACAAATGGTGCATTTCTCAGAACTGAAATTTCTTGGAAGCTGTGCCAGAAGTGACGTTCTAAGGGCTGATGTATACAAATTGTTGTTGTTATTATTGTTATTGTTGTTGTTATTACACTCTCCAGTAACATTGGATGTGACCACCTGTCAAAAGCCTGAATAACCACGTTGTGCAGCAGCGGACCGCTGCGAGACGTGCAGGAAGAGAATCAGTGAGGTTCTCGAAGGTACCTACAGGGATGTAGAGGTATGCTGACTCCAGTGCTGTGGCCAGCTGTGCAAGGCTTCTCTGTTGAGGATCCATGGAGCGTCCAGCTCGATCGAGTTGATAGCACAGATTCTCGACTGCGTTTGAATCCGGGGAATTTGGCGGCCAGTGGAGTACGGTAAACTCATCCTGGTGCTCTTCGAACAACGCACGAACACTGCGAGCTGTTTGACACGTTGCATTGTTCTGCTGGTAGATGTCATTGCTACGAGGAAAATCAAACTACATGTTGGGATGCACATGGTCCCCAAGGATAGACGCGTACTTGTGTTGATCCACTGTCCCATCCACATTGACGAGGTCGCCCAGGCCATGAAAAAAATACTCGGAGCATAAAGCTTCCTCCTGGTTGCAAGGTATATGCTCTACGACACTTCACGCCGTACGCGCAACCGGCCACGTGTCCGATGAGATGTAAAGCGTGATTCATCTGACAAAGCCGCCTCTCGGCACTCAGTGGACGCCCAGTTGCATTATTGTCTTGCAAATTCTAGTCGTTGTCGTCGTCGCCGCGCAGGGCAGCCGTGCGCTCAGGGGCGTCCTGTCGCGGTTCGCGCGGCTCTCCCCGTCGGAGGTTCGAGGCCTCCCTCGGGCATGGGTGTGAGTGTTTTCCTTAGCATAAATTAGTTTAAGTTAGATAAAGTAGTGCGTAAGCCTAGGGACCGATGACCTCAGCAGTTTGGTCCCGTAGTCCTTACCACAAATTTCCAAATTCCGTTGTCGTCGATGAACAACAGTCAGCATGGGTGCATGCTCCAGGCGTCTGGTGCGGAGGCCCATACGCGCCAATGTTCGCTGAAGAGTCCTTGAAGAGGTACTGTAGTTAGCCCCTTGATTCATCTGCGCGATCAGTTGCTCAACAGTTGGACATCTATGCGCCCCTACACATTTCCGCAGCCTTTATTCGCCTCTGTCATCTACGGTGCGTGGTCTACCACCGAACGGTGTCCATGGAGACGAGGCCCACGACAGAGCTTAAGTCTTGGTGTTGACTTAGTACTTATGTACCGCATTTTTAAAATGTGACCACGCCTATTCAGACTGTTTTAGTTTTATTTCTGGACCACGCCGTCCTAGATAAATTATAGATTCAGGTATATCTTCTGAAGAAGGCTCAATTATTTGGGCTGAAACCTAGGTAAAGGTTGGTTTCATTATCGCAATCGAGTCTGATAGTTTCTTACATATTAGATTATCATGATTGCTAACTGTGCTGCGATGTTGAAACCACACAAATCAGCACGTAGTTCTGTACAGAATTTTTGTTTAAAATTATATGTAAGGGAAAACGAATATTGGTGGGAGAAAAAGCTTGTCTAACGGTTTAAATGCGCTGCTATCGTAGTTAAAAGTAACTGCGGAAACGAAAACGAACTGTACATTTTCACAGCACCTCATTTGATTTCTCGCAGTCGTATTTCACTCAAAACCTGTGCATTGTTGCTATTAAAATTGTTTCGTGTAAATATTTGAGGTTAATCTGTCAGGAGCTTTTCAAGATTTTTGCTAACAATATTACCTTATTTTATATACACTCCTGGAAATTGAAATAAGAACACCGTGAATTCATTGTCCCAGGAAGGGGAAACTTTATTGACACATTCCTGGGGTCAGATACATCACATGATCACACGGACAGAACCACAGGCACATAGACACAGGCAACAGAGCATGCACAATGTCGGCACTAGTACAGTGTATATCCACCTTTCGCAGCAATGCAGGCTGCTATTCTCCCATGGAGATGTTGGATGTAGTCCTGTGGAACGGCTTGCCATGCCATTTCCACCTGGCGCCTCAGTTGGATCAGCGTTCGTGCTGGACGTGCAGACCGCGTGAGACGACGCTTCATCCAGTCCCAAACATGCTCAATGGGGGACAGATCCGGAGATCTTGCTGGCCAGGGTAGTTGACTTACACCTTCTAGAGCACGTTGGGTGGCACGGGATACATGCGGACGTGCATTGTCCTGTTGGAACAGCAAGTTCCCTTGCCGGTCTAGGAATGGTAGAACGATGGGTTCGATGACGGTTTGGATGTACCGTGCACTATTCAGTGTCCCCTCGACGATCACCAGTGGTGTTCGGCCAGTGTAGGAGATCGCTCCCCACACCATGATGCCGGGTGTTGGCCCTGTGTGCCTCGGTCGTATGCAGTCCTGATTGTGGCACTCACCTGCACGGCGCCAAACACGCATACGACCATCATTGGCACCAAGGCAGAAGCGACTCTCATCGCTGAAGACGACACGTCTCCATTCGTCCCTCCATTCACGCCTGTCGCGACACCACTGGAGGCGGGCTGCACGATGTTGGGGCGTGAGCGGAAGACGGCCTAACGGTGTGCGGGACCGTAGGCCAGCTTCATGGAGACGGTTGCGAATGGTCCTCGCCGATACCCCAGGAGCAACAGTGTTCCTAATTTGCTGGGAAGTGGCGGTGCGGTCCCCTACGGCACTGCGTAGGATCCTACGGTCTTGGCGTGCATTCGTGCGTCGCTGCGGTCCGGTCCCAGGTCGACGGGCACGTGCACCTTCCGCCGACCACTGGCGACAACATCGATGTACTGTGGAGACCTCACGCCCCACGTGTTGAGCAATTCGGCGGTACGTCCACCCGGCCTCCCGCATGCCCACTATACGCCCTCGCTCAAAGTCCGTCAACTGCACATACGGTTCACGTCCACGCTGTCGCGGCATGCTACCAGTGTTAAAGACTGCGATGGAGCTCCGTATGCCACGGCAAACTGGCTGACACTGACGGCGGCGGTGCACAAATGCTGCGCAGCTAGCGCCATTCGACGGCCAACACCGCGGTTCCTGGTGTGTCCGCTGTGCCGTGCGTGTGATCATTGCTTGTACAGCCCTCTCGCAGTGTCTGGAGCAAGTATGGTGGGTCTGACACACCGGTGACAATGTGTTCTTTTTTCCATTTCCAGGAGTGTACATATGTTTACGTTCGACAAATAGTGCTGCATTACGTAATATAAAAAATGAGCGTATTCGAATGCAACGTTGTGTCAAAATTTCGAAGCAATCGGTGAAGAACTTCCAGAGATTTAACATTCTGAACAAACGAACTGTAGCAATCAAGATTGCCGTCAGCTGCAGCAGTGTGTGTGTGTGTGTGTGTGTGTGTGTGTGTGTGTGTGTGTGTGTGTGTGTATCGGGCTGTCAGTGTTTACGCGCCAGCCGCCAGAGGCGCTGCGTTTGGTCGTCGAGAATTTCTGTTAATTCCTTGCAACGTTCTTCGATGTCAATAGAGTACATAGTTACGCATTATTCTTCTAAAGAGAGGGCCCTACTTACATGTAGAACCTCTATTAAGCTACTTTACCTTGGAAGATACTTTCGTTTCTTGTGATAAAAAAAAAAGATATTTTTCCACGATGCGCGAGAGTTGTATTTCGTGTATCAAAATGCAAAATTAAGTCGTTCGAAAGGCTCATGCGTAGCCTTTCCGAAAACAGACCATTCACATTTATGTAGATAAAATATTTTACGTATTATACTTTTAATTGTTATTAAAATCATACGCTTCTGTGGCACGTTAACAATGTGAGTGGCGATGGTCCTGCACTTGCGGCCTTAGGGTCAGGTAACAGTGTGAGCGTCCCGACCTCGTGTTTTCCAGTGCCGGACGCTGTGGTCGGCAGCTAGCTGCCGTTGATCCTGTGCGTCGCTCTGACAATGGGGAGACGTGCTTCCATCGCTGCGAGGGCAAAAACGGTTGCTGCCCCGTTATTCGTCGTTCCGCTCGCTCTCGGGGCGATCCGCTGTCCGCCCCCGCCTCACTGCCGACGAACGGTTACTTTCCAATTACCGTGGGGGCTGCTGCGTGCCAGCCGTGTCCAGCCGCCTGTGGCACGAGCAAGTAGTGCATATCACCCAGCCGCTCAGGCCCGCACTGCTAATCCGGATCGGCCGCATTACTCCTGCAGGTGGCCGCACGGTCGCAGCAAAAAGTGGAGCAGTTCCACTGCTGATTCGTCATCTGCGTGTCCAAGGCTGGCGATTAACCAATTAACCAGAAACTGGATTCTCCCACGGAAATGCTAGCGTCAAAAGCAAAGATAAAATAAGGTGCGACTTAACACAGATATTGTTCATACACAAGATACCAAAGTGATCACATATAGAGCATTTACATAGGACAGTAATACTTTTTTTTCATGGCCATCTTCCGCACCAGCTGTTAAAATCAATTGTTATTGGTTTCTCCGTCTTCGGCAGATACACATCCAATAAAGCTGTCACAGCTACACTCATTCAGGACATAAGACATTCCTTTCCTACTTCATAAAATAAACAAAGGCCACAAACAATCTGTATGAAGAACTGGAAATTTTCACTCACAATAGAAAACGTGAATAGAACACACTAAATGAAAAAGGTGAGACACAGCCACTGAGCTTCTTTAAAAACTTCGCGGGTACACTAGATGGTACACTTTTACTCTTTCCACTTCCTGAGGGCCGGCGTTGTGGCCGAGAGGTTCTAGGCACTTCAGTCCAGAACCGCGCGGCTGCTACGGTCGCAGGTTCGAATCCTGCCTCGAGTATGGACGTGTGTGATGTCCTTAGGTTAGTTAGGTTTAAGTAGTTCTAAGTCTAGGGGACTGATGACCTCAGAAGTTAAGTCCCATAGCGCTCAGAGCCATTTGAACCATTCGAACCACTTCCTGAGGGACGTTGATAAAAGATAATTACCAAAGCACCATACAGAAACAATAAGAGTTAGATTATGTTGATAGAAGGTCTGCAAGTTTTATGTTTTTTAAGTTTTATATTTTTTTATATTTGTTTCTTAACTGTCATGTATTTGCAGTAGTAACCCTTTTAACAAGTTGTACACAATGAAACAATTTTTTAATTCTTTTTTGTATTATGGTCGACAATGTAAGTTAGTAATGAATGGTCTCTGAGGTAAGGCACTATATCTTGACGTCGTTATAACCTTTGATTTGTCTATGTTATTAATTCGTGTTCTGTGAGACAAATTAAGTTTAAAATGTATGTGTATAACGAACCGCAGGGTTCTGTGCACTGGAACAGATTGTGATTCACTATCACCGTTTAAAATTTATAACCTTAGTACTAGATTAAGCTAACAAGCGCCTTTGCTACGTTTTTGTAGCAAAATAAAATCACAGTAAACAATTGGTTGCATCTAGCCAGCAAAAACGTAACGTAATATCTTTTTTCCACGTGAAGATGAGAGTGTAAACTTTCGAGACGCGTCGTGGCATGAAATAAAGAGTGCCTCACACAGATACTCGTTTCAATTGCACTTTCATTGTCATAAACAGTCGCAGTTCCTTCCAACAGTCCAACATGGATGACGTAAGGTCGTTGAAGTAGTAGCTACATGATGCCCGTGGGTGAACACCACATGTTACCCCTCCTGATCGCTTTTGTACAATTAATGCTTTTTTCCAAGTGATGGCTTACACGAAAAAATGATTCCGGAGACATTACTGAGTGGAAACACGCCTAATATGCAAGGAGTTTCATTCCTTTTTTTTCCAAGACTAGCAGTTATTCGAAGAACAAATGTAGCTGAACTTGATAGTTTGAGAAGCTCAGTAATATGCTTCTTCTAGTTCAATTTTTCACCAGTATGTACACCGAAAACTTTAGATCATTCTGTCTTACCTACCGACTGGAGTTCATGTGCTCCATAATTGTTGGTAAAAAGCCACTTAATAATTCTTTGTGAAACATCTCTTCTGCGCTTTCTCCCTAATGGGATTTATTGTACTAGTATCGTCTGCCGAAAGTACTAATTGTGCATGTTGAATGTTAAGTGGGAGCTCATTGACATATACAGGGTGAGTCACTAACTGTTGCCAACAAGAATAACTCCGAAAGTATGATAGGAGCTGAAAAGTTTGTAACACAAAAGTTGCATGGGAGAACGGGGGGCCATAATATGATGTTGATTTTTTTGTTGCTAGGTGGGATCGCTTCACAGATATGAAGGTCAACTTTGGTTTCTTTTTTTTTATGGGATGCTATAGTTTGATACTTATTTTCTGATAGCGGCTATCTAGACGAATCCAATGATGTGTAACAGTAAGGTCTTTGAAAGTCAACGAAGGTCAAAAAGGTGGCAGGAACGTCCATTTACAGAAGGTGTTCGAAGCGATGACCATTGGTATCAACGCAAATGCTGCAATCTTCTTATCATGGATTCAGTGGCAATCCTTATCATATCGAAGCACATGCTCTGACAGTTCTCTCTCGCATATCTTTAGGTGCAGTTGGGATGTCTTTATAAACAATGTCTTTCACGAATCCCCACGAGAAAAAATCTAGAGGCGTAAAGTCTGGTGAACGAGCCGGCCACGACACATCTCCTCCGCGTCAAATCCAACGATATGGGAATTATCTCTGCAACTCATTTCTACCCATCAGGGAAATATGTGTCGGACACCCATCGTGTTGATACCACAATCTGTTTCTTGTTCCTAAAGGTATTTCTTCCAATAACAGGCCTGATGTTTCTTGCAGGACTGTGGTGTACTTCCTACCATTAAGATTTCCTTCGATAAAATAGGGGCCTATAATTCTGTCCTCCAGAATCCCACACCACACCATACAATCACTGTCCACGGCTTTTGGTGTGCAACTTGCCGCAGCCAACATGGGTTTTCAGTTGCCCAGTAATGCATGTTATGCAAATTAACATTTCCAGGGTACGTGAATATAGCCTCGTCAGTAAATATCAAATTAATGAATATGCCATCCCTCTGAATCTGAAGTTGTGCCCATCGGCAGAATTCAATGCGGCACATACAATCCATACCAGTTAAATCTTGGTGGAGACTGATACGGTAAGGATGATATTTATGGCGATGCAGAACACGAACACTACTACTATGGCTCATGCCAGATTCCGTTGCCATTTGACGCGAAGTAACACAAGGATCTCGGACCACAATGGCAAGAGTACCAATTTCCGTTTCCTCGTTAGTAAATTTTCTTTGCCCGATATGTTTCCGGTGGGTTAAAGATCCAGTTATCAATTTATCATACACGCATTTAAATGTACGACGTGTAGGGTGGGTACGTTGGGTACGTTGGGTTTATCTTTCAGCGTATAAGTCTCTAGCTCTCACTGAATTTCGGTGGCATTCTCCGTAAATGAGAAGCATATCGACTTGTTCTTCGAAGGAATACACTATTCACATTCGCTTGATTTGACGATACTAGTCTTAACGTTCCTATTAGTGTTGTATAACAAAACCATCGAATGGAGTTTACATGTCAATGGCACGTTAGATGGATACGTCGTATTCGGCGAATATTTACTATTTGCACAATATACGAGAGAAAATTGTCAGAGCATGTGCTTCGATAAGTGAGGAAGTGATAATCCATGATAAGAAGATTGCAGCACAGCATTGATACCAGTGGACGCCACTCCGAACACCTTCTGTAAATGGGCGTTCATGCCACCTTTTTGACCTTCCTTGACCTTCAAAGACCTTACTGTTACACATCATTGGATTCTTCTCGATAGCCGCTATCAGAAAATAAGTACCAAACTATAGCATACCAAATTAAAAAAAAAGAAACAAAGTTGACCTTCATATCTCTGACACGACCCCACCTAGCAAAAAAAAAAAAAAAAAAAAAAAAAAAAAAAAGCATCATATTGTGGTCCCCCATGTCCCATGCAGCTTTTGTCCTACAAAGTTTTCATCTACTATCATACTTTCGGAGTTGTTCTAGGTGGCAATAGTTTGTGACTCGCCCTGTGTAAGGAATAGAAATTGACCCAAAATTGAACCCTGAGGGGCTCCTTTTGTGACATCTCTGCAGTCAGTATCGCCGCAGCAAACCATTTGCAGTATGCAGATGAGCTATCCGTGCGTAGCAAAACCGTGGTGCAATTGTTCCTCTATTTTCTCCCACACCAGTTGGATTTCAGAGCGTTTTTATCGTTATAACGAACACATTGAAATGCACTAAGAATATACGTAGTATTTGTGTATTTATAATTTCTTTTGCATTACCAGCCAAATAATAAATCGTTTGTTGCTACCGCCACTCATTTTGCACTCTGGGATCGATTCTCAGTCATCATACTGCTGCCCGCCCCAGAATATTTCTATTTAGATTATCGTCCGCGGTTATTCTTTCAGAGAAACCGTAGAGTTACATTAATCTGGAAAGTGTGTTTTATGCAATTATTTCAGCTAGATATACAGGCACAATCAGTGGAAGTAATGAGTCCTGTGTAATTAACTGACCTCCGACGAAGGCCGACTGGGAGTATTATCACAGTCGGAAGGTGAAGAGTCGTCAAAATCTTGTTGTAAACCTTTCGAATACTGATTTGAGGTCAAAATCAATAAAAATTATCCCTTATGAATGCGTATATTTTATCTCCACCGCTGGCTCAGCCTAATCAATGCGTGAACCACTTAGTAGACAGCAAAGTTTTAACTTGGATACTTTGCTGTGAATGGGTGCCACTATCGACGGCTTTTCTTGGAAGTTAATCAACCAACAGCAAACCAGGAAACGCCAAATTTTTCAGTAATTCTGCCACTCTGGTCAATCGCCTGCTACATCTCTCTTCATCTTTTCAGTTTTAAGAAGAAATCTTCAGATTTTTTATCATATTTATTTTGACAAACCTAATTAAAGCCATTTGGACCTGTTTGGAGCTCTCTTCATATGCACAAATATCGTTCTACTATTTTCTTCGTGCACGATTTCAGTAAATTTAGTTTCCTGTGAAGTCACATGGATTTAGCTCGACAATTAACCATTATTTCGTTGTGCGCAGCTCATTAGAAAGAATCACAATAGCAAGGTTCATATCAAAAACTTCATACCAGAACTAGGAATCATTTCAGATGCTTTGGTTAAAAGATTAATACAAAATAAAAGTTTTCTTTTAAAATAATACTTTGTCCAATAAATGTTAAAATTAAACTTTTTTGCGATCTAAATATTTGCTTAATGTTCCCCAACATGACTCTTAAGTATTTATTTATTTATTTTTTTTTGTTTTGTTTTGTTTCAGGTACGAACACCGTGTGTCTCATGTGCTAGCAGTGCGAATGCGAGAATAGCAGGAATACAGTATTACGTGAGTAGACTGTTGAAGATTTCGTCGTAATCCCACGCCCCAATACAGGCTGTCGGACTACATACACACATCAAAAAAAGTTTTGCATCACCTCGGTTCCGAGAAATTTGGAATAGAGATCAACATAAACATCATTTCCGCCCTTTTTATTGCTCATGAAAACCACACATTGCACGTACATACCGGTACCTGTAACATCCAGTAATACGTCCTCTTGCATTGATGCATGCCTGTATTCGTCGTGGCATACTATCCACAAATTCGTCAAGGCACTGTCGGTCCAGGTTGTCCCACTCCTCAACGGCGATTCGGCGTAGATTCCTCTGATTGGCTGGTGGGTTACGTCGTCCATAAACAGCTCTTTTCAATCTATCCCGAACATGTTCGATAGGATTCATGTCTGGAGAACCTGCTGGCCACTCTAGTCGAGCGGTGAAGTTATCCTGAAGGAAGTCATTCACAGGATGTACATGATTGGGGCGCGAATTTTCGTCCATGAAGACGAATGCCTCGCCACTATGCTGCCGATATGGTTGCACTATCGGTCGGAGGATGGCATTCGCGCATCGTACAGCCGTTACGGCGCCTTCCATTAACACCAGCGGCGTACGTCGGCCCCACATAATGCCAGCCCAAAACAGTAGGGAACCTCCACCTTGCTGTACTCGCTGAACAGTGTGTATAAGGCGTTCAGCCTGACCGGGTTGCCTCCAAACAAGTCTCCGACGATTGTCTGGTTGAAGGCGTATGCAACACTCATCGGTGAAGAGAACGTGATGCCAATCTTGAGCGGTCCATTCGGCATGTTGTTGAGTCCATCTGTACCGCGCTGCATGGTGCCGTGGTTGCAAAGATGGACCTCGCCATGGACGTCGCGAGTGGAGTTGCGCATATGCACCCTATTGCGCACAGTTAGAGTCGTAACACGACGTCCAGTGGCTGCACGAAACCATTATTCAACATGGTGGCGTTCCTGTCAGGGTTCCTCCAAGCCATAATTTGTAGGTAGCGGTCATCCACTGCAGTAGTAGGCCCTGGGCGGCCTGAGCAAGGCTTCTCATGCATGGTTGTTTACATCTTTGAGCGGATTTAGTGACATCTCTGATCAGTCAAAGGGACTGTGTCCGTGATACAACATCCACAGTCAACGTCTGTCTTCAGGCGTTCTGGGAACCGGGGTAATGCAAAACGTTTTTGATGTGTGTATATTCATCGGTGAACAGCGAATGTTGAGAAAAGTCGTAGTGACAAATTGGCGCCTTTTCGACACAGTTTTTAGCAAGGAATCTCACATTATATCAACGCGTATTCCTATATTAATTTTATTCTATCAGTGCTTGTTGAAACATTCGTTAGTTAAACATCTTCAGAAACAAGGAAAGGATAAAACTTTGGCAGTTTCTGGCGATTACAGGTGACTTCGATCGTTTTTAGTAAGATGTGTATTTGCAGTTTGGCTTCAAGAATACAGCAGCATCAGAACAGTCTGATTATTCGCTTGTATCTGAAGGCCTATCTCTCAGCATTCAGACTGCCCACATTCCAAATATTAATCGAGAAACCTAGTACTTCCTTTAGCTTATAACTTGAGCAGAAACGACTGTTGCGCGTTTTTTTTTTTTTTTTTTTTTTTTGTGTGTGTGTGTGTGTGTGTGTGTGTGTGTGTGTGTGTGTGTGTGTGTGTGTGTTGTCGCATTCCACTTTTCATTGTAGTTTTAAGTGAGGCTAATATAGAACACTGAAGACACATATACTTCGTTAATGTATATGAGCTCCTTGTAGAATATTAGGTAATAAAATTGAACCAACATTTTGACGTTGTAAAGTAACATTGCGTGTGCGGGTGCGCTCGCTACAAAACGATGACAGATGTTCGATCCTCACAAAAAAACCACCTGCTTTTAAGTGTAGTTGCATGAGTAGGACCAAAATAAGTGTTCATTAATGTTGACACTAAACATGTACCGAGCGAGGTGGCGCAGTGGTTAGACACTGGACTCGCATTCGGGAGGACGACGGTTCAATCCCGCGTCCGGCCATCCTGATTTAGGTTTTCCGTGATTTCCCTAAATCGCTCCAGGCAAATGCCGGGATGGTTCCTTTCAAAGGGCACGGCCGACTTTCTTCCCCGTCCTTCCCTAATCCATTGAGACCGATGACCTCGCTGTCTGGTCTCCTTCCCAAAAACAACCCCCCCCCCCCCCCAACTAAACATGTAAATACTGACTCGTTCCACATTATTTCGGTAAAAGAATCGTTCAAATGATCTGTGCTGTGGAACATGTAACTAACGAACTATCGTAGCTCCTCAGGAGCGTTAAAGCCTGCACAACGTCAAAGGGGCCACAACCCACATTAATGTCCACTGATTGCTGTCCGGGCGCTTTTGATCAGATAAGCTACTTAATAATGAATAACTGTGAGCATGTAAAAATTTATTCTAAAGAAATCATATAAATAGGCATGCTGCCATATTTTCCGCCTAGACTGTGCAGTATAACTGTAAAACCGAGCCGCGGGGAGTGGCCGAGTGGTTTGAGGCGCCATGTCACGGATTGCGCGGCCTCTCTCCCCGGAGGTTCGAGTCCTCCCTCGGGCATAGGTGTGTGTGTTGTTCTTAGCTTAAGTTAGTTTAAGTAGCGTGTAAGTTTAGGGACCGATGACCTCAGCAGTTTGGCCCCTTAGCAATTGACACACATTTGAACATTTTTGTAAAACAGACACGTTCCACATCACAGCGAGAGTTCGCAGTTATGGTAAACGGAACACACGAACAACGTAGCTACATCCTTCGTAGGTCGCTTCGTGACTATTCCTTCAATGAACATCAGCCTGGCATTTGTCCCACCTGCGATTACTTTTATGTGGTCATTCCAACTTACAAGGCATTGCTCGCCTACCTCATTATTTTCCGACGTTACCAGGCACTTTTGTTCCAAAGGCTTACGACGCGCAGAAAGCGCACTCATCGTTTTCGTCGCCCAGTGCATCGTCAGAGCTGTTGAGTCCTTTTTAAGGCCTCGTAAAGCGCGGAGCTGCAGCGCTTGCCGGCTGTCTGCTGCACGCCGTGATTCCGGTGGGGACAGCGCGCCCGGGTCGTCTCCATAGCAACGGCCGCTCCCCGCGCTGCTCCCTGGAGGGTCCCCCACGTAAACGGCACGGCGTACGCCCTCGCAGACAGAACTAATACCAGGCAATGCTCTCGCGTCTGGCGGCGGTGGAGCGGACAGCTCTCCGATTCCTTCCCCCTTGGCCCCCCACCCGCATCACCCTCTCTGGCTTCGTACTTTTCAAACCTACCCCAATAACGGTGGTACGGCGTCAGGCACTGCTGCCGCTTGATTTTATTCATTTGGTTGTCGAAGTAGCTCTTCCGCAACATACAGTAAGTTATTGACGATTTGACTGGGTAGTCTTTCCCGGCTTGGTAATGCGTCTTTTGTGTGTCGAGTTTGCAGCTCAATCTGACACAATATTTCGGCATTCCGACTAGCCGCGCCGGCCGTGGTGGCCTAGCGGTTCTAGGCGGTTCAGTCTGGAACCGCGCTGCTGCTACGGTCGCAGGTTCGAATCCTGCCTCGGGCATGGATGTGTGTGATGTCCTTAGGTTGGTTAGCTTTAAGTAGTTCTAAGTTCTAGGGGACTGACGACCGCAGATGTTAAGTCCCATAGGGCTCAGAGCCATTTCTTTCCCATCAGACGTTCATAGGTAGTTTCTTTTCTTTTTGGCGATCCTTTGTGATGTCAATCTGAAACATGCGAAAACAATTACATTACTACCATAATAACAAACTTCCGAAAATGCTGAGGAAGCAAAGACTGTTGCACGGACAGTACTAGAGAAAGCACGCAAATGACAGGCAAAAGTTAGCAGAGATTTGTGAGTTTGTATAAGGTCGATGCGCGAAACATACAACTACTTCCACCGCTATAACTACTTAACAATAGATCAGCCGCGCGGTCTAGGGCGCCTTGTCACGGTCCGTGCGGCTCCCCCCCTCCCCACCCCCCTCCCCCGTCGGAGGCTCGAGTCATCCTTCGGACATGGGTGTGTGTGTTGTTCATAGCGTAAGTTAGTTCAAGTTAGATTAGGTAGTGTGTAGGCTTAGGGACCGATGACCTCAGCAGCCTGGTCCCGTAAGACCTTACCAGAAATTTCCAAATTTTTTTAACAATAGATTCTGGTCCTGAGTAAAATCGCTAAGCGGGTCGAAGGCGTCTATCCAGTCACTTGTTGACCAGTCTCGTGTGACAAAAGTAGACAGCAAAAGGAAAGCTGACGTTTTAAATTTCGCCTGAAGGAAATCATTCACGTGAGAGGATCGTACAAACTAATGGTTTGACCATCGCACAGACTCCCGTATGAAGAACGTAGAAATAGACATCACTGGCGCCGAGAAGCAACTGAAAGAAGTGGAAACTGCGACTTTATCTGGCGGTTTTCTGTTCAGTAGTACCGCTGTAACCAGTGGTACATGCAAGCAAACTAATTGCGAATTTATGTGATGTTGCTTGTACTATGCACGGCTCTGTTAAAAAGGAATAGCTCGAAGTAGTTATAGGGTCTAGCCGCATGTCTGTTTCCATGCCCAGCAGCTAACCCACTGCAAATAATAATATGTAGTTGTGATCCTGCGGTCAAATAGTCTATGCATTGGCTGCACTTGCGAATTAATAAAATACACTGCAATATAAAATAAAATTAATGAATAGCAGGCCGGCCGGTGTGGCCGTGCGGTTAAAGGCGCTTCAGTCTGGAACCGTGTGACCGTTACGGTCGCAGGTTCGAATCCTGCCTCGGGCATGGATGTGTGTGATGTCCTTAGGTTAGTTAGGTTTAATTAGTTCTAAGTTCTAGGCGACTGATGACCTCAGAAGTTGAGTCGCATAGTGCTCAGAGCCATTTGAACCATTAATGAATAGTATAATAAAAAAGATTCTATTATAACGTCTGTCAATGATGTACGCGGCAGAGAATAATGCTGACTCATGTATATACATGAAAGTATGAGCTAAACGGAAAGTGGTCCTACAATGTTCAATTAAAATACGTGCAAAAAATAACCGCGTCCAGTTCGGTTCGAGAATGGTACCAGAATCCACAAATTAAATAGAGAACAAAGACTCGCGAAAACTAAGTCAATTTCGTGATCAAAATACACTTAAATATTTAGTAGCTCAAAAGAGTTCAGCTTTCAACATGTTGATACACACGAGATCGGAAAGGTTAAAGAATCGTAGTGGCCTTGCACCACCGACTGTCAGTCACCTATACGACCGAACCATGCACATTACCTTAGGCAGGTCAGCCTTCTTCCAGCACAAACGAAAAAGTGTATCGAATCGCTCTCTCAAGCTTCTCCCTCGAAATGAAGTCTGTCTCCACTTGGCACCAGTGATGCTCCACTATTGCCTGCTTTTCCATTGGCTGAAGCTAATCGCCACCAAAAATACATTGTTCTATACATCTACGTGACTGTTCTGCGAACCACACGTAAAAGGCTGGCCGAGGGTTACTGAACCACCTTCACAATAATTTTGTTGTTCCACTTTCGAACAGCACGCAGAAAAAACTAACATCTATATCTTTACGCGTGGGCTAAGATTTCATTTATTTATTATTATGATTGTTTCTCCCTACGTAGCTCTACATCAACAAAATATTTTCGCGTTCAGGGGAGGAAGTTGGTGATTGAAAGTTCTACGACATGATTTGATTCAACTTGACATCTTTCCCAATTAAACTAATATACCATACCGATATTTAAATAAAGAAATGTTACAGACGTTCGGTCACATTCAGAATATGCAAAATAAATACAAATATACTTTTGTACAAAAAAAAAAGCCAATACCAACTTTTCAGACGAGGTATCTGAAAAGACACTTGATTCATCGCTATCAAGCTCACAAAATATTGCCTCTTTTTGGTGTTATTTTAAAATTTAATTACAGATAATTCGTTATTGAAATGACTTACGAAATACTGATTTCGATCAGAGAGAAGATGGAAAATTGTTTGTACCGAAGCAGCACTCAGCCAAAGAACCCTGGCCCATTTGCACAGAGCTTTTTGGACAGTAATTTCCCCTTGGCTCAAAATGCGAATGGAATATGAAGGAACGTAGATAGCATGGGTAAGAAGTATTCTCCACAATGTAATGAGATACGCACACTCAGTAGTTAAATAAAACTTCTGCAGAGGTTTACATTCCGATTCGGACCAGTACATTTTGTGTATGGTAATAGATTCAACTTTCTCTGCCTCGTGATGACTGGGTGTTGTGTGCTGTCCTTAGGTTAGTTAGGTTTAAGTAGTTCTAAGTTCTAGGGGACTGATGACCATAGATGTTAAGTCCCATAGTGCTCAGAGCCATTTGAACCAAATAGATTCAACCAACGAAGTGCAATTCGTCGCCATCGTACCAAAACCGTATGCATTGTGCTTTTAATGCACCATTCAATAAAACCAGCTGCGTGAATTCTCCTGCCAAGAGCCAGCAGACGCTAAATGAACACAAATACACATCCGGGGACATTAACTAGAAAAGGAAGTAGGGATCAAACGTAAGCGAATACATATACAGCAACTTTGACGCGTAGAGCCTACAAAAGTTCACGTTATGATCTAGAGAGCTGCCAATACGATCACATGAACAACGGGAAATTAGGGGGAGAGGAGAGGGGGCGCTTGTTTCCGGTAGTGTTTTCGAATATTCGACTCGCGAAAAACAGAGTACAAGTTGGAATACAGAAATTCTCGGTTCTTGGGTTAAACAACACTACATTGGAGTTCGTCGAGCATTTAGGTTACGTTCTCACGCAGACTAACCGAATCGGTGAGGAAGCGTTTAACAATTTTTAACCCCCCCTCTATCCCAAGCGAACGATCATTGCTTACAACCCATCACAGTGATGTAATAGACGTCAAGACGAACAATTTGATATAAGAAACTTGCGCTCTATCGAGCCGGCAAATAACCTCACATTGACCTACAAAAGCTATCAAACCTACAGTGCACGCGCTTCGCGCAAGATTTTCAATATCCTCACGCTCTCTTGCATCACCGGCTTAGTCGACTGTTTCGTTAAAACTATTAATTTAAGCTTCCCCGTGAGGGAAATGAAATAAAAACGACTTTTGCGGACGTTGTGCAAAAACTAATTACGTTTACAGACAATGTAAACAAAAATGTAAATGTTCGTTCGTTCAGACTCGTGTATGTCCGTAAGTTCTTGACCGATTGCTTTGGAATTTTGACACAACGTTGCATTCTAATACATGCGTGTTTTTAGGGACCTAATTCTTACTTACACACACACACACACACACACACACACACACACACACACACACACACACACGCACATACACATGCACACACACACACACACACATTATATATATATATATATATATATATATATATTACCAAAAAATCGCAAAATGTATCTCTCCGATTTACTTCAGATTTTTACACATTACTGTAATAAACGTTTGGACACATACAGACTGTATACTTCTTAACATGTAAATATACATACAAAGTATATAGTACTGAAACGTTATTAACAAACAGGAAAGTTCATTTACGGGTAATTTATTTGTGTTTAGGATACTACTACAGAATCTGAATTTTCAGTAAGCATAGACAAGGCTCAAGGGCTGGACAGAGGGATAAGGGGAGACGTAAACAGAAAACGGGAAGGAGGAGATGGACAGAGACAGGAGGAGGAAGAAGAAGGTGATGGACGAAGAAAGGGGTGGGGTATCTAGTAGAAAGCGTCGGAAACTCTTTTAGATCGTTCGCAGCTGCTACCGTTGGCTACCAGGAAGCAACAACGCCAGGATACCACTATCGATTTGCAGAACAACCGCGGCAAGAAAACTCGAGAAACTGGAGTTAATAAAAAGGCTTAACGACAATCTTTCTTCCCTCGCGCCATTCGCGAGTGGAACAGGGAGAGGTGGGTAGGTACTAGAAGTATCCTCCATCACACATCGTTACGTGACTTTCGGAGTACGGCGTTGATGTGGTCGTAGATACTGTAGTCACAGTATCTAGTCGTGTATTTACGCGAACTATTTTAGACTACATTTATGTTGAATGTCTTATACCAAACGGCGGCCATTTTCGATTCTCTCCGCATTTCTCAACAGTTTTTGAACGGCACGACCTCCCCGCACACAACTGCGCCGCCTGCAAACATTTCTAGAGACCTTCCAACGATCGCCGTTTGAAGACGTAAGAGCTCATTCCTTTTCCACAGCCAAGATGCCGACGCCGTCGCCTTTACAGAACGACTGTGATACAAGAGAAGGGTTAGTTCCGTGAGAAACACATTTGGACGAAGAGATTGTCTGCCTATTTAGCTGCCATTGTCATTTAACTAGAGGGAACAGAACGCTTTAGCCATTCTCATTGTCTTAACTTCCTTTCCCAGAATGAAATTACCGAATCAAGTCGCATGCAAATGAGTATTTTAATAGGCAGACGAATGCCAAGTTCCGTACTTCATATATCCACCGTTACAGCGGGGGGAATGTCCGTTCGACAACGAACAAGTACCGACAATACGTGTAGTACAACAGTATCTACATGTTGTCTTCTTTGGTTTTTTCCTGTTTTTCCACAGTTGCACGTATACAAATTGTCCAGGTTAATTGCCGTCTTTAGCAACTGTAATAAAAATCTTATTCAGACCAGACGCGTTTCGCATTATTTTAAGGCATCTTCAGTGGTCAGGTGTATTGTCTATTCCATTTTTCTTCGTCTTCCATGTGTGTGTTAAGTATTCCATTTGCACAAAGAACTTTCACTGCAATTCACACATTTACGCTTCAGAACACTGAAAACGCCTTAAAACAAAGCGAAACGTCTGGTCTAAGATTTTTATCACACTTGTTAAAAGACCGCAGTTAACCTACACACAACAGTATCTGTTTCTGACTCTAATTTCCCTCGAGCATTTAGTCTGTTTTTGTTAGTATTCTAGATCAACATTTCTGAAGTCCCTTCCCTATTGAACTCCCTGAAATTAAATTTTAATATGACTCAGCCATTAAAAACGTAGTCCGCATTTTATGAAAAAATGCCTGGCGAACATTTCTTTCTTTTTCAGTTAGCCGATAAACAACCATTACTGGATTCAGGAGGAGCCAAATAATTGCGAAACAAATTTTAAAGGAATTGCTAAGAACCTTGCTGTAGTAGCTCATTCACATAGTGGTAAATATCAGGATGAATTTCGTACAGTTACATGAAATAAATGGTTCAAATTGCTCTGAGCAGTACGGGACTTAACGTCGGAGGTCATCAGTCCCCTAGAACTTAGAACTACTTAAACCTAACTAACCTAAGGATACCACACACATCCATGCCCGAGACAGGATTCGAACCTGCGACCGTGGTGGTCACGCGGTTCCAGACTGAAGCGCCTAGAACCGCACGGCCACACTGGCCGCCTTACATGAAATGTATTCGCTGTTGCGAATATGTACAATCATCAGCTGTATAATGAAATGATTACAATGAAAATGTGTGCTGGAGCGAGATTCGAATCCGGATTTCTCGCTTATCTGAAGCCGTCGCCTTATTAGGCTATCCGAGTACGACTCACGGCCAGTTCGAAATTTCCAAATGTTGTCAACCATGTGTCTACAACCTGCGCTCGTACATCCATTATGTATATTCCCGTACAGGGGAGACATTTTAATTGGAAGTCGCTTACTGGATGTCGGCGAATAAATACAATATTTCAATGCCTGTTTTGTTCAGAAGTACGATGCAATGCTTCTTCATACATACATGCATCGAGTTGCTTGCCAGCTGGTGAAGCGTTTCGCCACCACACCTCAGTACACGAGGACCACCTCTCGGTCAATGACCAACGCTATTACTCTAACGCCGGCCGCTGTGGCCGAGCGGTTATGGATCCAGTCCGGAACCGCGCTGCTGCTACGGTCGCAGGTTCGAATCCTGCCTTGTGCATGGATGTGTGTAATGTCCTTACGTTAGTTAGGTTTAAGTAGTTCTAAGTTTAGGGGATGATGACTTCAGATGTTAAATCCTATAGTGCATAGAGCCATTTGAACCATATTACTCTAACGAGGCAGGTGGTGTGTAAGGCACCTGGGGTGTCTGCTAAAGAACCCAGTCTGGTTCCAGAGATACTGACGCACTGAATCGGCCACTTCTCCGCGAGGCCACCATTGCTTAACTGTCTTGACAGGACTACGTCCTTGGTCATCCAGTCACAACACTTATGGACCCACGGTCGAACTGAGACTATACGAGCCCCCAGTCCACCAGGAGAGTACCGACGTTAGAAGCCAACATCAGATATCGAGGCTCAGAACGTCTACGCTTCCTTCTCTCGCCACGGCTGGGCAGTTACCGCAGCTGCCTCGCTATCGACATAGGAGGTCACACTGCCGCGCCAGCACCTGACACAGACGTCGCCACTCTGGAATTCCCATAATGCAACGACGCCCCATTACTGAGCCATGCTGGGCGTAACATCTGCAGGCATTTTCGTCACTGCTCGTCCATGGGTTCGAGGCCTACCCCTTTCCCGGTTGCCGGACATAGTCATGAGTCTTCAGTAATAAACTGTTTAGAAATAACTGAAGGCTTAAACTGCTTTCGATCTACCCGCGACTTGCGCTACCCACCTACCACCACAAAAGAACCCCACCACACAACATTTAAAATGTCACCTCCAACCGACAGAGCCCACGACTAGTTTCCTGCTTCTGCGGGGGCTGGCAGCCGACTCCGTGACTTCAGCAGCTCCAAAGTTCTCCAAGAAACTGTTTTCGGCAGTCAAGCCTTTCAATCAGTCAGTCTCCGGAGAAGAATTTGAACACTTTCATTGCCCATTTCCTGCACCCTGTATCCTTTAGGAAAGACCTGCTTTCTTCCAGGGCTTTTATTAGTTCGTTCGTATCCAATGCCGGAAATCCGCTGCCATCCTGGGAAAAATCACTTACCGCAGAGCCAGCCTCCTAGGACCAAACCACAGTACATTTTGGACGTCTACGGAAGACCATCTCTCCATCCCTAGGCGATAAAAAGATCGTTCCTGCCCCCCCTCCCCCCCACGGTACTGGAAAAAAACCCGGTCCCCCACATACCGGAATTCGGCCTTGACATACACAATAGTGAACTGTGCAAGCAGTGATGCTTTACTGTCTTTACAAAGATTTGGGACACTCTCCTTACTTCTATGCGCAGCTGCCAAAGTTGTCATGTCTTTCTGAGAGACCAACTTTCTTAAGACTGGAATAGTGTGTTCTACCTAAAAGACTTAAGGTAAAGTATTTATTCCAAGTAGGGCACCAGGTGTTTAAATTCCACCCTGACTATCTGATTTTGATTTTGCCTCTTTTCTGAAACCATTTCCCTTGTATAACTATTTCTACACGGAGGATAAAGCAGATTCTTTCCTCCTCCTTTGTTCAGGAGTCGTGATTTCATGATTAATGGGTGTTAGAATACACTACTGACCATTAAAATTGCAACACCACGAAGATCACGTGCTACAGACGCGAAATTTAACCAACAGGAAGAAGATGCTGTGATATGCAAATGATTAGTTTTTCAGAGCATTCACACAAGGTTGGCACCGGTGGCGACACCTACAATGTGCTGACATGAGGAAAGTTTCCGACCGATTTCTCATACATAAACAGCAGTTCACCGGAGTTGCCTGGTGAAACGTTGTTGTGATGCCTCGTGTAAGGAGGAGAAATGCGTGCCTTCACGTTTCCCACTTTGATAAAGGTCGGATTGTAGCCTATCGCGATTGCGGTTTATCGTATCGCGACATTGGTGCTTGCGGTTGGTCGAGATCCAATGACTGTTAGCAGAATATGGAATCGGTGGGTTCAGGAGGGTAATACGGAACGCCGTGCTGGATCCCAACGGCCTCGTATCACTAGCAGTCGAGATGACAGGCATCTTATCCGCATGGCTGTAACGGATCGTGTAGCCACGTCTCGATCCATGAGTCAACAGATGGGGACGTTTGCAAGACAACAATCATCTGCACGAACAGTAAGACGACGTTTGCAGCAGTATGGACTATCAGCTCGGAGACCATGGCTGCGGTTACCCTTGATGCTGCATCACAGCCTGCGATGGTGTACTCAACGGCGAACCTGAGTGCACGAATGACAAAACGTCATTTTTTCGGATGAATCCAGGTTCTGTTTACAGCTTCATGATGGTCGCATCCGAGTTTGACGACATCGCGGTGAACGCACATTGGCGATGACCAATACACGCTTCCATACTGGCGTTATCACCCGGCGTGATGGTATGGGGTGCCATTGGTTACACGTCACCGTCACCTCTTGTTCGCATTGACGGCACTTTGAACAGTGGACGTTACATTTCAGACGTGTTACGACCCGTGGCTTTACCCTTCATTCGATCCCTGCGAAACTCTACATTTCAGCAGGATAATGCACGACCGCATGTTGCAGGTCCTGTACGGGCCTTTCTGGATACAGAAAATGTTCGACTGCTGCCCTGGCCAGCACATTTCCAGATCTCTCCCCAACTGAAAACGTCTGGACAATGGTGGCCGAGGAACTGGCTCCTCACAATATGTCAGTCACTACTCTTTATGAACTGTGGTATCGTGTTGAAGCTGCATGGGCAGCTGTACCTGTACACGCCATTTAAGCTCTGTTTGACTCAATGCGCAGGCGTATCTAGGCCGTTATTACGGCCAGAGGTGGTTGTTCTGGGTACTGATTTCTCACGATCTATGCAACCAAATTGCGTGAAGATGTAATCACATGTCAGTTCTAGTATAATATATTTGTCGAATGAATACCCATTTATCATCTGCATGTCTTCTTGGTGTAGCAATTTTATTGGCCAGTATCTTAGAACGTACGCTCACTTATTGTTTCTTATGGGTTTTTGACCACGCATTTTATATGTAATTACAACTTTGGCTTGTTTCTGGCTCAGGCAAGCAGAATAGCAAGAAAATTAGAGCTGTGGTCTCAGATGAAGGAAGCTCTTTATCGTACTACCGGACAGTACCACTCACCCTATCGGCTTGCCAGTCGCATCTGGCTTCCTGTGGAAGCTGCTGCATCCGCCTCCGACGGAAGAGACGTGAGTGGGAGGCAGCCGGAAACATTGATGCGAATCCTTCCTGCTTCCGCAGTCAAGTGACCCCGTTAGTCTGACATTGTGTGGCACATATAGCGACAGGCAATGTAGGTGCGGTCCTTTGAGTACCGGATGTTTCGACTGACATCGTGCCGTGTATATTGTTACCGATTGTGGTGTTGGGGGGGGGGGGGGGGCGAAAGATGAGTAGTTAGCGGTTGTCTCAGCGACAGCGACATTATTAGAGACGGAGCGTAGGGCTCGTTCGCCGCGGGTTGACAGTGGAAATCGGCCGTGCTCTTTTCAAAGGAACCATCGCAGTATTTGATACTGCAGTGCCTGTGTTATACAGAATTACGATGCAAAGTTTCTTCGAACTTGCATCTATGTCCGAAAGAACAGGCACTTCGGCGACTGCAGCCGTTATGAAATACATTTAATGCATTCTCAGTTGCAATATGGATAACCGTCAGCTGTATAGTGGAATGATGACAGTGAAAATTTGTCCTTGGCCGGAACTGGAACCTGGATTTCCCGCTCATCGCGAGCGGTCGCCTTACAATTTGGCTACCTGAGCACGACTCAAGGCCAGACCCAGAGTCCAGGTCCGGCACAAATTTTCATTGTCGTTATTCCATCACACAGCTGATGGTTATCCATATTCGCAACTGAGAATACATTTAATGTATGTCATCGCAGTATTCGCCTCAAGCGAAAATCTGGATCACTGGACGAGGATTTGAACCCCATTCCCCGGCCGGAGTGGCCGAGCGGTTCTAGGCGCTACAGTCTGGAACCGCGCGACCGCTACGGTCGCAGGTTCGAATCCTGCCTTGGGTATGGATGTGTGTGATGTGCTTGGGTTAGTTAGGTATAAGTAGGTCTAAGTTCTAGGGGACTGATGACCTCAGCAGTTAAGTCCCTTAGTGCTCAGAGCCATTTGAACCATTTTGAACCCCATTCCGAATGAAATTCCATTGTCAACCTCTGTGGCAGTAATGCAGCGAAGAGAACATCAAAGTTTGTGTCAGCTGACTTCAAGAATGTTCAAATGTGTGTGAAATCTTACGGGACTTAACTGCTAGGGTCATCAGTCCCTAAGCTTACACACTACTTAACCCAAAATATCCTAAGGACAAGCACACACAGCCATGCCCGAGGGAGGACTCGAACCTCCGCCGGGACCAGCCGCACAGTCCACGACTACAGCGCCCTAGACCGCTCGGCTATTCCCGCGCGGCTGTCAGCTGAGTGCATGTTCATACCCGATCCGTTCTTCCTTTATGTCGCGGCAGCTGTTGTAAACGAATCGAAGGGATAAGAGAGGGTAGTGGGAGTGAGATATACTTACGCTTTTGGAGTAAACCATGTACGTCTTTTGCACAATTCAGGTCAAAAATATCACTAAAGCGTTACTACCGACTATTGTCCGTAATTCTGGGTGCACTGCGCTCACACACACACACACACACACACACACACACACACACACACACACACACGTGAGATGTAGGGTACGTAAATTTAAAGTCAGTTACCGCTCAAGATTATTAATATTCCTGTCAGTTAAATTAGCGACATATTTTCCTCCGTGTTTCCCTTCCCCTGTAGACTATTTGCTACTTTTCATGTAGCGTAAACAGAATCCAAGCTGCGTAGTGTAGCACAAAATATATAAGACGCTTAACGCTCAACCTGTATTCCGCACGAATGGTGCTCACTGACGCGGTCATTCTAAGTTTCCCATTAACTTCACCAAATGGCAGAATAATTCTCCCAACAACACAAAAATTGATGTCGTGTGCCTTGACTTCGTCTTCTTCTTATTTTGGTCTTGACTGCCTGAGAACCATGTTAATTCGGATCAAGTTCATTTCTTCTTGTATTTCATCTTGTCTATTGTACTTTCACTCTCACATTTCGTAACCTTCTTCATTCTCCTGTCCACGATGATTTTGTCTTGGGTCTAGTTCTGTCCTTGAAACAAGTGATAGCCTAAATTTTTAATTTGAAAATCACCTTGTTGTAAATCGCTGTTTTCTAGGTAATTAAAGCTCTCCACCCTCCGAATTTTCCCTCCTTATGTTATCTATCTACACTCTAGCTCACAAACTAAGGATAATTGCAGAATGTGGTGCCACAAAACGTGGCACTACACAAAACTGGTGCTAATAGCATAGGCACATAGGGAAAACACACACGACACAGATCTGTGTGATAAGTTGAGAAAACCATCCCGAAACACACGTGCTACAAATGCCACTGTTTCCTGCGCATGAACCCCGACATCAATATGGGATATGATCACCATGCACACGTACACAGGCCGCACAACGGGTTGGCATACTTTGGATCACGTGGTCGAGCAGCTGCTGGGGTATAGCCTCCCATTCTTGCACCAGTGCCTGTCGGAGCTCCTGAAGTGTCCTAGGGGTTGGAAGACGTGCAGCGATACGTCGGCCGAGAGCATCCCAGACTTGATCAATGGGGTTTAGGTCTGGAGAACAGGCAGGCCACCCCATTCGCCTGGTATCTTCTGTTTCAAGGTACTCCTCCACGATGGCAGCTCGGTGGGGCCGTGCGTTATCATCCACCAGGAGGAAGGTGGGACCCACTGCACCCTTGAAGAGGCGGACATACTGGTGCAAAATGACGTCCAAATACACCTGACCTGTTACAGTTCCTCTGTCAAAGACATGCAGGGGTGTACGTGCACCAATCCTAATCCCACCCCCACACCATGAAACCACGACCTCCAAACAGGTCCCTTTCAAAGACGTTAAGGGGATAGTATTTGGTTTCTGGTTCACGCCAGATGAAAACAGAGCGAGAATCACTGTTCAAACTATACCTCGACTCGTCCGTAAACATAAACTGGGACCAATGTTCCAATGGCTATGTACTGTGTTCTTGACACCAGGCTTTACGGGCTCCTCCTGTGACCAGGGGTCAGTGGAATGCACCTTGTAGTTCTCCGGGCGAATAAACCATGTCTAGTCAGTCGTTTGTAGACTGTGTGTCTGAAGACAACTGTTCCAGTGGCTGCCGTTAAGGTCCCGAGCAAGGCTACCTGCAGCACTCCGTGGCCATCTGCGGGCACTGATTGTGAGATATCGGTCTTCTTGTGGTGTTGTACACTGTGGACGTCGCGAACTGTAGTGCCTGGACACGTTTCGTGTCTGCTGGAATCGTTGCCATAATCTTGAGACCACACTTTATGGCACACGGAGGGTCCGTGCTACGACCTGCTGTGTTTGACCAGCCTCCAGTCGCTCTAGTATTCTACCCCTCATAACGTCAGGGCGCTCTAGTATTCTACCCCTCATAACGTCATCAATATGTGGTCTTTGAACCATTTTAACACGGTCACCATTAGCACGTCTGAAAAAGTCTGCACACTTACTCGCTGCACCGTACTCTGACATGCACCAACATACCTCTACGTATGTGGACTGCTACCAGCGCCACCGTGCTACGACCGCAGGTCAAATGCATCGCATGGTCATACCCCGAGGTGATTTAAATCCGCAAACCGCCCAGGAGAGCGTTGCTTCTCCATGTATCAGCATTATCCTTAATTTATGAGCATGAGTTAGGAGACGCCTTGAAGTTTCTCATAATATACTACTTCTTCTCGATTGAGTTCTGTAAGTCTGATTCAGCCGTTAGTCTCTGTAGTTGCGTGGTTTAGTTAACAGCCTCTTTTAATGATTACGCCAACATCGTTTGCAAATGCCACACATTCTACATGTTTTTTCTTGGATACCAATCATATTCTACCCATTCCTCTCATTTCTCGTCGCCATTCTTTGATTACCTTCCTACCAAGAGCCAGTTAAAGAGCAAAACGAACAGTTCGTCTCCATGTTTGAAATCTTTAAGGTTTCTGAAAGATTTCCTCTGAACTTGATCTTTAACGTTGTGTTGCTTGTCTGTTTAATTAGTTCACTGGATTTTCTATCCTCCAAAAATTTTAACAGTGTTCATCTATCTACTTAATCATATGCCTTCTTGAAGCCTACGAATGTGAGCACAAAATTCTTGATCCTCTGTTTTTGATATGCGATTACTAGTTTAAAATTCAAGTTTTGTTCTTTGTATGATATGCTCTTTCAGAAGCCTCCGTGGTGTTTCCCTATTCGTGAATTTAGTGGCTTTCCACTCTGTTCAGAATTACTTTTAGGAATATCTTGTAACTCGCTGGTATTAGTGATAGTCCTTTGTATTTCCAAATTCTGACTTTCTTCTTTTACGATCCTTTTGTAAATCCCTGGCTCCTAGGTATTCATATCCCTCCATCTGACCGAGCGGGGTGGCGCAGTGGTTAGACACTGGACTCGCATTCGGGAGGTCGACGGTTCAATCCCGCGTCCTGATTCAGGTTTTCCGTGATTTCCCTAAATCACTCCAGGCAAATAAATGCCAGGATGGTTCCTCTGAAAGGGCACGGCCGACTTCCTGCCCCATCCTTCCCTAATCCGATAAGACCGATGACCACGCTGTCTGGTCTCCTTCCCCGAACAACCAAACCATCCAAACCTATCCGTCCACCTTCTGAATTTTCCATCCTTATGCTGTCATCCATTTAGGAGATACCTTGATGTTTCTCATATACTGTCTCTTCTCGACAGGGACCTGTAAGCTGCGTTCTAGAACAAACTTCTCGTAGACCCTTCGATTCATAGTCTCACTGGCGCATCTTTTTTTTTTCCGGCATATCAGTTAAAGTGCACTATCGGATTAAAGGCTTCTTGTCTTACACAGTTTTGGAGGTCAGTGGGGAAGCACCTTCAGAAGCGAAAGCAACGTGGGTCTTAACACGTAAAGTCTGTAATCTGTACGTTGTTATTCGCGGACGACGTAGGGGAAAGTTACATCATTAGAAAATAGTTGTCATACGCTTGTAAACAAGGCGGGCAACACCTGACGGAACGCATGGCTGCTAGTATGTGCTTCACTGACTATGTAACTTTTGCAAACGTAAATGAGGGTTGTAGTCTATCAAGGACGTGATTCAGTCTGTACAGTGAGAGAGTTGTGAAGGAAACCAAGGCGAAATTTCAAAAGAGAGTTAAAGTTCAAGGAGAAGAAATAAAATTTTGTAGATTGCCTGCCCGAATACCAAAACTCATCTTCCACTATTGTGTGATTTCTTCGGCATCTCCTGACGTAATCCATCTACGTTTCGTTACCTTCATATCAGAATTGCAAGAGATCGCAACGGAGAACAGTTTAAGGGAATGGACAGTGCCTTGAAAAGCGGTTGTGACAGGAACAGAGAGAAGGGTAACGAAATGTAGTCTGATTACGACAGGAGATGTCGAAGAAGTGACATAATATTAGCAGACGAGGTTTGGTGTTTGAGCTGCAAAATAAGTGACGACGGTCGAAGTACACAGGATAAAATGCAGACTGGTAATAGTGAGAAAGCAATTTTGAAACAGAGAAATTGGTTAACGTGGAATATAAAATTGTATATCCTAACTTAGATAAAGGTAGAATGAATTAAAATCTGTGCCAAGGACGGGACTTGAACCTGAGCCTCCTGTTTACCGGGCAGATGTACTATTCATTAAACTACCCTAGCATTGTAGCTAAAACAGCTGCATGGTATTTGTCTGGAGCGTGGCCTTTTACTAATGTGAAACTTGGAAGATAAACAGTTCAGCAGGAATACAACAGAAGCTTTCGACATATGGTGCTACAGACGAATGGAGTAATGGAATAACTAATGATAAGTTGTTAAATAGAACTGAAAAAAAGAACAGAAATTTGTGGCATGATCAGACTAAAAGAAGGGATCTCTTGATAGTACTGGGACACATCCTGAGACATAAAGGAATCGTCAGTTTGGCTGGTTCAAATGGCTCTGAGCACTATGGGACTTAACTTCTAAGGTCATCAGTCCCCTAGACTTAGGACTACTTAAACCTAACTAACCTAAACACATCACACACATCCATGCCCGAGGCAGGATTCGAACCTGCGACCGTAGCGGTCCTGCGGTTCCAGACTGTAGCGCCTAGAACCGCTCGGCAGTCATCAGTCTGGTAACGGGGGGAAGTGGGGATGGGGAGGGGGAACAACTGTTGAGGGAGACCGAGGCTTAAATACAACAAGCAGCTTCAAACGGATGTAGCTATTGGGAGATGAAAAGCGTCGCACAGAATAGAGTACATGCAGACATGCAGAGCTCCATAAAAAAAAAAAAAAAAAAAAAAAAAAAAAGTGAATTCACTTGTCCGTCTTCTAATTTCAGTACCAAATAGTGTAATTGCAGGTACCAGATATTCGGTTGCAGCATTTTAAATTAAGAGTCATTTCAGTCGCGCTGCAGGAATTCCACAGCTAGGTGTTACGCAAAGAGTGACAGGCAACCCTGAACCTTGCACGTATAACGGGCCCGGCGTTAAATCCGATAAGCGGTACGGCTCACCCTGTTGGCTGCCGCCGCCGGCTGCGCGCGAGATGGAAAGTGCAGTCGTCCGGGACAGGTTACGGCGCCCAACAAAAAGACGCCATAATTAATCTGTTAACAGCGAAACCAGTCTCGCGTGGTTGCGCAACGCGAAAGTGTCCGCCGACAGTATCCTGATTCGAACAGCGGACGTCGAGCCGCAAGCTGTTTACATGTGCCACATAGTCGAAAGATTCTCGATTTTAAATGGAAAGCGAACGGTGAAACCTTAAAGTGTCACTGCCGCGAGGTTTCTTAATTAACATCAACACAGTAAAAGCGTGGCTAAGTTTGGAATTTACCTTCCTTTTCTTCTTTTGCGGCGACTTGCGGTCGCGCGAAGAGCCACGTGCACTCGATTCTGCAGCCGCAGACAACGCGCTCCTACCATCGAGCGGCACACAAAGCAAATTATAAAACGTATATTAAAAGACGTTCATCGGCGGATCCAGAGCAATTGCAAGCACTGCTGCGGTATTAAGACATTGTTTATGTGGCAGTTCGAAATGGGATGTATACACAGCACTTCCGTAATTACTCAAGACAACAAATTAAAATGTTTTTTCAGCATATTGTTTCTTTTTGCGATGCCGAATTCAGTGGTGGAGTCAGTTTTTCCATCATGTCACATTTCAGACATATAAAATAATAATAAAACATTAAAGATTATTATACCCTTGCCTTATACACAGCCGTCCGCTGTGACCCAGCTGTTTTAAGTGCTTTAGTCCGGAACCGCGCTGCTGCTACGGTCGCAGGTTCGAATCGTGCCTCGGGCATGGATGTGTGAGATGTCCTTAGGTTAGTTAGGTTTAAGTAGTTCTAAGTTCTAGGGGACTGATGACCTCAGGTGTTAAGTCCCATAGTGCTCAGAGACATTTGAACCTGTCTGACTGTATACGACACTAAAGATTGTCCTTCAGGTTGTAAGACGTAATTAAATTATTTTGAAACAAATCAAGAAGTTGCAGGTTCGAAATTACGTCAAATTAAAACGAGCGTTAACCATCTCATTTAACTGCACTGCCGTGACTGACGCCCGAACAACAGGGAACGTGACATGAATCGAGACTAGCAAATAGTGCGTTGATAATGGCTAGGTACTAGCCGAAATCTGGATTTGCGTAATAAACCTTCAAAAAAAGGAAGACTGATTGCTGCGCTCTATAATTTATAAATTATATGTTTTTCTTAATGCAGCGAGCAAAAGACGAGAGCGACAAAGAGTTTAAATTTCGCGCGATTAGCGCTCTACATCCTTACAATCATAGTTACGCGATTGCGCGACTCAGTGGAGAGGACCTTCGTTTATTATTCCCAAACTACTATCGGATGCACGGGCCCATTATCAGCGTCATCTGCATTACTGAAAAAGTATCTTTCAAAATATATTGACCTCACGTATACAGTGTTTAATAATAGTTTGTCACTACATTTCCATAAATTTCATTTGCTTTTTTCTCGGCGTATACCGAAGACGTTTGCCTACAACATTCATATAATTAGCTAACCATGTTATTGTTTTAATCAGGATGTAATAATGACTGAGTCGTTTATGTAATAGATCATATAATTTCATTTTAAATTATCTGTGTTAATGGAATATGTAAACAAAAGAACGTAAAGAACGTATTTAAATTAAACACTAGACGTTTTGTGAGATTTTCGATGAATTTTTTCGATTATTAGGGCCATCTGTTCATTCAGAATTATGCCAGGATATTTCGTCATGTGTGTGCAAATTTGTATTTCTTCTTAAACATTTAATCAGCAACCTCTTTCGATGGTATTCAGAACTGACACGCATTGTGTTACCTCGCGTACATAAAATATCAAAATGATCATCATGTTGTACATAACGCCACATGTACGATCGAAACAGCAATCATAGTTCAAAGTGTTAATGTATTACGTAAGTTTAATGCTAATTTATTTGGAGACATGGGATAGCAATGCTTTTCTTTCGTAAGGCGTTCCACTAGTCTACCGAAACAAAAATCTATAATAATTCCTCATTATTGAAGGATTCTAGCGTTCTTGAGAGCGATGTTCCATAGTAAAAGATGTCTTGATGGAAGCGATCACCCTGTTTGTACACAACAGCAGTGAAGTTTTGCTGAAAATAAAAACAAAATAACAAGCATAAAAAAGTGTGTTTTCATGATTTCGAACACACGGCTATTTTTGCAGTTTTCCTATTTGTGTTACGATAAACACACGTCCTTTCCACTGGGTCCCACTGATCTTAGGAAAAACCTGTTTTCCAGAGACTGGAAACCTGTCAGTCAGTTTATTATGAGGCTCTGCAAAATTCTTTCTAAGGCCTAACTTAGTAGGAAACGGTATTAGTACGACGTGGTACAAGTAATGGTTTGGTCCCAACACTATTCTTTCCTGCAACATACATGTGTGTCACAGGCCATTCCTTGACACTACAGTAGGTTGAATAAAAAAAAATATCAAAATATTTAGTCCTAACCTCTATACTGCGCAAATCTGGATAACGCGCTGCAGTCTTGCGCGCCGCTGTGCTAAAGCTGAAAATTAGTATATCTACACAGAAACACTTGAGGTGCAATGAGTTCTCTGTTAGTTGCAAATTGAAGTATTTTCGGAACACACTTGCTTCCTTTTCTACTTCTGAAAAAACTCATGATGAGTTAAAAATTGTAAGAGAAAGGTAGGTGAAAAAAGCACTGCAATAATAAGTGTGACTTCAAAAAAAATTACCTTGTAATTCCTCTTCACACGTAAATAAGAGATTCCATTACACTTCCTCCTTCTGAGATCAATTACCATTACATAATCATCTTAATTAAACACACAGAAAAAATTAAGACTTTACATTTGAAATGTAACATTACAACTACTTCCTCACTTCAACACAGCTAACCACTATCTGCTACTGCTCGTACGCGCACACCAAAGATGTTAACCTAACCCAGCGATACAGCTTACAACATCGCTGCTCGCTCTCGTGTATCAGCTCGAGAGCGAGGATATGACATTATTATACAATCGATTAATACTCAAATGAAACCTATCAACTTGATATCAGTTCGTATAGAGGAGATAATCTGCGACAATGTGTTGCATATACTACGGCTGTTTCCCTGGCTGTTGTAATTGTTAGTTTCTCCGTGTTCAGATGATCATGATTCCGTAACTGTGTGTTCAGTTAGTGGAAAGCCGCATCATTTGTTAATAGGAACATTAGTAACACCACGATGGGTTTCGGGCTTTGCATCAGGCTATTTTCAAGTGATCTGAGAGTTGTTCTATTGATAAGTTCTTGCTCCGGCATCCGCACTAAGACTTAACATGGCCGTTCGCGACGCTTGGCTTTTTTCGAACGACTCGAGAAATCAGCTTTATCGGCGAGCTCAGTCTCAAGATCTCATTAGCAGGCTGCTAAATCCTACGCCGTCATCACTCTTGACGCAATCAGCGCTGGTGGCAAGGTCGTTAGGAAGTGCACTCCACGTCTGCAGCAATTAATCTCTCTGCTTGCTTGCATCTTTCCCCATCGCTTTGCGAAGTCGTTTTCCGTGCAAGACTGTTAGTTAGGCCACTGGAATGAGAAGGGAGGCCAACCGTGAACCTTTTAGCACATTTTAAAATTTCGACGCCTCTGACTCCACTGTCAAACAAGAGTTTTGCAAGGGAAGTTGCCTATACATTAGCATTGCGCGCTGCACTGAGACCTTTGCCCTCTCACGACTGTACGTCATTCTTAGCCGGCAGACTTCGTCAGAAGCGAAAATAGCAACCGACGTACCTCGAGGTAGTGTGGTAGGACCGGTACATACGTAAATGACCTGGCAGGCAACTCTTTGTTATGAAATACAGGGAGACGTGCAAATGACCAACGCCTGATGCAAGTAAATGTCATGTTACGAACTCACAAAACATCGTTTCAATCTGACTTTTATTTCAAATTA
This sequence comes from Schistocerca americana, assembly GCF_021461395.2. Classification (NCBI taxonomy): domain Eukaryota; kingdom Metazoa; phylum Arthropoda; class Insecta; order Orthoptera; family Acrididae; genus Schistocerca; species Schistocerca americana. The sequence goes on along the minus strand of NC_060119.1, from coordinate 274,003,202 downwards.
CTACTTTCTTCAGCACTACTAGTTAGTTTCTAGCGTTGATCATTCTCGAGTGCTCAATGTACGTGGATGTAAGTGATATAAAACATAAATAACATGTCATACACAGTTACACGTAACATGGTCGCCAACGCAGATGACCTCGGAATACATTCACGACAATTCTGTGTTTAGCTGTGCATGTGATTTATGGCCTTTCTAAACCATACATATGGCTAGTTGGCAGTTTTAAACGGTAAACGTTACGAATGCCAGTATTGTTCGTTAAAGAAGTCTGCGACTCGTATCTACTCGTATTTCCATCCTGTACAAACTACATTTCTGCGCCATCGCTAATGACCTTGAGTTCGACGTGGCGTCATACTCTGATCATCCACCCGTATGCAAAATGTTCATTACTTCCACAATATGCATTTGCCAAAATGAGGGCGATCTGTAATATAATGAACTCTGGAAAACCCCAAAATAGCCAGGATCGCTAGTAAAGTAGGCCTATTTAAATTTACTTAGATGACCGGTTTCTGTAAGACTGTGTTACTGTCTTCGGATCTTCATCTTTAGTTCATACAATCTCCGTCATCCGCGCTTTGTACCGTCTATATCACAAACGTATGTTTAAGGATCGTGTGACGCACTTCGTGTCGGCATGTCGTAATTAAAACAACTGTATGTACAGAACTCTGTTACCAAAGTACTGTATGTTTTGCATACGCAGGTATTTTGATTGTGACATAGCGGCATCCAGTGTGTTCCATTATTCTTAAACAATCATTTGTGATATGAGACTACATAAAGCGCAGATTGCGGGCATTGTGTGAACTGTAAAGTTGAAGTTCCGAAGATGGTAACATTTTGTTACCGAAACCGGTCATCTAAGTAAATACTTTACTTGACTATTTGGAGTTTTTCCAGAGATCATTTCCACAGTAGTTTCATCTGTTTGAACTTAAGTGACAGTAATCCTGTTGCCCACATAGGGTCTCGAAACGGAATCTCTGCTGCTCCATTCTAAACTGAAATTGTCGGGAAGGCTTAAATAAAAGATGCCACCCGTAAATCAGTTACAGGATGACATCAAACCATTTTCTTTGTTGCAGTCCTCTTGTAAATAGCTTCAAGCTGTAAGAAATAAGTAGTCTGAATATTGGATTCGGGTCGTGACGGACTAGGAAGCCACAGCTGTAAGAGTTGCTAAATACATCATCCTGGCTCATGGCACGGACGGCATCATTCAGTCAATGTATAATGATGTTTCAGTAAATAATCTCATTATCCAGTCGACACAGGCAACATACGGCCTTCAGTCGGATGGTTTTAGTTTTTTGGCTGGTTACCATACAAATGGAACAGTACAAGAAAGAATTTCGCCGCTTAAGTTAGTTAACTCATTAAATCGATGCGGCCTTAAGTGCTAGCTATTTCGGATCCTGATGGTGCATATTTCATTACCAGAATTGGACGGGCAAACGGAAGTCTTGAGCATCAGACTGTCCTCCAACATCCTGGGTAAAATCCTAAATCTCCCTGCTCTTCGTATGGTACTGACAGTGGACCGTCCACCGGATGTAAACAATATGCTCGGAGCCATGGGCAGAGAAATTAGAAAAATGGTTGCTGTGTGCTAGGGGTGAGATCTATCCCCCTCTCCCCCAACCCCACCCCCCACCTCCCACCCCTATCCGTTTCACTTCCTGCTCACTAGTAGGGAAAAAAGCGTTCCTCATAAGCATCCGCGCATTACAAATACACTCTCACCATTTCGTAAAGCAATTTTAAGAAACCTCGATAAGGGGCTACACTCTTCATGAACTGATCAAGGCGCGCGCGCGCGCGCGCGCGCGCGAGAGAGAGAGAGAGAGAGAGAGAGAGAGAGAGAGAGAGAGAGTGAGTGAGTGTGTGTGTGTGTGTGTGTGTGTGTGTGTGTGTAGAGCAGGCGCGGACCGACTGCCCTGCCATCTAGCGACGATACGTACTACTGTCTGCCTCTCCGCGACCGATGCTGTGTTCCACGTCGACTGTTCCTGCGAATTGTAATAGCTTTGTGAGTGGCCCTCTCACCGGAGACAATGGTGAATATTTTCGTATTCCGGTCTTCAGTCCCGTATGCTGCCAAAGCGTTCGAGGATATTTTATTATTATTCGAATTTAGCCATCTCAGAACCACGTAAAACAGCCAATTCATGAAATTATATTCTTTCCCCATTTTTTTCTACTACTTCCAAGTACTTCATTCTTTCATTTTGGTGTTCTCTTCTTTCTTCTCTGCACGTCTCTCCTCTCTTCTTTTGTATTTTCTTTTGGAAGCCCTTGACTCTTTGCACCTTTTCCCTGAATTCATGTCTGTTTTCTGTATCTCTGTCTGTTATTCCGAACTCTCGCCTTCTATAAATCAAGAAATTGTGTTTTCGGATAATGCTCAAAGAATTTGAATATTTTTTTGGCAGCCTCTTGGTATCCACGGTTTTTAAGTGGCTCTATACACATATATATATATATATATATATATATATATATATATATATATATATATATAATAAACTGTCATGTTGCTTCTCAGTTTCCAAATCCCATTTTCATACTTCTGACAAAAAATTTTGAATTACTAATCTTCTTTCTCCAAATTATTCAACTATGCAGCTGTGTTTATGGCGAGTATTCTGAGGTATAAAGACATTTAGTTGTAATTATCGTTTTGTATTAATAGATATGTTGTTTATTAAGTAAAATCCCATTTCCATTTATGTTAACTGCTTTGTCCAGAGCATTTCTGTTTCTTTTTCCTAAATATTTAAATTCCGAAACTTTGTTTTCCACTTTTCGGTTCCATATATTTTGCTGCACTTAAACGTTGGTCATGTATGGGTTTTTTTCAAACGAAATTTGTAAGCTAGATTTTTTTTCTGGTACCTCTTGGGGAATGTTTACTGCTAAGATAGAGAAGTCAGCAGTAGAAGCTAAGCAGTCACTTTCAAAGTTCTCTCTCTTTCTTCCAATTTTCACTTTATGTATTCCTTCCTCTTCTGTTCTTTGTCTCCATTCTCGTACTATTTTATCCAAAACGCAGTTGAATAATAATGTAAATAGTACATCCTCATGCCTTACGCCAGATTTAGTTTTCTTAAAGATTGACACTTCTATTGTCAGCACCAGTTTCTTAAAGGGCATTGAGTAGCGTATTTTTATCGATAGAACTAAAGGGTTTTTAAAAACTCCCAAAGAAGACATAAAGATTTTTACGTTTAATATCTTATATTTTTACTTTTAATATCTATTGAACAAATGGTCTTTCTTTCCTGAACTCGCACTGGGATTCTCCTTATTGTTACCGCATTTGATTTTCTAATCAATTTTGCAACGCTTTTTATGGGATTTTATGCGCCACTAGGAGGAGAGATATCACTCGATAATTCTTTACATTTTCCCCTCTTTTTTGTGTAACAGATGAAAATGCGCTGTTTTACTTCCTCTGCTGTTTGTTCAGTCTCAGAGATTATATAGTTGTGTAGCTGTTTTAGAATTGTATACCTGCATTTTTCACCATTTCTGCAGTCATTTTGTTTTTCCCCGTTTTATTGAATTACCTGAAAATCTGGCAGTTGTGATTCTTCAGATTTATATTATGGGACTTCCTTTGGGAATTTCTGTTTGTTTTTCACAGTTTAAAGTTTCTGTGAGTATCTTACCAGAAATATACATTTTTTCTTATTATTTAGCGCTTATTTCTCTTTATCACCTTTGAAACACAGATTTGATGGTTCGGTGGCTGATATTTTTGCAAATCAGATCTAAATTATTTTTTTTAGAAGGAACTCGTGTTATTGTTTTGGAAGTCCTTATTGAGTTGCAAAAGTTGGTCCTTCTCATGGTCCTTCTCATGGTTTCGTTTAACCGATTTTACACGGACTCAAGTTGTCAACAAGGCACTGTGCAAGCTGGTGGTGACTCCACAATGGTGTAGGTTGTGTTCACATGGAATGGACTGGATCCTCTGGTTCAACTGAACCGATCACTGCCTGAAAATGGTAATGTTCGGCTACTTTGAGATCATTCTCAGCCATTTGCGGCTTCGTGTTCCCAAACAAAGATGGAATTTTTATGATGACAATGTTCCATTTCACAGGGCCACTTTTGATCGCATTCGGTTGAAGAACATTCTGGACAGTTCGAGCAAATGATTTGGCCACTCAGATCGCCCGAGATGAATCCCAAGGACGGCTATAGGCTCAGCATGGCTCAATATTTCTGCAGGGGACTTCCAACGGCTTGTTGAGCCCATGTCACGTCGAATCGCTGCACTACACCGGCCAAAAAGAGGTCCGACGCGGTTATAGGAAGTATACCGCGACTTTTGTCACCTCATTGTCAAATAAATTTACCACGCGGAAACCATTTAACTTCATTTTTTAAAAAAAAATTGACAAATTTTACAGTTCTTTAGCAAGCTTATTGAAAAAGCAGTCTGTCGAACAGTTCACACCTTTCTGTAGAAAGAAGCGCAATCCAAGTAAAAATAGTTTTTCTGCCGAATATTAGTTGAGTGAAATCTGCAGCTCCTTTCAACACACTAGGTTGTGATCACACTAGTCCGGTCTAAGAATGCAGAGTTTCTGCAAAATGCTATATCACAGGGCATAATTGACTGAAAGTAAGCAAAGCCAACAAGCCCTTGAGTTTTGGTGTCATTGACGACAGTGGAGACAATTCTTGTACTGGAAGTACCAACATGCAGAATGTGTAAGAGATCCTGAATATGCTATGTTCAAGAAAGCTTTACCTCTGTCTTCAGTTCTAACACTTTAAAATATTTGAACTGCCTGATTATGTGATAACGCTGTGAGATAAAATTTCGCTTTTACACGGGCTCTGTCTCAGAAACACTGTCCGTTCAGCTATTGTGGAAAAAAAACTGTTGGTATGAAGAGAAAGAGTTTTAAGTCTCTGTAATTTCCTGCCAATTTCACCACAGCGATTATGGGTAATGCTCACATGTTGGTCAACTTACACACGCTGATCAGTATTATCCTAAGTTTCGCGACAGTGCAGAGTAAATTCTGTAATTTATATTATTTTCTCCACATGAAGGAATATTACGTTATTTCTCAAAAAAACTACGCGTCTGTAGACGTGCAGTGTGCTTTTTATTTTCTCATCTAATTTCCGAAAAATCTAATTTAAATTTCAGTATTTGAAGTTACTTAAGCCAGAATCCATTATGCGTGACACCCCAATAAATTTTAATTTATGACAAAAGCTTACAGCCCCAGCAGAAGTTTTTTTTTTTTTTTTTTTTTTTTTTTTTTTTTTTTTTTTTTTTTATCAACAACAACTTCAGAGGCTGTAGAACCCTAAAACAAAGAAACTGATGATTAACATTACATTTGTAACATACTGTTTCAGAATAACAGTACATCATGACTATTGTAGAAATTCGGTTATTATACTGGACTAATGATAACTTGGATAACATGGTGTCCCTCGGCTATGACGATAGTTCAAAGGTGCGGAACACGTGACGAAATAGACCTCCTCCTAGCGTTCGCATGAAGTCTTGTTCCAATAGGAGAAAGCAGGCAATTCCTGGAATGCGGAAGCCCTTTCGCGGCACATTTCCTAATTTCCATGCTCTGTTAATCTGTATGACTAAAAATTATCACGATATGACCATAAAGTAAAGGGCGAATCAGTATTCTACGGAAGTGGCCATCCAAACAGTTGACAGATGTCTTAGAAAACACAATGATGTTTTTACGCACTGCCGTAGAAAGGGTCGTACTTTACTGGCGGGAAAAAGGGAAAGCCTGTTATGTCCAGAATCTCTTTAAACCATTTGTAGTCCAGATGACATAATGTGACCGACTGTATGGATTTTCTCAGCGAGATGGAGGAAAATAGCACCCCACCATGTAATTCTGGCGCCATTTCATGCAGAGCTCGGTAAGATGGTTCAAATGGCTCTGAGCACTATGGGACTTAACATTTGAGGTCATCAGTCCCATAGACTTAGAACTGCATAAACTGAACTAACCTAAAGACATCACACACATCCATACCCGAGGCAGGATTCGAACCAGCGACTCTAGTTGCAGCGCGGTTCCGGACTGAAGCGCCTATTACTGCTCGGCCACAAAGGCCGGCTGCTCGGTAAGAAAATGACGGAAAAGGCACTGTGAGTGTGATTTTTAAGATAAAGCTGAAAGTCCAGGAGTACTCAAATATTCCTTATAGACTGGAAGATCTGCAACAGGAAACTGAAAACGTTGTTGCCATATTTCAGGTCGACACAATCTCTCTCTCTCTCTCTCTCTCTCTCTCTCTCTCTCTCTCTCTCTCTCTCTCTCCCTCCCCCACCCCACCCACCCCCTCTCCCTGCCTCTCTGCTTTAATGCCATCGTATGAGATACGCAACGGACAGAAACCATTTGCGCTGTCTGTGAATCATGTAAACTTTATTTCTGTTATTGTATTTCAACTGTTTGTGTATCACAGAGACTGGGGAAAACCCAAGCTTTTGCCAGAAAGAAAATTAACTAAAAATCACACTCAGCCTCATCGGTGTACTAGAACTATGGTCGTTTATCAGTCTCGTGGATTCGCTCCTTTTTATTGTTACCTCCGTGCCCTTCAGCTAGCGCGTTGCTGACTGGTAGGTCAGCTGTTAGATCTGCCTTACAGTTTCATGTATCATCCAGAGCGCTCTAGCGACCTCACCGATGGCTGTTACCAGTGTGGATGATTCTCGTTGCCGGCCGTGGTGGCCGAGCGGTTCTAGGCGCTTCAGTCTGGAACCGCGCGACTGATACGGTCGCAGGTTCGAATCCTGCCTGGGGCATGGATGTGTGTGATGTCCTTCAGTTAGTTAGTTCTAAGTTCTAGATGACTGATGACCTCAGAAGTTAAGTCCCATAGTGCTCAGAGCCATTTGAACCATGATTCTCGTGTTCATTGACTGGGGTCACATTTTGTGTTGGACGTATGGAAGATTTTCCACGTCACTTTTATTTTAGTCATCCTGACGCTCTGGGATTGCATCGTAAAATACCAGATTTTTGGAATTTGAGCGTTTCTTGTGTTGCTCTTAGCTGTTGGTGCCCTACATTTGTGTGTATCTAGAGATTTTTTTACGATTACAATTGTTTCGGCCAGAAATACAAGAAACAACTGCTGTTTCTAATAATTTTTTGTATAATATAAATCTTTTCACCAGCACTATGTGTATTTTTTGTTTCTACAAGTCGTAAGGTGCTGACGTCACTTTAACTTGCTAATAAATAAAATAATAGTGCTTAAAACGAAGTTACGCCGAAATTTCCATGAGATTGAAAAATGTTTTAAACACGTGTCAAGGTTGACATTCTAGGAAATACCCACAATGGCAAGTGCTTCCTTATGTGCACAACCTGCGTTACAATGCAGCATTCTGGGAACGAGTTCATGAGAAGCAAATTTGTCTGCTAGTCCTACTCCCAGCAAAGATAGCTCCGCAGAACATCATAAGGAAACCTAGTGTTCTTCCTCAGAATGTTTTCAGGTCAGGAATTTCATTGTAGTGAGTACTTACATGGAAGAGGCAAATAAAGCTAATACGCAGAACTCTCCCTGGTACGTTACTGTGCCTTCTTCGAATATTTCGCAAAATTTCTGCGTTGTTTCTGCTGCAGTCTCTTTTAGAGCGACAGTTGCAATGACATACGGGAATTGTCTGTACTAATAATAAATCTGTAAACCCGTTGTGTCTGTGTCAACCCGCCAATCTCGAAAACTATTAGAGGAATTTTCTTGGGGTTTTCACAGGTAACTTGAGCGTAATTTTTGAGAAGATTTCTCTCGGAGAAAATCGGCGGCCTAGCTAAAATTAAAACTTGAGCGGAGGTTGGGGCAACTTAAAGGCTTCATTTCGTCACAATAGGATCACGAAAGAAAAAGAGACATCGTAATTTAAAGTTTTACGAGTCTGCCCAACTTAGTAGTACGGATGTTTCCCTTACACGGCGTAATACACCAAAGAACCTATACATGGCGTTGTTAGTTTCTTATTCCATCAAAGAACCAATAGACTACTTTGTTAGTTTGTTTTAGAGGAAGGGTTGGTCGGTGGTTTACATCAGTGACACAAATAAGCGCTGCAGTCTTATCTTTACGAATACAAACCAACATTGTGCTTACTTGATTATGATATACGAGTTTACTGATTGAGATTTGAAACTTAACGAAATTGTTTTGCTTCTTTCGATAGGTGTAGATTATAATTGATACGAAAAACGAATTTATTGACGAAGTGATGCTATAAAGTGATCCGCACACGTTCAATATTTATTGACAATTCAGGTCTGTTAAACCTCAACTATACCGAAGCGACCTCACACTATCAATAACATTGACCAAAGTTTCAGTTGACAGCCGCGGCTTTATAAGGTTAAGATGTCGAACACTCACAAGAAAGCGTTTGCTGCAATTACAGGGTGATTTTTCCCACCGGGTACAAACTCTACGGATTGATCGATGAGAGGATACGGAACAAAACAGTTCTAATTTCCGGAAATGCATAGTTTCCATACTAGAGACCAATTATTCAGTCATACTTTGTTACAGAGAGTGCGGTCTAATAAGCGCTGTACCATGCAGCCACGGTTACAGTATGCATGGTTTCCTCCTAGATGGTGGTACTGTACCTCATACGCCATGCCCTACGGCCCTCTCCTGCCATGGTAATTGGCTGTGTTGCGTCCGATTCACTTGTCTTGTTGATTCACCTTGCAGTGCATGTGATACAGCGTTGTACACAATGGTACCGTATTCGAATCGAGAGTCTGCCGACATGGTGTTTACGCACGGAAAGGCAAATGGCTACAGGTGCCGGCAGCAAGGCTGTTTCAGGAGACCTATCCCCGTCGACAACAACCACAGCATTCGATGTTCAAAACAGTGTTTCGCAGTTTGTTTGAGACCGGTTCGTTTCAGGAAGCAGGAAATCATGAAGGACGTACCCGAATGTTTCTGACACCAGACGTGGAGGAAAATGTGATTAACACTGTGGAAGGCGACCGCCGTGTCAATACGAGGCAGTTGGCCCGCCTGTACAAGGTACGCCAGACGATCGTGTGGAACATTCTCCATGACGATTGCTACTACCCTTATCACTTACAGCGTGTGCAGTGCTTACTAGCGACAGACTTTCCACATCGGGAGCAGTTCTTTCACTGGTTTCTTCACCAGGTAACCACAGTTTCTGGAATCTGTGTCGTCCATCTTATTCACACATGAGGCCACCTTTATGCGTAGTGGTATCTTCAGCTCACATAAGTCATTTGTGGGACAGTATGCAGAGCCTGCATGATGTAGTGACCGAATCATCAGCATCGGTGGAGCCAGAATTGGTGACTGTATAGTGGGACCGGTCGTCCTTCCACGTCGACTAACAGGCCGGAACTGTCGGCATTTCTTACGGGTGACTTTGCCTGCCCTGCTGGAAGAAATGCCATTAATAATTCGAGGGGTTACGTGGCTGCTATATGATGGTGCTCTAGTCCACTTCGCATTTAACGTCCTGACGTATTTCAATTGTGCCTTCCACGGCCGATAGATTGGACGAGGGGGGTCCAGTTGCGTGGCCTGTTCGTTCACCAGATATCGATACGTGCGATTTCTGGTTACAGGGCCATCTCAAAAGTATCTTGTATGCAGAGTCCATTCCAGATGTGGAGACACTGGAGCAGCATATTCATTCTGTCCAGAATGAGATTTTCACTCTGCAGCGGAGTGTGCGCTGATATGAAACTTCCTGGCAGATTAAAAGCCGGCCGAAGTGGCCGTGCGGTTAAAGGCGCTGCAGTCTGGAACCGCAAGACCGCTACGGTCGCAGGTTCGAATCCTGCCTCGGGCATGGATGTTTGTGATGTCCTTAGGTTAGTTAGGTTTAACTAGTTCTAAGTTCTAGGGGACTAATAACCTCAGCAGTTGAGTCCCATAGTGCTCAGAGCCATTTGAACCATTTGAGCAGATTAAAACTGTGTGCCCGACCGAGACTCGAACTCGGGACCTTTGCCTTTCGCGGGCAAGTGCTCTACCAACTGAGCTACCGAAGCACGACTCACGCCCGGTACTCACAGCTTTACTTCTGCCAGTACCTCGTCTCCTACCTTCCAAACTTTACAGAAGCTCTCCTGCGAACCTTGCAGAACTAGCACTCCTGAAAGAAAGGATATTGCGGAGACATGGCTTAGCCACAGCCTAGGGGATGTTTCCAGAATGAGATTTTCACTCTGCAGCGGAGTGTGCGCTGATATGAAACTTCCTGGCAGATTAAAACTGTGTGCCCGACCGAGACTCGAACTCGGGACCTTTGCCTTTCGCGGGCAAGTGCTCTACCAACTGAGCTACCGAAGCACGACTCACGCCCGGTACTCACAGCTTTACTTCTGCCAGTACCTCGTCTCCTACCTTCCAAACTTTACAGAAGCTCTTCTGCGAACCTTGCAGAACTAGCACTCCTGAAAGAAAGGATATTGCGGAGACATGGCTTAGCCACAGCCTAGGGGATGTTTCCAGAATGAGATTTTCACTCTGCAGCGGAGTGTGCGCTGATATGAAACTTCCTGGCAGATTCTTTCAGGAGTGCTAGTTCTGCAAGGTTCGCAGAAGAGCTTCTGTAAAGTTTGGAAGGTAGGAGACGAGGTACTGGCAGAAGTAAAGCTGTGAGTACCGGGCGTGAGTCGTGCTTCGGTAGCTCAGTTGGTAGAGCACTTGCCCGCGAAAGGCAAAGGTCCCGAGTTCGAGTCTCGGTCGGGCACACAGTTTTAATCTGCCAGGAAGTTTCATATTCATTCTGTGTTTGACACTATTCGGATGCAGCTTGGTCGATGTGAACGTGTGAGACATAACACGCTTGCGTTGAGGCACATGGAAACCATTTTCAGCACATACTGTAAACGTGGCTGCTTGGTACAGCGCTTATTAGACCGCAGTCTCTACAACAAAGTATGGCTGAATAAATGGTCTCTAGCATGGAAACCATGTATTTTCGGACATAAGTTCATTATACCTTTTTGTTCCGTTTCCTCTCATCGATCAATCGCTAGGGTTTATACACGGTGTAGAAAATCACCCTGTAAATTCACCATAGCTTGGATCTAATAATGATTGAAAAAAACTCGTTATATATTAAGTTACTGACAGATCAGAACCACGGACTCGAAAAACTTCGTAAATTATTTTCCGATGAATCCTGCATCGTACGACAAGTTATTATTGTTGATACTAGATAAAACAGCGAAACAAAATACGTTAATGAGAACTAATGGCAGACGATGAGAGGTTAGGAGTAGCTTTGAGATTTCTGGTGATATCCAGTTCATTCTGATGCTCCAAATTTAGTTGTGTAATATCAGCAAACACAATTAGTAAAATTCTATGTAAACCTGTGTAGCAATATATCTAGCTGGCAAAGATATGTTCAGGAAATTTACATAATATATTTTTTTACGTTTCGTAATAATTTGGTGAAACTGACATGCGTTTCACATTTCTCTTACTAGCCATCGCAGATATATGATGTACTGTTCGAAGCGGAAGCGTTTTTCCAAATTTCTGTGTAATTCACCAACCTGTGCATTGTCACGATTCGGTCTTGAATGTCAATGATTCTTGTGTCGAATTGTCGCTATTGATGAAACGTGGGTTAGAGACTGTGAATCAGAGTTGAAATCACAGTCCAATGAGTGGTGAGCTTCAGACTCTCCACGTCCAAAAAAATTTCGATTCGCACAATCAAAGCTCAAGTAAATGATGATTTTTGCTTATGATCACCAAGGAGTCATCATGACAGATAGTCCCACGTGGAACAAGTGTCGCGGCAGTGTATTATCGGAACTTCGTGGAAAACTTGCGCAGAAAAATGCACAAAACCCGAACCTCAGTTGCTCGAGGCTGGGGCATTCATTCTCCACGACAATGTTTGCCCACATATCGGCCATGTCGTAGCCCAAAAACTGTCGAATAGGGATGGGAAGTGTTGCCCCCATCCTCCCTACAGCCTGGACGTGAGTCCACCAGATTTCGGCTTGTTCCAGAAGTAGAAAAAACCTATGCGTGGATGTCGTTATCTATCTCTGGGAGAGATTTCTACCACCGTTATACGAGCTGGTAGACAGATGAATGGAAGCCGGCCGAAGTGGCCGCGCGGTTCTGGCGCTGCAGTCTGGAACCGCGAGACCGCTACGGTCGCAGGTTCGAATCCTGCCTCGGGCATGGATGTGTGTGATGTCCTTAGGTTAGTTAGGTTTAACTAGTTCTAAGTTCTAGGGGACTAATGACCTCAGCAGTTGAGTCCCATAGTGCTCAGAGCCATTTGAACCATTTTTGAACAGATGAATGGAAGTGGTGTCCTGGATGGAATAATAGAGCTCCCGAGACGTTGGGCTTCAGTCCGCCAGTGGCATTTGTCAAGAGAACTCGATCGCAGAGACGGAGCTACATATTTATTTTTCATTCCCGCAAATATCTAAATCATGTGCAACGAAACGACAAACTACTTTCGCTACAGTGTTTTTCTACCGCCCTGACCTACGCTCCGAGCGACTTCTCTATATAAAAAATACGGCAAAGCCAATTACACATTTTATTAAGATTATCTAGAGTAGCGTCATCAACTGTGAAAAATGTATTTTATTTGTCCATGTTGAATGTCATACAGTTACGCGGTATATGTTAGTTATCTCACTAATGACGTATATGAAAGTTGCCATATACGATAAGAAAAGGGAGCTATCTTACTCAAGACTGCTCCGTATCTCAAACGTAAAGGTCACAAGCTCGGATGTGACTTTATCATCTCCCATAAAGCGTAAAGGATGATAAGTGAATAAACTGAAATAGCTTACACTAATACGCATTAAAGATTCTGGCCGCCATAAATTTTGTTAATCATTCAGAGTCGACCTTCGACTTTTGTAGCTACGTTTATCAGACTTCGGTAGAAAAAATTCGTCGGCTGAACTGAACATTCAGATAACTATACGATTGTCAGTACAGCAGTGAGTCGAGTGAAAACGGTAAACATTTTTAAAAACATTTTTGAGCTTATGTGATGAGAAGTTGGGTAATTTTTCGATTTCATATCCCTACATGTAATTAAAGTTCGCCTTCGCTTAAAATGTGCCTGAATTACTGCAGAAACAAATACCTTTTGAGGATCTTCAAAAGCACCCATTCACTACACTGTGTGTCCTCTCCAACAGAACTTCATGCTGCGAAATATTCAATTTGGTAATCGCTCGGGGAAGATCTGCGAGGTACATTGGACGCGGAAGATACTCAAGACTTCAGGTTTGCAGTTGTCGCAGATGATGTACGGTCCTAATGTCACGTTGGAACACAGCACCTGCAGGAAACAACTCACGGCGTTTAGATTTGATTGTAGACCAAACATAATTTCTTGAGAAACTCTGAATATGTTGATCTACAGTATATTCGCGACTTGTAGTTTATAGATATTTTAGTGATTTTTGGTGCTGATGATGCTGTCAGTCAGCGAATGCTGATTAAAAAAAAGAATCCCTGGGCTTACAAAGGAATTTGGTGTAACCAAAGAATTGGAGGATTACGCGGAAACAGTACATCCTATGGAGTCTTTTAAGACCATAACGGTCGTTGTCTGAAAAATGCTTTATCACAGGGATGGGTTTTGACCCTGCTCCTTTTAACATCTAATGACCAGCTAATTTCGCAGTACACTAAGGTTTAGCTTTGGCAGCTTATGTCGGGTCCTTTGCAGAAGTGGAAGTCCACCTGAAAGATGCTTTCAAGAAGAGTAGTGTATTTATCACGATAACAATCAACTTCGCCCAAACCAACGCAACTGTGTGAGTAGGTACATCACAAACTCTGTTTCTCGTGGCTAGTACAACTGGATGCTAAACCATATCCAGAATATTTAGTTGTCTCAACTGATCGCAGCTGCCGGCCGATGTGGCTGAGCGGTTCTGGGCGGTTCAAAAAATGGTTCAAATGGCTCTGAGCACTATGCGACTTAACTTCTGAGGTCATCAGTCGCCTAGAACTTAGAACTAATTAAACCTAACTAACCCAAAGACATCACACACATCCATGCCCGAGGCAGTATTCGAACCTGCGACCGTAGCGGTCTCTCGGCTCCAGACTGTAGAGCCTAGAACCGCACGGCCCCTCCGGCCGGCTGCGCGGTTCAGTCTGGAACCGCACGACCGCTACGGTCGCAGGTTCGAATCCCGCTTCGGGCATGGCTGTGTGTGATGTCATTAGTTTAATTAGGTTTACGTAGTTCTAAGTTCTAGGGGACTGATGAACTCAAATGTTAAGTCCCATAGTGCTCAGAGCCATTTGAACCATTTTTTTGATCGCAGCTTTATTTACATCCAGCATTCCCGTAACGCAAAACTTAAAGTAGAAGCCAGAAATAACATGCAGTACGTAGGCCTCTCAGTCACGAACTTGAAGAAACACGGCATTATCAATCGTTCTTCTCTGTGATAGAATACGAATGCTGTGTCTGTTACAGGTCTGCCACATCACAGAAGTCGACAAGGCAATAAGTGAGATGTGCAGACTTGTTACTCAGTGTCTGACGCACTTATCACTAGCCAAAGTAATTCCTGTGGCAGGTAATGCTCCCCCAGACATCAGTCATGATATTGCTCCCAATGTGAGAACAACAAACCTGGCCACGAAGCTTAGCCATACATTGCATGTACCAACGGTCCAAAGACTGAGGTCCAGTAAAAGCTTAAAAGAAACCGGCAACAGCCTACAAACGATTCCGTCCAAAGCGGAAATGGAAAAAAAGCAGTTATAAACAACCCTCATTGACCTCAACCATCTGAATATCTCCCTTTGGTTTGCCAGTAGAAGTGGACCGCATGGCGTCCACCTAGTCGCCTACGCTGTGGAGTTGGAAGATCTAGATGCAATCTGCAAAAGTGGCGGCTTGCAATCGTCACCAAGTGCGACTGTGCAGAAGTGCAATTCATGGACCTCTTTATCTGCTAGCGGCTCTGTCTCGCATCCTCCAACGAGGAAAACCTACTTCAGACAGCTGCATATGCATATGAGACCGATTTTGGTCATCCATGGTATAATCAATCCAGACATGTTTACTTTGATTACATCAGTTACGCAGTCCGCAATTTTTTGTTTTCTTTGTATTGATGCTCCAGACGCGGATAAAAAAAATCCTTAGTATCTGTCAGTTCGGCATTAGTGCGATGGTTGAAAGACCGAATTGTGTCCTGCGTTTTTGTACGTTAATGAAATATACCTCATAATGCACTTATGTCTTCCCGGTGCAGTGACGCTAGTCAGCACTCAGCAAGAGTCGAGTAAATTCTGATGCTGTCTATGCGTCTTTGCGTTTCTGACGAGTGAGGAAATAAAACAAAAGGAGGCAGAGACTTAGATCTAGTGCTGGCACATATCTCCTTCCTCCGCCAGAATTCGAAATGGCTGCCTCTGAACTGAGCATCTCTGCACTAACCTGAATTAGCCACCTCTGCTATGGTGACCTGTCATGCACCTCACGATGGGTTGCAGAGTAAAGATATAGAAGTACCACACACTGGGGACGTGCGCGAAATATCTGCAGATCTACTACTACGAACTATACTCTCTGTTTCGAAAGTATCGATGTCTCAGATCGAAAATGCAGATTCCAGTTTGATAGTCGCATCTGATATTACTGCAGACGTCCGGCTCGGCTATTGTCTGCGTGTTAAGAGGGATGGGTACGTTCTTCACCTGACGTGACGGCTGCTATTTCCTCACATTATCTTCTTCCAAGAAGCCACTCATCCATTCACGTCTGTTTCTCAGGCGTCTCTCGTGTCTGCAGACCGGTACGTGTTGAAATAGAAGCTGGAGAACCGCAGTTGCGAACCCTCAATCTTCCGTGCCAGAAATGCGGCGTGTCAGCACGCGCCGCCTGGTGGTAGCTTCCGCTTCCTGGCGAGTAGATGGCAGCACCGGCACACTTTCCTCTCTAACTGTTGCGTGCTGCAGGATGCTGGCTGGCTCTGCTACCATTATCCCGTCACGGCGGGCCCGTCTTTTTTTTTTCAGCAAGGGTAGCACAGTTAGCCAGTGCCATTTAACGGGTGTCGGTGTCAGGGGCCAACGTTTGCCTGTAGGAAACGAGTCTAGTAACTAGCACGGGTTTTAAGACTGTAAGACAGCTACAGGGCGTGCTTCGTGTTGCCAAGTCTCGTTTCGCAGCACCAGGTTTCCGCAGAGTCATTATAGAGACGGCCTGCTTTATTTAAAAACAAGTTAACCGGAGATAATTCTAAACTCATGGTGTTTATAAATGTACAGTATCAATTAAAAGAAGCAAACCGGCTCAAAACTAACGCACTATATATTATGTTCACAAAATTTAACTGAAATGTTTTCTTCTGGATATAGAACTCTTCAGTTGCTATTAACTTTTAGATCGTAGTACCATTCTCAAATACTCAGCATACTTAAAGCGTGAGTCTCTGTATAGAGATACAAATTTTGGGTAGTCACATTGAAACAGCATTTCACCACTGTTGTTGTTGTTGTTGTTGTTGTTGTTGCCTTCAATCCATAGACTGGTGTGAAGCAGCTCTCCATGCTACTTTATCCTGTGCAAGCCTCTTCATCTCCAATACTAAAGTGGTGATCCCTTGATGTCCCATTGTGTGTCCTATCAACCGTTCCTTTCTTTTAGTCAAGTTATCCACAATTTTTTTTCCTTCTCAGGTCTATTCAGTACCACTTCATTGGTTACATGATCTACCCATTTAGTCTTCAACATTCTCCTGCAGCCCCACATTTCAATCTATATAATACATAATAAGACATTAATCTCTAAAAAAAATAGCTACGTTAATTGCTAAGTAAACAGCTATAATTCTTCATAGGGATAAAACGGGAATGGAACTACCAGGATGGAATAATGGTTATACCTGTGAACCAAACAATCTTAAGTAAAATGTATAAACACCATACGTTGTTCAGAACATGGACATCTATTTGGCTTCGCTGTAAAAGTCGTAGAATGCATCGTATGCTCAAGATCAAGTGCAAGACGGGCTAGCTTGTAAAAGGGCGTGATTGACATATTACAAGGTGTAACGTCCTGGTGTGCATGGCAGAGATGTTCACACGGAACGAAAATGCTGAACAATGAAGCATACGGGAAGATCTGTTGCTTCTGTGTTAGTTGTACCTTAACAGTCTAAGATCGGTGAAGTATATTGATCAGTGTTGTCAATTAGTGAAGAACCCAGTACAGCCGTATATTTCGTCGCTAAAACTTGTCAAATGGCTCTAAGCACAATGGGACTTAACATCTGAGGTCATCAGTCCCCCAGACTTAGAACTACTTAAACCTCACTAACCTAAGGACATCACACACATCCATGCCCGAGGCAGAATTGGAACCTGCGACCGTAGCAGCAGCGCGGTTCCGGACTGAAGCGCCTAGAACCGTTCGGTCACAGCGGCCGGCCTAAAACTTGTCATTTCAGAGCTTTGTCGATAAATTACGATTCAGTACAGGCGTTTGGCACGTACTAAATTAAAAGTTAAGATTATTAACGATGATTTGGTGGTTAACACTGTATTTAGGTTCCAATTGCAGTGTAAGCATGATGTGAAGATGGTTACCAATATATCGAAACCGATTATCATCTAGTTATTATTACATTATATTGCGATCAAGACCATTAAAACTTACAGCATTTAGTAGTTTTCACGTCAACGCAGCGTGATGGATTAGTAATTGAAAGATATTCAAGCCAGAATTAACCCTGCGACCTACCAGATTCCTAATGAACAAATGATAAACGGGTACGATTCCGTATTGTGGAGCGTTTTTTCACAGAATTACGTTCACTTTCCGTTACACACTATAATTTTGAAATGAAAAGTTTTTTTAATTGTCGGCGTTATAGCAATGTGCCAGTGTCGTAATCGTACAAGAAACTGTTTGCGCGACTGTACGACCTTTTCGTATCAGAGGTCGAAGCTGTGTCTCGAGTTACATGATTTACGAGTATATTCAATATTACTTTACTTTTCTGTAGCCTGAACTCTCCGTGTATTTAAAATGATGTCATCGCCCAGAATATTATAAAATGGTGTACTAGGCGAAGTTCATCTTTTTTACGAGTGTATTCAGTATTACCTTACTTTTCTGTTGCCTGAACTCCCTATGAATTTAAAAGTAATGTTATCTCCGAGAATATTGTAAAACTGTGTACTAGGAAAAGTTCATCTTTCTTTCTGCAGAAAAGCCTCCACAGTTTGTTACTAGAAGATATTTCTTACGTGCAATTTCCCCGCTCGCGGTAGCCGCGTCTTGCCACGGTTCGCGCGGCTCCCCGCTTCGGAGGTTCGAGTCCTCCCTCGGGCATGGGTGTGTGTGTTGTCCTTAGCTTAAGTTAGTTTAAGTTAGATTAAGTAGTGTGTAAGGCTAGGGACCGATGACCTCAGCAGTTTGGTCCCATAGGAACTTACCACTAATTTCCAAAATTTACGTGCAATTTCGTCGTTATTGCTGTACTTTATAGCGAAGCCGCTTGTACGAACACTGTGTCTTAAATACCGTCTGCAACGTAATAGAAAAGATTGCAATAATGATTTCATTATTTTTCTTTACGATTCTCTCGTTTTGTATTCGTAAATACATATAGACTAGATTTTGTTTTATTTTGTTAAATTGCTGTTCCATTAACAGATATTCCGTATGAAGCAAATTAAAATCTCCGGCCATACCTCAAAATTTAGCTTTTTCGCCGTTTCTTTAAATTAAATTAGATCTGTTGCAGTTACTTCTACAAACTTCTTAATAAATGAAATAAATTTCCTGTACCCGTCCGCGAGCAAATTGAATGTTTTGGGAATAAAACCGTCGGAATGGCATAATGTAAAAGGGTCATTCAATAATTAAAGAGACAAATTGGTCTGGAGAAAAAACGTTTATTTTTACAAAATAATACTTTTCCTACTTTTCAACATAAGCTCCTTGAACATTTATGCCCTTGTTCCAGCGGGCTACAAGCTTTTTTTTTTATATTCTGGCTGCAAAGAACCCTTTATCTTGATGTTTGAACCAATTTCCCACAAACTTTTTCACGTCCTCGTTGTGCTGGAACATCTTACCACGTAATGCCTCCTTCAGTGCATCAAACAAATGGAAATCACTAGGTGCTAAATCAGGACTGTAAGGAGGATGAGGCAGTACTTCTCAGCCCATTTTGTCGATGGTTTCACGGGTTAGTTTAGCAATATGCGGACGTGTGTCGTCTTGCTGGAGAATCACACCACTCCTCTGAGATTTACGACGTCTTTTTCTCATGGCTGGTTTCACTTTGTTTAAAAGCAAATCCGAGTAGTATTGGTTGTTCATTGTACGCTGCTCTTAGAGATAATCACGAAAAACTCGACCTTCAGCGTCCCAAAACACCGTCAACATGACTTTTACTACTGATCCTCAGGTTTTGAATTTTTTCTTGACAGGTGAGTTGGTGTGCTTCCACTCCATGCTTTGTCTTTTTGATTCTGGTTCATAATAGCCAGAACCCAAGCTTCGTCACAAGTTAAAATTTTGTTGAGGTAGTACATAACGTTCCTTTAGCTCTGTGCACATTCTCAACCTTGTTTCCTTGAGTAGCTGAGTTGAACCGTACCAACTATCATTGCCACAGTCACCCGGCTGTCGACACGAATAATGTCATCAGTCCGACTTTCAAGTGAGGGAGTCGAAACTGCAACTACAACGGCCAGAACGGTGCTCGTCAGTCACAGAGTCGAACCGTTTTTGAACTGCTCTACCCACCTGTAGAAATATGCTCGATTCATACAACCTTCACCATAAATTTTAGACATTCTACAGTATATGTTCATTGGTTTCTCGCCTTCAGCAAGTAAAAAACGAATAAGAGAACGTTGTTCAACTAATGTGGACGTTTCAAGCGGACTCGCCATCTTGAAATACATTTTTGAAGTTATAAACAAAACAATGTTGATACATCAGCTCATCAGGGCTCATCCCAGTGATGCCAACTTAGTCTTAAAAGTACCGAACTTGCCCTACTAATAGTTTTTTCCCCAGACCAATTTCTCTCTTTAATTACTGAATGACCCTCGCACTTACGCCTTTGTTATTAAAAAGGACGATGCAATGTTCTTTCGGAGATGCATGCATGCATTTTCCGAAGGAACATTGCATCATACTTCTTAATAACACAGGCACTTCTGTTTCGTATTTATTCACCAACACCACGCCGTCGACTCTAAATAAATGTGTCCTTTAATGGACGGGAATATACATAACGTACTAGTGCAGTTTGTGACACATGGACGACGACGTATGGAAGTTTGGGTCTGTCTGTGATTCGTGCACGGATAGCCGAAGCTGTTAAAGCAACCGCTCTTGTGAATCAGGAAATCCTGGGTCGGGTCCTGGTCCAGCACAAAGTTTCGTTGTTGTCATTATAATATACAGCCGATGGTGATTCATGTTCTCAGTTGCGAATACATTTTCAGTACTTAATATATGTATATATTTATTACATCGTTTCGGCTATTGCCATCACCAGATCTGCAAATAAAATTAAAGAAACGTAAAGAGCGACAAGCGTGCATTACGCATCAAGCTACAAAGGATGACAAGTTAAAAGGTTAGTTTTTAAAAAAGTTCACTCTCCAAAAATTTTCAACATAATTCAGGTGTCAATTGACAACTTCAGTCAAAAAGTTATGCAGAGGTATAAGTTCTAGCAGAAAGTTGGCGTTAATGTTGGAGACGTTGCCTCCATTTTTTTTCTTCATGAAAAGACAGTCTTTAAATTACAAAAATTCAAGGCCAAATTATGAAAAAGAATTGTGTAAAATTAGCTTCTCAGATTTAGGGTGTTAGTCCATATGTTCGCCTATATTTGACTACAAATATTCATTGAATATGCTTCACGATAATATATATATAGCAGCCGTCTTAAGTGTTGTTATTATTCTCGTCGTCGTCGTCGTCGTCGTCGTGGTCGTCGTCAGTCCAAAGACTGGTTTGATGCAGTTCTCCATGCTACTCCATCCTGTAGAACACCCTTCGTATCCGAATATTTACTGCGACCTACATCCTTTTCAACCTCCCTACTGTATTGGTCTCTTCGTCTCCCTCTATGATTTGTAATCAGCACACTTCTCTCCACCATTAAACTGGTGATTCCTTGATGTCTCAGAATGTGTCCTTCCAACCGATCTCTTCTTTTAGTCAAGTTACCCCACAAATTTCTCTGCCCACAATCTACCAATCTAATCTTAAGCATTCATCAGTATCGCCACATTTAAAAGCTTCTATTCTTTTTTTGCCTAAACTGTTCATCGTCCACGTGTCACTTCCCTACAAGGCTGCGCTCCAAACACCTTCATAAAAGGCTTTTAACACTTAAATCTATATTCGAAGTTAACAAATTTCTCTTCTTCGGTAACGCTTTCCTTACCATTCTACATTTATATTCTCTCTACTCCGACCCTCTTCAGTTATTTTGCTGCCCTCAACGCGAAACTCATCTACTACTTTTAGTGTCTCGTTTCCTAATTTAATTGCCTCAGCATAATCTGATTTAGTTGTACTACATTCCATTACTCTTGTTTCGGTTTTGTTGATGTTCATTTTTCAAGACATCCATTCCGATCTATTGCTGTTCCGAGTCTTTTGCTGTGTCTGACAGAATTACAGTGTCATCGGCAAACCTCAAAGTTTTTATTTCTTCTCCCTTAACTTTAATCCCTACTCCACATTTTTCTTTTGTGTCCTTTATTTCTTGCGCAGTGTACAGATTGAATAACATTGGCGATAGGCTGTCTCAGTCCCTTCTCAACCACTGCTTTCCTTCCATGCCCTTCGACTCTCATAACTGCGGTATGGTTTCTGTACAAGTTGTAAACAGCCTTTTGCTCCCTGTATTTTACCCTTGCTACGTTCAGAATTTCAGGGAAAGTATTCCAGTCAACATTGTCAATAGCTTTCTGTAAGTCCACAAACGCTATAAACGTAGGTAAGTCTTCTTAACCTACCTTCTAAAATAAATCATAGGGTCTGTATGGCATCACGTGTTGTTACATTTTTCCGGAATCCAAACTGATCATCACATGTTTGATCCTCTGCTGCCTTTACGATTCATCTCTCAAAGCTACCTATTCGTCTACTGTATTCCTTTCGCCTGTTGAATCAGTCGCTGCGTAATGCTTCCTCTGAAACTCTCAACAGCCGCTGGTTCTTTCAACTTATCTACGTCTCATCTCCCCAATTTCCTACCTTTGTGCAGTTTCTTCAGTTTCAATCTACAATTCATAACAAATAAATTGTGGCCAGAGTGCACATCTGTCCCTTGCAGGTTAAAATATGGCTCCAAAATCTCTCTCTTACAATTATATAATCAGTCTGATGTCTCCTTGTGTGTGCCACGTATACAACCTTCGTTCATGGTTGTTAGACCGAATGTGAGCGATGATTAAATTATTCTCGGTGCAAAATAGCACCAGGTGGCTTTGTCTTTAATTTCTTTCACCAAGTCTATTATCATCTATTTATTTTCTTCTTTTTCTCTTCCTACTACCGAATTCCAGTCCCCCATCACAATAAATTTTCCCCTCCCCTAACTATCTGAAAAATTTCCTTTATTTCATCATAAATTTCGTCAATGTCTTCATGATTTTCGTGTTTATTTTTGTTAGGATAATGTGGTCACCATGCTGTTCGTAGTAGCTCACCCTCATTCCTATTTCCTTATTGATTGTTAGATAGAGTACTGCATTACCCATATTTGATTTTTTACTTTCAACCCTGTACTCAACTGACCAGAAGTCCTGTTCTTCCTGACAATGAACTTCACTAATCCCCATGTGCTGTAACTGGTAATGGTGGTACTACAGCGGTGTTACTGACCTCAGAAAGTTAAATGTACAAAGTTTATTAAAATCGACTCCCGAGTAAATTTTCGTAATACGCGTATTTCATTAAAGGTGTGTACAGTTTCCTGTATACTACTGGCCATTAAAATTGCTACACCACGATGATGACGTGATACAGACGCTAAATTTAACCAACAGGAAGAAGGTGCTGTGATATGCAAATGATTAGCTTTTCAGAGCATTCACACAACGTTTGCGCCGGTGGCGACACACAAAACGTGCTGACATGAAGAAAGTTTCCAACCGATTTCTCATACACAAAGAGCGGTTGGCCGGCGTTGCCTGGTGAAACGTTTTTGTGATGCCTCGTGTAAGGAGGAGAAATGCGTACCATCACGTTTCCGACTTTGATAAAGGTCGGATTGTAGCCTATCGCGATTGCGGTTTATCGTATCGCGACATTGCTGCTCGCGTTGGTCGAGATCCAATGACTGTTAGCAGAATATAGAATCGGTGGGTTCAGGAGGGTAATACAGGACGCCGTGCTGGATCCCAACGGCCTCGTATCACTAGCAGTCGAGATGACAGGCATCTCATCAGCATGGATGTAACGGATCGTGCAGCCATGTCTCGATCCCTGAGTCAACAGATGGGGACGTTTGCACGACAACAACGATCTGCACGAACAGTTCGACGACGTTTGCAACAGCATGGACTATCAGCTCGGAGACCATGGCTGCGGTTACCCTTGAGGCTGCATCACAGACAGGGGTGCCTGTGATGGTGTACTCAACGACGAACCTGGGTGCACGAATGGCAAAACGTCATTTTTTCGGATGAATCCAGGTTCTGTTTACAGCATCATGATGGTCGCATCCGTGTTTGGCGTCATCGCGGTGAACGCACATTGGAAACGTATTCGTCATCGACGTACTGGCGTATCACCCGGCGTGATGGTGTGGGGTGCCATTGGTTACACGGCTCGGTCACCTCTTGTTCGCGTTGACGGCAGTTTGAACAGTGGACGTTACATTTCAGATTTGTTACGACCCGTGGCTATACCCTTCATTCGATCCCTGCGAAACCCTACATTTCAGCAGGATAATGCACGACCGCATGTTGCAGGTCCTTTACGGGCCTTTCTGGATACAGAAAACATTCAAATGCTGCCCTGGCCTGCACATTCTCCAGATCTCACCAACTGAAAACGTCTGGTCAATGGTAGCCGAGTAACTGGCTCGTCACAATAAACCAGTCACTACTATTGATGAACTGTGGTATCGTGTTAAAGCTGCGTGGGCAGCTGTACCTGTACACGCCATCCAAGCTCTGTTTCACTCAATGCTCAGGCGTATCAAGGCGATTATTACGGACCGAGGTGGTTGTTCTGGGTACTGATTTCTCACGATCTATGCAACCAAATTGCGTGAAAATGTAATCGCATGTCAGTTCTAGTATAATATATTTGTCCAATAAATACCCGTTTATCATCTACATTTCTTCTTGGTGTAGCAATTTTAATGGCCATTAGTGTATTTTCTTGAAAGCCCTTGCACAGTGATTTTATTTCGTGTATGAGGGAAATTCTCCCGACGTCTTTTATAGTCACGATGTTGTAGCCCTTGTTTCTTGGCCGTGCCAACTAGATTTTGGAATAATGAACTTTTTTCTCAGCGTTGCTTAATGAGAAGGATCAAACTTTGTTTCTTTTCAGACTATATTCTTGATATACGTGCAGCATCGGTACATTACAACAATTACTCTTTTTCATGTCTATGGTAAATTAAATTCTACTAATTATTTATAAAAAGCTACCATAACGTTCATGGCAGAAATTCAAATCATATACAATAAAGTTCGTAATACTTTATATGATACCACGTTTTGTTTTTTTTTAATGTGGAGCAAACTACAAAGTAATCTAATTCTAATAATAATTATTCCATGATCAAATCATTTATAATATTTTTCAGACTAAACGAAAGTAAAGTTTAAAATATTGTTATTTGTTTTTCTTTTTTTGCATACTTATTACTGATTTACCGTGTAGTGTTCGTCAAAAAGTATCACATAATTGTAGTCGTTAGTCTTCAGCAGGCGTTGTACGATTCAACGATACCGTATACCCGCTATATCTAACTTTAACTTATCCATTTCCCCCGTTTCTGCATTAATGAGATACTGTGTTTATAAATGTTGTAATAGTTGCTGTTAAAATTACGCATGGTCGGATAAATAAAATATATGTCAGCAAACTACCGTCGAATTCCTTCCCGATCACTGTCGAACTGAGCTAATTTCAAGTATACGATGACCTAAAACTCGGTGACGTTTCGGCATTCCTTTTTCTGAATAGTAATTTGTTTCTAAGGGACATAGGATGGATGAAGGACGGAAGGCGGGAAGGTAATGACTTAATATCCCGCCTACGGTGCAGTCATTAAAGATGGACCACAAGCTCTGATGGGGGAAAATTTGGGGCAGGAAATAGGTTTCCGTAGTATCCATAAATCGATTAAGCTACGTTTGGATGGACGGACGCGGATTTGAACCGCCGTCCCATCGAATGTCAGTCCAGTGTGCTCATCATCACGCCACCTCCCTCGGTGCGGTTCATATTAACTAGTTAACTTAGAGTTTCACGCCCAAAGAATGAGTGTTGAAGGACAGATGCACTGACCATGCATCGCCGTCCAGGGCAAGATCCTGGTGGTGGTGGTGGTGGTGGTGGTGGTGGTGGTGGTTCTTTCCTCGGATTTGCTGTGAAACGTGAAGTATCTGTGTCGTGTGGATGACTGAGATGAGTGATTGTACAGCGGAGTGTTGTGTTTGTTTTGTGGATGAAGGGAAGGAAGAAGAGAAACCCCTTAACAGGCGTCACATAGCGAAAAGCACCAAAGGGGGCGCCGATCTTGACATTTGCATCCGGCGGACGGACCACCGTCAACAATGTCGTAGTGCCCTCACTTGACGTGACGCTGCGGAAAGCTTTGGACACTTCTGCAAAGAATGGTGATCAGGAAGTTAGCGCCACCGTTTCTGCCCCCTTTGACGGTCAAATACTGACATTTAAAATATCATCCATTAATGGAGTTAGGGCTATATAAATAGAAAGAACCAGAGGTTGTAGAGAGTTTCATAGAGTGCGTTAGGAAACGATTGACAAGTAAAGGGAAAAGAAATACTGTAGAAGAACAATGGGTAGCTCTGTGAGATGAAACAGTGAAGGCAGCAGAGGATCAAGCAGGTAAAAAGACGAGGGCTAGTAGAAATCCTTGAGTAACACAAGAGATATTAAAATTTATTAGTGAAAGAAGAAAATATAAAAACCGCAGTAAATGAAGCGGGCGAAAAGGAATACAAACGTCTCGGAAATGAGATCGACAGGAAGTGCAAAATGGCTAAGCAGCAATGGCTAGAGGACAAATGTAAGGATTAGAAGTATATATCGCTAGCGATAAGATAGATGGCGCCTACAGAAAAATTAAAGACAGACACCTGTATAAATATCAAGAGCACGGATGGAATACCAGTCCTAAGCAAAGAAGGGAAAGGCGAAAGGTGGAAGGAGTATATAGACGGCCTATACAAGGGCGATATGTACTTGAGGGAAATTTTATGGAAATGGAAGACGGCGTAGATGAAGATGAGATGGGAGATGTGATACTCCGTGAACAATTTGAGAGAGCGCTGAAAGACCTAAGTCGAAACAAGGCCGCTGGAATAGACATCGTTCCATTAGAACTACTGATAGCCTTGGGAGAGCCAGCCATGGCAAAATGAGCAAGACGTATGAGACGGCCGAAATACCCTCAGACTTCAAGAAGAATATAGCAATTCCAATTCCCAAGAACGGAGGTGCTGAGAGGTGTGTGAATTGCCGAACTATCAGTTTAATAAGTCACAGTTGCAAAATACTAACTCTAATTCTATACAGACGAATGGAAACACTGGTAGAAGCCGACCTCGGGGAAGATCAGTTTGGATTCCGTAGAAATGTGGGCACGCTCGAGGCAATACTGACCCTACGACTTATCTTAGAAGCGAGGTTAAGGAAAGACAAAGCTACATTTATAGTATTTGTAGGCTTAGAGAAAGAGATTGACAGTGTTGACCGTAATACTCTTTCAAATTCTAAAGGTGGCAGGGGTAAAATGCAGAGAGTGAAAGGCTATTTATAATTTGTACAGAAACCAGATAGCAGTTACAAGAATCGAAGGGCACGAAAGGGAAGCAGTGGCTGGGAAGGGAGTGAGACAGGGTTGTAACCTGTCCCCGATGTTATTCAGTCTGTATATTGAGCCAGCAGTAAATAAACAAAAGAAAAATTTGGAATACGGATTAAAATCCACAGAGAAGAAATAAAAACTTTGAGGTTCGCCGATGACATTGTAATTCTCTCTGAGACAACAAAGGATTTGGAGGAGCAGTTGATCGGAATAGACAGTGTCTTGAAAGGAGGACATAAGATGAACACAACAGAAGCAAAACAAGGACAATGGAATGTAGTCGAATTAAATCAGTTGATGCTCAGGGAATTAGAGTTGGAAATGAGACACTTAAAGTAGTAAAGGAGTTTTGCTATTTGGGGAGTAAAATAAATCATGATGGTCGAAGTAGAGAGGATATAAAATGTAGACTGGCGATGGCAAGGAAACTATTTCTGAAGAAGAAAAATTTGTTACCTTCGGGAATAGATTTAAGTGTCAGGTAGTCTTTTCTGAAGGTATCTATCTGTATGGAGTGTAGCCAAGTATGGAAGTGAAACATGGACGATATACATTTTAGACAAGAAGAGAATAGGAGCTTTTGAAATGTGGAGCTACAGATTAATGCTGAAGATTAGGTGGGTAGATCACATAACTAATGAGGAGGTATTGAATAGAATTGGGGAGAAGAGAAATTTGTGGCACAACTTGACTAGAAGAAGGGATCGGTTGATAGGACACTTTCAAATGTATTAAGGGATCACCAATTTAGTATTGGAAGGGAGCATAGAGTGTAAAAATCGTAGGAGGAGGCCAAGAGATGAATGCTCTAAGAAGATTCACAAGGATGTAGGTTGCAGTAATTACTTGGAGATGAATAGGCTTGCGTGGGATAGAGTAGCACGGAGAACTGCATCAAACCAGTCTTTGGACTGAAGACGACGACGACGACGACGACGACGACGACGACAACAACAGCAACACCGGGATTCGAACCATCTTACCTACGAAACGAGTGCCACTGTACAAGGTTGCGTTAGCGGCTTTGGCAACAGAGGCCGTCACGTTCCATACCGCGCATTCAGACAGAATCAATGAAATAAAAAATAAAAAAAGATGTCTCTCATCACTTCTTGGAGAACGATTGCTGTATGGATATATTATCAAATTATACGTCATTTCGAAAGTATTCTTTCAGGAACTCGGCAAATTCGGAGCAGTTCCGAGAACCTGTCTTCGCAGAGATAAATTACACGCCGACAAAAACTTGCGTACGACCTCCAGCGTTTACTTAAGAAAACCAGATGCGTAGAGATTAGAGTGGAAAGCTTCAGGATAAATAAAATGTCTGAAGTTACGCAATGTTCCATTGTCTTCTATGAGATGTATTTTACCGGCTTAGTGGAATAATCATTTTGCTGACAGGTCTTCGCTGGTGTGGCGAACACATCTGAGCACGCCTCCAGGACTCATTCAAATTCTAACTGTTGAGGTCATCGGTCCCTAGGCTTACACACTACTTAATCTAACTTAAACTAACTTACGCTAAGGACAACACACACACACACACACACACACACACACACACACACACACACACACACACCCGAGGGAGGACTCGAACTTCCGATGCGGGGAGCCGCGCGATCCATGGCAAGGGGGATAGGACCGCGCGGCCTGTTCGGATGATCAGAATGATTAAGGCGACTGCACACGATGGGCAGGAGATCTGCATCGGAAGCAGATCAGAAATAATTTTTCTGTTTGTCACATACATTCCTTTTATTTTTCACTGCTAAAAAAACTTCAGAGCAATACATGATCAAAAGTATTAAGACACATATTAGTGGATATAAATATGGAGTGTGTCCACCCTTCGCCTTTATGACGGCTTTACTGGCGACATGTTCAATTATGTGTCTCAGTGTCAGTGGTCTGAAGCGAAGCTGACGTTCCATTGGGTTAAGGTCGGGGCTATGGGCGGCACACTCAATCCGTTAGTTCCCAGATGCTACTTTATTACAGGGTGCATTGTCATGCTGATACAGTCACTGTCTTCCAACTGTTCCCCTATCACGCGCTGTACACAATGATGTGAAATGTGTTCGTAATCTTCCGCATTTAGCATTTTTTAAGCACGTTATGCGGGCACACTACAACCACGAAAAACATCTCAATACCGTAACACCACTTCGTCTGTACTTCACTGCTGGCACCACATATGATGACAGGTAGCGTTCTCCAGCCAGTCCAAAACGTCAAACCGTTCCATCGGATTGCCACAGGCTATAATACAGTGATGTCGCTCTTTACAGAGCCTCAAACGTCGCATAGCACTGACTCCAGATATATGTGGCTTATAACCAGCTACTCGACCTTCGTACCCCTTCCCTTCTAACTCTTTAAGTACTGTCATTGGAGTATTGGTAGCACTTTGGAATGCACGGGTGATTCCTTTCGCTGATTTCATGCGGTTCCTTCAACCACCATCCGCAGTGCTCGACTGTTCCTTTTTGTCAGTGCATGAGGTCTGCCTGGATTTGGTAACAGTCGACATGGGCAACTTCAGAAGGGTTGAAATATCCCTGATGGAGTAGTTACTCAGGTGACAGCCAATGACTAGTTTACAGTCAGTCACTGAGCTCTCCTGACCGACCCATTGTGCTGATACTGCTTGTCTACTGACAATAATCCCCTTCTCGTTTTATACTGGCGGGTCCACCTCTTGTGACATCCCACAGCTCGTGGTCCGGTGGCTAATGTTACTGCCTCTGGAACACGTGGTCCCAGGTTCGATCTCCGGCCAGGTTGGGGATTTTCTCTGCCCAGGCACTGGGTGTTTATGTTGTCCCCATCATTTAATCATCATCGTCATTTTATAATGTGGCTCAAAGATGGGGGAGATTGGGACATTGTACGGGCGCTCATGACCACGCAGTTGAGCACCCCACAAACTAGTCATCATGATCATCGTTCTGATCGTGTAGTGATGATCGTGATGATCATGATCATCTCGTGACATCTATTGAGTGACTGGATACTTTTGGTGAGGCAGAGCGTGTCCAAGGTAAATGCGACCACACATCACTGATACACACATTCAGTCACAGAGAAAACTGTATTGCATTTAAAATCAGAAAATATTTTTAAAAATTAAACTCCTGCTCAAAGTGGTTGCCTTATCCCTCTATGCAGTTTTGTGCTGGTGAAATAACATTAAACTCACTTGAAGCAGAACTTACACGCACGCCGTCTTGTCTAGCTGGACGAAGCATTAATACCTTTCAAGTTCCTTAAATTGAGAATACAAGTCCTGGAACACTGGAAGATAAACATCTGAGTTGACAGTGATTTCAAGGCTGTGGACCCTTAATTCGAGTACCAGATCCGCTCTCCAAACTTAAATTAGAGTGTGGAAATGTCAGACTTTCTTCGTCCTAAATCTCACATTTGTTTAGAGAATAAAAAATAGATGTATCTCTTTTTTTACGAAACTTAGTCGCATCAAAGCAACCGGCCGCAGTGGTAACACCGGTTCCCGTCAGATCACCGAAGTTAAGAGCTGTCGGGCTGGGCTAGCACTTGGATTGGTGACCATCTGGTCTACCGAGAACTGTTGACAAGCGAGGTGCACTTTGCTTGTGAGGCAAACTGAGGAGCTACTTGACTGAAAAGTAGTGGCTCTAGTCTCGTAAACTACTTATGCCCGGGAGAGCGGTGTGCTGACCACAAGCCCCACCATATCAGCATCCAGTGACGCCTGTGGGTTGATGATGACAGGGCTGCCGGTTGATACCGTTGGGCCTTCCAAGACCTGTTCGGTCAGAGTTTAGTTTGTTTTAGTTTAGTTGTATTAAAAATTTCTAAGGAATTCAGGTACCACGGAATTATTCTGCACAGCTCGTCGCTGAAAAAAAAAATCTAGTTGGATAACAATTTAACAAGAATATTCTGGTTGCCATACCAGGGAACTGACAGATTCTAACCGCTAATAAGAAAATTTGTTTTTCAGGTGCCATTAATACTCGAGGAATAATGTTTTTTTTCTAATAGTAGAATTACTGAAGTTCAGCGGTAATATTTTAACTATCGGTACTAGAACTGTTCTAAATAATAAACAAGCACCGTTTTGATTACTTCTTTTATTACCTGCTACCAATTTCAGTCTACGCCGCCTATCATTTTCAGGTCTGGCGCCTCAAAGTACAATTCGGCAACTAACGTAAAATACAAAGGTTGTATTTTAAGTTCACTGACAAACTGCACTTTGGTGAGGCAGACCTGAAGATGATATGCAGCGCAGACTGAAATCGGTAGCATGTAATAAAAAAGTGATCCACTCGGTGATCGCTTATTTACTATAACAACACCGATCTCGGTTTCCTGCGACATGGCGTCAGTTATAAAACAGTGGATCTGTCGTCAACGAAATTCATTTCGCAAGCCTATTACAGTTTTTTTTACAAGAAAAAAAAGACGTTCTATCATCAGACTTCTGTTTCTTACACAACTTCGTTCTTCGGATCAGAAGTTGCAATATTTACTGCGGAACTTCCCTGTGGTCTCGAGGAAGAGACTGCAAGATAATTAATAGTTCTTTCTGTTTTGCATCAGACAAACTTAGCTGGTCTTTCAGACGGCATTCATAAGTCATAACCTTTCGCTTTTAAAATAGGTTGATATTTTTCCAATCTTCTGTTTCAGAATAATACTTTTTGGTAGCTATTCTTTGGTCATACTGCATCTGGAGATGTTACGCATCTGCACTGATAACATCATGTTCAAAATCAAATAAGTCAGTTGTATGCATTGGAATGACATGGAAGGGATTCATAGGTTTTGCTTTCTCAACCATGACGTATCGTACTCGGAATTTCAGAGGGAAGCACTGCTTGGCACGAAGACCATACGTCATCTGGTAATAGATGTTTGAAACAATTTCTCCATGGTTTGGACTTGCAACAAATATTGAGGCATACCGAGAACACAGCTGCAGTGCAAACGCATTTGGTAAAAAAAAAGTGCCACTTTGAACGTATTATATTTCCACTCTCCAGTCATTTTTTTATGGTGATGAGGCTTTTGATGCACAGTGGGAGAGATTTCAGCGGACCAGGAACGATTAGTCTGGCTGGTCGAATGACCATAAAGGAGAAACCGTGTCATGCCTCATAAACTACAATGTCGGATAAAGTACGTCATGCACAGTCTTTTCCATTAACCATCTTGCAACACTTAAACCTCTTTCCTTATCAGCTGGTAGTAATACCTGAACACGGGAAATGCATCAATGTTTCAGGTGTAAGGACGTAGGTAAAGAATGACAAAATCTACAATTGACACCAGTCTCTTGTGGAAACCACTTGACAAGGGGACCAAACGGCGATGAGAGCTTTTTAATTTTTTATATTTGTTGCACATGAACTTCAAAACTCAAATATACGAGCACCTCTCCCATGGCAATTCGATGCAACTCTCAAGAATACTCGAGAAAAGTGACTTTGGAGTTTTCCTACCATTAATAACATGCTAAACTAAAATGGTGGTCTTTCGACAGCAGCGCGCCTATGTAGTGGAGTGCTCACCTGATCCATGGGCATCCAGGGTTCGAATCCTCGCGCAATGCAATTTTTAAAAAAGTTTGCGTGTTTTATGAGCATTTACTTGAAGCGTATGACGTATGTATTCGAACTGAAAGGGAAAAAGAAAAAATGACCGAAATGACACTCTACTTAGCGATTACTAATCTAGTGTGCTGTATATATTCTTCCGCGCGACTACTACGGGCGCAGGTTCGAATCCTGTCTCGGGCATGGATGTGTGTGTGTGATGTCCTTAGGTTAGTTAGGTTTAAGTAGTTCTAAGTTCTAGGGGACTGATGACCACAGATGTTAAGTCCCATAGTGCTCAGAGCCATTTGAACCATTTTTTGTATGTATTCTTCGCTGCACGGAAATGCTCGTGGAACATGCACCTATGTTTAAAAATTCGATCTCACCGGAAACCGAACCCAGGCCCCACACGTAGCAAGCGAGCCCTACCACTCGCCGAAAAATATGTACCTCATTTTAGCGTATGAAACATGGCTGGAAAACTTCAAAGTTGAATTTCTCGAGGATGGTTCAGAGTTGCATGAAACTGCTTTGAGAGTGGTATATTTTAGTTCTGGACTTCACGTACCATAAATATAAAGATTACAAAAATCCTGTTGCCTTTTGGTCCCCTTGTGAGATGTTCTTTTCGGGCAGACACTAATTTTCTGCAAAATGTTTACAGCCACGTCAAACAAGACATAGTGTATCTAATGCTGGGCATATCCATATATGATCGAAAGTATCCGGACATCCTTACGTAACGCTGAATTAGCCTCTAGATGTCGCATGAGATGGACCCGCCTGTATAAAAAGAGTACTTATTGGCAGTAAAGAAGCAGTAACAGCAAAATAGGTCGGTCAGAAGAGGTCAATCAATGACTGGTCATTGACTGTCGCCTGAATAAAAAATCCATGCCTGAAGTTTCCCAAGTCGGCTGTTCATGTGACTGTGACGTGAAAACGCGAAGGAACAATCTAAGCCAAACCAAGACCAGGCACACCTGATGTGCTGGTGGACAGGGACGGTCGAGCATTGCTGGTGGTGGTTGTAAGAAATCACATAAAATCGGCAGAAGGAATCACTCGTGAGTTCCGAAGTATTAGCAGCTATCACAGTCAATGTGAGCAAGAGTTACAAAGAATGGGGTAGAGTGGCCGGGCAACTCCTCAAAAGCCACACATTCCTGCAGGCAACGCTAAGCGACACTTGAGGTGGTGTAAAGAGTGGCAGTGGATGGCTGGAAACGAGAGATTTGGAGCGATGGATCACGCTATGCCCTGTGGAAATGTGGTGGAAACGTTGGGTTTGGCGAATACCGGGAGAACGTTATCTGCTATCGTGTGTAGCGCCAGCAGTAAAATACGGAGGAGATGGAGGTACGGCATGGCATCGTTTCTGTGGTTTCGATGTTGCCCTGCTACTGTCCTTAAGAAAAGGCAAAATGCGGAAGAATGTGTACTGCTTACAGTAGAGGCAGAATTCGGAGACAATTATTGTACGCATCTGTGTGACAGTGCACCCTGTCAGCAACAGTGAGGGAATGGTTTATGGACGATAGCATTCCCAAAAAGGACTGGCCTGTCTAGCGTTCCAACCTGATCCCAGTGGAACATGTAGCGTTGCTCTTGGGGGACGAAAATAAAAAGAATTGTTACTTTTCTTTTAATGTCGAAAAAGTGAATATTTTGGTGGGCCACTTGGCAACAGAATCAGGGATTTATAACGCTACTATAGTAACATACGTTGACCATTAAATACCTGAATAAGAGCAGTATATATATATATATATATATATATATATATATATATATTTGAGATCACTCGGAAGAAACATTATCATTTCTGGGTATTTTTTGATAATCGCGATGTAGTCATACCCGGATCAACACTAAGGGACGAGAAGATTTATAGACTTTAAAAGAAATGCAACACTACACAAAAAAATTGGTTCAGAAATAATAGGAAAACGATAATGTTCCTTCTGCCTCATGCTGCGTTCGGCCCATCAGCGTGATCGTAATTTCTGATGATGAACTAACACAAAATAATTATAATTCAAGTAAAGAAGGAGATGGAATCATCAAGGTTAATTTACGAAAATAAGCACACTTATCTTTAACACACGTTTTTTTTTAATGCTACGTACCTTTTCATATTAAATTACAATAGATGATCATAGTGGTTAAATACTTTATACATAACAGTCAAAATGTCCTCTTGATGCTGTCTGTTCGTAATCTGTTACCAGAAACTACATGCTTTCTGATTGAAGAAAAAATAACATTTAGCATTTTCACTCAATATTTTCACATAGAGTATAAAATACAGTTGCGGAACGCAGCAAGTCCGCGTCCGCCCCTCATGGAATACAAACAGTAAAAGGTGAGGCGCCAAAAGCCTCATTTGTCTTGAAACAACAGAATTCTTTTTTATACCATTAATCGATAAATGTACATAGAGATTTACTGGCACCGCGCAAGAATGGCAAAGATAAAGAATAATAGATTCTGTCGCTGCTATGCGATGGTTCATTTCTTTTACTTTACATTTGTTCGATAACTTTAGGCCATCAGGCGTTTACTATTGAGCGTATATTAATGTTTGTGAGGCGAAAATTACTAATATTACAAACATCATTCCGATGACTTAGAACATCGACGTCGCTCTAGACCCTAGAGTTAAACAACCTTCTCTGGTTTCGGCTCTTGAGGAAGAGTGGGCTGCCATTCCTCTACAGACACTCAGACGTCTCGTTGAAAGAGCCACTGCAGAGTTAAGAGCCATAAGGGAGAAGAGTGGACGCACTACGCAAAATTCTCCACTTTTGATGAGATAGTGTATATCGCCATTGGACTCCTATTTTTTTATCAGTTCCCGAACACCAGTTTTTTTTATGACCACAGAACTTCGAGAATCGTTCATGAAAAATTTTACGAGTCTGCGTAAATGAACCGGCACGACTCTAAGCTTCAACTGTAAACAGCATTCCACTAACAGAATACTGCACACTTTGCTTGATAGCGCGGAGAACGACGATTAGAGATTCTCAGCACTTTCAAAGCAACTAATAAGCTGCGACATTTCACATCGTCCGTCACGTGATCGGAAGATCGTGCACGCAGGAAACAGTAATAAAGTGACAAATTTACTTTTATAGCGGGGCTTGGTAACGATGTCAGTGAACTACAAACGCGAGGAAATGCAATTTGACAACCCGCGAGTGGGCACATGAGACACACAAAACGTGAACAATGGGACTTAGTATTTGTTCATGCTGGAAACCATTATGGTGTCTACGTAACCTGTTGGGAAAACATCCCAGGAAGAAGTGCAGGCCCATCGGATCTGATCGATGCTCTCGGATATGAGACGACGCTCAGTTTATGGCTGTTCTGCACGTCAGCTTTCTTCCTGTATTGTCGTCTGCGTATTAAGACATCAGGGATTAATATATTGAAAAATCCGCCTTGGTTGCGAAAATTTTCTGGTCTTTACCTAGGTTTCGGCTAGAATAATCTAGCCTTCTTCAGAAGCATAAAATTACTATAACGTGCCAGAGTAAGCCACAGTCAACATTAAAAATTAAAACAACTGAAGTCCAGCCCCGGCATCCCTTCACTCTGGATTGCCAACATAGTTGCCGCTGCCAACCGACCGCGTGGTGAAGTGATGCCGGGGCTGTACTTCAGTTGTTTTAATTTTTAATGTTGACTGTGCCTTACTCTGGCACGTTATAGTAATTTCATGCTTCTGGAGAAGGCTAGATTATTCTAGCCGAAACCTGGGTGAAGACCAGACGATTTTCGCAACAAAGGCGGATTTTTCAATATATTAGTCTATCACAGTTGCTGACGGAGCTACAATATGCTAAAAATTCTTACACCAGGAATTTCCACTTTGGAATCGAGTGTCACGTTTCCCTCTCGGCTATAAGCCACGTCCATCCTGGAGGTGCTTTGTCTCTAATGGAATCAAAATTGGCTAAAGTATAGATTACAGCAAAAAATAATTAAACTAGAGTGTTTGAGTGTTTCAGGTAAGTCGTTCATTTTTTTTTTTTTTTTTTTTTTTTTGAAGTCGTTCATTTATCGGCTTGGCGCGGAACGTTGGGACACTTCAGTACTGCAAAGAAAAAAAAACAAAAAAAAACTACAGGGTGATTCGTTGACACAGATGTCAGAAAACTTTGCTATAGTCAGGTTTTCGAAGCCTGTTTATGTTGCTGGCAAGAGGTATTGAGGAGCCGAATTTTTTTCCTAGAGTTACCGCGGATTTATAAAAACGGGAAAATTTTATTCGGCGTTCTCTTATCTCGTGGTTTTTAAAACATTAATCCACGGCTTCACCGCATGAGAGATAAGTCTTTCTTATTTAGATTTTTCATCCCACACTAAGTAATCTGCTAGTTCTTACACCTCCCTACACTTTAATCAGAAGATATATTACCGACCTTTACTAACTTGGAGCTCAGATTATTTGTTGATGTGATAAAACCTGATCACATTTAAGAATCGCCTTTCTATCAGTTCGTCTTTCTGTCTCACAAGCTTAATTCTTTCAAATTTCGTACCTGCGGAGTACAGCCTCAGCTGTGCTACTGGATTCGTGATTTCCCGTCGGAAATGTCACTGTTCTTAGTAATTGATGGAAAGCTATCGAGAAAAACCAAGGTGATATCTGACGTTCCCTAAGGATATCTGACGTTCCCTAAGGATTTATTATACACTGCTGGCCACTGTAAATGCAACACCCTGAAGGAAGCATTCGAATCAAGTGAAATTTACACCATGGGTTTGCAGCGATGAGATATGCAACTGATTAGAATTTCAGTGCAGACGCACATCCCGCGCGCCTGTAGCGCCACCTCATAGCGCCATTTAAGGCTTGGCGATTTCGACGAGTGTACGTTCGGTACGTGCGTTTACCTTGTGGTTGTTTCACAAGACGATCAGTTATGCCTCGTAGACAACAGCGAACATCGTTTGATCAAGTATCCGAGTTCGACAGAGGAAGGGTAGTGGCTTACCGAGATTGTGGATTATCATACAGAGAAATCGCTAGTCGTGTTGGACGAAACCAAACAACTGTAATGCGAATATGTGACCGTTGGATGCAGAAGGGTACGACGGACCGACGTGGTCGATCGCATTCACCTCGGTGCACCACTGCACGTGCTGATAGGGAAATTGTGCGCGTGGCAGTGACGGATCGCTCAGTGACATCCCGAACCATAGCACAGCACATTGCGTCTGTAACGCATCACCCAGTGTCTGCGCGTACCATTCGACGCCATTTACAGCAGAGTGGTCTGTCCGCAAGACGTCCATTGCTTCGTCTACCATTGACGCAGAACCACAGACGTCTCCATCGCCAATGGTGCGATGACAGACGGATGTGGACGGCAGAATGGAATGACGTTGTCTTTACTGACGAGGCACGCTTCTGTCTGCAGCACCACGATGGTCGGATTCGAGTGTGGAGACACCGTGGAGAGAGGATGCTGGACAGCTGCATTATGCACCGCCACACTGGTCTTGCACCGGGTATTATGGTATGGGGCGGTATTGGATATTACTCTCGCACGCCTCTAGTACGCATTACCGGTACTTTAAATAGCCGGCCCTACATATCCGAGGTGCTGGAGCCAGTTGTCCTTACTTACCTTCAGGGCTCGGCCACAGCCATATTTCAACAGGATAATGCGCGACCACACGTGGCGCGCATTGTCCAAAGGTTCTTCGTCAATAACCAGATTGAAGTGCTTCCCTGGCCGGCTCGCTCTCCGGATCTTTCGCCGATAGAAAACTTGTGGTCCATGGTTGCTCAACGAGTGACCCAGATTACATCCCCAGCTGCCACACCAGATGATCTTAGGCAACGTGTGGAAGCTGCTTGGGCTGCTGTACCCCAGGAACACATCCAACGTCTCTTTGACTCAATGCCGAGACGTGTGGCAACGGTGATCTCCAACAATGGCGGCTACTCTGGCTACTGATTCTGGCAGGAACCACATGTCACAGACGGCTGTAAACGTAATCATTTGATACTTGGTTAACATGTTATCTACAAAATAAATTTTGTTGTGCTACCTCTTGTCTTTCTTGGTGTTGCATTTACGGTGGCCAGCAGTGTAGATCCCCCATTGTTACTAACATGTATAAATGGTATAGGAGACAATTTGAGCAGCCCTCTTTGATTGTTTGCGAATGATGCTGACGTTTACCGTCTCTTAAGGCCATAAGGAGATAAAAACCAATTTCGAAAAATTGGGAATTTGTGGTAAGGTCTTATTGAACAAAACTGCTGAGGTCAGCGGTCCCTAAGCTTACGCACTACTTAGTTTAAGTTAAACTAACTTACGCTAAGGAGAGAGCGCGCGCGCGCACACACACACACACACACACACACACACACACACATACGCGCGCGCACGCGCGCGCTAGGGAGGACTCGAACCTCCAACGGGGGGAGCCACGCGGACCGTGACAAGGTGCCCTAGACCGCGCGGCGCCAATTTAGATAAGATACTGTATATGTATGATGCGAATAGTGGCAGTTTGACCCTAAATAATGAAACTTGTATTGTCATCTATACGAGTACTAAAAGGAATCTGTTACATTTCGGTTACATGAAAATCACACAAAGCTAAAGGCTGTCAACTCAACGAAACACCCAGGGTATTACAATTACTAACAGTGTGAACAGAAACGATCTTATAGATAATGTTCTGGGGAAGGCGAACCAAAGACTGCGTTTATTGGCAGAATACTTCGAAGGTACGACAGATCTACCACAGAGACTGTTTGTCCGTCCTCCTATAGAGTACTGCTGCACGGTATGAGATCCTTAAAATATGCGAGAGATAGAGGACATCGAAAAAGTCCTTTCGTACTATCGTGAAATAGGGAAAGGGCATGACGTATATGATGTGGGATTTGAGCTGGAAATCATTAAAGCAAAGATGTTTTGGTCACGGCAAGGTCTTATCACATAATTTCAATCACCAACTTTCTCCTCTGGATGCGAATATATGTTGTTTACGCTCACATACATAGGGAGCAATGATCATCGAAAGAAAATAGATAAGAGCTCACTCGAAAATGTTTAAACGTTCATTATTCCCGCGCGTTTTCAGTGTTGAATGGTGGTGATACAGTCTGAAGGTGGTTCGATAGTTCGATTAGAATACTCTGCCAGACATTTAAGTGTGAATGGCGGAGTACTGATGTAAATACAGATTTATTTCGCTATACTTACGTTTTCTCTGTCTATGCACTGTCTCCAACTTTCCGAGGGGCTCCTGCATTTCTGATTGAGTTTCTTTGTATTTCTTGTTCATTTACAGTACTGGCCATTAAAATTGCTACACCAAAAAGAAATGAACATGATAAACGGGTATTCATTGGACAAATATATTATACTAGAACTGACATGTGATAATATTTTCACGCAATTTGGGTGCATATCCTCAGAAATCAGTGCCCAGAACAACCACCTCTGGCCGTAATAACGGCATTGATACGCCTGGGCATTGAGTCAAACAGAGCTATGATGGTGTGTACAGGTACAGCTGCCCATGCAGCTTCAACACGATACCACACTTCATCGAGAGTAGTGACTGGCGTATTGTGACGAGCCAGTTTCTCGGCCGCCATTGAACAGACGTTTTCAATTGGTGAGAGATCTGGAGAATGTGCTGGCCAGGGCAGCAGTCGAAAATTTTCTGTATCCAGAAAGGCCCGTACAGGACCTGCAACATGTGGTCGTGCATTATCCTGCACAAATGTAGGTTTCGCAGTGATCGAATGAAGGGTAGAGCCACAGGTCGTAACACATCTGAAATGTAACGTCCAGTGTTCAAAGTGCCGTCAATGGGAACAAGAGGTGACCGAGACGTGTAACCATTGGCACCCCATACCATCACGCCGGGTGATACGCCAGTATGGCGATGACGAATACACGCTTCCAATGTGCGTTCACCGCGATGTCGTCTAACACGGATGCGACTATCATGATGCTGTAAACAGTACCTGGATTCATCCGAAAAAATGACGTTTTGCCATTCGTGCACCCAGGTTCGTCGTTTACACCATCGAAGGCGCTCCTGTCTGTGATGCAGCGTCAAGGGTAATCGCGGCCATGTTCTCCGAGCTGATAGTCCATGCTGCTCCAAACGTCGTCGAACTGTTGGTGCAGGTGGTTGTTGTCTTACAAACGTCCCCATCTGTTGACTCAGGGATCGAGACGTGGCTGCACGATCCCTTACAACCATGCGGATAAGATGCCTGTCATCTCGACTGCTAGTGATACGAGGCCGTTGGGATCCAGCACGGCGTTCCGTATTACCCTCCTGAACCCACCGATTCCATAATCTGCTATCATTCGATTTCGACCAACGCGAGCAGCATTGTCGCGATACGATAAACCGCAATCGTGATAGGCTACAATCCGATTTTTATCAAGATGGGAAACATGATGCTACGCATTTCTCCTCCTTACACTAGGCATCACAACAACGTTTCACCCTGCAACGCCGGTCAACTGGTGTTTGTGTATGTGAAATCGGTTGGAAACTTTCCTCATGTCAGCACGTTGTAGGTATTGCCACCGGCGCCAACGTTGTGTGAATGCTCTGAAAAGCTAATCACTTGCATATCACAGCATCTTCTTCCTGTCGGTTAAATTTCGCGTCTGTAGCACGACATCTTTGTGCTGCAGCAATTTTAATCGCCAGTAGTGTATAATGATCCGATGCACACTCACCCTACACATTCTTATACATGGTGCGGTAGCGAATGCATTCCTACAAAAATATATGCAAAATGAATAGGTATATCGAGGTGCGGTTTTCGCTAAGTTGTAGCTGTTAATGTACTGGATTTTCTGATGTTCGCAGGTAATTTTTAACGCTTATAGAGCAGCATTATGACGCACACTTATTTGTCAATGGAAGTATATACTTTTTCCTGTGGCATTTAAAATAGCCTTCGAGGAAGACATCAGTGACAGTACCTGTGCCGAATATTATCAAATATGAACATAAGTGCGCAGTAAAGCACCAACCAGCAGCCAGGAGGAAAGGTTCCACAAACGTAAGCCGTATTGTACCAAATATTTGCAAACAAGTAGCTCA
Source organism: Schistocerca americana (assembly GCF_021461395.2). Lineage (NCBI taxonomy): Eukaryota > Metazoa > Arthropoda > Insecta > Orthoptera > Acrididae > Schistocerca > Schistocerca americana. Next base: position 273,961,363 of record NC_060119.1, on the reverse strand, counting down.
GGAACGCCGTTGATGATTGCTGTCATCATGGACTGTATCAGTCGCAAGAAGAATTTCTTTGATACTATGCCCATTCCTCCGCGGTTTCTCTGACATAGCCGTTGGAAGAAAGAGCGTGTCTTTTTATACTGAAAGCGATGCCGTTTATTCAGCTTAGGATCTCTGGATTAAAAAAAGTATAGAACGACAAACATGAGAATGTGGCTGTAGTAGTTAGCGAATCCTATTATGGTCACTTGACAGGCCTAGACAATCGACGTGCGAACCGAACAAGACTTTCGGGCCTGAGATTATACGTAGGCAGCTGCAAAACACGTTACAATTTCGTTAAAGAAGGTGGCAGAGACGAAACTGCATGATTACATATATGTGGGACGTTTGTCAAGAATAAACGGGATACGGTGACGGGCAGCACGTTACACATGAGACGATTACAAGTCTTTCCATAGAGCTGGCAGTTAAAAATTCTGTTTGCTACGTATTCTTAGTTGAACGGACATCCCTGTTACCATGACGGGCTAAAATGGAAGTTACTTGTCTTGCTTGTAAGGCATAGACCGCATCGAAGGTCGAACTTCCCTGATGGGTCCCACGAGTTGCTCGAGCGTGTAAAGGGGGAAGACGCAACAAAATTTCATATCGTCGGAGCGTGACTTCTCATTCTTTTTGTTCCGCTGCGTGACTTCATTTCCGTCTTCG